>NW_028136422.1:0-647066 GCF_964662115.1 Mustela nivalis | reverse complement strand
TGCCTCAGGAAATCCCCTCTGCTGGTATTGGAATCCAGGCTTTTGAGGAGACATGCCTGTAAACCAAAGCAATGGATCCGATAATGGCCTCGGGTCCTGTCTGGTTCAATCTTCTTGGTATGAGTGGAGGTAGATGAGTGGAGGTAGATGCTCAGCCGGTATCAACCGCCCTTTTTTGTCCCGGGCGACCTACACTATTGGGATGGCCTCAGGGACTTTGGAGGGTTCTCCTAATTTGTACGATTTTTGACAATGGAACGGGCAGAATTCCCATGGATTGAGTGGGGGCAGTCGTAATGTGTGGCTCCAGGGGCCCCAGCCTGGAGGGAGTGTGGCCCAGGACTTTGAGGACAGAAGACTGAAAACACAAACTCAGCTTAAGTTTGGGGACGTAGGTATGGCACGCCCGATCTACAAACCATGAGAAGAACTCTTCAGGATATGAAGAATGAGCGAGTCTGAGGCGCTCGCTCAGGCTTTTATCTCTGACTTTTGTTTCAGCATTGGCCGTGGAATGTTGGGGAGGTCTCATGGGCCATGGACGAATCTTCCTCTCTGTGGATTTGGCCCGATCCCAATTGTTTTTCGTCCATCTGTGGGATGGGAGGACTCCTTTCAGGTTTGTTACCTCAGGTGTCCCACCAAAAGAGGAATTCCAAAGCAGAGCCCTGGGGAAGAGTGAAGGGACAACCCGAACTATGTTTAAAAATTGGGGCCTAGGGGCATGGCAAGCCCAATATGCTGTCTCTTCATATAGGCCCTGAGAGGCCTTACCTGAGGACTGGGCTCAGGCTGAGGGTCACAATGTGTGTTTGTGAGCAATGTGGCCCGCAAGCATGGGCTGGGCCTCATGGGCCACGCTTGTTTCAACTACACTGAACGTTGGACAACATGCCAACCACAAGGTTTCTTGCCATGGGTAAAGAGTTCTGATTTCTGCATCATTTTCAACCCTGGGCAGTGGTTGGAGATAAGGTCTAGGTTCTGGAGCCTGAAAACCGCAGTTGGGAAGAGATGACGACCTAAGGCCATGGCGGGTCCGATGTGCTCAGTGTGCGGCCAGCTGTCTGGGTGGGACCAGGAGGTCCAGGCTCAGGCTGGGTCAGAAGGGGAAATAGTGCCCAGGTCAGCCTATATGTTTGGGGTACAGCCAAATTCCGTGCAGGTTGATCCTCATTTGCGGTTTCGGGGTAGCCCTGAGGGCAATGTTTTACTTCTGTAGGGCAGGCAGAGTGCGGCATTGTAGTTCTGGATTGCCCAACTGGAGGGCTTGTGGGCCAGTAGTCTGAGGACGGAGTCTGAGAAACCAAGCTAGGCCTAGGTTTCTGGGTGAGGATATGGCAGGCACAATCTACAGACCTCAATAGAGATCTCGTGCATCTGAAGTCAGGGCAAGGATCAGACGATCGCTCAAGTTGGACTTTCTGCCCTGATGGCCCTTTCTTGAAGGGGGTTGGATCACGAGGACTTGGGGGTTTTCCCACGATGGGAGTTGTGAGAAGCTCCAAACTGCAAAGATTCTTCTGCAGGACAATTGAGACCTGTTGGTTGGCTCCAGGCCAACGATTCCGAGCAGGGTTCTAAGGATGGATGGCTGGGTAGCCCAACTCGCATTCCAATTGTCTCCAAGCAACAAGACAGGTTAGATCTGCTGGATGTGGGGGGCAACCGAGGAGGCTGAGTTGAAATGGACTCTCCTGTGGATGTGTCCTAATATGTTTTTTTGTCTATGGAGACCTTGGAATGAATCGGTGGCCCTGGGGCCCTGAAGGGTTCTCCTAAACAGAGGCTTTGACACAGCTCCAACGTGCATGTTTCCCATGTGTAGATGAGATTTGTTCTGATGGGTGAGTCAAGAAACAGCCATATGCTGGTATTGAAATCCAGGCCTCTGAGGAGAGATGCCTGGAAACCAAAGCAATGGATCCGATTAGTGCCTAGGTGCCTGTTCGTTCCTTTTTACCTCTGGGGACATCAGTCTACGGGTCTGAGTGCAGGTAGGTGCTCAGATGGGCTCAGATTGCCCCTGTTTGTCCTGGGAAGCCACAACTATTGGTATGGCCTCAGGGACTTTGGAGGTTATCCTACTAGTAGGGTTGTTGCCATTGGAATGGGCACATACAATTCCCTTGGAGAGGGCAAGTACAGTTCTCAGGTTTGGCTCCAGGGCCCTGAGCCTGTAGGGTGTGTAGGCCAGAGCTGTTTGGACAGTTGTCTGAAAACACAAACTCGGCTTATGTTTTGGGTCATAGGTATGGCAGGACTGATCTACAGACCATGAGGAGAACACTTCGGGATATGAAAAAAGGGCGAGTGTGAGGCTCTTGCTCAAGTTTTTGTCTCTGGATATCGTGTCACTCATGGTCGTGAAATTGCCGGGTGACTTCATGGGAAATGGACGAGTCTTACTCTCTGGGGGTTCGGTCCCGTCCAAAGAGTTTGGGGTCATTCTGGGGATGGAAGAAGTCCGTTTTGTTGTTGTTGTCGATTTGTTTCATTTTGTTTTTCAACCTCAGATGTCCCACCAAATGAGGGATTCCAGAGTAGAGCCCTGGGGTGGGGCGACTGGACAACCAGAAATCTGGTTAAAAATTGGGGACTAGGGACATGTCAAGCCCATTATGACATCTAATGGTCCAGCCACTGAGAGGACTTACTAGAGGACAGGACTCACGCTGAGGTCACAATGCGTGTTTATGCTCTCGTCGCACTCAAGAATGGGCGGGGCCTCAGGGTGAATGCTGGTTTCTCCTACACTGAACGTTGGACAACATGCCAACCACAAGGTTTCTTACCATGGGTCAGGAAGAGTTCTGATTTCTGCATCACAGTCACCCGTGGGCAGTGATTGGAGATAAGGTCTAGGTTCTGAAGCCTAAAAACTGAGGTAGGGAAGAGATGATGACCTAAGGCCATGGCGGGTCTGATGTGCTCAGCGTGCGGTCAGCTGTCTGGGTGTTGGTCAGCAGGTCCGGGCTCAGGTTGTGTCAGACAGTGCATTAGTGCCCAGGTTAGACTATATAATTTGGGTACATTCGAGTGCCGTGTAGGTTTATCCTCATTTAAGCTGCCTGGGCTGCTCATTAGGCAATATATTTTTTCTAGAGGACAGGCAGAGTGCCTCATTGTCGGTCCGGAATTGCCAAACTTGAGGGCATCGGGGCCAGGAGAGTGAGGACGGAAGTCTGAGAACACAAGCTAGACTTCGGATTCAGGGTGAGGGCACGGCAGGTACCCCCTGCAGATCTGAACCAATATCTCATGCATCTGAAGTCAGGGCGAGGATCCGACGTTGGCTCAGGTTGTAGTTTCTGTGCATGACGGCCCCTTCATGAAGGGAGCGGAATCTCGAGGCCATGGAGGTTTTCCACGTTGGGAGATGTGGGATGCCCTCTTCAAGGATTCCTTCTGCGGGACAATTGAGACCTGTTGGACAGCTCCAGGACATCCCATATGGAATGACTCCAGAGCACCGTTCGAGGATGGATGCCTGGGAAGTCTGCCTCACCTTCCAATTGTCTCCTAGCAACAAGACAGTTTAGATCTAATGGATCTGCGGGAGCAACCGGGGTGGCTGAGTTGAAATGCACTTTCCAGAGGATGGGTCCTAACGTGTGTTTGTGTCCATGAGGGCCTTGGAATGGGGAGGTGGCACCGGGACCCTGAAGTATTCTCCTAAGCTTTGGCATAGCTCCCATGCACAAGTTTCCTTGTGGAGACGAGATTTGTTCTGATGGGTGCCTCAGGAAATCCCCTCTGCTGGTATTGGAATCCAGGCTTTTGAGGAGACATGCCTGTAAACCAAAGCAATGGATCCGATAATGGCCTCGGGTCCTGTCTGGTTCAATCTTCTTGGTATGAGTGGAGGTAGATGAGTGGAGGTAGATGCTCAGCCGGTATCAACCGCCCTTTTTTGTCCCGGGCGACCTACACTATTGGGATGGCCTCAGGGACTTTGGAGGGTTCTCCTAATTTGTACGATTTTTGACAATGGAACGGGCAGAATTCCCATGGATTGGGTGGGGGCAGTCGTAATGTGTGGCTCCAGGGGCCCCAGCCTGGAGGGAGTGTGGCCCAGGACTTTGAGGACAGAAGACTGAAAACACAAACTCAGCTTAAGTTTGGGGACGTAGGTATGGCACGCCCGATCTACAAACCATGAGAAGAACTCTTCAGGATATGAAGAATGAGCGAGTCTGAGGCGCTCGCTCAGGCTTTTATCTCTGACTTTTGTTTCAGCCATGGCCGTGGAATGTTGGGGAGGTCTCATGGGCCATGGACGAATCTTCCTCTCTGTGGATTTGGCCCGATCCCAATTGTTTTTCGTCCATCTGTGGGATGGGAGGACTCCTTTCAGGTTTGTTACCTCAGGTGTCCCACCAAAAGAGGAATTCCAAAGCAGAGCCCTGGGGAAGAGTGAAGGGACAACCCGAACTATGGTTAAAAATTGGGGACTAGGGGCATGGCAAGCCCAATATGCTGTCTCTTCATATAGGCCCTGAGAGGCCTTACCTGAGGACTGGGCTCAGGCTGAGGGTCACAATGTGTGTTTGTGAGCAATGTGGCCCGCAAGCATGGGCTGGGCCTCATGGGCCACGCTTGTTTCAACTACACTGAACGTTGGACAACATGCCAACCACAAGGTTTCTTGCCATGGGTAAAGAGTTCTGATTTCTGCATCATTTTCAACCCTGGGCAGTGGTTGGAGATAAGGTCTAGGTTCTGGAGCCTGAAAACCGCAGTTGGGAAGAGATGACGACCTAAGGCCATGGCGGGTCCGATGTGCTCAGTGTGCGGCCAGCTGTCTGGGTGGGACCAGGAGGTCCAGGCTCAGGCTGGGTCAGAAGGGGAAATAGTGCCCAGGTCAGCCTATATGTTTGGGGTACAGCCGAATGGCGTGCAGGTTGATCCTCATTTGCGGTTTCGGGGTAGCCCTGAGGGCAATGTTTTACTTCTGTAGGGCAGGCAGAGTGCGGCATTGTAGTTCTGGATTGCCCAACTGGAGGGCTTGTGGGCCAGTAGTCTGAGGACGGAGTCTGAGAAACCAAGCTAGGCCTAGGTTTCTGGGTGAGGATATGGCAGGCACAATCTACAGACCTCAATCGAGATCTCGTGCATCTGAAGTCAGGGCAAGGATCAGACGATCGCTCAGGTTGGACTTTCTGCCCTGATGGCCCTTTCTTGAAGGGGGTTGGATCACGAGGACATGGGGGTTTTCCCACGATGGGAGTTGTGAGAAGCTCCAAACTGCAAAGATTCTTCTGCAGGACAATTGAGACCTGTTGGTTGGCTCCAGGCCAACGATTCCGAGCAGGGTTCTAAGGATGGATGGCTGGGTAGCCCAACTCGCATTCCAATTGTCTCCAAGCAACAAGACAGGTTAGATCTGCTGGATGTGGGGGGCAACCGAGGAGGCTGAGTTGAAATGGACTCTCCTGTGGATGTGTCCTAATATGTTTTTGTGTCTATGGAGACCTTGGAATGAATCGGTGGCCCTGGGGCCCTGAAGGGTTCTCCTAAACAGAGGCTTTGACACAGCTCCAACGTGCATGTTTCCCATGTGTAGATGAGATTTGTTCTGATGGGTGAGTCAAGAAACAGCCATATGCTGGTATTGAAATCCAGGACTCTGAGGAGAGATGCCTGGAAACCAAAGCAATGGATCCGATTAGTGCCTAGGTGCCTGTTCGTTCCTTTTTACCTCTGGGGACATCAGTCTACGGGTCTGAGTGCAGGTAGGTGCTCAGATGGGCTCAGATTGCCCCTGTTTGTCCAGGGAAGCCACAACTATTGGGATGGCCTCAGGGACTTTGGACGTTATCCTACTAGTAGGGTTGTGGCCATTGGAATGGGCACATACAATTCCCTTGGAGAGGGCAAGTACAGTCCTCAGGTTTGGCTCCAGGGACCTGAGCCTGTAGGGTGTGTAGGCCAGAGCTGTTTGGACAGTTGTCTGAAAACACAACCTCGGCTTATGTTTTGGGTCATAGGTATGTCAGGACTGATCTACAGACCATGAGGAGAACACTTCGGGATATGAAAAAAAGGCGAGTGTGAGGCTCTTGCTCAAGTTTTTGTCTCTGGATATCGTGTCACTCATGGTCGTGAAATTGCCGGGTGACTTCATGGGAAATGGACGAGTCTTACTCTCTGGGGGTTCGGTCCCGTCCAAAGAGTTTGGGGTCATTCTGGGGATGGAAGAAGTCCGTTTTGTTGTTGTTGTCGATTTGTTTCATTTTGTTTTTCAACCTCAGATGTCCCACCAAATGAGGGATTCCAGAGTAGAGCCCTGGGGTGGGGCGACTGGACAACCAGAAATCTGGTTAAAAATTGGGGACTAGGGACATGTCAAGCCCATTATGACATCTAATGGTCCAGCCACTGAGAGGACTTACTAGAGGACAGGACTCACGCTGAGGTCACAATGCGTGTTTATGCTCTCGTCGCACTCAAGAATGGGCGGGGCCTCAGGGTGAATGCTGGTTTCTCCTACACTGAACGTTGGACAACATGCCAACCACAAGTTTTCTTACCATGGGTCAGGAAGAGTTCTGATTTCTGCATCACAGTCACCCGTGGGCAGTGATTGGAGATAAGGTCTAGGTTCTGAAGCCTGAAAACTGAGGTAGGGAAGAGATGATTACCTAAGGCCATGGCGGGTCTGATGTGCTCAGCGTGCGGTCAGCTGTCTGGGTGTTGGTCAGCAGGTCCGGGCTCAGGTTGTGTCAGACAGTGCATTAGTGCCCAGGTTAGACTATATAATTTGGGTACATTCGAGTGCCGTGTAGGTTTATCCTCATTAAAGCTGCCTGGGCTGCTCATTAGGCAATATATTTTTTCTAGAGGGCAGGCAGAGTGCCTCATTGTCGGTCCGGAATTGCCAAACTTGAGGGCATCGGGGCCAGGAGAGTGAGGACGGAAGTCTGAGAACACAAGCTAGACTTCGGATTCAGGGTGAGGGCACGGCAGGTACCCCCTGCAGATCTGAACCAATATCTCATGCATCTGAAGTCAGGTCGAGGATCCGACGTTGGCTCAGGTTGGAGTTTCTGTGCATGACGGCTCCTTCATGAAGGGAGCGGAATCTCGAGGCCATGGAGGTTTTCCACGTTGGGAGATGTGGGATGCCCCCTTCAAGGATTCCTTCTGCGGGACAATTGAGACCTGTTGGACAGCTCCAGGACATCCCATATGGAATGACTCCAGAGCACCGTTCGAGGATGGATGCCTGGGAAGTCCGCCTCACCTTCCAATTGTCTCCTAGCAACAAGACAGTTTAGATCTAATAGATCTGCGGGAGCAACCGGGGTGGCTGAGTTGAAATGCACTTTCCAGAGGATGGGTCCTAACGTGTGTTTGTGTCCATGAGGGCCTTGGAATGGGGAGGTGGCACCGGGACCCTGAAGTATTCTCCTAAGCTTTGGCATAGCTCCCATGCACAAGTTTCCTTGTGGAGACGAGATTTGTTCTGATGGGTGCCTCAGGAAATCCCCTCTGCTGGTATTGGAATCCAGGCTTTTGAGGAGACATGCCTGTAAACCAAAGCAATGGATCCGATAATGGCCTCGGGTCCTGTCTGGTTCAATCTTCTTGGTATGAGTGGAGGTAGATGAGTGGAGGTAGATGCTCAGCCGGTATCAACCGCCCTTTTTTGTCCCGGGCGACCTACACTATTGGGATGGCCTCAGGGACTTTGGAGGGTTCTCCTAATTTGTACGATTTTTGACAATGGAACGGGCAGAATTCCCATGGATTGGGTGGGGGCAGTCGTAATGTGTGGCTCCAGGTGCCCCAGCCTGGAGGGAGTGTGGCCCAGGACTTTGAGGACAGAAGACTGAAAACACAAACTCAGCTTAAGTTTGGGGACGTAGGTATGGCACGCCCGATCTACAAACCATGAGAAGAACTCTTCAGGATATGAAGAATGAGCGAGTCTGAGGCGCTCGCTCAGGCTTTTATCTCTGACTTTTGTTTCAGCATTGGCCGTGGAATGTTGGGGAGGTCTCATGGGCCATGGACGAATCTTCCTCTCTGTGGATTTGGCCCGATCCCAATTGTTTTTCGTCCATCTGTGGGATGGGAGGACTCCTTTCAGGTTTGTTACCTCAGGTGTCCCACCAAAAGAGGAATTCCAAAGCAGAGCCCTGGGGAAGAGTGAAGGGACAACCCGAACTATGGTTAAAAATTGGGGCCTAGGGGCATGGCAAGCCCAATATGCTGTCTCTTCATATAGGCCCTGAGAGGCCTTACCTGAGGACTGGGCTCAGGCTGAGGGTCACAATGTGTGTTTGTGAGCAATGTGGCCCGCAAGCATGGGCTGGGCCTCATGGGCCACGCTTGTTTCAACTACACTGAACGTTGGACAACATGCCAACCACAAGGTTTCTTGCCATGGGTAAAGAGTTCTGATTTCTGCATCATTTTCAACCCTGGGCAGTGGTTGGAGATAAGGTCTAGGTTCTGGAGCCTGAAAACCGCAGTTGGGAAGAGATGACGACCTAAGGCCATGGCGGGTCCGATGTGCTCAGTGTGCGGCCAGCTGTCTGGGTGGGACCAGGAGGTCCAGGCTCAGGCTGGGTCAGAAGGGGAAATAGTGCCCAGGTCAGCCTATATGTTTGGGGTACAGCCGAATGGCGTGCAGGTTGCTCCACATTTGCGGTTTCGGGGTAGCCCTGAGAGCAATGTTTGACTTCTGTAGGGCAGGCAGAGTGCGGCATTGTAGTTCTGGATTGCCCAACTGGAGGGCTTGTGGGCCAGTAGTCTGAGGACGGAGTCTGAGAACCCAAGCTAGGCCTAGGTTTCTGTGTGAGGATATGGCAGGCACAATCTACAGACCTCAATCGAGAACTCGTGCATCTGAAGTCAGGGCAAGGATCAGACGATCGCTCAGGTTGGACTTTCTGCCCTGATGGCCCTTTCTTGAAGGGGGTTGGATCACGAGGACATGGGGGTTTTCCCACAATGGGAGTTGTGAGAAGCTCCAAACTGCAAAGATTCTTCTGCAGGACAATTGAGACCTGTTGGTTGGCTCCAGGCCAACGATTCCGAGCAGGGTTCTAAGGATGGATGGCTGGGTAGCCCAACTCGCATTCCAATGGTCTCCGAGCAACAAGACAGGTTAGATCTGCTGGATGTGGGGGGCAACCGAGAAGGCTGAGTTGAAATGGACTCTCCTGTGGATGTGTCCTAATATGTTTTTGTGTCTATGGAGACCTTGGAATGAAGCGGTGGCCCTGGGGCCCTGAAGGGTTCTCCTAAACAGAGGCTTTGACACAGCTCCACCATGCATGTTTCCCATGTGTAGATGAGATTTGTTCTGATGGGTGAGTCAAGAAACAGCCATATGCTGGTATTGAAATCCAGGCCTCTGAGGAGAGATGCCTGGAAACCAAAGCAATGGATCCGATTAGTGCCTAGGGGCCTGTTCGTTCCTTTTTACCTCTGGGGACATCATTCTACGGGTCTGAGTGCAGGTAGGTGCTCAGATGGGCTCAGATTGCCCCTGTTTGTCCTGGGAAGCCACAACTATTGGGATGGCCTCAGGGACTTTGGAGGTTATCCTACTAGTAGGGTTGTTGCCTTTGGAATGGGCACATACAATTCCCTTGGAGAGGGCAAGTACAGTTCTCAGGTTTGGCTCCAGGGCCCTGAGCCTGTAGGGTGTGTAGGCCAGAGCTGTTTGGACAGTTGTCTGAAAACACAAACTCGGCTTATGTTTTGGGTCATAGGTATGGCAGGACTGATCTACAGACCATGAGGAGAACACTTCGGGATATGAAAAAAGGGCGAGTGTGAGGCTCTTGCTCAAGTTTTTGTCTCTGGATATCGTGTCACTCATGGTCGTGAAATTGCCGGGTGACTTCATGGGAAATGGACGAGTCTTACTCTCTGGGGGTTCGGTCCCGTCCAAAGAGTTTGGGGTCATTCTGGGGATGGAAGAAGTCCGTTTTGTTGTTGTTGTCGATTTGTTTCATTTTGTTTTTCAACCTCAGATGTCCCACCAAATGAGGGATTCCAGAGTAGAGCCCTGGGGTGGGGCGACTGGACAACCAGAAATCTGGTTAAAAATTGGGGACTAGGGACATGTCAAGCCCATTATGACATCTAATGGTCCAGCCACTGAGAGGACTTACTAGAGGACAGGACTCACGCTGAGGTCACAATGCGTGTTTATGCTCTCCTCGCACTCAAGAATGGGCGGGGCCTCAGGGTGAATGCTGGTTTCTCCTACACTGAACGTTGGACAACATGCCAACCACAAGGTTTCTTACCATGGGTCAGGAAGAGTTCTGATTTCTGCATCACAGTCACCCGTGGGCAGTGATTGGAGATAAGGTCTAGGTTCTGAAGCCTGAAAACTGAGGTAGGGAAGAGATGATGACCTAAGGCCATGGCGGGGCTGATGTGCTCAGCGTGCAGTCAGCTGTCTGGGTGGTGGTCAGCAGGTCCGGGCTCAGGTTGTGTCAGACAGTGCATTAGTGCCCAGGTTAGACTATATAATTTGGGTACATTCGAGTGCCGTGTAGGTTTATCCTCATTTAAGCTGCCTGGGCTGCTCATTAGGCAATATATTTTTTCTAGAGGGCAGGCAGAGTGCCTCATTGTCGGTCCGGAATTGCTAAACTTGAGGGCATCGGGGCCAGGAGAGTGAGGACGGAAGTCTGAGAACACAAGCTAGACTTCGGATTCAGGGTGAGGGCACGGCAGGTACCCCCTGCAGATCTGAACCAATATATCATGCATCTGAAGTCAGGGCGAGGATCCGACGTTGGCTCAGGTTGTAGTTTCTGTGCATGACGGCCCCTTCATGAAGGAAGACTCCCGCAGATCACCATTAGATCTAAACTGTCTTGTTGCTAGGAGACAATTGGAAGGCGAGGCGGACGTCCCAGGCATCCATCCTGGAACGGTGCTCTGGAGTCATCCCATATGGAATGACTCCAGAGCACCGTTCGAGGATGGATGCCTGGGAAGTCCGCCTCACCTTCCAATTGTCTCCTAGCAACAAGACAGTTTAGATCTAATGGATCTGCGGGAGCAACCGGGGTGGCTGAGTTGAAATGCACTTTCCAGAGGATGGGTCCTAACGTGTGTTTGTGTCCATGAGGGCCTTGGAATGGGGAGGTGGCACCGGGACCCTGAAGTATTCTCCTAAGCTTTGGCATAGCTCCCATGCACAAGTTTCCTTGTGGAGACGAGATTTGTTCTGATGGGTGCCTCAGGAAATCCCCTCTGCTGGTATTGGAATCCAGGCTTTTGAGGAGACATGCCTGTAAACCAAAGCAATGGATCCGATAATGGCCTCGGGTCCTGTCTGGTTCAATCTTCTTGGTATGAGTGGAGGTAGATGAGTGGAGGTAGATGCTCAGCCGGTATCAACCGCCCTTTTTTGTCCCGGGCGACCTACACTATTGGGATGGCCTCAGGGACTTTGGAGGGTTCTCCTAATTTGTACGATTTTTGACAATGGAACGGGCAGAATTCCCATGGATTGAGTGGGGGCAGTCGTAATGTGTGGCTCCAGGGGCCCCAGCCTGGAGGGAGTGTGGCCCAGGACTTTGAGGACAGAAGACTGAAAACACAAACTCAGCTTAAGTTTGGGGACGTAGGTATGGCACGCCCGATCTACAAACCATGAGAAGAACTCTTCAGGATATGAAGAATGAGCGAGTCTGAGGCGCTCGCTCAGGCTTTTATCTCTGACTTTTGTTTCAGCATTGGCCGTGGAATGTTGGGGAGGTCTCATGGGCCATGGACGAATCTTCCTCTCTGTGGATTTGGCCCGATCCCAATTGTTTTTCGTCCATCTGTGGGATGGGAGGACTCCTTTCAGGTTTGTTACCTCAGGTGTCCCACCAAAAGAGGAATTCCAAAGCAGAGCCCTGGGGAAGAGTGAAGGGACAACCCGAACTATGTTTAAAAATTGGGGCCTAGGGGCATGGCAAGCCCAATATGCTGTCTCTTCATATAGGCCCTGAGAGGCCTTACCTGAGGACTGGGCTCAGGCTGAGGGTCACAATGTGTGTTTGTGAGCAATGTGGCCCGCAAGCATGGGCTGGGCCTCATGGGCCACGCTTGTTTCAACTACACTGAACGTTGGACAACATGCCAACCACAAGGTTTCTTGCCATGGGTAAAGAGTTCTGATTTCTGCATCATTTTCAACCCTGGGCAGTGGTTGGAGATAAGGTCTAGGTTCTGGAGCCTGAAAACCGCAGTTGGGAAGAGATGACGACCTAAGGCCATGGCGGGTCCGATGTGCTCAGTGTGCGGCCAGCTGTCTGGGTGGGACCAGGAGGTCCAGGCTCAGGCTGGGTCAGAAGGGGAAATAGTGCCCAGGTCAGCCTATATGTTTGGGGTACAGCCAAATTCCGTGCAGGTTGATCCTCATTTGCGGTTTCGGGGTAGCCCTGAGGGCAATGTTTTACTTCTGTAGGGCAGGCAGAGTGCGGCATTGTAGTTCTGGATTGCCCAACTGGAGGGCTTGTGGGCCAGTAGTCTGAGGACGGAGTCTGAGAAACCAAGCTAGGCCTAGGTTTCTGGGTGAGGATATGGCAGGCACAATCTACAGACCTCAATAGAGATCTCGTGCATCTGAAGTCAGGGCAAGGATCAGACGATCGCTCAAGTTGGACTTTCTGCCCTGATGGCCCTTTCTTGAAGGGGGTTGGATCACGAGGACTTGGGGGTTTTCCCACGATGGGAGTTGTGAGAAGCTCCAAACTGCAAAGATTCTTCTGCAGGACAATTGAGACCTGTTGGTTGGCTCCAGGCCAACGATTCCGAGCAGGGTTCTAAGGATGGATGGCTGGGTAGCCCAACTCGCATTCCAATTGTCTCCAAGCAACAAGACAGGTTAGATCTGCTGGATGTGGGGTGCAACCGAGGAGGCTGAGTTGAAATGGACTCTCCTGTGGATGTGTCCTAATATGTTTTTTTGTCTATGGAGACCTTGGAATGAATCGGTGGCCCTGGGGCCCTGAAGGGTTCTCCTAAACAGAGGCTTTGACACAGCTCCAACGTGCATGTTTCCCATGTGTAGATGAGATTTGTTCTGATGGGTGAGTCAAGAAACAGCCATATGCTGGTATTGAAATCCAGGCCTCTGAGGAGAGATGCCTGGAAACCAAAGCAATGGATCCGATTAGTGCCTAGGTGCCTGTTCGTTCCTTTTTACCTCTGGGGACATCAGTCTACGGGTCTGAGTGCAGGTAGGTGCTCAGATGGGCTCAGATTGCCCCTGTTTGTCCTGGGAAGCCACAACTATTGGGATGGCCTCAGGGACTTTGGAGGTTATCCTACTAGTAGGGTTGTTGCCATTGGAATGGGCACATACAATTCCCTTGGAGAGGGCAAGTACAGTCCTCAGGTTTGGCTCCAGGGCCCTGAGCCTGTAGGGTGTGTAGGCCAGAGCTGTTTGGACAGTTGTCTGAAAACACAAACTCGGCTTATGTTTTGGGTCATAGGTATGTCAGGACTGATCTACAGACCATGAGGAGAACACTTCGGGATATGAAAAAAGGGCGAGTGTGAGGCTCTTGCTCAAGTTTTTGTCTCTGGATATCGTGTCACTCATGGTCGTGAAATTGCCGGGTGACTTCATGGGAAATGGACGAGTCTTACTCTCTGGGGGTTCGGTCCCGTCCAAAGAGTTTGGGGTCATTCTGGGGATGGAAGAAGTCCGTTTTGTTGTTGTTGTCGATTTGTTTCATTTTGTTTTTCAACCTCAGATGTCCCACCAAATGAGGGATTCCAGAGTAGAGCCCTGGGGTGGGGCGACTGGACAACCAGAAATCTGGTTAAAAATTGGGGACTAGGGACATGTCAAGCCCATTATGACATCTAATGGTCCAGCCACTGAGAGGACTTACTAGAGGACAGGACTCACGCTGAGGTCACAATGCGTGTTTATGCTCTCCTCGCACTCAAGAATGGGCGGGGCCTCAGGGTGAATGCTGGTTTCTCCTACACTGAACGTTGGACAACATGCCAACCACAAGGTTTCTTACCATGGGTCAGGAAGAGTTCTGATTTCTGCATCACAGTCACCCGTGGGCAGTGATTGGAGATAAGGTCTAGGTTCTGAAGCCTGAAAACTGAGGTAGGGAAGAGATGATGACCTAAGGCCATGGCGGGGCTGATGTGCTCAGCGTGCAGTCAGCTGTCTGGGTGTTGGTCAGCAGGTCCGGGCTCAGGTTGTGTCAGACAGTGCATTAGTGCCCAGGTTAGACTATATAATTTGGGTACATTCGAGTGCCGTGTAGGTTTATCCTCATTTAAGCTGCCTGGGCTGCTCATTAGGCAATATATTTTTTCTAGAGGGCAGGCAGAGTGCCTCATTGTCGGTCCGGAATTGCTAAACTTGAGGGCATCGGGGCCAGGAGAGTGAGGACGGAAGTCTGAGAACACAAGCTAGACTTCGGATTCAGGGTGAGGGCACGGCAGGTACCCCCTGCAGATCTGAACCAATATATCATGCATCTGAAGTCAGGGCGAGGATCCGACGTTGGCTCAGGTTGTAGTTTCTGTGCATGACGGCCCCTTCATGAAGGGAGCGGAATCTCGAGGCCATGGAGGTTTTCCACGTTGGGAGATGTGGGATGCCCCCTTCAAGGATTCCTTCTGCGAGACAATTGAGACCTGTTGGACAGCTCCAGGACATCCCATATGGAATGACTCCAGAGCACCGTTCGAGGATGGATGCCTGGGAAGTCCGCCTCACCTTCCAATTGTCTCCTAGCAACAAGACAGTTTAGATCTAATGGATCTGCGGGAGCAACCGGGGTGGCTGAGTTGAAATGCACTTTCCAGAGGATGGGTCCTAACGTGTGTTTGTGTCCATGAGGGCCTTGGAATGGGGAGGTGGCACCGGGACCCTGAAGTATTCTCCTAAGCTTTGGCATAGCTCCCATGCACAAGTTTCCTTGTGGAGACGAGATTTGTTCTGATGGGTGCCTCAGGAAATCCCCTCTGCTGGTATTGGAATCCAGGCTTTTGAGGAGACATGCCTGTAAACCAAAGCAATGGATCCGATAATGGCCTCGGGTCCTGTCTGGTTCAATCTTCTTGGTATGAGTGGAGGTAGATGAGTGGAGGTAGATGCTCAGCCGGTATCAACCGCCCTTTTTTGTCCCGGGCGACCTACACTATTGGGATGGCCTCAGGGACTTTGGAGGGTTCTCCTAATTTGTACGATTTTTGACAATGGAACGGGCAGAATTCCCATGGATTGAGTGGGGGCAGTCGTAATGTGTGGCTCCAGGGGCCCCAGCCTGGAGGGAGTGTGGCCCAGGACTTTGAGGACAGAAGACTGAAAACACAAACTCAGCTTAAGTTTGGGGACGTAGGTATGGCACGCCCGATCTACAAACCATGAGAAGAACTCTTCAGGATATGAAGAATGAGCGAGTCTGAGGCGCTCGCTCAGGCTTTTATCTCTGACTTTTGTTTCAGCATTGGCCGTGGAATGTTGGGGAGGTCTCATGGGCCATGGACGAATCTTCCTCTCTGTGGATTTGGCCCGATCCCAATTGTTTTTCGTCCATCTGTGGGATGGGAGGACTCCTTTCAGGTTTGTTACCTCAGGTGTCCCACCAAAAGAGGAATTCCAAAGCAGAGCCCTGGGGAAGAGTGAAGGGACAACCCGAACTATGTTTAAAAATTGGGGCCTAGGGGCATGGCAAGCCCAATATGCTGTCTCTTCATATAGGCCCTGAGAGGCCTTACCTGAGGACTGGGCTCAGGCTGAGGGTCACAATGTGTGTTTGTGAGCAATGTGGCCCGCAAGCATGGGCTGGGCCTCATGGGCCACGCTTGTTTCAACTACACTGAACGTTGGACAACATGCCAACCACAAGGTTTCTTGCCATGGGTAAAGAGTTCTGATTTCTGCATCATTTTCAACCCTGGGCAGTGGTTGGAGATAAGGTCTAGGTTCTGGAGCCTGAAAACCGCAGTTGGGAAGAGATGACGACCTAAGGCCATGGCGGGTCCGATGTGCTCAGTGTGCGGCCAGCTGTCTGGGTGGGACCAGGAGGTCCAGGCTCAGGCTGGGTCAGAAGGGGAAATAGTGCCCAGGTCAGCCTATATGTTTGGGGTACAGCCAAATTCCGTGCAGGTTGATCCTCATTTGCGGTTTCGGGGTAGCCCTGAGGGCAATGTTTTACTTCTGTAGGGCAGGCAGAGTGCGGCATTGTAGTTCTGGATTGCCCAACTGGAGGGCTTGTGGGCCAGTAGTCTGAGGACGGAGTCTGAGAAACCAAGCTAGGCCTAGGTTTCTGGGTGAGGATATGGCAGGCACAATCTACAGACCTCAATAGAGATCTCGTGCATCTGAAGTCAGGGCAAGGATCAGACGATCGCTCAAGTTGGACTTTCTGCCCTGATGGCCCTTTCTTGAAGGGGGTTGGATCACGAGGACTTGGGGGTTTTCCCACGATGGGAGTTGTGAGAAGCTCCAAACTGCAAAGATTCTTCTGCAGGACAATTGAGACCTGTTGGTTGGCTCCAGGCCAACGATTCCGAGCAGGGTTCTAAGGATGGATGGCTGGGTAGCCCAACTCGCATTCCAATTGTCTCCAAGCAACAAGACAGGTTAGATCTGCTGGATGTGGGGGGCAACCGAGGAGGCTGAGTTGAAATGGACTCTCCTGTGGATGTGTCCTAATATGTTTTTTTGTCTATGGAGACCTTGGAATGAATCGGTGGCCCTGGGGCCCTGAAGGGTTCTCCTAAACAGAGGCTTTGACACAGCTCCAACGTGCATGTTTCCCATGTGTAGATGAGATTTGTTCTGATGGGTGAGTCAAGAAACAGCCATATGCTGGTATTGAAATCCAGGCCTCTGAGGAGAGATGCCTGGAAACCAAAGCAATGGATCCGATTAGTGCCTAGGTGCCTGTTCGTTCCTTTTTACCTCTGGGGACATCAGTCTACGGGTCTGAGTGCAGGTAGGTGCTCAGATGGGCTCAGATTGCCCCTGTTTGTCCTGGGAAGCCACAACTATTGGGATGGCCTCAGGGACTTTGGAGGTTATCCTACTAGTAGGGTTGTTGCCATTGGAATGGGCACATACAATTCCCTTGGAGAGGGCAAGTACAGTCCTCAGGTTTGGCTCCAGGGCCCTGAGCCTGTAGGGTGTGTAGGCCAGAGCTGTTTGGACAGTTGTCTGAAAACACAAACTCGGCTTATGTTTTGGGTCATAGGTATGTCAGGACTGATCTACAGACCATGAGGAGAACACTTCGGGATATGAAAAAAGGGCGAGTGTGAGGCTCTTGCTCAAGTTTTTGTCTCTGGATATCGTGTCACTCATGGTCGTGAAATTGCCGGGTGACTTCATGGGAAATGGACGAGTCTTACTCTCTGGGGGTTCGGTCCCGTCCAAAGAGTTTGGGGTCATTCTGGGGATGGAAGAAGTCCGTTTTGTTGTTGTTGTCGATTTGTTTCATTTTGTTTTTCAACCTCAGATGTCCCACCAAATGAGGGATTCCAGAGTAGAGCCCTGGGGTGGGGCGACTGGACAACCAGAAATCTGGTTAAAAATTGGGGACTAGGGACATGTCAAGCCCATTATGACATCTAATGGTCCAGCCACTGAGAGGACTTACTAGAGGACAGGACTCACGCTGAGGTCACAATGCGTGTTTATGCTCTCCTCGCACTCAAGAATGGGCGGGGCCTCAGGGTGAATGCTGGTTTCTCCTACACTGAACGTTGGACAACATGCCAACCACAAGTTTTCTTACCATGGGTCAGGAAGAGTTCTGATTTCTGCATCACAGTCACCCGTGGGCAGTGATTGGAGATAAGGTCTAGGTTCTGAAGCCTGAAAACTGAGGTAGGGAAGAGATGATGACCTAAGGCCATGGCGGGTCTGATGTGCTCAGCGTGCGGTCAGCTGTCTGGGTGTTGGTCAGCAGGTCCGGGCTCAGGTTGTGTCAGACAGTGCATTAGTGCCCAGGTTAGACTATATAATTTGGGTACATTCGAGTGCCGTGTAGGTTTATCCTCATTTAAGCTGCCTGGGCTGCTCATTAGGCAATATATTTTTTCTAGAGGGCAGGCAGAGTGCTTCATTGTCGGTCCGGAATTGCCAAACTTGAGGGCATCGGGGCCAGGAGAGTGAGGACGGAAGTCTGAGAACACAAGCTAGACTTCGGATTCAGGGTGAGGGCACGGCAGGTACCCCCTGCAGATCTGAACCAATATCTCATGCATCTGAAGTCAGGTCGAGGATCCGACGTTGGCTCAGGTTGGAGTTTCTGTGCATGACGGCCCCTTCATGAAGGGAGCGGAATCTCGAGACCATGGAGGATTTCCACGTTGGGAGATGTGGGATGCCCCCTTCAAGGATTCCTTCTGCGGGACAATTGAGACCTGTTGGACAGCTCCAGGACATCCCATATGGAATGACTCCAGAGCACCGTTCGAGGATGGATGCCTGGGAAGTCCGCCTCACCTTCCAATTGTCTCCTAGCAACAAGACAGTTTAGATCTAATGGATCTGCGGGAGCAACCGGGGTGGCTGAGTTGAAATGCACTTTCCAGAGGATGGGTCCTAACGTGTGTTTGTGTCCATGAGGGCCTTGGAATGGGGAGGTGGAACCGGGACCCTGAAGTATTCTCCTAAGCTTTGGCTTAGCTCCCATGCACAAGTTTCCTTGTGGAGACGAGATTTGTTCTGATGGGTGCCTCAGGAAATCCCCTCTGCTGGTATTGGAATCCAGGCTTTTGAGGAAACATGACTGTAAACCAAAGCAATGGATCCGATAATGGCCTCGGGTCCTGTCTGGTTCAATCTTCCTGGTATGAGTGGAGGTAGATGAGTGGAGGTAGATGCTCAGCCGGTATCAACCGCCCTTTTTTGTCCCGGGCGACCTACACTATTGGGATGGCCTCAGGGACTTTGGAGGGTTCTCCTAATTTGTACGATTTTTGACAATGGAACGGGCAGAATTCCCATGCAATGGGTGGGGGCCGTCCTAATGTGTGGCTCCAAGGGCCCCAGCCTGGAGGGAGTGTGGCCCAGGACTTTGAGGACAGAAGACTGAAAACACAAACTCAGCTTAAGTTTGGGGACGTAGGTATGGCACGCCCGATCTACAAACCATGAGAAGAAATCTTCAGGATATGAAGAATGAGCGTGTCTGAGGCGCTTGCTCAGGTTTTTGTCTCTGGATTTTGTTTCAGCGATGGCCGTGGAATTTTGGGGAGGTCTCATGGGCAATGGACGAATCTTCCTCTCTGTGGATTTGGCCCGATCCCAATTGTTTTTCGTCCATCTGTGGGATGGGAGGACTCCTTTCAGCTTTGTTACCTAAGGTGTCCCACCAAAAGAGGAATTCCAATGCAGAGCCCTGGGGAAGAGCGAAGGGACAACCCGAACTATGGTTAAAAATTGGGGCCTAGGGGCATGGCAAGCCCAATATGCTGTCTCATCATATAGGCCCTGAGAGGCCTTACCTGAGGACTGGGCTTCAGGCTGAGGGTCACAATGTGTGTTTGTGACCAATGTGGCCGCAAGCATGGGCTGGGCCTCATGGGCCACGCTTGTTTCAACTACACTGAACGTTGGACAACATGCCAAGCACAAGGTTTCTTGCCATGGGGAAAGAGTTCTGATTTCTGCATGATTTTCAACCCTGGGCAGTGGTTGGAGATAAGGTCTAGGTTCTGGAGCCTGAAAACCGCAGTTGGGAAGAGATGACGACCTAAGGCCATGGCGGGTCCGATGTGCTCAGTGTGCGGCCAAGTGTCTTGGTGGGACCAGGAGGTCCAGGCTCAGGCTGGGTCAGAAGGGGAAATAGTGCCCAGGTCAGCCTATATGTTTGGGGTACAGCCGAATGGCGTGCAGGTTGATCCTCATTTGCTGTTTCGGGGTAGCCCTGAGGGCAATGTTTTACTTCTGTAGGGCAGGCAGAGTGCGGCATTGTAGTTCTGGATTGCCCAACTGGAGGGCTTGTGGGCCAGTAGTCTGAGGACGGAGTCTGAGAAACCAAGCTAGGCCTAGGTGTCTGGGTGAGGATGTGGCAGGCACAATCTACAGACCTCAATCGAGATCTCGTACATCTGAAGTCAGGGCAAGGATCAGACGATCGCTCAGTTTGGACTTTCTGTCCTGATGGCCCTTTCTTGAAGGGGGTTGGATCACGAGGACATGGGGGTTTTCCCACGATGGGAGTTGTGAGAAGCTCCAAACTGCAAACATTCTTCTGCAGGACAATTGAGACCTGTTGGTTGGCTCCAGGCCAACGATTCCGAGCAGGGTTCTAAGGATGGATGGCTGGGTAGCCCACCTCGCATTCCAATTGTCTCCAAGCAACAAGACAGGTTAGATCTGCTGGATGTGGGGGGCAACCGAGGAGGCTGAGTTGAAATGGACTCTCCTGTGGATGTGTCCTAATATGTTTTTGTGTCTATGGAGACCTTGGAATGAAGCGGTGGCCCGGGGCCCTGAAGGGTTCTCCTAAACAGAGGCTTTGACACAGCTCCAACGTGCATGTTTCCCATGTGTAGATGAGATTTGTTCTGATGGGTGAGTCAAGAAACAGCCATATGCTGGTATTGAAATCCAGGCCTCTGAGGAGAGATGCCTGGAAACCAAAGCAATGGATCCGATTAGTGCCTAGGGGTCTGTTCGTTCCTTTTTACCTCTGGGGACATCAGTCTACGGGTCTGAGTGCAGGTAGGTGCTCAGATGGGCTCAGATTGCCCCTGTTTGTCCTGGGAAGCCACAACTATTGGGATGGCCTCAGGGACTTTGGAGGTTATCCTACTAGTAGGGTTGTGGCCATTGGAATGGGCACATACAATTCCCTTGGAGAGGGCAAGTACAGTCCTCAGGTTTGGCTCAAGGGCCCTGAGCCTGTAGGTTGTGTAGGCCAGAGCTGTTTGGACAGTTGTCTGAAAACACAAACTCAGCTTATGTTTTGGGTCATAGGTATGGCAGGACTGATCTACAGACCATGAGGAGAACACTTTGGGATATGAAAAAAGGGCGAGTGTGAGGCTCTTGCTCGAGATTTTGTCTCTGGAAATCGTGTCACTCATGGTCGTGAAATTGCCGGGTGACTTCATGGGAAATGGACGAGTCTTACTCTCTGGGGGTTCGGTCCCGTCCAAAGAGTTTGGGGTCATTCTGGGGATGGAAGAAGTCCGTTTTTTTGTTGTTGTCGATTTGTTTCATTTTGTTTTTCAACCTCAGATGTCCCACCAAATGAGGGATTCCAGAGTAGAGCCCTGGGGTGGGGCGACTGGACAACCAGAAAACTGGTTAAAAATTGGGGACTAGGGACATGTCAAGCCCATTATGACATCTAATGGTCCAGCCACTGAGAGGACTTACTAGAGGACAGGACTCACGCTGAGGTCACAATGCGTGTTTATGCTCTCGTCGCACTCAAGAATGGGCGGGGCCTCAGGGTGAATGCTGGTTTCTTCTACACTGAACGTTGGACAACATGCCAACCACAAGGTTTCTTACCATGGGTCAGGAAGAGTTCTGATTTCTGCATCACAGTCACCCGTGGGCAGTGATTGGAGATAAGGTCTAGGTTCTGAAGCCTGAAAACTGAGGTAGGGAAGAGATGATGACCTGAGGCCATGGCGAGTCTGATGTGCTCAGCGTGCGGTCAGCTGTCTGGGTGTTGGTCAGCAGGTCCGGGCTCAGGTTGTGTCAGACAGTGCATTAGTGCCCAGGTTAGACTATATAATTTGGGTACATTCGAGTGCCGTGTAGGTATATCCTCATTTAAGCTGTCTGGGCTGCTCATTAGGCAATATATTTTTTCTAGAGGGCAGGCAGAGTGCCTCATTGTCGGTCCGGAATTGCCAAACTTGAGGGCTTCGGGGCCAAAAGAGTGAGGACGGAAGTCTGAGAACACAAGCTAGACTTCGGAATCAGGGTGAGGGCACGGCAGGTACCCCCTGCAGATCTGAACCAATATCTCATGCATCTGAAGTCAGGGCGAGGATCCGACTTTGGCTCAGGTTGTAGTTTCTGTGCATGACGGCCCCTTCATGAGGGGAGCGGAATCTCGAGGCCATGGAGGTTTTCCACGTTGGGAGATGTGGGATGCCCCCTTCAAGGATTCCTTCTGCGGGACAATTGAGACCTGTTGGACAGCTCCAGGACATCCCATATGGAATAACTCCAGAGCACCGTTCGAGGATGGATGCCTGGGAAGTCCGCCTCACCTTCCAATTGTCTCCTAGCAACAAGACAGTTTAGATCTAATGGATCTGCGGGAGCAACCGGGGTGGCTGAGTTGAAATGCACATTCCAGAGGATGGGTCCTAACGTGTGTTTGTGTCCATGAGGGCCTTGGAATGGGGAGGTGGCACCGGGACCCTGAAGTATTCTCCTAAGCTTTGGCTTAGCTCCCATGCACAAGTTTCCTTGTGGAGATGAGATTTGTTCTGATGGGTGCCTCAGGAAATCCCCTCTGCTGGTATGGAATCCAGGCTTTTGAGGAGACATGCCTGTAAACCAAAGCAATGGATCCGATAATGGCCTCAGGTTCTGTCTGGTTCAATCTTCTTGGTATGAGTGGAGGTAGATGAGCGGAGGTAGATGCTCAGCCGGTATCAACCGCCCTTTTTTGTCCCGGGCGACCTACACTATTGGAATGGCCTCAGGGACTTTGGAGGGTTCTCCTAATTTGTACAATTTTTGACAATGGAATGGGCAGAATTCCCATGGATTGGGTGGGGGCAGTCCTAATGTGTGGCTCCAGGGGCCCCAGCCTGGAGGGAGTGTGGCCCAGGACTTTGAGGACAGAAGACTGAAAACAAAAACTCAGCTTAAGTTTGGGGACGTAGGTATGGCACGCCCGATCTACAATCCATGAGACGAACTATTCAGGATATGAAAAATGAGCGAGTGAGGCGCTCGCTCAGGCTTTTGTCTCTGACTTTTGTTTCAGCGATGGCCGTGGAATGTTGGGGAGGTCTCATGGGCCATGGACGAATCTTCCTCTCTGGGGATTTGGCCCGATCCCAATTGTTTTTCGTCCATCTGTGGGATGGGAGGACTCCTTTCAGGTTTGTTACCTCAGGTGTCCCACCAAAAGAGGAATTCCAAAGCAGAGCCCTGGGGAAGAGTGAAGGGACAACCCGAACTATGGTTAAAAATTGGGGCCTAGGGGCATGGCAAGCCCAATATGCTGTCTCTTCATATAGGCCCTGAGAGGCCTTACCTGAGGACTGGGCTCAGGCTGAGGGTCACCATGTGTGTTTGTGAGCAATGTGGCCCGCAAGCATGGGCTGGGCCTCATGGGCCACGCTTGTTTCAACTACACTGAACGTTGGACAACATGCCAACCACAAGGTTTCTTGCCATGGGGAAAGAGTTCTGATTTCTGCATCATTTTCAACCCTGGGCAGTGGTTGGAGATAAGGTCTAGGTTCTGGAGCCTGAAAACCGCAGTTGGGAAGAGATGACGACCTAAGGCCATGGCGGGTCCGATGTGCTCAGTGTGCGGCCAGCTGTCTGGGTGGGACCAGGAGGTCCAGGCTCAGGCTTGGTCAGAAGGGGAAATAGTGCCCAGGTCAGCCTATATGTTTGGGGTACAGCCGAATGGCGTGCAGGTTGATCCTCATTTGCGGTTTCGGGGTAGCCCTGAGGGCAATGTTTTACTTCTGTAGGGCAGGCAGAGTACGCCATTGTAGTTCTGGATTGCCCAACTGGAGGGCTTGTGGGCCAGTAGTCTGAGGACGGAGTCTGAGAACCCAAGCTAGGCCTAGGTGTCTGGGTGAGGATATGGCAGGCACAATCTACAGACCTCAATCGAGATCTCGTGCATCTGAAGTCAGGGCAAGGATCAGACGATCGCTCAGGTTGGACTTTCTGCCCTGATGGCCCTTTCTTGAAGGGGTTTGGATCACGAGGACATGGGGGTTTTCCCACGATGGGAGTTGTGAGAAGCTCCAAACTGCAAAGATTCTTCTGCAGGACAATTGAGACCTGTTGGTTGGCTCCAGGCCAACGATTCCGAGCAGGGTTCTAAGGATGGATGGCTGGGTATCCCACCTCGCATTCCAATTGTCTCCAAGCAACAAGACAGGTTAGATCTGCTGGATGTGGGGGGCAACCGAGGAGGCTGAGTTGAAATGGACTCTCCTGTGGATGTGTCCTAATATGTTTTTGTGTCTATGGAGACCTTGGAATGAAGCGGTGGCCCTGGGGCCCTGAAGGGTTCTCCTAAACAGAGGCTTTGACACAGCTCCAACGTGCATGTTTCCCATGTGTCGATGAGATTTGTTCTGATGGGTGAGTCAAGAAACAGCCATATGCTGGTATTGAAATCCAGGCCTCTGAGGAGAGATGCCTGGAAACCAAAGCAATGGATCCGATTAGTGCCTAGGGGCCTGTTCGTTCCTTTTTACCTCTGGGGACATCAGTCTACGGGTCTGAGTGCAGGTAGGTGCTCAGATGGGCTCAGATTGCCCCTGTTTGTCCTGGGAAGCCACAACTATTGGGATGGCCTCAGGGACTTTGGAGGTTATCCTACTAGTAGGGTTTTGGCCATTGGAATGGGCACATACAATTCCCTTGGAGAGGGCAAGTACAGTCCTCAGGTTTGGCTCCAGGGCCCTGAGCCTGTAGGGTGTGTAGGCCAGAGCTGTTTGGACCGTTGTCTGAAAACACAAACTCGGCTTATGTTTTGGGTCATAGGTATGGCAGGACTGATCTACAGACCATGAGGAGAACACTTCGGGATATGAAAAAAGGGCGAGTGTGAGGCTCTTGCTCAAGTTTTTGTCTCTGGATATCGTGTCACTCATGGTCGTGAAATTGCCGGGTGACTTCATGGGAAATGGACGAGTCTTACTCTCTGGGGGTTCGGTCCCGTCCAAAGAGTTTGGGGTCATTCTTGGGATGGAAGAAGTCCGTTTTTTTGTTGTTGTTGTTGTCGATTTGTTTCATTTTGTTTTTCAACCTCAGATGTCCCACCAAATGAGGGATTCCAGAGTAGAGCCCTGGGGTGGGGCGACTGGACAACCAGAAATCTGGTTAAAAATTGGGGACTAGGGACATGTCAAGCCCATTATGACATCTAATGGTCCAGCCACTGAGAGGACTTACTAGAGGACAGGACTCACGCTGAGGTCACAATGCGTGTTTATGCTCTCGTCGCACTCAAGAATGGGCGGGGCCTCAGGGTGAATGCTGGTTTCTCCTACACTGAACGTTGGACAACATGCCAACCACAAGGTTTCTTGCCATGGGTCAGGAAGAGTTCTGATTTCTGCATCACAGTCACACGTAGGCAGTGATTGGAGATAAGGTCTAGGTTCTGAAGCCTGAAAACTGAGGTAGGGAAGAGATGATGACCAAAGGCCATGGCGGGTTAGATGTGCTCAGGGTGCGGTCATCTGTCTGGGTGTTGGTCAGCAGGTCCGGGCTCAGGTTGTGTCAGACAGTGCATTAGTGCCCAGGTTAGACTATATACTTTGGGTATATTCGAGTGCCGTGTAGGTTTATCTTCATTTCAGCTGCTTGGGCAGCTCATTAGGCAATATATTTTTTCTAGAAGGCATGCAGAGTGCTTCATTGTCGGTCCGGAATTGCCAAACTTGAGGGCTTCGGGGCCAGGAGAGTGAGGACGGAAGTCTGAAAACATAAGCTAGTCTTCGGATTCAGGGTGAGGACACGGCAGGTACCCCCTGCAGATCTGAACCAATATCTCATGCATCTGATCAGGGCGAGGATCCGACGTTGGCTCAGGTTGGAGTTTCTGTGCATGACGCCCCTTCATGAAGGGAGCGGAATCTCGAGGCCATGGAGGTTTTCCACTTTGGGAGATGTGGGATGCCCCCTTCAAGGATTCCTTCTGCGGGACAATTGAGACCTGTTGGACAGCTCCAGGACATCCCATATGGAATAACTCCAGAGCACCGTTCGAGGATGGATGCCTGGGAAGTCCGCCTCACCTTCCAATTGTCTCCTAGCAACAAGACAGTTTAGATCTAATGGATCTGCGGGAGCAACCGGGGTGGCTGAGTTGAAATGCACATTCCAGAGGATGGGTCCTAACGTGTGTTTGTGTCCATGAGGGCCTTGGAATGGGGAGGTGGCACCGGGACCCTGAAGTATTCTCCTAAGCTTTGGCTTAGCTCCCATGCACAAGTTTCCTTGTGGAGACGAGATTTGTTCTGATGGGTGTCTCAGGAAATCCCCTCTGCTGGTATGGAATCCAGGCTTTTGAGGAGACATGCCTGTAAACCAAAGCAATGGATCCGATAATGGCCTCAGGTTCTGTCTGGTTCAATCTTCTTGGTATGAGTGGAGGTAGATGAGCGGAGGTAGATGCTCAGCCGGTATCAACCGCCCTTTTTTGTCCCGGGCGACCTACACTATTGGGATGGCCTCAGGGACTTTGGAGGGTTCTCCTAATTTGTACGATTTTTGACAATGGAATGGGCAGAATTCCCATGGATTGGGTGGGGGCAGTCCTAATGTGTGGCTCCAGGGGCCCCAGCCTGGAGGGAGTGTGGCCCAGGACTTTGAGGACAGAAGACTGAAAACAAAAACTCAGCTTAAGTTTGGGGACGTAGGTATGGCACGCCCGATCTACAAACCATGAGACGAACTATTCAGGATATGAAAAATGAGCGAGTGAGGCGCTCGCTCAGGCTTTTGTCTCTGACTTTTGTTTCAGCGATGGCCGTGGAATGTTGGGGAGGTCTCATGGGCCATGGACGAATCTTCCTCTCTGTGGATTTGGCCCGATCCCAATTGTTTTTCGTCCATCTGTGGGATGGGAGGACTCCTTTCAGGTTTGTTACCTCAGGTGTCCCACCAAAAGAGGAATTCCAAAGCAGAGCCCTGGGGAAGAGTGAAGGGACAACCCGAACTATGGTTAAAAATTGGGGCCTAGGGGCATGGCAAGCCCAATATGCTGTCTCTTCATATAGGCCCTGAGAGGCCTTACCTGAGGACTGGGCTCAGGCTGAGGGTCACCATGTGTGTTTGTGAGCAATGTGGCCCGCAAGCATGGGCTGGGCCTCATGGGCCACGCTTGTTTCAACTACACTGAACGTTGGACAACATGCCAACCACAAGGTTTCTTGCCATGGGGAAAGAGTTCTGATTTCTGCATCATTTTCAACCCTGGGCAGTGGTTGGAGATAAGGTCTAGGTTCTGGAGCCTGAAAACCGCAGTTGGGAAGAGATGACGACCTAAGGCCATGGCGGGTCCGATGTGCTCAGTGTGCGGCCAGCTGTCTGGGTGGGACCAGGAGGTCCAGGCTCAGGCTGGGTCAGAAGGGGAAATAGTGCCCAGGTCAGCCTATATGTTTGGGGTACAGCCGAATGGCGTGCAGGTTGATCCTCATTTGCGGTTTCGGGGTAGCCCTGAGGGCAATGTTTTACTTCTGTAGGGCAGGCAGAGTACGGCATTGTAGTTCTGGATTGCCCAACTGGAGGGCTTGTGGGCCAGTAGTCTGAGGACGGAGTCTGAGAACCCAAGCTAGGCCTAGGTGTCTGGGTGAGGATATGGCAGGCACAATCTACAGACCTCAATCGAGATCTCGTGCATCTGAAGTCAGGGCAAGGATCAGACGATCGCTCAGGTTGGACTTTCTGCCCTGATGGCCCTTTCTTGAAGGGGTTTGGATCACGAGGACATGGGGGTTTTCCCACGATGGGAGTTGTGAGAAGCTCCAAACTGCAAAGATTCTTCTGCAGGACAATTGAGACCTGTTGGTTGGCTCCAGGCCAACGATTCCGAGCAGGGTTCTAAGGATGGATGGCTGGGTATCCCACCTCGCATTCCAATTGTCTCCAAGCAACAAGACAGGTTAGATCTGCTGGATGTGGGGGGCAACCGAGGAGGCTGAGTTGAAATGGACTCTCCTGTGGATGTGTCCTAATATGTTTTTGTGTCTATGGAGACCTTGGAATGAAGCGGTGGCCCTGGGGCCCTGAAGGGTTCTCCTAAACAGAGGCTTTGACACAGCTCCAACGTGCATGTTTCCCATGTGTCGATGAGATTTGTTCTGATGGGTGAGTCAAGAAACAGCCATATGCTGGTATTGAAATCCAGGCCTCTGAGGAGAGATGCCTGGAAACCAAAGCAATGGATCCGATTAGTGCCTAGGGGCCTGTTCGTTCCTTTTTACCTCTGGGGACATCAGTCTACGGGTCTGAGTGCAGGTAGGTGCTCAGATGGGCTCAGATTGCCCCTGTTTGTCCTGGGAAGCCACAACTATTGGGATGGCCTCAGGGACTTTGGAGGTTATCCTACTAGTAGGGTTTTGGCCATTGGAATGGGCACATACAATTCCCTTGGAGAGGGCAAGTACAGTCCTCAGGTTTGGCTCCAGGGCCCTGAGCCTGTAGGGTGTGTAGGCCAGAGCTGTTTGGACCGTTGTCTGAAAACACAAACTCGGCTTATGTTTTGGGTCATAGGTATGGCAGGACTGATCTACAGACCATGAGGAGAACACTTCGGGATATGAAAAAAGGGCGAGTGTGAGGCTCTTGCTCAAGTTTTTGTCTCTGGATATCGTGTCACTCATGGTCGTGAAATTGCCGGGTGACTTCATGGGAAATGGACGAGTCTTACTCTCTGGGGGTTCGGTCCCGTCCAAAGAGTTTGGGGTCATTCTTGGGATGGAAGAAGTCCGTTTTTTTGTTGTTGTTGTTGTCGATTTGTTTCATTTTGTTTTTCAACCTCAGATGTCCCACCAAATGAGGGATTCCAGAGTAGAGCCCTGGGGTGGGGCGACTGGACAACCAGAAATCTGGTTAAAAATTGGGGACTAGGGACATGTCAAGCCCATTATGACATCTAATGGTCCAGCCACTGAGAGGACTTACTAGAGGACAGGACTCACGCTGAGGTCACAATGCGTGTTTATGCTCTCGTCGCACTCAAGAATGGGCGGGGCCTCAGGGTGAATGCTGGTTTCTCCTACACTGAACGTTGGACAACATGCCAACCACAAGGTTTCTTGCCATGGGTCAGGAAGAGTTCTGATTTCTGCATCACAGTCACCCGTGGGCAGTGATTGGAGATAAGGTCTAGGTTCTGAAGCCTGAAAACTGAGGTAGGGAAGAGATGATGACCTAAGGCCATGGCGGGTCTGATGTGCTCAGCGTGCGGTCAGCTGTCTGGGTGTTGGTCAGCAGTCCGGGCTCAGGTTGTGTCAGACAGTGCATTAGTGCCCAGGTTAGACTATATAATTTGGGTACATTCGAGTGCCGTGTAGGTTTATCCTCATTTAAGCTGCCTGGGCTGCTCATTAGGCAATATATTTTTTCTAGAGGGCAGGCAGAGTGCTTCATTGTCGGTCCGGAATTGCCAAACTTGAGGGCTTCGGGGCCAGGAGAGTGAGGACGGAAGTATGAGAACACAAGCTAGACTTCGGATTCAGGGTGAGGACACGGCAGGTACCCCCTGCAGATCTGAACCAATATCTCATGCATCTGAAGTCAGGGCGAGGATCCGACGTTGGCTCAGGTTGGAGTTTCTGTGCATGACGGCCCCTTCATGAAGGGAGCGGAATCTCGAGGCCATGGAGGTTTTCCACGTTGGGAGATGTGGGATGCCCCCTTCAAGGATTCCTTCTGCGGGACAATTGAGACCTGTTGGACAGCTCCAGGACATCCCATATGGAATGACTCCAGAGCACCGTTCGAGGATGGATGCCTGGGAAGTCTGCCTCACCTTCCAATTGTCTCCTTGCAACAAGACAGTTTAGATCTAATGGATCTGCGGGAGCAACCGGGGTGGCTGAGTTGAAATGCACTTTCCAGAAGTTGGGTCCTAACGTGTGTTTGTGTCCATGAGGGCCTTGGAATGGGGAGGTGGCACCGGGACCCTGAAGTATTCTCCTAAGCTTTGGCATAGCTCCCATGCACAAGTTTCCTTGTGGAGACGAGATTTGTTCTGATGGGTGCCTCAGGAAATCCCCTCTGCTGGTATTGGAATCCAGGCTTTTGAGGAGACATGCCAGTAAACCAAAGCAATGGATCCGATAATGGCCTCGGGTCCTGTCTGGTTCAATCTTCTTGGTATGAGTGGAGGTAGATGAGTGGAGGTAGATGCTCAGCCGGTATCAACCGCCCTTTTTTGTCCCGGGCGACCTACACTATTGGGATGGCCTCAGGGACTTTGGAGGGTTCTCCTAATTTGTACGATTTTTGACAATGGAATGGGCAGAATTCCCATGGATTGGGTGGGGGCAGTCCTAATGTGTGGCTCCAGGGGCCCCAGCCTGGAGGGAGTGTGGCCCAGGACTTTGAGGACAGAAGACTGAAAACACAAACTCAGCTTAAGTTTGGGGACGTAGTTATGGCACGCCCGATCTACAAACCATGAGAAGAACTCTTCAGGATATAAAGAATGAGCGAGTCTGAGGCGCTTGCTCAGGCTTTTGTCTCTGGATTTTGTTTCAGCGATGGCCGTGGAATGTTGGGGAGGTCTCATTGGCCATGGACGAATCTTCCTCTCTGTGGATTTGGCCCGATCCCAATTGTTTTTCGTCCATCTGTGGGATGGGAGGACTCCTTTCAGGTTTGTTACCTCAGGTGTCCCACCAAAAGAGGAATTCCAAAGCAGAGCCCTGGGGAAGAGTGAAGGGACAACCCGAACTATGTTTAAAAATTGGGGCCTAGGGGCATGGCAAGCCCAATATGCTGTCTCTTCATATAGGCCCTGAGAGGCCTTACCTGAGGACTGGGCTCAGGCTGAGGGTCACAATGTGTGTTTGTGACCAATGTGGCCCGCAAGCATGGGCTCGGCCTCATGGGCCACGCTTGTTTCAACTACACTGAACGTTGGACAACATGCCAAGCACAAGGTTTCTTGCCATGGGGAAAGAGTTCTGATTTCTGCATCATTTCCAACCCTGGGCAGTGGTTGGAGATAAGGTCTAGGTTCTGGAGCCTGAAAACCGCAGTTGGGAAGAGATGACGACCTAAGGCCATGGCGGGTCCGATGTGCTCAGTGTGCGGCCAGCTGTCTGGGAGGGACCAGGAGGTCCAGGCTCAGGCTGGGTCAGAAGGGGAAATAGTGCCCAGGTCAGCCTATATGTTTGGGGTACAGCCGAATGGCGTGCAGGTTGATCCTCATTTGGGTTTTCGGGGTAGCCCTGAGGGCAATGTTTTACTTCTGTAGGGTAGGCAGAGTGCGGCATTGTAGTTCTGGATTGCCAAACTGGAGGGCTTCTGGGCCAGTAGTCTGAGGACGGAGTCTTAGAACCCAAGCTAGGCCTAGGTTTCTGGGTGAGGATATGGCAGGCACAATCTACAGACCTCAATAGAGATCTCGTGCATCTGAAGTCAGGGCAAGGATCAGACGATCGCTCAGGTTGGACTTTCTGCCCTGATGGCCCTTTCTTGAAGGGGGTTGGATCACGAGGACATGAGGGTTTTCCCACGATGGGAGTTGTGAGAAGCTCCAAACTGCAAAGATTCTTCTGCAGGACAATTGAGACCTGTTGGTTGGCTCCAGGCCAACGATTCCGAGCAGGGTTCTAAGGATGGATGGCTGGGTAGCCCACCTCGCATTCCAATTGTCTCCAAGCAACAAAACAGGTTAGATTGCTGATGTGGGGGGCCACCGAGGAGGCTGAGTTGAAATGGACTCTCCTGTGGATGTGTCCTAATATGTTTTTGTGTCTATGGAGATCTTGGAATGAAGCGGTGGCCTGGGGCCCTGAAGGGTTCTCCTAAACAGAGGCTTTGACACAGCTCCAACGAGCATGTATCCCATGTATAGATGAGATTTGTTCTGATGGGTGAGTAAGGAGACAGCCATATGCTGGTATTGAAATCCAGGCCTCTGAGGAGAGATGCCTGGAAACCAAAGCAATGGATCCGATTAGTGCCTAGGGGCCTGTTCGTTCCTTTTTACCTCTGGGGACATCAGTCTACGGGTCTGAGTGCAGGTAGGTGCTCAGACGGGCTCAGATTGCCCCTGTTTGTCCTGGGAAGCCACAACTATTGGGAAGGCCTCAGGGACTTTGGAGGATATCCTATTAGTAGGGTTGTGGCCATGGGAATGGGCACATACAATTCCCTTGGAGAGGGCAAGTACAGTCCTCAGGTTTGGCTCCAGGGCCCTGAGCCTGTAGGGTGTGTAGGCCAGAGCTGTTTGGACAGTTGTCTGAAAACACAAACTCGGCTTGTGTTTTGGGTCATAGTTATGGCAGGACTGATTTACAGACCATGAGGAGAACACTTCGGGATATGAAAAAAGGGCGAGTGTGAGGCTCTTGCTCAAGTTTCGTCTCTGGATATCATGTCACTCATGGTCGTGAAATTGCCGGGTGACTTCATGGGAAATGGACGAGTCTTACTCTCTGGGGGTTCGGTCCCGTCTTAAGAGTTTGGGGTCATTCTGGGGATGGAATAAGTCCGTTTTTTTGTTGTTGTTGATTTGTTTCATTTTGTTTTTCAACCTCAGATGTCCCACCAAATGAGGGATTCCAGAGAAGAACCCTGGGGTGCGGCGACTGGACAACCAGAAATCTGGTTAAAAATTGGGGACTAGGGACATGTCACGCCCATTATGACATCTAATGGTCCAGCCACTGAGAGGACTTACTAGAGGACAGGACTCACGCTGAGGTCACAATGCGTGTTTATGCTCTCGTCGCACTCAAGAATGGGCGGGGCCTCAGGGTGAATGCTGGTTTCTCCTACACTGAACGTTGGACAACATGCCAACCACAAGGTTTCTTGCCATGGGTCAGGAAGAGTTCTGATTTCTGCATCACAGTCACACGTAGGCAGTGATTGGAGATAAGGTCTAGGTTCTGAAGCCTGAAAACTGAGGTAGGGAAGAGATGATGACCTAAGGCCATGGCGGGTTAGATGTGCTCAGGGTGCGGTCATCTGTCTGGGTGTTGGTCAGCAGGTCCGGGCTCAGGTTGTGTCAGACAGTGCATTAGTGCCCAGGTTAGACTATATACTTTGGGTATATTCGAGTGCCGTGTAGGTTTATCTTCATTTCAGCTGCCTGGGCAGCTCATTAGGCAATATATTTTTTCTAGAAGGCATGCAGAGTGCTTCATTGTCGGTCCGGAATTGCCAAACTTGAGGGCTTCGGGGCCAGGAGAGTGAGGACGGAAGTCTGAAAACATAAGCTACTCTTCGGATTCAGGGTGAGGACACGGCAGGTACCCCCTGCAGATCTGAACCAATATCTCATGCATCTGATCAGGGCGAGGATCCAACGTTGGCTCAGGTTGGAGTTTCTGTGCATGACGGCCCCTTCATGAATGGAGCGGAATCTCGAGGCCATGGAGGTTTTCCACGTTGGGAGATGTGGGATGCCCCATTCAAGGATTCCTTCTGCGGGACAATTGAGACCTGTTGGACAGCTCCAGGACATCCCATATGGAATGACTCCAGAGCACCGTTCGAGGATGGATGCCTGGGAAGTCTGCCTCGCCTTCCAATTGTCTCCTATACAACAAGACAGTTTAGATCTAATGGATCTGCTGGAGCAACCGGGGTGGCTGAGTTGAAATGCACTTTCCAGAGGATGGATCCTAACGTGTGTTTGTGTCCATGAGTGTCTTGGAATGGGGAGGTGGCACCGGGACCCTGAAGTATTCTCCTAAGCTTTGGCATAGCTCCCATGCACAAGTTTCCTTGTGGAGACGAGATTTTTACTGATGAGTGCCTCAGGAAATCCCCTCTGCTGGTATTGGAATCCAGGCTTTTGAGGAGACATGCCAGTAAAACAAAGCAATGGATCCGATAATGGCCTCGGGTCCTGTCTGGTTCAATCTTCTTGGTATGAGTGGAGGTAGATGAGTGGAGGTAGATGCTCAGCCGGTATCAACCGCCCTTTTTTGTCCCGGGCGACCTACACTATTCGGATGGCCTCAGGGACTTTGGAGGGTTCTCCTAATTTGTACGATTTTTGACATTGGAATGGGCAGAATTCCCATGGATTGGGTGGGGCAGTCCTAATGTGTGGCTCCAGGGGCCCCAGCCTGGAGGGAGTGTGGCCCAGGACTTTGAGGACAGAAGACTGAAAACACAAACTCAGCTTAAGTTTGGGGACGTATTTATGGCACGCCCGATCTACAAACCATGAGAAGAACTCTTCAGGATATAAAGAATGTGCGAGTCTGAGGCGCTTGCTCAGGCTTTTGTCTCTGGATTTTGTTTCAGCGATGGCCGTGGAATGTTGGGGAGGTCTCATTGGCCATGGACGAATCTTCCTCTCTGCGGATTTGGCCCGATCCCAATTGTTTTTCGTCCATCTGTGGGATGGGAGGACTCCTTTCAGGTTTGTTACCTCAGGTGTCCCACCAAAAGAGTAATTCCAAAGCAGAGCCCTGGGGAAGAGTGAAGGGACAACCCGAAATATGGTTAAAAATTGGGGCCTAGGGGCATGGCAAGCCCAATATGCTGTCGCTTCATATAGGCCCTGAGAGGCCTTACCTGAGGACTGGGCTCAGGCTGAGGGTCACAATGTGTGTTTGTGACCAATGTGGCCCGCAAGCATGGGCTCGGCCTCATGGGCCACGCTTGTTTCAACTACTCTGAACGTTGGACAACATGCCAAGCACAAGGTTTCTTGCCATGGGGAAAGAGTTCTGATTTCTGCATCATTTCCAACCCTGGGCAGTGGTTGGAGATAAGGTCTAGGTTCTGGTGCCTGAAAACCGCAGTTGAGAAGAGATGACGACCTAAGGCCATGGCGGGTCCGATGTGCTCAGTGTGCGGCCAGCTGTCTGGGAGGGACCAGGAGTTCCAGGCTCAGGCTGGGTCAGAAGGGTAAATAGTGCCCAGGTCAGCCTATATGTTTGGGGTACAGCCGAATGGCGTGCAGGTTGATACTCATTTGGGTTTTCGGGGTAGCCCTGAGGGCAATGTTTTACTTCTGTAGGGCAGGCAGAGTGCGGCATTGTAGTTCTGGATTGCCCAAATGGAGGGCTTGTGGGCCAGTAGTCTGAGGACGGAGTCTGAGAACCCAAGCTAGGCCTAGGTTTCTGGGTGAGGATATGGCAGGCACAATCTACAGACCTCAATCGAGATCTCGTGCATCTGAAGTCAGGGCAAGGATCAGACGATCGCTCAGGTTGGACTTTCTGCCCTGATGGCCCTTTCTTGAAGGGGGTTGGATCACGAGGACATGGGGGTTTTCCCACGATGGGAGTTGTGAGAAGCTCCAAACTGCAAAGATTCTTCTGCAGGACAATTGAGACCTGTTGGTTGGCTCCAGGCCAACGATTCCGAGCAGGGTTCTAAGGATGGATGGCTGGGTAGCCCACCTCGCATTCCAATGGTCTCCAAGCAACAAGACAGGTTAGATCTGCTGGATGTGGGGGGCAACCGAGGAGACTGAGTTGAAATGGACTCTCCAGTGGATGTGTCCTAATAAGTTTTTGTGTCTATGGAGACCTTGGAATGAAGCGGTGGCCCTGCGGCCCTGAAGGGTTCTCCTAAACAGAGGCTTTGACACAGCTCCAACGTGCATGTTTCCCATGTATAGATGAGATTTGTTCTGATGGATGAATCAGGAGAAGCCATATGCTGGTATTGAAATCCAGGCCTCTGAGGAGAGATGCCTGGAAACGAAAGCAATGGATCCGATTAGTGCTTAGGGGCCTGTTCGTTCCTTTTTACCTCTGGGGACATCAGTCTACGGGTCTGAGTGCAGGTAGGTGCTCAGATGGGCTCAGATTGCCCCTGTTTGTCCTGGGAAGCCACAACTATTGGGATGGCCTCAGGGACTTTGGAGGTTATCCTACTAGTAGGGTTTTGGCCATTGGAATGGGCACATACAATTCCCTTGGAGAGGGCAAGTACAGTCCTCAGGTTTGGCTCCAGGGCCCTGAGCCTGTAGGGTGTGTAGGCCAGAGCTGTTTGGACCGTTGTCTGAAAACACAAACTCGGCTAATGTTTTGGGTCATAGGTATGGCAGGACTGATCTACAGACCATGAGGAGAACACTTCGGGGTATGAAAAAAGGGCGAGTGTGAGGCTCTTGCTCAAGTTTTTGTCTCTGGATATCGTGTCACTCATGGTCGTGAAATTGCCGGGTGACTTCATGGGAAATGGACGAGTCTTACTCTCTGGGAGTTCGGTCCCGTCCAAAGAGTTTGGGGTCATTCTGGGGATGGAAGAAGTCCGTTTTTTTGTTGTGTCGATTTGTTTCATTTTGTTTTTCAACCTCAGATGTCCCACCAAATGAGGGATTTTAGAGAAGAGCCCTGGAATGCGGCGACTGGACAACCAGAAATCTGGTTAAAAATTGGGGACTAGGGACATGTCCAGCCCATTATGACATCTAATGGTCCAGCCACTGAGAGAACTTAAGAGGACAGGACTCACGCTGAGGTCACCATGCGTGTTTATGCTCTCCTCGCACTCAAGAATTGGCGGGGCCTCAGGGTGAATGCTGGTTTCTCCTACACTGAACGTTGGACAACATGCCAACCACAAGGTTTCTTGCCATGGGTCAGGAAGAGTTCTGATTTCTGCATCACAGTCACCTGTGGGCAGTGATTGGAGATAAGGTCTAGGTTCTGAAGCCTGAAAACTGAGGTAGGGAAGAAATGAAGACCTAAGGCCATGGCCGGTCTGATGTGCTCAGAGTGCGGTCAGATGTCTGGGTTTTGGTCAGCAGGTCCGGGCTCAGGTTGTGTCAGACAGTGCATTGCTGCCCAGGTTAGACTATATAATTTGGGTACATTCGAGTGCCGTGTAGGTTTATCTTCAATTAAGCTGCCTGGGCAGCTCATTAGGCAATATATTTTTTTTAGAGGGCAGGCAGAGTGCATCATTGTCGGTCCGGAATTGCCAAACTTGAGGGCTTCGGGGCCAGGAGAGTGAGGACGGAAGTCTGAGAACACAAGCTAGTCTTCGGATTCAGGGTGAGGGCACGGCAGGTACCCCCTGCAGATCTGAACCAATATCTCATGCATCTGAAGTCATGGCGAGGATCCGATGTTGGCTCATGTTGGAGTTTCTGTGCATGACGGCCCCTTCATGAAGGGAGCGGAATCTCGAGGCCATGGAGGTTTTCCACGTTGGGAGATGTGGGATGCCCCCTTCAAGGATTCCTTCTGCGGGACATTTGAGACCTTTTGGACAGCTCCAGGACATCCCATATGGAATGACTCCAGAGCACCGTTCGAGGATGGATGCCTGGGAAGTCCGCCTCGCCTTCCAATTGTCTCCTAGCAACAAGACAGTTTAGATCTAATGGATCTGCGGGAGCAACCGGGATGGCTGAGTTGAAATGCACTTTCCAGAGGATGGGTCCTAACGTGTGTTTGTGTCCATGAGGGCCTTGGAATGGGGAGGTGGCACCGGGACCCTGAAGTATTCTCCTAAGCTTTGGCATAGCTCCCATGCACAAGTTTCCTTGTGGAGACGAGATTTATTCTGATGGGTACAGGAAAGCCCCTCTGCTGGTATTGGAATCCAGGCTTTTGAGGAGACATGCCTGTAAACCAAAGCAATGGATCCGATAATGGCCTCGGGTCCTGTCTGGTTCAATCTTCTTGGTATGAGTGGAGGTTGATGAGTGGAGGTAGATGCTCAGCCGGTATCAACCGCCCTTTTATGTCCCGGGCGACCTACACTATTGGGATGGCCTCAGGGACTTTGGAGGGTTCTCCTAATTTGTACGATTTTTGACAATGGAATGGGCAGAATTCCCATGGATTGGGTGGGGGCAGTCCTAATGTGTGGCTCCAGGGGCTCCAGCCTGGAGGGAGTGTGGCCCAGGACTTTGAGGACAGAAGACTGAAAACACAAACTCAGCTTTAGTTTGGGGACGTAGGTATGGCACGCCCGATCTACAAACCATGAGAAGAACTCTTCAGGATATGAAGAATGAGCGAGTCTGAGGCGCTTGCTCAGGCTTTTGTCTCTGGATTTTGTTTCAGCGATGGCCGTGGAATGTTGGGGAGGTCTCATGGGCCATGGACGAATCTTCCTCTCTGTGGATTTGGCCCGATCCCAATTGTTTTTCGTCAATCTGTGAGATGGGAGGACTCCTTTCAGGTTTGTTACCTCAGGTGTCCCACCTAAAGAGGAATTCCAAAGCAGAGCAATGGGGAAGAGTAAAGGGACAACCCGAACTATGGTTAAAAATTGGGGCCTAGGGGCATGGCAAGCCCAATATGCTGTCTCTTCATATAGGCCCTGAGAGGCCTTACATGAGGACTCGGCTCAGGCTGAGGGTCACAATGTGTGTTTGTGACCAATGTGGCCCGCAAGCATGGGCTCGGCCTCATGGGCCACGCTTGTTTCAACTACACTGAACGTTGGACAACCTGCCAACCACAAGGTTTCTTGCCATGGGGAAAGAGTTCTGATTTCTGCATCATTTTCAACCCTGGGCAGTGGTTGGAGATAAGGTCTAGGTTCTGGCGCCTGAAAACCGCAGTTGGGAAGAGATGACGACCTAAGGCCATGGCGGGTCCGATGTGCACAGTGTGCGGCCAGCTGTCTGGGTGGGACCAGGAGGTCCAGGCTCAGGCTGGGTCTGAAGGGGAAATAGTGCCCAGGTCAGCCTATATGTTTGGGGTACAGCCGAATGGCGTGCAGGTTGATCCTCATTTGCGGTTTCGGGGAAGCCCTGAGGGCAATGTTTTACTTCTGTAGGGCAGGCAGAGTGCGGCATTGTAGGTCTGGATTGCCCAACTGGAGGGCGTGTGGGCCAGTAGTCTGAGGACGGAGTCTGAGAACCCAAGCTAGGCCTAGGTGTCTGGGTGAGGATATGGCAGGCACAATCTACAGACCTCAATCGAGATCTCGTGCATCTGAAGTCAGGGCAAGGATCAGACGATCGCTCAGGTTGGACTTTCTGCCCTGATGGCCCTTTCTTGAAGGGGGTTGGATCACGAGGACATGGGGGTTTTCCCACGATGGGAGTTGTGAGAAGCTCCAAACTGCAAAGATTCTTCTGCAGGACAATTGAGACCTGTTGGTTGGCTCCAGGCCAACGATTCCGAGCAGGGTTCTAAGGATGGATGGCTGGGTAGCCCACCTCGCATTCCAATTGTCTCCAAGCAACAAGACAGGTTAGATCTGCTGGATGTGGGTGGCAACCGAGGAGGCTGAGTTGAAATGGACTCTCCTGTGGATGTGTCCTAATATGTTTTTGTGTCTATGGAGACCTTGGAATGAAGCGGTGGCCCTGGGGCCCTGAAGGGTTCTCCTAAACAGAGGCTTTGACACAGCTCCAACGTGCATGTTTCCCATGTGTAGATGAGATTTGTTCTGGTGGGTGAGTCAAGAAACAGCCATATGCTGGTATTGAAATCCAGGCCTCTGAGGAGAGATGCCTGGAAACCAAAGCAATGGATCCGATTAGTGCCTAGGGGCCTGTTCGTTCCTTTTTACCTCTGGGGACATCAGTCTACGGGTCTGAGTGCAGGTAGGTGCTCAGATGGGCTCAGATTGCCCCTGTTTGTCCTGGGAAGCCACAACTCTTGGGATGGCCTCAGGGACTTTGGAGGTTATCCTACTAGTAGGGTTGTGGCCATTGGAATGGGCACATACAATTCCCTTGGAGAGGGCAAGTACAGTCCTCAGGTTTGGCTCCAGGGCCCTGAGCCTGTAGGGTGTGTAGGCCAGAGCTGTTTGGACAGTTGTCTGAAAACACAAACTCGGCTTATGTTTTGGGTCATAGGTATGGCAGGACTGATCTACAGACCATGAGGAGAACACTTCGGGATATGAAAAAAGGGCGAGTGTGAGGCTCTTGCTCAAGTTTTTGTCTCTGGATATCGTGTCACTCATGGTCGTAAAATTGACGGGTGACATCATGGGAAATGGACCAGTCTTACTCTCTGGGGGTTCGGTCCCGTCCAAAGAGTTTGGGGTCATTCTGGGGATCGAAGAAGTCCGTTTTTTTGTTGTTGTCGATTTGTTTCATTTTGTTTTTCAACCTCAGATGTCCCACCAAATGAGGGATTCCAGAGTAGAGCCCTGGGGTGGGGCGACTGGACAACCAGAAATCTGGTTAAAAATTGGGGACTAGGGACATGTCAAGCCCATTATGACATCTAATGGTCCAGCCACTGAGAGGACTTACTAGAGGACAGGACTCACGCTGAGGTCACAATGCGTGTTTATGCTCTCCTCGCACTCAAGAATGGGCGGGGCCTCAGGGTGAATGCTGGTTTCTCCTACACTGAACGTTGGACAACATGCCAACCACAAGGTTTCTTACCATGGGTCAGGAAGAGTTCTGATTTCTGCATCACAGTCACCCGTGGGCAGTGATTGGAGATAAGGTCTAGGTTCTGAAGCCTGAAAACTGAGGTAGGGAAGAGATGATGACCTGAGGCCATGGCGGGTCTGATGTGCTCAGCGTGCGGTCAGCTGTCTGGGTGTTGGTCAGCAGGTCCGGGCTCAGGTTGTGTCAGACAGTGCATTAGTGCCCAGGTTAGACTATATAATTTGGGTACATTCGAGTGCCGTGTAGGTATATCCTCATTTAAGCTGCCTGGGCTGCTCATTAGGCAATATATTTTTTCTAGAGGACAGGCAGAGTGCCTCATTGTCGGTCCGGAATTGCCAAACTTGACGGCTTTGGGGCCAGGAGATGAGGACGGAAGTCTGAGAACACAAGCTAGTCTTCGGATTCAGGGTGAGGGCACGGCAGGTACCCCCTGCAGATCTGAACCAATATCTCATGCATCTGAAGTCAGGGCGAGGATCCGACGTTGGCTCAGGTTGGAGTTTCTGTGCATGACGGCCCCTTCATGAAGGGAGCGGAATCTCGAGGCCATGGAGGTTTTCCACGTTGGGAGATGTGGGATGCCCCCTTCAAGGTTTCCTTCTGCGGGACAATTGAGACCTGTTGGACAGCTCCAGGACATCACATATGGAATTACTCCAGAGCACCGTTCGAGGATGGATGCCTGGGAAGTCTGCCTCACCTTCCAATTGTCTCCTAGCAACAAGACAGTTTAGATCTAATGGATCTGCGGGAGCAACCGTGGTGGCTGAGTTGAAATGCACTTTCCAGAGGATGGGTCCTAACGTGTGTTTGTGTCCATGAGGCCTTGGAATGGGGAGGTGGCACCGGGACCCTGAAGTATTCTCCTAAGCTTTGGCATAGAACCCATGCACAAGTTTCCTTGTGGAGACGAGATTTGTTCTGATGGGTGCCTCAGGAAATCCCCTCTGCTGGTATTGGAATCCAGGCTTTTGAGGAGACATGCCTGTAAACCAAAGCAATGGATCCGATAATGGCCTCGGGTCCTGTCTGGTTCAATCTTCTTGGTATGAGTGGAGGTAGATGAGTGGAGGTAGATTCTCAGCCAGTATCAACCGCCCTTTTTTGTCCCGGGCGACCTACAATATTGGGATGGCCTCAGGGACTTTGGAGGGTTCTCCTAATTTGTACGATTTTTGACATGGAACGGGCAGAATTCCCATGGAATGGGAGGGGGCAGTCCTAATGTGTGGCTCCAGGGGCCCCAACCTGGAGGGAGTGTGGCCCAGGACTTTGAGGACAGAATACTAAAAACACAAAATCAGCTTAAGTTTGGGGACGTAGGTATGGCACGCCCGATCTACAAACCATGAGAAGAACTCTTCAGGATATGAAGAATGAGCGAGTCTGAGGCGCTTGCTCAGGTTTTTGTCTCTGGATTTTGTTTCAGCGATGGCCGTGGAATGTTGGGGAGGTCTCATGGGCCATGGACGAATCTTCCTCTCTGTGGATTTGGCCCGATTCCAATTGTTTTTCGTCCATCTGTGGGATGGGAGGACTCCTTTCAGGTTTGTTACCTCAGGTGTCTCACCAAAAGAGGAATTCCAAAGCAGAGCCCTGGGGAAGAGTGAAGGGACGACCCGAACTATGGTTAAAAATTGGGGCCTAGGGGCATGGCAAGCCCAATATGCTGTCTCTTCATATAGGCCCTGAGAGGTTTTACATGAGGACTGGGCTCAGGCTGAGGGTCACAATGTGTGTTTGTGACCAATGTGGCCCGCAAGCATGGGCTGGGCCTCATGGGCCACGCTTGTTTCAACCTCACTGAACATTGGACAACATGCCAAGCACAAGGTTTCTTGCCATGGGGAAAGAGTTCTGATTTCTGCATCATTTTCAACCCTGGGCCGTGGTTGGAGATAAGATCTAGGTACTGGAACCTAAAAAACCGCAGTTGGGAAGTGATGACGACCTAAGGCCATGGCGGGCCCGATGTGCTCAGTGTGCGGCCAGCTGTCTGGGTGGGACCAGGAGGTCCAGGCTCAGGCTAGGTCAGAAGGGGAAATAGTGCCCAGGTCAGCCTATATGTTTGGGGTACAGCCGAATGGCGTGCAGGTTGATCCTCATTTGCGGTTTCGGGGTAGCCCTGAGGGCAATGTTTTACTTCTGTAGGGCAGGCAGAGTGCGGCATTGTAGTTCTGGATTGCCAAACTGGAGGGCTTGTGGGCCAGTAGTCTGAGGACGGAGTCTGAGAACCCAAGCTAGGCCTAGGTTTCTGGGTGAGGATATGGCAGGCACAATCTACAGACCTCAATAGAGATCTCGTGCATCTGAAGTCAGGGCAAGTATCAGACGATCGCTCAGGTTGGACTTTCTGCCCTGATGGCCCATTCTTGAAGGGGGTTGGATCACGAAGACATGGGTGTTTTCCCACGATGGGAGTTGAGAGAAGCTCCAAACTGCAAGATTCTTCTGCAGGACAATTGAGACCTGTTGATTGGATCCAGGCCAACGATTTCGAGCAGGGTTCTAAGGATGGATGGCTGGGTAGCCCACCTCGCATTCCAATTGTCTCCAAGCAACAAGACATGTTAGATCTGCTGGATGTGGGGGCAACCGAGGAGGCTGAGTTGAAATGGACTCTCCTGTGGATGTGTCCTAATATGGTTTTGTGTCTATGGAGACCTTGGAATGAAGCGGTGGCCCTGGGGCCCTGAAGAATTCTCCTAAACAGAGGCTTTGACACAGCTGCAACGTGCATGTTTCCCATGTGTAGATGAGATTTTTCCGATGGGTGAGTCAAGAAACAGCCATATGCTGGTATTGAAATCCAGGCCTCTGAGGAGAGATGCCTGGAAACCAAAGCAATGGATCCGATTAGTGCTTAGGGGCCTGTTCGTTCCTTTTTACCTCTGGGGACATCAGTCTACGGGTCTGAGTGCAGGTAGGTGCTCAGATGGGCTCAGATTGCCCCTGTTTGTCCTGGGAAGCCACAACTATTGGGATGGCCTCAGGGACTTTGGAGGTTATCCTACTATTAGGGTTTTGGCCATTGGAATGGGCACATACAATTCCCTTGGAGAGGGCAAGTACAGTCCTCAGGTTTGGCTCCAGGGCCCTGAGCCTGTAGGGTGTGTAGGCCAGAGCTGTTTGGACAGTTGTCTGAAAACACAAACTCGGCTTGTGTTTTGGGTCATAGGTATGGCAGGACTGATCTACAGACCATGAGGAGAACACTTCGGGATATAAAAAAAGGGCGAGTGTGAGGCTCTTGCTCAAGTTTTTGTCTCTGGATATCGTGTCACTCATGGTCGTGAAATTGCCGGGTGACTTCATGGGAAATGGACGAGTCTTACTCTCTGGGGGTTCGGTCCCGTCCAAAGAGTTTGGTGTCATTCTGGGGATGGAAGAAGTCCGTTTTTTTGTTGTTGTTGTTGTCGATTTGTTTCATTTTGTTTTTCAACCTCAGATGGCCCACCAAATGAGGGATTCCAGAGTAGAGCCCTGGGGTGGGGCGACTGAACAACCAGAAATCTGGTTAAAAATTGGGGACTAGGGACATGTCAAGCCCATTATGACATCTAATGGTCCAGCCACTGAGAGGACTTACTAGAGGACAGGACTCACGCTGAGGTCACAATAGTGTTTATGCTCTCGTCGCACTCAAGAATGGGCGGGGCCTCAGGGTGAATGCTGGTTTCTCCTACACTGAACGTTGGACAACATGCCAACCACAAGGTTTCTTGCCATGGGTCAGGAAGAGTTCTGATTTCTGCATCACAGTCACCCGTGGGCAGTGATTGGAGATAAGGTCTAGGTTCTGAAGCCTGAAAACTGAGGTAGGGAAGAGATGATGACCTAAGGCCATGGCGGGTTAGATGTGCTCAGGGTGCGGTCAGCTCTCTGGGTGTTGGTCAGCAGGTCCGGGCTCAGGTTGTGTCAGACAGAGCATTAGTGCCCAGGTTAGACTATATACTTTGGGTATATTCGAGTGCCGTGTAGGTTTATCTTCATTTCAGCTGCCTGGGCAGCTCATTAGGCAATATATTTTTTCTAGAAGGCATGCAGAGTGCTTCATTGTCGGTCCGGAATAGCCAAACTTGAGGGCTTCGGGGCCAGGAGAGTGAAGACGGAAGTCTGAAAACACAAGCTAGTCTTCGGATTCAGGGTGAGGGCACGGCAGGTACCCCCTGCAGATCTGAACCAATATCTCATGCATCTGAAGTCAGGGCGAGGATCCGACGTTGGCTCAGGTTGGAGTTTCTGTGCATGACGGCCCCTTCCTGAAGGGAGCGGAATCTCGAGGCCATGGAGGTTTTCCACGTTGGGAGATGTGGGATGCCCCCTTCAAGGATTCCTTCTGCGGGACAATTGAGACCTGTTGGACAGCTCCAGGACATCCCATATGGAATGACTCCAGAGCACCGTTTCAGGATGGATGCCTGGGAAGTCCGCCTCGCCTTCCAATTGTCTCCTAGCAACAAGACAGTTTAGATCTAATGGATCTGCTGGATCAACCGGGGTGGCTGAGTTGAAATGCACTTTCCAGAGGATGGATCCTAACGTGTGTTTGTGTCCATGAAGGCCTTGGAATGGGGAGGTGGCACCGGGACCCTGAAGTATTCTCCTAAGCTTTGGCATAGCTCTCATGCACAAGTTTCCTTGTGGAGACGAGATTTGTACTGATGAGTGCCTCAGGTAATCCCCTCTGCTGGTATTGGAATCCAGGCTTTTGAGGAGACATGCCTGTAAACCAAAGCAATGGATCCGATAATGGCCTCGGGTCCTGTCTGGTTCAATCCTCTTGGTATGAGTGGAGGTAGATGAGTGGAGGTAGATGCTCAGCCGGTATCAACCGCCCATTTTTGTCCCGGGCGACCTACACTATTGGGATGGCCTCAGGGACTTTGGAGGGTTCTCCTAATTTGTACGATTTTTGACAATGGAATGGGCAGAATTCCCATGGATTGGGTGGGGGCAGTCCTAATGTGTGGCTCCAGGGGCCCCAGCCTGGAGGGAGTGTGGCCCAGGACTTTGAGGACAGAAGACCGAAAACACAAACTCAGCTTAAGTTTGGGGACGTAGTTATGGCACGCCCGATCTACAAACCATGAGAAGAACTCTTCAGGATATAAAGAATGAGCGAGTCTGAGGCGCTTGCTCAGGCTTTTGTCTCTGGATTTTGTTTCAGCGATGGCCGTGGAATGTTGGGGAGGTCTCATGGGCCATGGATGAATCTTCCTCTCTGTGGATTTGGCCCAATCCCAACAGTTTTTCGTCAATCTGTGGGATGGGAGGACTCCTTTCAGGTTTGTTACCTCAGGTGTCCCACCAAAACAGGAATTCCAAAGCAGAGCCCTGGGGAAGAGTGAAGGAACACCTCGAACTATGGTTAAAAATTGGGGCCTAGGGGCATGGCAAGCCCAATATGCTATCTCTTCATATAGGACCTGAGAGGCCTTACCTGAGTACTGGGCTCAGGCTGAGGGTCACAATGTGTGTTTGTGACCAATGTGGCCCGCAAGCATGGGCTCGGCCTCATGGGCCACGCTTGTTTCAACTACACTGAACGTTGGACAACATGCCAAGCATAAGGTTTCTTGCCATGGGGAAAGAGTTCTGATTTCTGCATCATTTTCAACCCTGGGCAGTGGTTGGAGATAAGGTCTAGGTTCTGGAGCCTGAAAACCGCAGTTGGGAAGAGATGACGACCTAAGGCCATGGCGGGTCCGATGTGCTCAGTGTGCGGCCAGCTGTCTGGGTGGGACCAGGAGGTCCAGATTCAGGCTGGGTCAGAAGGGGAAATAGTGCCCAGGTCAGCCTATATGTTTGGGGTACAGCCGAATGGCGTGCATGTTGATCCTCATTTGTGGTTTCGGGGTAGCCCTGAGGGCAATGTTTTAATTCTGTAGGGCAGGCAGAGTGCAGCATTGTAGTTCTGGATTGCCAAACTGGAGGGCTTGTGGGCCAGTAGTCTGAGGACGGAGTCTGAGAACCCAAGCTAAGCCTAGGTTTCTGGGTGATGATATGGCAGGCACAATCTTCAGACCTCAATAGAGATCTCGTGCATCTGAAGTCAGGGCAAGGATCAGACGATCGCTCAGGTTGGACTTTCTGCCCTGATGGCCCTTTCTTGAAGGGGGTTGGATCACGAGGACATGGGGGTTTTCCCACGATGGGAGTTGTGAGAAGCTCCAAACTGCAAAGATTCTTCTGCAGGACAATTGAGACCTGTTGGTTGGCTCCAGGCCAACGATTCCGAGCAGGGTTCTAAGGATGGATGGCTGGGTAGCCCACCTCGCATTCCAATGGTCTCCAAGCAACAAGACAGGTTAGATCTGCTGGATGTGGGGGGCAACCGAGGAGGCTGAGTTGAAATGGACTCTCCTGTGGATGTGTCCTAATATGTTTTTGTGTCTATGGAGACCTTGGAATGAAGCGGTGGCCCTGGGGCCCTGAAGGGTTCTCCTAAACAGAGGCTTTGACACAGCTCCAACGTGCATGTTTCCCATGTGTAGATGAGATTTGTTCTGATGGGTGAGTCAAGAAACAGCCATATGCTGGTATTGAAATCCAGGCCTCTGAGGAGAGATGCCTGGAAACCAAAGCAATGGATCCGATTAGTGCCTAGGGGCCTGTTCGTTCCTTTTTACCTCTGGGGACATCAGTCTACGGGTCTGAGTGCAGGTAGGTGCTCAGATGGGCTCAGATTGCCCCTGTTTGTCCTGGGAAGCCACAACTCTTGGGATGGCCTCAGGGACTTTGGAGGTTATCCTACTAGTAGGGTTGTGGCCATTGGAATGGGCACATACAATTCCCTTGGAGAGGGCAAGTACAGTCCTCAGGTTTGGCTCCAGGGCCCTGAGCCTGTAGGGTGTGTAGGCCAGAGCTGTTTGGACAGTTGTCTGAAAACACAAACTCGGCTTATGTTTTGGGTCATAGGTATGGCAGGACTGATCTACAGACCATGAGGAGAACACTTTGGGATATGAAAAAAGGGCGAGTGTGAGGCTCTTGCTCAAGTTTTTGTCTCTGGATATCGTGTCACTCATGGTCGTGAAATTGCCGGGTGACATCATGGGAAATGGACCAGTCTTACTCTCTGGGGGTTCGGTCCCGTCCAAAGAGTTTGGGGTCATTCTGGGGATGGAAGAAGTCCGTTTGTTTGTTGTTGTTGTCGATTTGTTTCATTTTGTTTTTCAACCTCAGATGTCCCACCAAATGAGGGATTCCAGAGTAGAGCCCTGGGGTGGGGCGACTGGACAACCAGAAATCTGGTTAAAAATTGGGGACTAGGGACATGTCAAGCCCATTATGACATCTAATGGTCCAGCCACTGAGAGGACTTACTAGAGGACAGGACTCACGCTGAGGTCACAATGCGTGTTTATGCTCTCCTCGCACTCAAGAATGGGCGGGGCCTCAGGGTGAATGCTGCTTTCTCCTACACTGAACGTTGGACAACATGCCAACCACAAGGTTTCTTGCCATGGGTCAGGAAGAGTTCTGATTTCTGCATCACAGTCACCCGTGGGCAGTGATTGGAGATAAGGTCTAGGTTCTGAAGCCTGAAAACTGAGGTAGGGAAGAGATGATGACCTAAGGCCATGGCGGGTCTGATGTGCTCAGCGTGCGGTCAGCTGTCTGGGTGTTGGTCAGCAGTCCGGGCTCAGGTTGTGTCAGACAGTGCATTAGTGCCCAGGTTAGACTATATAATTTGGGTACATTCGAGTGCCGTGTACGTTTATCCTCATTTAAGCTGCCTGGGCAGCTCATTAGGCAATATATTTTTTCTAGAGGGCAGGCAGAGTGCTTCATTGTCGGTCCGGAATTGCCAAACTTGAGGGCTTCGGGGCCAGGAGAGTGAGGACGGAAGTCTGAGAACACAAGCTAGACTTCGGATTCAGGGTGAGGGCACGGCAGGTACCCCCTGCAGATCTGAACCAATATCTCATGCATCTGAATTCAGGGCGAGGATCCGACGTTGGCTCAGGTTGGAGTTTCTGTGCATGACGGCCCCTTCATGAAGGGAGCGGAATCTCGAGGCCATGGAGCTTTTCCACTTTGGGAGATGTAGGATGCCCCCTTCAAGGATTCCTTCTGCGGGACAATTGAGACCTGTTGGACAGCTCCAGGACATCCCATATGGAATGATTCCAGAGCACCGTTCCAGGATGGATGACTGGGAAGTCCGCCTCGCCTTCCAATTGTCTCCTAGCAACAAGACAGTTTAGATCTAATGGATCTGCGGGAGCATCCGGGGTGGCTGAGTTGAAATGCACTTTCCAGAGGATGGGTCCTAACGTGTGTTTGTGTCCATGAGGGCCTTGGAATGGGGAGGTGGCACCGGGACCCTGAAGTATTCTCCTAAGCTTTGGCTTAGCACCCATGCACAAGTTTCCTTGTGGAGACGAGATTTGTTCTGATGGGTGCCTCAGGAAATCCCCTCTGCTGGTATTGGAATCCAGGCTTTTGAGGAGACATGCCTGTAAACCAAAGCAATGGATCCGATAATGGCCTCGGGTCCTGTCTGGTTCAATCTTCTTGGTATGAGTGGAGGTAGATGAGTGGAGATAGATGCTCAGCCGGTATCAACCGCCCATTTTTTGTTCCGGGCGACCTACACTATTGGGATGGCCTCAGGGACTTTGGAGGGTTCTCCTAATTTGTACGATTTTTGACAATGGAATGGGCAGAATTTCCATGGATTGGGTGGGGGCAGTCCTAATGTGTGGCTCCAGGGGCCCCAGCTTGGAGGGAGTCTGGCCCAGGACTTTGAGGACAGAAGACTGAAAACACAAACTCAGCTTAAGTTTGGGGACGTAGGTATGGCAGGCCCGATCTACAAACCATGAGAAGAACTCTTCATAATATGAAGAATGAGCGAGTCTGAGGCACTTGCTCAGGCTTTTGTCTCTGGATTTTGTATCAGCGATGGCCGTGGAATGTCGGGGAGGCCTCATGGGCCATGGACGAATCTTCCTCTCTGTGGATTTGGCCCGATCCCAATTGTTTTTCGTCAATCTGTGGGATGGGAGGACTCCTTTCAGGTTTGTTACCTCAGGTGTCCCACCAAAAGAGGAATTCCAAAGCAGAGCCCTGGGGAAGAGTGAAGGGACAACCCGAACTATGGTTAAAAATTGGGGCCTAGGTTCATGGCAAGCCCAATATGCTGTCTCTTCATGTAGGCCCTGAGAGGCCTTACCTGAGGACTGGGCTCAGGCTGAGGGTCACAATGAGTGTTTGTGACCAATGTGGCCCGCAAGCATGGGCTGGGCCTCATGGGCCACGCTTGTTTCAACTACACTGAACGTTGGACAACATGCCAACCATAAGGTTTCTTCCATGGGGAAAGAGTTCTGATTTCTGCATCATTTTCAAACCTGGGCAGTTGTTGGAGATAAGGTCTAGGTTCTGGAGCCTGAAAACCGCAGTTGGGAAGAGATGACGACCTAAGGCCATGGCAGGTCCGATGTGCTCAGTGTGCGGCCAGCTGTCTGGGTGGGACCAGGAGGTCCAGGCTCAGGCTGGGTCAGAAGGGGAAATAGTGCCCAGGTCAGCCTATATGTTTGGGGTACAGCCGAATGGCGTGCAGGTTGATCCTCATTTGCAGTTTCGGGGTAGCCCTGAGGGCAATGTTTTACTTCTGTAGGGCAGGCAGAGTGCGGCATCGTAGTTCTGGATTGCCCAACTGGAGGGCTTGTGGGCCAGTAGTCTGAGGACGGAGTCTGAGAACCCAAGCTACGCCTAGGTTTCTGGGTGAGGATATGGCAGGCACAATCTACAGACCTCAATCGAGATCTCGTGCATCTGAAGTCAGGGCAAGGATCAGATGATCGCTCAGGTTGGACTTTCTGCCCTGATGGCCCTTTCTTGAAGGGGGTTGGATCACGAGGACATGGGGGTTTTCCCACGATGGGAGTTGTGAGAAGCTCCAAACTGCAAAGATTCTTCTGCAGGACAATTGAGACCTGTTGGTTGGCTCCAGGCCAACGATTCCGAGCAGGGTTCTAAGGATGGATGGCTGGGTAGCCCACCTCGCATTCCAATGGTCTCCAAGCAACAAGACAGGTTAGATCTGCTGGATGTGGGTGGCAACCGAGGAGGCTGAGTTGAAATGGACTCTCCTGTGGATGTGTCCTAATATGTTTTTGTGTCTATGGAGACCTTGGAATGAAGCGGTGGCCCTGGGGCCCTGAAGGATTCTCCTAAACAGAGGCTTTGACACAGCTCCAACGTGCATGTTTCCCATGTGTAGATGAGATTTGTTCTGATGGGTGAGTCAAGAAACAGCCATATGCTGGTATTGAAATCCAGGCCTCTGAGGAGAGATGCCTGGAAACCAAAGCAATGGATCCAATTAGTGCCTAGGGGCCTGTTCGTTCCTTTTTACCTCTGGGGACATCAGTCTACGGGTCTGAGTGCAGGTAGGTGCTCAGATGGGCTCAGATTGCCCCTGTTTGTCCTGGGAAGCCACAACTATTGGGATGGCCTCAGGGACTTTGCAGGTTATCCTACTAGTAGGGTTGTGGCCATTGGAATGGGCACATACAATTCCCTTGGAGAGGGCAAGTACAGTCCTCAGGTTTGGCTCCAGGGCCCTGAGCCTGTAGGGTGTGTAGGCCAGAGCTGTTTGGACAGTTGTCTGAAAACACAAACTCGGCTTATGTTTTGGTTCATAGGTATGGCAGGACTGATCTACAGACCATGAGGAGAACACTTCGGGATATGAAAAAAGGGCGAGTGTGAGGCTCTTGCTCAAGTTTTTGTCTCTGGATATCGTGTCACTCATGGTCGTGAAATTGCCGGGTGACTTCATGGGAAATGGACGAGTCTTACTCTGGGGGTTCGGTCCCGTCCAAACAGTTTGGGGTCATTCTGGGGATGGAAGAAGTCCGTTTTTTTGTTGTTGTTGTCGATTTGTTTCATTTTGTTTTTCAACCTCAGATGTCCCACCAAATGAGGGATTCCAGAGTAGAGCCCTGGGGTGGGGCGACTGGACAACCAGAAATCTGGTTAAAAATTGGGGACTAGGGACATGTCAAGCCCATTATGACATCTAATGGTCCAGCCACTGAGAGGACTTACTAGAGGACAGGACTCACGCTGAGGTCACAATGCGTGTTTATGCTCTCCTCGCACTCAAGAATGGGCGGGGCCTCAGGGTGAATGCTGGTTTCTCCTACACTGAACGTTGGACAACATGCCAACCACAAGGTTTCTTGCCATGGGTCAGGAAGAGTTCTGATTTCTGCATCACAGTCACCCGTGGGCAGTGATTGGAGATAAGGCTCTAGGTTCTGAAGCCTGAAAACTGAGGTAGGGAAGAGATGATGACCTAAGGCCATGGCGGGTCTGATGTGCTCAGCGTGCGGTCAGCTGTCTGGGTGTTGGTCAGCAGGTCCGGGCTCAGGTTGTGTCAGACAGTGCATTAGTGCCCAGGTTAGACTATATAATTCGGGTACATTCGAGTGCCGTGTAGGTTTATCCTCATTTAAGCTGCCTGGGCAGCTCATTAGGCAATATATTTTTTCTAGAGGGCAGGCAGAGTGCTTCATTGTCGGTCCGGAATTGCCAAACTTGAGGGCTTCGGGGCCAGGAGAGTGAGGACGGAAGTCTGAGAACACAAGCTAGACTTCGGATTCAGGGTGAGGGCACGGCAGGTACCCCCTGCAGATCTGAACCAATATCTCATGCATCTGAATTCAGGGCGAGGATCCGACGTTGGCTCAGGTTGGAGTTTCTGTGCATGACGGCCCCTTCATGAAGGGAGCGGAATCTCGAGGCCATGGAGGTTTTCCACGTTGGGAGATGTGGGATGCCCCCTTCAAGGATTCCTTCTACGGGACAATTGAGACCTGTTGGACAGCTCCAGGACATCCCATATGGAATGACTCCAGAGCACCGTTCCATGATGAATGACTGGGCAGTCCGCCTCGCCTTCCAATTGTCTCCTAGCAACAAGACAGTTTAGATCTAATGGATCTGCGGGAGCAACCGGGGTGGCTGAGTTGAAATGCACTTTCCAGAGGATGGGTCCTAACGTGTGTTTGTGTCCATGAGGGCCTTGGAATGGGGAGGTGGCACCGGGACCCTGAAGTATTCTCCTAAGCTTTGGCTTAGCACCCATGCACAAGTTTCCTTGTGGAGACGAGATTTGTTCTGATGGGTGCCTCAGGAAATCCCCTCTGCTGGTATTGGAATCCAGGCTTTTGAGGAGACATGCCTGTAAACCAAAGCAATGGATCCGATAATGGCCTCGGGTCCTGTCTGGTTCAATCTTCTTGGTATGAGTGGAGGTAGATGAGTGGAGGTAGATGCTCAGCCGGTATCAACCGCCCTTTTTTTGTCCCGGGCGACCTACACTATTGGGATGGCCTCAGGGACTTTGGAGGGTTCTCCTAATTTGTACGATATTTGACAATGGAATGGGCAGAATTCCCATGGATTGGGTGGGGGCAGTCCTAATGTGTGGCTCCAGGGGCCCCAGCCTGGAGGGAGTCTGGCCCAGGACTTTGAGGACAGAAGACTGAAAACACAAACTCAGCTTAAGTTTGGGGACGTAGGTATGGCAGGCCCGATCTACAAACCATGAGAAGAACTCTTCATAATATGAAGAATGAGCGAGTCTGAGGCACTTGCTCAGGCTTTTGTCTCTGGATTTTGTATCAGCGATGGCCGTGGAATGTCGGGGAGGCCTCATGGGCCATGGACGAATCTTCCTCTCTGTGGATTTGGCCCGATCCCAATTGTTTTTCGTCAATCTGTGGGATGGGAGGACTCCTTTCAGGTTTGTTACCTCAGGTGTCCCACCAAAAGAGGAATTCCAAAGCAGAGCCCTGGGGAAGAGTGAAGGGACAACCCGAACTATGGTTAAAAATTGGGGCCTAGGGTCATGGCAAGCCCAATATGCTGTCTCTTCATGTAGGCCCTGAGAGGCCTTACCTGAGGACTGGGCTCAGGCTGAGGGTCACAATGAGTGTTTGTGACCAATGTGGCCCGCAAGCATGGGCTGGGCCTCATGGGCCACGCTTGTTTCAACTACACTGAACGTTGGACAACATGCCAACCATAAGGTTTCTTCCATGGGGAAAGAGTTCTGATTTCTGCATCATTTTCAAACCTGGGCAGTTGTTGGAGATAAGGTCTAGGTTCTGGAGCCTGAAAACCGCAGTTGGGAAGAGATGACGACCTAAGGCCATGGCAGGTCCGATGTGCTCAGTGTGCGGCCAGCTGTCTGGGTGGGACCAGGAGGTCCAGGCTCAGGCTGGGTCAGAAGGGGAAATAGTGCCCAGGTCAGCCTATATGTTTGGGGTACAGCCGAATGGCGTGCAGGTTGATCCTCATTTGCGGTTTCGGGGTAGCCCTGAGGGCAATGTTTTACTTCTGTAGGGCAGGGAGAGTGCGGCATTGTAGTTCTGGATTGCCCAACTGGAGGGCTTCTGGGCCAGTAGTCTGAGGACGGAGTCTGAGAACCCAAGCTAGGCCTAGGTTTCTGGGTGAGGATATGGCAGGCACAATCTACAGACCTCAATCGAGATCTCGTGCATCTGAAGTCAGGGCAAGGATCAGACGATCGCTCAGGTTGGACTTTCTGCCCTGATGGCCCTTTCTTGAAGGGGGTTGGATCACGAGGACATGGGGGTTTTCCCACGATGGGAGTTGTGAGAAGCTCCAAACTGCAAAGATTCTTCTGCAGGACAATTGAGACCTTTTGGTTGGCTCCAGGCCAACGATTCCGAGCAGGGTTCTAAGGATGGATGGCTGGGTAGCCCACCTCGCATTCCAATGGTCTCCAAGCAACAAGACAGGTTAGATCTGCTGGATGTGGGGGGCAACCGAGGAGGCTGAGTTGAAATGGACTCTCCTGTGGATGTGTCCTAATATGTTTTTGTGTCTATGGAGACCTTGGAATGAAGCGGTGGCCCTGGGGCCCTGAAGGATTCTCCTAAACAGAGGCTTTGACACAGCTCCAACGTGCATGTTTCCCATGTGTAGATGAGATTTGTTCTGATGGGTGAGTCAAGAAACAGCCATATGCTGGTATTGAAATCCAGGCCTCTGAGGAGAGATGCCTGGAAACCAAAGCAATGGATCCGATTAGTGCCTAGGGGCCTGTTCGTTCCTTTTTACCTCTGGGGACATCAGTCTACGGGTCTGAGTGCAGGTAGGTGCTCAGATGGGCTCAGATTGCCCCTGTTTGTCCTGGGAAGCCACAACTATTGGGATGGCCTCAGGGACTTTGCAGGTTATCCTACTAGTAGGGTTGTGGCCATTGGAATGGGCACATACAATTCCCTTGGAGAGGGCAAGTACAGTCCTCAGGTTTGGCTCCAGGGCCCTGAGCCTGTAGGGTGTGTAGGCCAGAGCTGTTTGGACAGTTGTCTGAAAACACAAACTCGGCTTATGTTTTGGGTCATAGGTATGGCAGGACTGATCTACAGACCATGAGGAGAACACTTCGGGATATGAAAAAAGGGCGAGTGTGAGGCTCTTGCTCAAGTTTTTGTCTCTGGATATCGTGTCACTCATGGTCGTGAAATTGCCGGGTGACTTCATGGGAAATGGACGAGTCTTACTCTGGGGGTTCGGTCCCGTCCAAACAGTTTGGGGTCATTCTGGGGATGGAAGAAGTCCGTTTTTTTGTTGTTGTTGTCGATTTGTTTCATTTTGTTTTTCAACCTCAGATGTCCCACCAAATGAGGGATTCGGGAGTAGAGCCCTGGGGTGGGGCGACTGGACAACCAGAAATCTGGTTAAAAATTGGGGACTATGGACATGTCAAGCCCATTATGACATCTAATGGTCCAGCCACTGAGAGGACTTACTAGAGGACAGGACTCACGCTGAGGTCACAATGCGTGCTTATGCTCTCGTCGCACTCAAGAATGGGCGGGGGCTCAGGGTGAATGCTGCTTTCTCCTAAACTGAACGTTGGACAACATGCCAACCACAAGGTTTCTTGCCATGGGTCAGGAAGAGTTCTGATTTCTGCATCACAGTCACCCGTGGGCAGTGATTGGAGATAAGGCTCTAGGTTCTGAAGCCTGAAAACTGAGGTAGGGAAGAGATGATGACCTAAGGCCATGGCGGGTCTGATGTGCTCAGCGTGCGGTCAGCTGTCTGGGTGTTGGTCAGCAGGTCCGGGCTCATGTTGTGTCAGACAGTGCATTAGTGCCCAGGTTAGACTATATAATTCGGGTACATTCGAGTGCCGTGTAGGTTTATCCTCATTTAAGCTGCTGGGCAGCTCATTAGGCAATATATTTTTTCTAGAGGGCAGGCAGAGTGCTTCATTGTCGGTCCGGAATTGCCAAACTTGAGGGCTTCGGGGCCAGGAGAGTGAGGACGGAAGTCTGAGAACACAAGCTAGACTTCGGATTCAGGGTGAGGGCACGGCAGGTACCCCCTGCAGATCTGAACCAATATCTCATGCATCTGAAGTCAGGGCGAGGATCCGACGTTGGCTCAGGTTGGAGTTTCTGTGCATGACGGCCCCTTCATGAAGGGAGCGGAATCTCGAGGCCATGGAGGTTTTCCACGTTGGGAGATGTGGGATGCCCCCTTCAAGGATTCCTTCTACGGGACAATTGAGACCTGTTGGACAGCTCCAGGACATCCCATATGGAATGACTCCAGAGCACCGTTCCATGATGAATGACTGGGCAGTCCGCCTCGCCTTCCAATTGTCTCCTAGCAACAAGACAGTTTAGATCTAATGGATCTGCGGGAGCAACCGGGGTGGCTGAGTTGAAATGCACTTTCCAGAGGATGGGTCCTAACGTGTGTTTGTGTCCATGAGGGCCTTGGAATGGGGAGGTGGCACCGGGACCCTGAAGTATTCTCCTAAGCTTTGGCTTAGCACCCATGCACAAGTTTCCTTGTGGAGACGAGATTTGTTCTGATGGGTGCCTCAGGAAATCCCCTCTGCTGGTATTGGAATCCAGGCTTTTGAGGAGACATGCCTGTAAACCAAAGCAATGGATCCGATAATGGCCTCGGGTCCTGTCTGGTTCAATCTTCTTGGTATGAGTGGAGGTAGATGAGTGGAGGTAGATGCTCAGCCGGTATCAACCGCCCATTTTTTGTCCCGGGCGACCTACACTATTGGGATGGCCTCAGGGACTTTGGAGGGTTCTCCTAATTTGTACGATTTTTGACAATGGAATGGGCAGAATTCCCATGGATTGGGTGGGGGCAGTCATAATGTGTGGCTCCAGGGGCCCCAGCCTGGAGGGAGTCTGGCCCAGGACTTTGAGGACAGAAGACTGAAAACACAAACTCCGCTTAAGTTTGGGGACGTAGGTATGGCAGGCCCGATCTACAAACCATGAGAAGAACTCTTCATAATATGAAGAATGAGCGAGTCTGAGGCACTTGCTCAGGCTTTTGTCTCTGGATTTTGTATCAGCGATGGCCGTGGAATGTCGGGGAGGCCTCATGGGCCATGGACGAATCTTCCTCTCTGTGGATTTGGCCCGATCCCAATTGTTTTTCGTCAATCTGTGGGATGGGAGGACTCCTTTCAGGTTTGTTACCTCAGGTGTCCCACCAAAAGAGGAATTCCAAAGCAGAGCCCTGGGGAAGAGTGAAGGGACAACCCGAACTATGGTTAAAAATTGGGGCCTAGGGTCATGGCAAGCCCAATATGCTGTCTCTTCATGTAGGCCCTGAGAGGCCTTACCTGAGGACTGGGCTCAGGCTGAGGGTCACAATGAGTGTTTGTGACCAATGTGGCCCGCAAGCATGGGCTGGGCCTCATGGGCCACGCTTGTTTCAACTACACTGAACGTTGGACAACATGCCAACCATAAGGTTTCTTCCATGGGGAAAGAGTTCTGATTTCTGCATCATTTTCAAACCTGGGCAGTTGTTGGAGATAAGGTCTAGGTTCTGGAGCCTGAAAACCGCAGTTGGGAAGAGATGACGACCTAAGGCCATGGCAGGTCCGATGTGCTCAGTGTGCGGCCAGCTGTCTGGGTGGGACCAGGAGGTCCAGGCTCAGGCTGGGTCAGAAGGGGAAATAGTGCCCAGGTCAGCCTATATGTTTGGGGTACAGCCGAATGGCGTGCAGGTTGATCCTCATTTGCGGTTTCGGGGTAGCCCTGAGGGCAATGTTTTACTTCTGTAGGGCAGGCAGTGTGCGGAATTGTAGTTCTGGATTGCCCAACTGGAGGGCTTTTGGGCCAGTAGTCTGAGGACGGAGTCTGAGAACCCAAGCTAGGCCTAGGTTTCTGGGTGAGGATATGGCAGGCATAATCTACAGACCTCAATCGAGATCTCGTGCATCTGAAGTCAGGGCAAGGATCAGACGATCGCTCAGGTTGGACTTTCTGCCCTGATGGCCCTTTCTTGAAGGGGGTTGGATCACGAGGACATGGGGGTTTTCCCACGATGGGAGTTGTGAGAAGCTCCAAACTGCAAAGATTCTTCTCCAGGACAATTGAGACCTGTTGGTTGGCTCCAGGCCAACGATTCCGAGCAGGGTTCTAAGGATGGATGGCTGGGTAGCCCACCTCGCATTCCAATGGTCTCCAAGCAACAAGACAGGTTAGATCTGCTGGATGTGGGGGGCAACCGAGGAGGCTGAGTTGAAATGGACTCTCCTGTGGATGTGTCCTAATATGTTTTTGTGTCTATGGAGACCTTGGAATGAAGCGGTGGCCCTGGGGCCCTGAAGGGTTCTCCTAAACAGAGGCTTTGACACAGCTCCAACGTGCATGTTTCCCATGTGTAGATGAGATTTGTTCTGATGGGTGAGTCAAGAAACAGCCATATGCTGGTATTGAAATCCAGGCCTCTGAGGAGAGATGCCTGGAAACCAAAGCAATGGATCCGATTAGTGCCTAGGGGCCTGTTCGTTCCTTTTTACCTCTGGGGACATCAGTCTACGGGTCTGAGTGCAGGTAGGTGCTCAGATGGGCTCAGATTGCCCCTGTTTGTCCTGGGAAGCCACAACTATTGGGATGGCCTCAGGGACTTTGCAGGTTATCCTACTAGTAGGGTTGTGGCCATTGGAATGGGCACATACAATTCCCTTGGAGAGGGCAAGTACAGTCCTCAGGGTTGGCTCCAGGGCCCTGAGCCTGTAGGGTGTGTAGGCCAGAGCTGTTTGGACAGTTGTCTGAAAACACAAACTCGGCTTATGTTTTGGTTCATAGGTATGGCAGGACTGATCTACAGACCATGAGGAGAACACTTCGGGATATGAAAAAAGGGCGAGTGTGAGGCTCTTGCTCAAGTTTTTGTCTCTGGATATCGTGTCACTCATGGTCGTGAAATTGCCGGGTGACTTCATGGGAAATGGACGAGTCTTACTCTGGGGGTTCGGTCCCGTCCAAAGAGTTTGGGGTCATTCTGGGGATGGAAGAAGTCCGTTTTTTTGTTGTTGTTGTCGATTTGTTTCATTTTGTTTTTCAACCTCAGATGTCCCACCAAACGAGGGATTCCAGAGTAGAGCCCTGGGGTGGGGCGACTGGACAACCAGAAATCTGGTTAAAAATTGGGGACTAGGGACATGTCAAGCCCATTATGACATCTAATGGTCCAGCCACTGAGAGGACTTACTAGAGGACAGGACTCACGCTGAGGTCACAATGCGTGCTTATGCTCTCGTCGCACTCAAGAATGGGCGGGGCCTCAGGGTGAATGCTGGTTTCTCCTACACTGAACGTTGGACAACATGCCAACCACAAGGTTTCTTGCCATGGGTCAGGAAGAGTTCTGATTTCTGCATCACAGTCACCCGTGGGAGGTGATTGGAGATAAGGCTCTAGGTTCTGAAGCCTGAAAACTGAGGTAGGGAAGAGATGATGACCTAAGGCCATGGCGGGTCTGATGTGCTCAGCGTGCGGTCAGCTGTCTGGGTGTTGGTCAGCAGGTCCGGGCTCAGGTTGTGTCAGACAGTGCATTAGTGCCCAGGTTAGACTATATAATTTGGGTACATTCGAGTGCCGTGTAGGTTTATCCTCATTTAAGCTGCCTGGGCAGCTCATTAGGCAATATATTTTTTCTAGAGGGCAGGCAGAGTGCTTCATTGTCGGTCCGGAATTGCCAAACTTGAGGGCTTCGGGGCCAGGAGAGTGAGGACGGAACTCTGAGAACACAAGCTAGACTTCGGATTCAGGGTGAGGGCACGGCAGGTACCCCCTGCAGATCTGAACCAATATCTCATGCATCTGAAGTCAGGGCGAGGATCCGACGTTGGCTCAGGTTGGAGTTTCTGTGCATGACGGCCCCTTCATGAAGGGAGCGGAATCTCGAGGCCATGGAGGTTTTCCACGTTGGGAGATGTGGGATGCCCCCTTCAAGGATTCCTTCTGCGGGACAATTGAGACCTGTTGGACAGCTCCAGGACATCCCATATGGAATGACTCCAGAGCACCATTCCAGGATGGATGACTGGGCAGTCCGCCTCGCCTTCCAATTGTCTCCTAGCAACAAGACAGTTTAGATCTAATGGATCTGCGGGAGCAACCGGGGTGGCTGAGTTGAAATGCACTTTCCAGAGGATGGGTCCTAACGTGTGTTTGTGTCCATGAGGGCCTTGGAATGGGGAGGTGGCACCGGGACCCTGAAGTATTCTCCTAAGCTTTGGCTTAGCACCCATGCACAAGTTTCCTTGTGGAGACGAGATTTGTTCTGATGGGTGCCTCAGGAAATCCCCTCTGCTGGTATTGGAATCCAGGCTTTTGAGGAGACATGCCTGTAAACCAAAGCAATGGATCCGATAATGGCCTCGGGTCCTGTCTGGTTCAATCTTCTTGGTATGAGTGGAGGTAGATGAGTGGAGGTAGATGCTCAGCCGGTATCAACCGCCCATTTTTTGTCCCGGGCGACCTACACTATTGGGATGGCCTCAGGGACTTTGGAGGGTTCTCCTAATTTGTACGATTTTTGACAATGGAATGGGCAGAATTCCCATGGATTTGGTGGGGGCAGTCCTAATGTGTGGCTCCAGGGGCCCCAGCCTGGAGGGAGTCTGGCCCAGGACTTTGAGGACAGAAGACTGAAAACACAAACTCAGCTTAAGTTTGGGGACGTAGGTATGGCAGGCCCGATCTACAAACCATGAGAATAACTCTTCATAATATGAAGAATGAGCGAGTCTGAGGCACTTGCGCAGGCTTTTGTCTCTGGATTTTGTATTAGCGATGGCCGTGGAATGTCGGGGAGGCCTCATGGGCCATGGACGAATCTTCCTCTCTGTGGATTTGGCCCGATCCCAATTGTTTTTCGTCAATCTGTGGGATGGGAGGACTCCTTTCAGGTTTGTTACCTCAGGTGTCCCACCAAAAGAGGAATTCCAAAGCAGAGCCCTGGGGAAGAGTGAAGGGACAACCCGAACTATGGTTAAAAATTGGGGCCTAGGGTCATGGCAAGCCCAATATGCTGTCTCTTCATATAGGCCCTGAGAGGCCTTACCTGAGGACTGGGCTCAGGCTGAGGGTCACAATGAGTGTTTGTGACCAATGTGGCCCGCAAGCATGGGCTGGGCCTCATGGGCCACGCTTGTTTCAACTACACTGAACGTTGGACAACATGCCAACCATAAGGTTTCTTCCATGGGGAAAGAGTTCTGATTTCTGCATCATTTTCAAACCTGGGCAGTTGTTGGAGATAAGGTCTAGGTTCTGGAGCCTGAAAACCGCAGTTGGGAAGAGATGACGACCTAAGGCCATGGCGGGTCCGATGTGCTCAGTGTGCAGCCAGCTGTCTGGGTGGGACCAGGAGGTCCAGGCTCAGGCTGGGTCAGAAGGGGAAATAGTGCCCAGGTCAGCCTATATGTTTGGGGTACAGCCGAATGGCGTGCAGGTTGATCCTCATTTGGGGTTTCGGGTAGCCCTGAGGGCAATGTTTTACTTCTGTAGGGCAGGCAGAGTGCGGCATTGTAGTTCTGGATTGCCAAACTGGAGGGCTTGTGGGCCAGTAGTCTGAGGACGGAGTCTGAGAACCCAAGCTAGGCCTAGGTTTCTGGGTGAGGATATGGCAGGCACAATCTACAGACCTCAATAGAGATCTCGTGCATCTGAAGTCAGGGCAAGGATCAGACGATCGCTCAGGTTGGACTTTCTGCCCTGATGGCCCTTTCTTGAAGGGGGTTGGATCACGAGGACATGGGGGTTTTCCCACGATGGGAGTTGTGAGAAGCTCCAAACTGCAAAGATTCTTCTGCAGGACAATTGAGACCTGTTGGTTGGGTCCAGGCCAATGATTCCGAGCAGGGTTCTAAGGATGGATGGCTGGGTAGCCCACCTCGCATTCCAATGGTCTCCAAGCAACAAGACAGGTTAGATCTGCTGGATGTGGGGGGCAACCGAGGAGGCTGAGTTGAAATGGACTCTCCTGTGGATGTGTCCTAATATGTTTTTGTGTCTATGGAGACCTTGGAATGAAGCGGTGGCCCTGGGGCCCTGAAGGGTTCTCCTAAACAGAGGCTTTGACACAGCTCCAACGTGCATGTTTCCCATGTGTAGATGAGATTTGTTCTGATGGGTGAGTCAAGAAACAGCCATATGCTGGTATTGAAATCCAGGCCTCTGAGGAGAGATGCCTGGAAACCAAAGCAATGGATCCGATTAGTGCCTAGGGGCCTGTTCGTTCCTTTTTACCTCTGGGGACATCAGTCTACGGGTCTGAGTGCAGGTAGGTGCTCAGATGGGCTCAGATTGCCCCTGTTTGTCCTGGGAAGCCACAACTATTGGGATGGCCTCAGGGACTTTGGAGGTTATCCTAAAAGTAGGGTTGTGGCCATTGGAATGGGCACATACAATTCCCTTGGAGAGGGCAAGTACAGTCCTCAGGTTTGGCTCCAGGGCCCTGAGCCTGTAGGGTGTGTAGGCCAGAGCTGTTTGGACAGTTGTCTGAAAACACAAACTCGGCTTATGTTTTGGGTCATAGGTATGGCAGGACTGATCTACAGACCATGAGGAGAACACTTCGGGATATGAAAAAAGGGCGAGTGTGAGGCTCTTGCTCAAGTTTTTGTCTCTGGATATCGTGTCACTCATGGTCGTGAAATTGCCGGGTGACTTCATGGGAAATGGACGAGTCTTACTCTGGGGGTTCGGTCCCGTCCAAACAGTTTGGGGTCATTCTGGGGATGGAAGAAGTCCGTTTTTTTGTTGTTGTTGTCGATTTGTTTCATTTTGTTTTTCAACCTCAGATGTCCCACCAAATGAGGGATTCCAGAGTAGAGCCCTGGGGTAGGGCGACTGGACAACCAGAAATCTGGTTAAAAATTGGGGACTAGGGACATGTCAAGCCCATTATGACATCTAATGGTCCAGCCACTGAGAGGACTTACTAGAGGACAGGACTCACGCTGAGGTCACAATGCGTGTTTATGCTCTCGTCGCACTCAAGAATGGGCGGGGCCTCAGGGTGAATGCTGTTTCTCCTACACTGAACGTTGGACAACATGCCAACCACAAGGTTTCTTGCCATGGGTCAGGAAGAGTTCTGATTTCTGCATCACAGTCACCCGTGGGCAGTGATTGGAGATAAGGTCTAGGTTCTGAAGCCTGAAAACTGAGGTAGGGAAGAGATGATGACCTAAGGCCATGGCGGGTCTGATGTGCTCAGCGTGCGGTCAGCTGTCTGGGTGTTGGTCAGCAGGTCCGGGCTCAGGTTGTGTCAGACAGTGCATTAGTGCCCAGGTTAGACTATATAATTTGGGTACATTCGAGTGCCGTGTAGGTTTATCCTCATTTAAGCTGCCTGGGCAGCTCATTAGGCAATATATTTTTTCTAGAGGGCAGGCAGAGTGCTACATTGTCGGTCCGGAATTGCCAAACTTGAGGGCTTCGGGGCCAGGAGAGTGAGGACGGAAGTCTGAGAACACAAGCTAGACTTCGGATTCAGGGTGAGGGCACGGCAGGTACCCCCTGCAGATCTGAACCAATATCTCATGCATCTGAATTCAGGGCGAGGATCCGACGTTGGCTCAGGTTGGAGTTTCTGTGCATGACGGCCCCTTCATGAAGGGAGCGGAATCTCGAGGCCATGGAGGTTTTCCACGTTGGGAGATGTGGGATGTCCCCTTCAAGGATACCTTCTGCGGGACAATTGAGACCTGTTGGACAGCTCCAGGACATCCCATATGGAATGACTCCAGAGCACCGTTCCAGGATGGATGACTGGGCAGTCCGCCTCGCCTTCCAATTGTCTCCTAGCAACAAGACAGTTTAGATCTAATGGATCTGCGGGAGCAACCGGGGTGGCTGAGTTGAAATGCACTTTCCAGAGGATGGGTCCTAACGTGTGTTTGTGTCCATGAGGGCCTTGGAATGGGGAGGTGGCACCGGGACCCTGAAGTATTCTCCTAAGCTTTGGCTTAGCACCCATGCACAAGTTTCCTTGTGGAGATGAGATTTGTTCTGAAGGGTGCCTCAGGAAATCCCCTCTGCTGGTATTGGAATCCAGGCTTTTGAGGAGACATGCCTGTAAACCAAAGCAATGGATCCGATAATGGCCTCGGGTCCTGTCTGGTTCAATCCTCTTGGTATGAGTGGAGGTAGATGAGTGGAGGTAGATGCTCAGCCGGTATCAACCGCCCATTTTTTGTTCCGGGCGACCTACACTATTGGGATGGCCTCAGGGACTTTGGAGGGTTCTCCTAATTTGTACGATTTTTGACAATGGAATGGGCAGAATTCCCATGGATTGGGTGGGGGCAGTCCTAATGTGTGGCTCCAGGGGCCCCAGCCTGGAGGGAGTCTGGCCCAGGACTTTGAGGACAGAAGACTGAAAACACAAACTCAGCTTAAGTTTGGGGACGTAGGTATGGCATGCCCGATCTACAAACCATGAGAAGAACTCTTCATAATATGAAGAATGAGCGAGTCTGAGGCACTTGCTCAGGCTTTTGTCTCTGGATTTTGTATCAGCGATGGCCGTGGAATGTCGGGGAGGCCTCATGGGCCATGGACGAATCTTCCTCTCTGTGGATTTGGCCCGATCCCAATTGTTTTTCGTCAATCTGTGGGATGGGAGGACTCCTTTCAGGTTTGTTACCTCAGGTGTCCCACCAAAAGAGGAATTCCAAAGCAGAGCCCTGGGGAAGAGTGAAGGGACAACCCGAACTATGGTTAAAAATTGGGGCCTAGGGTCATGGCAAGCCCAATATGCTGTCTCTTCATATAGGCCCTGAGAGGCCTTACCTGAGGACTGGGCTCAGGCTGAGGGTCACAATGAGTGTTTGTGACCAATGTGGCCCGCAAGCATGTGCTGGGCCTCATGGGCCACGCTTGTTTCAACTACACTGAACGTTGGACAACATGCCAACCATAAGGTTTCTTCCATGGGGAAAGAGTTCTGATTTCTGCATCATTTTTAACCTGGGCAGTTGTTGGAGATAAGGTCTAGGTTCTGGAGCCTGAAAACCGCAGTTGGGAAGAGATGACGACCTAAGGCCATGGCGGGTCCGATGTGCTCAGTGTGCGGCCAGCTGTCTGGGTGGGACCAGGAGGTCCAGGCTCAGGCTGGGTCAGAAGGGGAAATAGTGCCCAGGTCAGCCTATATGTTTGGGGTACAGCCGAATGGCGTGCAGGTTGATCCTCATTTGGGGTTTCGGGTAGCCCTGAGGGCAATGTTATACTTCTGTAGGGCAGGCAGAGTGCGGCATTGTAGTTCTGGATTGCCAAACTGGAGGGCTTGTGGGCCAGTAGTCTGAGGACGGAGTCTGAGAACCCAAGCTAGGCCTAGGTTTCTGGGTGAGGATATGGCAGGCACAATCTACAGACCTCAATAGAGATCTCGTGCATCTGAAGTCAGGGCAAGGATCAGACGATCGCTCAGGTTGGACTTTCTGCCCTGATGGCCCTTTCTTGAAGGGGGTTGGATCACGAGGACATGGGGGTTTTCCCACGATGGGAGTTGTGAGAAGCTCCAAACTGCAAAGATTCTTCTGCAGGACAATTGAGACCTGTTGGTTGGCTCCAGGCCAACGATTCCGAGCAGGGTTCTAAGGATGGATGGCTGGGTAGCCCACCTCGCATTCCAATGGTCTCCAAGCAACAAGACAGGTTAGATCTGCTGGATGTGGGGGGCAACCGAGGAGGCTGAGTTGAAATGGACTCTCCTGTGGATGTGTCCTAATATGTTTTTGTGTCTATGGAGACCTTGGAATGAAGCGGTGGCCCTGGGGCCCTGAAGGGTTCTCCTAAACAGAGGCTTTGACACAGCTCCAACGTGCATGTTTCCCATGTGTAGATGAGATTTGTTCTGATGGGTGAGTCAAGAAACAGCCATATGCTGGTATTGAAATCCAGGCCTCTGAGGAGAGATGCCTGGAAACCAAAGCAATGGATCCGATTAGTGCCTAGGGGCCTGTTCGTTCCTTTTTACCTCTGGGGACATCAGTCTACGGGTCTGAGTGCAGGTAGGTGCTCAGATGGGCTCAGATTGCCCCTGTTTGTCCTGGGAAGCCACAACTATTGGGATGGCCTCAGGGACTTTGGAGGTTATCCTACTAGTAGGGTTGTGGCCATTGGAATGGGCACATACAATTCCCTTGGAGAGGGCAAGTACAGTCCTCAGGGTTGGCTCCAGGGCCCTGAGCCTGTAGGCTGTGTAGGCCAGAGCTGTTTGGACAGTTGTCTGAAAACACAAACTCGGCTTATGTTTTGGGTCATAGGTATGGCAGGACTGATCTACAGACCATGAGGAGAACACTTCGGGATATGAAAAAAGGGCGAGTGTGAGGCTCTTGCTCAAGTTTTTGTCTCTGGATATCGCGTCACTCATGGTCGTGAAATTGCCGGGTGACTTCATGGGAAATGGACGAGTCTTACACTCTGGGGGTTCGGTCCCGTCCAAAGAGTTTGGGGTCATTCTGGGGATGGAAGAAGTCCGTTTTTTTGTTGTTGTTGTCGATTTGTTTCATTTTGTTTTTCAACCTCAGATGTCCCACCAAATGAGGGATTCCAGAGTAGAGCCCTGGGGTGGGGCGACTGGACAACCAGAAATCTGGTTAAAAATTGGGGACTAGGGACATGTCAAGCCCATTATGACATCTAATGGTCCAGCCACTGAGAGGAGTTACTAGAGGACAGGACTCACGCTGAGGTCACAATGCGTGTTTATGCTCTCGTCGCACTCAAGAATGGGCGGGGCCTCAGGGTGAATGCTGGTTTCTCCTACACTGAAAGTTGGACAACATGCCAACCACAAGGTTTCTTGCCATGGGTCAGGAAGAGTTCTGATTTCTGCATCACAGTCACCCGTGGGCAGTGATTGGAGATAAGGCTCTAGGTTATGAAGCCTGAAAACTAAGGTAGGGAAGAGATGATGACCTAAGGCCATGGCGGGTCTGATGTGCTCAGCGTGCGGTCAGCTGTCTGGGTGTTGTTCAGCAAGTCCGGGCTCAGGTTGTGTCAGACAGTGCATTATGTCCAGGTTAGACTATATAATTCGGGTACATTCGAGTGCCGTGTAGGTTTATCCTCATTTAAGCTGCCTGGGCTGCTCATTAGGCAATATATTTTTTCTAGAGGGCAGGCAGAGTGCTTCATTGTCGGTCCGGAATTGCAAAACTTGACGGCTTCGGGGCCAGGAGAATGAGGACGGAAGTCTGAGAACACAAGCTAGACTTCGGATACAGGGTGAGGGCACGGCAGGTACCCCCTGCAGATCTGAACCAATATCTCATGCATCTGAAGTCAGGGCGAGGATCCCACGTTGGCCCCAGGTTGGAGTTTCTGTGCATGACGGCCCCTTCATGAAGGGAGCGGAATCTCGAGGCCATAGAGGTTTTCCACGTTGGGAGATGTGGGATGCCCCTTTCAAGGATTCCTTCTGCGGGACAATTGAGACCTGTTGGACAGCTCCAGGACATCCCATATCGAATGACTCCAGAGCACCGTTCCAGGATGGATGCCTGGGAAGTCCGCCTCGCCTTCCAATTGTCGCCTAGCAACAAGACAGTTTAGATCTAATGGATCTGCGGGAGCAACCGGGGTGGCTGAGTTGAAATGCACTTTCCAGAGGATGGGTCCTAACGTGTGTTTGTGTCCATGAGGGCCTTGGAATGGGGAGGTGGCACCGGGACCCTGAAGTATTCTCCTAAGCTTTGGCTTAGCTCCCATGCACAAGTTTTCTTGGGGAGACGAGATTTGTTCTGATGGGTGCCTCAGGAAATCCGCTCTGCTGGTATTGGAATCCAGGCTTTTGAGGAGACATGGCTGTAAACCAAAGCAATGGATCCGATAATGGCCTCGGGTCCTGTCTGGTTCAATCTTCTTGGTATGAGTTGAGGTAGATGAGTGGATGTAGATGCTCAGCCGGTATCAACCGCCCTTTTATGTCCCGAGCGACCTACACTATTGGGATGGCCTCAGGGACTGGAGGGTTCTCCTAATTTGTACGATTTTTGACAATGGAATGGGCAGAATTCCCATGGATTGGGTGGGGGCAGTCCTAATGTGTGGCTCCAGGGGCCCCAGCCTGGAGGGAGTGTGGCCCAGGACTTTGAGGACAGAAGACTGAAAACACAAACTCAGCTTAAGTTTGGGGACGTAGGTATGGCACGCCCGATCTACAAACCATGAGAAGAACTCTTCAGGATATGAAGAATGAGCGAGTCTGAGGCGCTTGCTCAGGCTTTTGTCTCTGACTTTTGTTTCAGCGATGGCCGTGGAATGTTGGGGAGGTCTCATGGGCCATGGACGAATTTTCCTCTCTGTGGATTTGGCCCGATCCCAATTGTTTTTCGTCAATCTGTGGGATGGGAGGACTCCTTTCAGGTTTGTTACCTCAGGTGTCCCACCAAAAGAGGAATTCCAAAGCAGAGACCTGGGGAAGAGTGAAGGGACAACCCGAACTATGGTTAAAAATTGGGGCCTTGGGCCATGGCAAGCCCAATATGCTGTCTCTTCATATAGGCCCTGAGAGGCCTTACCTGAGGACTGGGCTCAGGCTGAGGGTCACAATGTGTGTTTGTGACCAATGTGGCCCGCAAGCATGGGCTGGGCCTCATGGGCCACACTTGTTTCAACTACACTGAACGTTGGACAACATGCCAACCACAAGGTTTCTTGCCATGGGGAAAGAGTTCTGATTTCTGCATGATTTTCAACCCTGGGCAGTGGTTGGAGATAAGGTCTAGGTTCTGGAGCCTGAAAACCGCAGTTGGGAAGAGATGACGACCTAAGGCCATGGCGGGTCCGATGTGCTCAGTGTGCGGCCAGCTGTCTGGGTGGGACCAGGAGGTCCAGGCTCAGGCTGGGTCAGAAGGGGAAATAGTGCCCAGGTCAGCCTATATGTTTGGGGTTCAGCCGAATGGCGTGCAGGTTGATTTTCATTTGGGGTTTCGGGGTAGCAATGAAAGCAATGTTTTACTTCTGTATGACAGGCAGAGTGCGGCATTGTAGTTCTGGATTGCCAAACTGGAGGGCTTGTGGGCCAGTAGTCTGAGGACGGAGTCTGAAAACCCAAGCTAGGCCTAGGTGTCTGTGTGAGGATATGGCAGGCACAATCTACAGACCTCAATCGAGATCTCGTGCATCTGAAGTCAGGGCAAGGATCAGACGATCGCTCAGGTTGGACTTTCTGCCCTGATGGCCCTTTCTTGAAGGGGGTTGGATCACGAGGACATGGGGGTTTTCCCACGATGGGAGTTGTGAGAAGCTCCAAACTGCAAAGATTCTTCTGCAGGACAATTGAGACCTGTTGGTTTGCTCCAGGCCAACGATTCCGAGCAGGGTTATAAGGATGGATGGCTGGGTAGCCCACCTCGCATTCCAATGGTCTCCAAGCAACAAGAGAGATTAGATCTGCTGGATGTGGGGGGCAACTGAGGAGGCTGAGTTGAAATGGACTTTCCTGTGGATGTGTCCTAATATGTTTTTGTGTCAATGGAGATCTAGGAATGAAGCGGTGGCCCTGGGGCCCTTAAGGGTTCTCCTAAACAGAGGCTTTGACACAGCTCCAACGTGCATGTTTCCCATGTGTAGATGAGATTTGTTCTGATGGGTGAGTCAAGAAACAGCCATATGCTGGTATTGAGATCCAGGCCTCTGAGTAGAGATGCCTGGAAACCAAAGCAATGGATCCGATTAGTGCCTAGGGGCCTGTTCGTTCCTTTTTACCTCTGGGGACATCAGTCTACGGGTCTGAGTGCAGGTAGGTGCTCAGATGGGCTCAGATTGCCCCTGTTTGTCCTGGGAAGCCACAACTATTGGGATGGCCTCAGGGACTTTGGAGGTTATCCTACTAGTAGGGTTGTGGCCATTGGAATGGGCACATACAATTCCCTTGGAGAGGGCTAGTACAGTCCTCAGGTTTGGCTCCAGGGCCCTGAGCCTGTAGGGTGTGTAGGCCAGAGCTGTTTGGACAGTTGTCTGAAAACTCAAACTCGGCTTATGTTTTGGGTCATAGGTATGGCAGGACTGATCTACAGACCATGAGGAGAACACTTCGGGATATGAAAAAAGGGCGAGTGTGAGGCTCTTGCTCAAGTTTTCGTCTCTGGATATCGTGTCACTCATGGTCGTGTAATTGCCGGGTGACTTCATGGGAAATGGACGAGTCTTACTCTCTGGGGGTTCGGTCCCGTCCAAAGAGTTTGGGGTCATTCTGGGGATGGAAGAAGTCCGTTTTTTTGTTGTTGTCGATTTGTTTCATTTTGTTTTTCAACCTCAGATATCCCACCAAATGAGGGATTCCAGAGTAGAGCCCTGGGGTGGGGCGACTGGACAACCAGAAATCTGGTTAAAAATTGGGGACTAGGGACATGTCAAGCCCATTATGACATCTAATGGTCCAGCCACTGAGAGGACTTACTAGAGGACAGGACTCACGCTGAGGTCACAATGCGTGTTTATGCTCTCGTCGCAGGCAAGAATGGGCGGGGCCTCAGGGTGAATGCTGGTTTCTCCTACACTGAACGTTGGACAACATGCCAACCACAAGGTTTCTTGCCATGGGTCAGGAAGAGTTCTGATTTCTGCATCACAGTCACCCGTGGGCAGTGATTGGAGATAAGGTCTAGGTTCTGAAGCCTGAAAACTGAGGTAGGGAAGAGATGATGACCTAAGGCCAGGCGGGTCTGATGTGCTCAGCGTGCGGTCAGCTGTCTGGGTGTTGGTCAGCAGGTCCAGGCTCAGGTTGTGTCAGACAGTGCATTAGTGCCCAGGTTAGACTATATAATTTGGGTACATTCGAGTGCCGTGTAGGTTTATCCTCATTTAAGCTGCCTGGGCTGCTCATTAGGCAATATATTTTTTCTAGAGGGCAGGCAGAGTGCTTCATTGTCGGTCCGGAATTGCCAAACTTGAGGGCTTCGGGGCCAGGAGAGTGAGGACGGAAGTCTGAGAACACAAGCTAGACTTCGGATTCAGGGTGAGGGCACGGCAGGTACCCCCTGCATATCTGAACCAATATCTCATGCATCTGAAGTCAATGCGACGATCCGACGTTGGCTCAGGTTGGAGTTTCTGTGCATGACGGCCCCTTCATGAAGGGAGCGGAATCTCGAGGCCATGGAGGTTTTCCACGTTGGGAGATGTGGGATGCCCCCTTCAAGGATTCCTTCTGCGGGACAATTGAGACCTGTTGGACAGCTCCAGGACATCCCATATGGAATGACTCCAGAGCACCTTTCGAGGTTGGATGCCTGGGAAGTCCGCCTCGCCTTCCAATTGTCTCCTAGCAACAAGACAGTTTAGATCTAATGGATCTGCGGGAGCAACCGGGGTGGCTGAGTTGAAATGCACTTTCCAGAGGATGGGTCCTAACGTGTGTTTGTGTCCATGAGGGCCTTGGAATGGGGAGGTGGCACCGGTACCCTGAAGTATTCTCCTAAGCTTTGGCTTAGATTCCATGCACAAGTTTCCTTGTGGAGACGAGATTTGTTCTAATGGGTGCCTCAGGAAATCCCCTCTGCTGGTATTGGAATCCAGGCATTTGAGGAGACATGCCTGTAAACCAAAGCAATGGATCCGATAATGGCCTCGGGTCCTGTCTGGTTCAATCTTCTTGGTATGAGTGGAGGTAAATGAGTGGAGGTAGATGCTCAGCCGGTATCAACCGCCCTTTTTTGTCCCGGGCGACCTACACTATTGGGATGGCCTCAGGGAATTTGGAGGGTTCTCCTAATTTGTACGATGTTTGACAATGGAATGGGCAGAATTCCCATGGATTGGGTGGAGGCAGTCCTAATGTGTGGCTCCAGGGGCCCCAGCCTGGAGGGAGTGTGGCCCAGGACTTTGAGGACAGAAGACTGAAAACACAAACTCAGCTTAAGTTTGGGGACGTAGGTATGGCACGCCCGATCTACAAACCATGAGAAGAACTCTTCAGGATATGAAGAATGAGCGAGTCTGAGGCGCTTGCTCAGGCTTTTGTCTCTGGATTTTGTTTCAGCGATGGCCGTGGAATGTTGGGGAGGTCTCATGGGCCATGGACGAATCTTCCTCTCTGTGGATTTGGCCCGATCCCAATTGTTTTTCGTCCATCTGTGGGATGGGAGGACTCCTTTCAGGTTTGTTACCTCAGGTGTCCCACCAAAAGAGGAATTCCAAAGCAGAGCCCTGGGGAAGAGTAAAGGGACAACCCGAACTATGGTTAAAAATTGGGGCCTAGGGGCATGGCAAGCCCAATATGCTGTCTCTTCATATAGGCCCTGAGAGGCCTTACCTGAGGACTGGGCTCAGGCTGAGGGTCACAATGTGTGTTTGTGACCAATGTGGCCCGCAAGCATGGGCTGGGCCTCATGGGCCACGCTTGTTTCAACTACACTGAACGTTGGACAACATGCCAACCACAAGGTTTCTTGCCATGGGGAAAGAGTTCTGATTTCTGCATCATTTTCAGTCCTGGGCAGTGGTTGGTGATAAGGTCTAGGTTCTGGAGCCTGAAAACCGCAGTTGGGAAGAGATGACGACCTAAGGCCATGGCGGGTCCGATGTGCTCAGTGTGCGGCCAGCTGTCTGGGTGGGACCAGGAGGTCCATGCTCAGGCTGGGTCAGAAGGGGAAATAGTGCCCAGGTCAGCCTATATGTTTGGGGTTCAGCCGAATGGCGTGCAGGTTGATTTTCATTTGGGGTTTCGGGGTAGCAATGAAAGCAATGTTTTACTTCTGTAGGGCAGGCAGAGTGTGGCATTGTAGTTCCTGATTGCCCAACTGGAGGGCTTGTGGGCCAGTAGTCTGAGGACGGAGTCTGAGAACCCAAGCTAGGCCTAGGTTTCTGGGTGAGGATATGGCAGGCACAATCTACAGACCTCAATAGAGATCTCGTGCATCTGAAGTCAGGGCAAGGATCAGACGATCGCTCAGGTTGGACTTTCTGCCCTGATGGCCCTTTCTTGAAGGGGGTTGGATCACGAGGACATGGGGGTTTTCCCACGATGGGAGTTGTGAGAAGCTCCAAACTGCAAAGATTCTTCTGCAGGACAATTGAGACCTGTTGATTGGCTCCAGGCCAACGATTCCGAGCAGGGTTCTAAGGATGGATGGCTGGGTAGACCACCTCGCATTCCAATTGTCTCCAAGCAACAAGACAGGTTAGATCTGCTGGATGTGGGGGGCAACCGAGGAGGCTGAGTTGAAATGGACTCTCCAGTGGATGCGTCCTAATATGTTTTTGTGTCTATGGAGACCTTGGAATGAAGCGGTGGCCCTGGGGCCCTGAAGGGTTCTCCTAAACAGAGGCTTTGACACAGCTCCAACGTGCATGTTTCCCATGTGTAGATGAGATTTGTTCTGATGGGTGAGTCAAGAAACAGCCATATGCTGGTACTGAAATCCAGGCCTCTGAGGAGAGATGCCTGGAAACCAAAGCAATGGATCCGATTAGTGCCTAGGGGCCTGTTCGTTCCTTTTTACCTCTGGGGACATCAGTCTACGGGTCTGAGTGCAGGTAGGTGCTCAGATGGGCTCAGATTGCCCCTGTTTGTCCTGGGAAGCCACAACTATTGGGATGGCCTCAGGGACTTTGGAGGTTATCCTACTAGTAGGGTTGTGGCCATTGGAATGGGCACATACAATTCCCTTGGAGAGGGCAAGTACAGTCCTCAGGTTTGGCTCCAGGGCCCTGAGCCTGTATGGTGTGTAGGCCAGAGCAGTTTGGACAGTTGTCTGAAAACACAAACTCGGCTTATGTTTTGGGTCATAGGTATGGCAGGACTGATCTACAGACCATGAGGAGAACACTTCGGGATATGAAAAAAGGGCGAGTGTGAGGCTCTTGCTCAAGTTTTTGTCTCTGGATATCGTGTCACTCATGGTCGTGAAATTGCCGGGTGACTTCATGGGAAATGGACGAGGCTTACTATTGGGGGTTCGGTCCCGTCCAAAGAGTTTGGGGTCATTCTGGGGATGGAAGAAGACCGTTTTTTTGTTGTTGTCGATTTGTTTCATTTTGTTTTTCAACCTCAGATGTCCCACCAAATGAGGGATTCCAGAGTAGAGCCCTGGGGTGGGGCGACTGGACAACCAGAAATCTGGTTAAAAATTGGAGACTAGGGACATGTCAAGCCCATTATGACATCTAATGGTCCAGCCACTGAGAGGACTTACTAGAGGACAGGACTCACGCTGAGGTCACAATGCGTGTTTATGCTCTCGTCGCACGCAACAATGGGCGGGGCCTCAGGGTGAATGCTGGATTCTCCTACACTTAACGTTGGACAACATGCCAACCACAAGGTTTCTTGCCATGGGTCAGGAAGAGTTCTGATTTCTGCATCACAGTCACCCGTGGGGAGTGATTGGAGATAAGGTCTAGGTTCTGAAGCCTGAAAACTGAGGTAGGGAAGAGATGATGACCTAAGGCCATGGCGGGTCTGATGTGCTCAGCGTGCGGTCAGGTGTCTGGGTGTTGATCAGCAGGTCCGGGCTCAGGTTGTGTCAGACAGTGCATTAGTGCCCAGGTTAGACTATATAATTTGGGTACATTCGAGTGCCGTGTAGGTTTATCTTCATTTAAGCTGCCTGGGCTGCTCATTAGGCAATATATTTTTTCTAGAGGGCAGGCAGAGTGCTTCATTGTCGGTCCGGAATTGCCAAACTTGAGGGCTTCGGGGCCAGGAGAGTGAGGACGGAACTCTGAGAACACAAGCTAGACTTCGGATTCAGGGTGAGGGCCAGGCAGGTACCCCCTGCAGATCTGTACCAATATCTCATGCATCTGAAGTCAGGGCGAGGATCCGACGTTGGCTCAGGTTGGAGTTTCTGTGTATGACGGCCCATTCATGAGGGAGCGGTATCTCGAGGCCATGGAGGTTTTCCAGGTTGGGAGATGTGGGATGCCCCCTTCAAGGATTCCTTCTGCAGGACAATTGAGACCTGTTGGACAGCTCCAGGACATCCCATATGGAATGACTCCAGAGCACCGTTCGAGGATGGATGCCTGGGAAGTCTGCCTCACCTTCCAATTGTCTCCTTGCAACAAGACAGTTTAGATCTAATGGATCTGCGGGAGCAACCGGGGTGGCTGAGTTGAAATGCACTTTCCAGAAGTTGGGTCCTAACGTGTGTTTGTGTCCATGAGGGCCTTGGAATGGGGAGGTGGCACCGGTACCCTGAAGTATTCTCCTAAGCTTTGGCTTAGATTCCATGCACAAGTTTCCTTGTGGAGACGAGATTTGTTCTAATGGGTGCCTCAGGAAATCCCCTCTGCTGGTATTGGAATCCAGGCATTTGAGGAGACATGCCTGTAAACCAAAGCAATGGATCCGATAATGGCCTCGGGTCCTGTCTGGTTCAATCTTCTTGGTATGAGTGGAGGTAAATGAGTGGAGGTAGATGCTCAGCCGGTATCAACCGCCCTTTTTTGTCCCGGGCGACCTACACTATTGGGATGGCCTCAGGGAATTTGGAGGGTTCTCCTAATTTGTACGATGTTTGACAATGGAATGGGCAGAATTCCCATGGATTGGGTGGAGGCAGTCCTAATGTGTGGCTCCAGGGGCCCCAGCCTGGAGGGAGTGTGGCCCAGGACTTTGAGGACAGAAGACTGAAAACACAAACTCAGCTTAAGTTTGGGGACGTAGGTATGGCACGCCCGATCTACAAACCATGAGAAGAACTCTTCAGGATATGAAGAATGAGCGAGTCTGAGGCGCTTGCTCAGGCTTTTGTCTCTGGATTTTGTTTCAGCGATGGCCGTGGAATGTTGGGGAGGTCTCATGGGCCATGGACGAATCTTCCTCTCTGTGGATTTGGCCCGATCCCAATTGTTTTTCGTCCATCTGTGGGATGGGAGGACTCCTTTCAGGTTTGTTACCTCAGGTGTCCCACCAAAAGAGGAATTCCAAAGCAGAGCCCTGGGGAAGAGTAAAGGGACAACCCGAACTATGGTTAAAAATTGGGGCCTAGGGGCATGGCAAGCCCAATATGCTGTCTCTTCATATAGGCCCTGAGAGGCCTTACCTGAGGACTGGGCTCAGGCTGAGGGTCACAATGTGTGTTTGTGACCAATGTGGCCCGCAAGCATGGGCTGGGCCTCATGGGCCACGCTTGTTTCAACTACACTGAACGTTGGACAACATGCCAACCACAAGGTTTCTTGCCATGGGGAAAGAGTTCTGATTTCTGCATCATTTTCAGTCCTGGGCAGTGGTTGGTGATAAGGTCTAGGTTCTGGAGCCTGAAAACCGCAGTTGGGAAGAGATGACGACCTAAGGCCATGGCGGGTCCGATGTGCTCAGTGTGCGGCCAGCTGTCTGGGTGGGACCAGGAGGTCCATGCTCAGGCTGGGTCAGAAGGGGAAATAGTGCCCAGGTCAGCCTATATGTTTGGGGTTCAGCCGAATGGCGTGCAGGTTGATTTTCATTTGGGGTTTCGGGGTAGCAATGAAAGCAATGTTTTACTTCTGTAGGGCAGGCAGAGTGTGGCATTGTAGTTCCTGATTGCCCAACTGGAGGGCTTGTGGGCCAGTAGTCTGAGGACGGAGTCTGAGAACCCAAGCTAGGCCTAGGTTTCTGGGTGAGGATATGGCAGGCACAATCTACAGACCTGAATAGAGATCTCGTGCATCTGAAGTCAGGGCAAGGATCAGACGATCGCTCAGGTTGGACTTTCTGCCCTGATGGCCCTTTCTTGAAGGGGGTTGGATCACGAGGACATGGGGGTTTTCCCACGATGGGAGTTGTGAGAAGCTCCAAACTGCAAAGATTCTTCTGCAGGACAATTGAGACCTGTTGATTGGCTCCAGGCCAACGATTCCGAGCAGGGTTCTAAGGATGGATGGCTGGGTAGACCACCTCGCATTCCAATTGTCTCCAAGCAACAAGACAGGTTAGATCTGCTGGATGTGGGGGGCAACCGAGGAGGCTGAGTTGAAATGGACTCTCCAGTGGATGCGTCCTAATATGTTTTTGTGTCTATGGAGACCTTGGAATGAAGCGGTGGCCCTGGGGCCCTGAAAGGTTCTCCTAAACAGAGGCTTTGACACAGCTCCAACGTGCATGTTTCCCATGTGTAGATGAGATTTGTTCTAATGGGTGAGTCAAGAAACAGCCATATGCTGGTATTGAAATCCAGGCCTCTGAGGAGAGATGCCTGGAAACCAAAGCAATGGATCCGATTAGTGCCTAGGGGCCTGTTCGTTCCTTTTTACCTCTGGGGACATCAGTCTACGGGTCTGAGTGCAGGTAGGTGCTCAGATGGGCTCAGATTGCCCCTGTTTGTCCTGGGAAGCCACAACTATTGGGATGGCCTCAGGGACTTTGGAGGTTATCCTACTAGTAGGGTTGTGGCCATTGGAATGGGCACATACAATTCCCTTGGAGAGGGCAAGTACAGTCCTCAGGTTTGGCTCCAGGGCCCTGAGCCTGTATGGTGTGTAGGCCAGAGCAGTTTGGACAGTTGTCTGAAAACACAAACTCGGCTTATGTTTTGGGTCATAGGTATGGCAGGACTGATCTACAGACCATGAGGAGAACACTTCGGGATATGAAAAAAGGGCGAGTGTGAGGCTCTTGCTCAAGTTTTTGTCTCTGGATATCGTGTCACTCATGGTCGTGAAATTGCCGGGTGACTTCATGGGAAATGGACGAGGCTTACTATTGGGGGTTCGGTCCCGTCCAAAGAGTTTGGGGTCATTCTGGGGATGGAAGAAGACCGTTTTTTTGTTGTTGTCGATTTGTTTCATTTTGTTTTTCAACCTCAGATGTCCCACCAAATGAGGGATTCCAGAGTAGAGCCCTGGGGTGGGGCGACTGGACAACCAGAAATCTGGTTAAAAATTGGAGACTAGGGACATGTCAAGCCCATTATGACATCTAATGGTCCAGCCACTGAGAGGACTTACTAGAGGACAGGACTCACGCTGAGGTCACAATGCGTGTTTATGCTCTCGTCGCACGCAACAATGGGCGGGGCCTCAGGGTGAATGCTGGATTCTCCTACACTTAACGTTGGACAACATGCCAACCACAAGGTTTCTTGCCATGGGTCAGGAAGAGTTCTGATTTCTGCATCACAGTCACCCGTGGGGAGTGATTGGAGATAAGGTCTAGGTTCTGAAGCCTGAAAACTGAGGTAGGGAAGAGATGATGACCTAAGGCCATGGCGGGTCTGATGTGCTCAGCGTGCGGTCAGGTGTCTGGGTGTTGATCAGCAGGTCCGGGCTCAGGTTGTGTCAGACAGTGCATTAGTGCCCAGGTTAGAATATATAATTTGGGTACATTCGAGTGCCGTGTAGGTTTATCTTCATTTAAGCTGCCTGGGCTGCTCATTAGGCAATATATTTTTTCTAGAGGGCAGGCAGAGTGCTTCATTGTCGGTCCGGAATTGCCAAACTTGAGGGCTTCGGGGCCAGGAGAGTGAGGACGGAACTCTGAGAACACAAGCTAGACTTCGGATTCAGGGTGAGGGCCAGGCAGGTACCCCCTGCAGATCTGTACCAATATCTCATGCATCTGAAGTCAGGGCGAGGATCCGACGTTGGCTCAGGTTGGAGTTTCTGTGTATGACGGCCCCTTCATGAGGGAGCGGTATCTCGAGGCCATGGAGGTTTTCCAGGTTGGGAGATGTGGGATGCCCCCTTCAAGGATTCCTTCTGCAGGACAATTGAGACCTGTTGGACAGCTCCAGGACATCCCATATGGAATGACTCCAGAGCACCGTTCGAGGATGGATGCCTGGGAAGTCTGCCTCACCTTCCAATTGTCTCCTTGCAACAAGACAGTTTAGATCTAATGGATCTGCGGGAGCAACCGGGGTGGCTGAGTTGAAATGCACTTTCCAGAAGTTGGGTCCTAACGTGTGTTTGTGTCCATGAGGGCCTTGGAATGGGGAGGTGGCACCGGGACCCTGAAGTATTCTCCTAAGCTTTGGCATAGCTCCCATGCACAAGTTTCCTTGTGGAGACGAGATTTGTTCTGATGGGTGCCTCAGGAAATCCCCTCTGCTGGTATTGGAATCCAGGCTTTTGAGGAGACATGCCTGTAAACCAAAGCAATGGATCCGATAATGGCCTCGGGTCCTGTCTGGTTCAATCTTCTTGGTATGAGTGGAGGTAGATGAGTGGAAATAGATGCTCAGCCGGTATCAACCGCCCTTTTTTTTCCCAGTCGACCTACACTATTGGGATGGCCTCAGGGACTTTGGAGGGTTCTCCTAATTTGTACGATTTTTGACAATGGAATGGGCAGAATTCCCATGGATTGGGTGGGGGCAGTCCTAATGTGTGGCTCCAGGGGCCCCAGCCTGGAGGGAGTGTGGCCCAGGACTTTGAGGACAGAAGACTGAAAACACAAACTCAGCTTAAGTTGGGGACGTAGGTATGGCACGCCCGATCTACAAACCATGAGAAGAACTCTTCAGGATATGAAGAATGAGCGAGTCTGAGGCGCTTGCTCAGGCTTTTGTCTCTGGATTTTGTTTCAGCGATGGCCGTGGAATGTTGGGGAGGTCTCATGGGCCATGGACGAATCTTCCTATCTGTGGATTTGGCCCGATCCCAATTGTTTTTCGTCCATCAAGAAACAGCCATATGCTGGTATTGAAATCCAGGCCTCTGAGGAGAGAAGCCTGGAAACCAAAGCAATGAATGCGATTAGTGCCTAGGGGCCTGTTCGTTCCTTTTTACCTCTGGGGACATCAGTCTACGGGTCTGAGTGCAGGTAGGTGCTCAGATGGGCTCAGATTGCCCCTGTTTGTCCTGGGAAGCCACAACTATTGGGATGGCCTCAGGGACTTTGGAGGTTATCCTACTAGTAGGGTTGTGGCCATTGGAATGGGCACATACAATTCCCTTGGAGAGGGCAAGTACAGTCCTCAGGTTTGGCTCCAGGGCCCTGAGCCTGTAGGGTGTGTAGGCCAGAGCTGTTTGGACAGTTGTCTGAAAACACAAACTCGGCTTATGTTTTGGGTCATAGGTATGGCAGGACTGATCTACAGACCATGAGGAGAACACTTCGGGTTATGAAAAAAGGGCGAGTGTGAGGCTCTTGCTCAAGTTTTTGTCTCTGGATATCGTGTCACTCATGGTCGTGAAATTGCCGGGTGACTTCATGGGAAATGGACGAGTCTTACTCTCTGGGGGTTCGGTCCCGTCCAAAGAGTTTGGGGTCATTCTGGGGATGGAAGAAATCCGTTTTTTTGTTGTTGTTGTCGATTTGTTTCATTTTGTTTTTCAACCTCAGATGTCCCACCAAATGAGGGATTCCAGAGTAGAGCCCTGGGGTGGGGCGACAGGACAACCAGAAATCTGGTTAAAAATTGGGGACTAGGGACATGTCAAGCCCATTATGACATCTAATAAACCAGCCACTGAGGGGACTTACTAGAGGACAGGACTCACGCTGAGGTCACAATGCGTGTTTATGCTCTCGTCGCACTCAAGAATGGGCGGGGCCTCAGGGTGAATGCTGGTTTCTCCTACACTGAACGTTGGACAACATGCCAACCACAAGGTTTCTTGCCATGGGTCAGGAAGAGTTCTGATTTCTGCATCACAGTCACCCGTGAGCAGTGATTGGAGATAAGGTCTAGGTTCTGAAGCCTGAAAACTGAGGTAGGGAAGAGATGATGACCTAAGGCCATGGCGGGTCTGATGTGCTCAGCGTGCGGTCAGCTGTCTGGGTGTTGGTCAGCAGGTCCGGGCTCAGCTTGTGTCAGACAGTGCATTAGTGCCCAGGTTAGACTATATAATTTGGGTATTTTCGAGTGCCGTGTAGGTTTATCCTCATTTAAGCTGCCTGGCCTGCTCATTAGGCAATATATTTTTTCTAGAGGGCAGGCAGAGTGCTTCATTGTCGGTCCGGAATTGCCAAACTTGAGGGCTTCGGGGCCAGGAGAGTGAGGACGGAAGTCTGAGAACACAAGCTAGACTTCGGATTCAGAGTGAGGGCACGGCAGGTACCCCCTGCAGATCTGAACCAATATCTCATGCATCTGAAGTCAGGGCAGGATCCGACGTTGGCTCAGGTTGGAGTTTCTGTGCATGACGGCCCCTTCATGAAGGGAGCGGAATCTCGAGGCCATGGAGGTTTTCCACGTTGGGAGATGTGGGATGCCCCCTTCAAGGATTCCTTCTACGGGACAATTGAGACCTGTTGGACAGCTCCAGGACATCCCATATGGAATGACTCCAGAGCACTGTTCGAGGATGGATGCCTGGGAAGTCCGCCTCGCCTTCCAATTGTCTCCTAGCAACAAGACAGTTTAGTTCTAATGGATCTGCGGGAGCAACCGGGGTGGCTGAGTTGAAATGCACTTTCCAGAGGATGGGTCCTAACGTGTGTTTGTGTCCATGAGGGCCTTGGAATGGGGAGGTGGCACCGGGACACTGAAGTATTCTCCTAAGATTTGTCATAGCTCCCATGCACAAGTTTCCTTGTGGAGAAGAGATTTGTTCTGATGAGTGCTTCAGGAAATCCCTCCTGCTGGTATTGGAATCCAGGCTTTTGAGGAGACATGCCTGTAAACCAAAGCAATGGATCAGATAGTGGCCTCGGGTCCTGTCTGGTTCAATCTTCTTGGTATGAGTGGAGGTAGATGAGTGGAGGTAGATGCTCAGCCGGTATCAACCGCCCTTTTTTGTCCTGGGCGACCTACACTATTGGGATGGCCTCAGGGACTTTGGAGGGTTCTCCTAATTTGTACGATTTTTGACAATGGAATGGGCAGAATTCCCATGGATTGGGTGGGGGCAGTCCTAATGTGTGGCTCCAGGGGCCCCAGCCTGGAGGGAGTGTGGCCCAGGACTTTGAGGACAGAAGACTGAAAACACAAACTCAGCTTAAGTTTGGGGACGTAGGTATGGCACGCCCGATCTACAAACCATGAGAAGAACTCTTCAGGATATGAAGAATGAGCGAGTCTGAGACGCTTGCTCAGGATTTTGTCTCTGGATTTTGTTTCAGCGATGGCCGTGGAATGTTGGGGAGGTCTCATGGGCCATGGACGAATCTCCCTCTCTGTGGATTTGGCCCGATCCCAATTGTTTTTCGTCCATCTGTGGGATGGGAGGACTCCTTTCAGGTTTGTTACCTCAGGTGTCCACCAAAAAGGAATTCCAAAGCAGAGCCCTGGGGAAGAGTGAAGGGACAACCCGAACTATGGTTAAAAATTGGGGCCTAGGGGCATGGCAAGCCCAATATGCTGTCTCTTCATATAGGCCCTGAGAGGCCTTACCTGAGGACTGGGCTCAGGCTGAGGGTCACAATGTGTGTTTGTGACCAATGTGGCCCGCAAGCATGGGCTGGGTTTCATGGGCCACGCTTGTTTCAACTACACTGAACGTTGGACAACATGCCAACCACAAGGTTTCTTGCCATGGGGAAAGAGTTCTGATTTCAGCATCATTTTCAACCCTGGGCAGTGGTTGGAGATAAGGTCTAGGTTCTGGAGCCTGAAAACCGCAGTTGGGAAGAGATGACGACCTAAGGCCATGGCGGGTCCGATGTGCTCAGTGTGCGGCCAGCTGTCTGGGTGGGACCAGGAGGTCCAGGCTCAGGCTGGGTCAGAAGGGGAAATAGTGCCCAGGTCAGCCTATATGTTTGGGGTACAGCCGAATGGCGTGCAGGTTGATCCTCATTTGGGGTTTCGGGGTAGCCCTGAGGGCAATGTTTTACTTCTGTAGGGCAGGCAAAGTGCGGCATTGTAGTTCTGGATTGTCAAACTGGAGGGCTTGTGGGCCAGTAGTCTGAGGATGGAGTCTGAGAACCCAAGCTAAGCCTCGGTTTCTGGGTGAGGATATGGCAGGCACAATCTACAGACCTCAATAGAGATCTCGTGCATCTGAAGTCAGGGCAAGGATCAGACGATCGCTCAGGTTGGACTTTCTGCCCTGATGGCCCTTTCTTGAAGGGGGTTGGATCACGAGGACATGTGGGTTTTCCCACGATGGGAGTTGTGAGAAGCTCCAAACTGCAAAGATTCCTCTGCAGGACAATTGAGACCTGTTGGTTGGCTCCAGGCCAACGATTCCGAGCAGGGTTCTAAGGATGGATGGCTGGGTAGCCCACCTCGCATTCCAATTGTCTCCAAGCAACAAGACGGGTTAGATCTACTGGATGTGGGGGGCAACCGAGGAGGCTGAGTTGAAATGGACTCTCCTGTGGATGTGTGCTAATATGTTTTTGTGTCTATGGAGACCTTGGAATGAAGCGGTGGCCCTGGGCCCTGAAGGTTTCTCCTAAACAGAGGCTTTGACACAGCTCCAACGTGCATGTTTCCCATGTGTAGATGAGATTTGTTCTGATGGGTGAGTCAAGAAACAGCCATATGCTGGTATTGAAATCCAGGCCTCTGAGGAGAGATGCCTGGAAACGAAAGCAATGGATCCGATTAGTGCCTAGGGGCCTGTTCGTTCCTTTTTACCTCTGGGGACATCAGTCTACGGGTCTGAGTGCAGGTAGGTGCTCAGATGGGCTCAGATTGCCCCTGTTTGTCCTGGGAAGCCACAACTATTGGGATGGCCTCAGGGACTTTGGAGGTTATCCTACTAGTAGGGTTGTGGCCATTGGAATGGGCACATACAATTCCCTTGGAGAGGGCAAGTACAGTCCTCAGGTTTGGCTCCAGGGCCCTGAGCCTGTAGGGTGTGTAGGCCAGAGCTGTTTGGACAGTTGTCTGAAAACACAAACTCGGCTTATGTTTTGGGTCATAGGTATGGCAGGACTGATCTACAGACCATGAGGAGAACACTTCGGGATATGAAAAAAGGGCGAGTGTGAGGCTCTTGCTCAAGTTTTTGTCTCTGGATATCGTGTCACTCAAGGTCGTGAAATTGCCGGGTGACTTCATGGGAAATGGACGAGTCTTACTCTCTGGGGGTTCGGTCCCGTCCAAAGAGTTTGGGGTCATTCTGGGGATGGAAGAAGTCCGTTTTTTTGTTGTTGTTGTCGATTTGTTTCATTTTGTTTTTCAACCTCAGATGTCCCACCAAATGAGGGATTCCAGAGTAGAGCCCTGGGGTGGGGCGACTGGACAACCAGAAATCTGGTTAAAAATTGGGGCCTAGGGACATGTCAAGCCCATTATGACATCTAATGGTCCAGCCACTGAGAGGACTTACTAGAGGACAGGACTCACGCTGAGGTCACAATGCGTGTTTATGCTCTCGTCGCACTCAAGAATGGGCGGGGCCTCAGGGTGAATGCTGGTTTCTCCTACACTGAACGTTGGACAACATGCCAACCACAAGGTTTCTTGCCATGGGTCAGGAAGAGTTCTGATTTCTGCATCACAGTCACCCGTGAGCAGTGATTGGAGATAAGTTCTAGGTTCTGAAGCCTGAAAACTGAGGTAGGGAAGAGATGATGACCTAAGGCCATGGCGGGTCTGATGTGCTCAGCGTGCGGTCAGCTGTCTGGGTGTTGGTCAGCAGGTCCGGGCTCAGGTTGTGTCAGACAGTGCATTAGTGCCCAGGTTAGACTATATAATTTGGGTATTTTCGAGTGCCGTGTAGGTTTATCCTCATTTAAGCTGCCTGGCCTGCTCATTAGGCAATATATTTTTTCTAGAGGGCAGGCAGAGTGCTTCATTGTCGGTCCGGAATTGCCAAACTTGAGGGCTTCGGGGCCAGGAGAGTGAGGACGGAAGTCTGAGAACACAAGCTAGACTTCGGATTCAGGGTGAGGGCACGGCAGGTACCCCCTGCAGATCTGAACCAATATCTCATGCATCTGAAGTCAGGGCAGGATCCGACGTTGGCTCAGGTTGGAGTTTCTGTGCATGACGGCCCCTTCATGAAGGGAGCGGAATCTCGAGGCCATGGAGGTTTTCCACGTTGGGAGATGTGGGATGCCCCCTTCAAGGATTCCTTCTGCGGGACAATTGAGACCTGTTGGACAGCTCCAGGACATCCCATATGGAATGACTCCAGAGCACTGTTCGAGGATGGATGCCTGGGAAGTCCGCCTCACCTTCCAATTGTCTCCTAGCAACAAGACAGTTTAGTTCTAATGGATCTGCGGGAGCAACCGGGGTGGCTGAGTTGAAATGCACTTTCCAGAGGATGGGTCCTAACGTGTGTTTGTGTCCATGAGGGCCTTGGAATGGGGAGGTGGCACCGGGACCCTGAAGTATTCTCCTAAGCTTTGTCATAGCTCCCATGCACAAGTTTCCTTGTGGAGAAGAGATTTGTTCTGATGAGTGCTTCAGGAAATCCCCTCTGCTGGTATTGGAATCCAGGCTTTTGAGGAGACATGCCTGTAAACCAAAGCAATGGATCAGATAATGGCCTCGGGTCTTATCTGGTTCAATCTTCTTGGTATGAGTGGAGGTAGATGAGTGGAGGTAGATGCTCAGCCGGTATCAACCGCCCTTTTATCCTGGGCGACCTACACTATTGGGATGGCCTCAGGGACTTTGGAGGGTTCTCCTAATTTGTACGATTTTTGACAATGGAATGGGCAGAATTCCCATGGATTGGGTGGGGGCAGTCCTAATGTGTGGCTCCAGGGGCCCCAGCCTGGAGGGAGTGTGGCCCAGGACTTTGAGGACAGAAGACTGAAAACACAAACTCAGCTTAAGTTTGGGGACGTAGGTATGGCACGCCCGATCTACAAACCCTGAGAAGAACTCTTCAGGATATGAAGAATGAGCGAGTCTGAGGTGCTTGCTCAGGCTTTTGTCTCTGGATTTTGTTTTAGCGATGGCCGTGGAATGTTGGGGAGGTCTCATGGGCCATGGACGAATCTTCCTCTCTGTGGATTTGGCCCGATCCCAATTGTTTTTCGTCAATCTGTGGGATGGGAGGACTCCTTTCAGGTTTGTTACCTCAGGTGTCCCACCAAAAGAGGAATTCCAAAGCAGAGCCCTGGGGAAGAGTGAAGGGACAACCCGAACTATGGTTAAAAATTGGGGCCTAGGGGCATGGCAAGCCCAATATGCTGTCTCTTCATATAGCCCTGAGAGGCCTTACCTGAGGACTGGGCTCAGGCTGAGGGTCACAATGTGTGTTTGTGACCAATGTGGCCCGCAAGCATGGGCTGGGCCTCATGGGCCACGCTTGTTTCAACTACACTGAATGTTGGACAACATGCCAACCACAAGGTGTCTTGCCATGGGGAAAGAGTTCTGATTTCTGCATCATTTTCCACCCTGGGCAGTGGTTGGAGATAAGGTCTAGGTTCTGGAGCCTGAAAACCGCAGTTGGGAAGAGATGACGACCTAAGGCCATGGCGGGTCCGATGTGCTCAGTGTGCGGCCAGCTGTCTGGGTGGGACCAGGAGGTCCAGGCTCAGGCTGGGTCAGAAGGGGAAATAGTGCCCAGGTCAGCCTATATGTTTGGGGTACAGCCGAATGGCGTGCAGGTTGATCCTCATTTGGGGTTTCGGGGTAGCCCTGAGGGCAATGTTTTCCTTCTGTAGGGCAGGCAGAGTGCGGCATTGTAGTTCTGGATTGCCAAACTGGAGGGCTTGTGGGCCAGTAGTCTGAGGACGGAGTCTGAGAACCCAAGCTAAGCCTAGGTTTCTGGGTGAGGATATGGCAGGCACAATCTACAGACCTCAATAGAGATCTCGTGCATCTGAAGTCAGGGCAAGGATCAGACGATCGCTCAGGTTGGACTTTCTGCCCTGATGGCCCTTTCTTGAAGGGGGTTGGATCACGAGGACATGGGGGTTGTCCCACGATGGGAGTTGTGAGAAGCTCCAAACTGCAAAGATTCCTCTGCAGGACAATTGAGACCTGTTGGTTGGCTCCAGGCCAACGATTCCGAGCAGGGTTCTAAGGATGGATGGCTGGGTAGCCCACCTCGCATTCCAATTGTCTCCAAGCAACAAGACAGGTTAGATCTACTGGATGTGGGGGGCAACCGAGGAGGCTGAGTTGAAATGGACTCTCCTGTGGATGTGTCCTAATATGTTTTTGTGTCTATGGAGACCTTGGAATGAAACGGTGGCCCTGGGCCCTGAAGGGTTCTCCTAAACAGAGGCTTTGACACAGCTCCAACGTGCATGTTTCCCATGTGTAGATGAGATTTGTTCTGTTGGGTGAGTCAAGAAACAGCCATATGCTGGTATTGAAATCCAGGCCTCTGAGGAGAGATGCCTGGAAACCAAAGCAATGGATCCGATTAGTGCCTAGGGGCCTGTTCGTTCCTTTTTACCTCTGGGGACATCAGTCTACGGGTCTGAGTGCAGGTAGGTGCTCAGATGGGCTCAGATTGCCCCTGTTTGTCCTGGGAAGCCACAACTATTGGGATGGCCTCAGGGACTTTGGAGGTTATCCTACTAGTAGGGTTGTGGCCATTGGAATGGGCACATACAATTCCCTTGGAGAGGGCAAGTACAGTCCTCAGGTTTGGCTCCAGGGCCCTGAGCCTGTAGGGTGTGTAGGCCAGAGCTGTTTGGACAGTTGTCTGAAAACACAAACTCGGCTTATGTTTTGGGTCATAGGTATGGCAGGACTGATCTACAGACCATGAGGAGAACACTTCGGGATATGAAAAAAGGACGAGTGTGAGGCTCTTGCTCAAGTTTTTGTCTCTGGATATCGTGTCACTCATGGTCGTGAAATTGCCGGGTGACTTCATGGGAAATGGACGAGTCTTACTCTCTGGGGGTTCGGTCCCGTCCAAAGAGTTTGGGGTCATTCTGGGGATGGAAGAAGTCCGTTTTTTTGTTGTTGTCGATTTGTTTCATTTTGTTTTTCAACCTCAGATGTCCCACCAAATGAGGGATTCCAGAGTAGAGCCCTGGGGTGGGGCGACTGGACAACCAGAAATCTGGTTAAAAATTGGGGACTAGGGACATGTCAAGCCCATTATGACATCTAATGGTCCAGCCACTGAGAGGACTTACTAGAGGACAGGACTCACGCTGAGGTCACAATGCGTGTTTATGCTCTCGTCGCACTCAAGAATGGGCGGGGCCTCAGGGTGAATGCTGGTTTCTCCTACACTGAACGTTGGACAACATGCCAACCACAAGGTTTCTTGCCATGGGTCAGGAAGAGTTCTGATTTCTGCATCACAGTCACCCGTGAGCAGTGATTGGAGATAAGTTCTAGGTTCTGAAGCCTGAAAACTGAGGTAGGGAAGAGATGATGACCTAAGGCCATGGCGGGTCTGATGTGCTCAGCGTGCGGTCAGCTGTCTGGGTGTTGGTCAGCAGGTCCGGGCTCAGGTTGTGTCAGACAGTGCATTAGTGCCCAGGTTAGACTATATAATTTGGGTATTTTCGAGTGCCGTGTAGGTTTATCCTCATTTAAGCTGCCTGGCCTGCTCATTAGGCAATATATTTTTTCTAGAGGGCAGGCAGAGTGCTTCATTGTCGGTCCGGAATTGCCAAACTTGAGGGCTTCTGGGCCAGGAGAGTGAGGACGGAAGTCTGAGAACACAAGCTAGACTTCGGATTCAGGGTGAGGGCACGGCAGGTACCCCCTGCAGATCTGAACCAATATCTCATGCATCTGAAGTCAGGGCAGGATCCGACGTTGGCTCAGGTTGGAGTTTCTGTGCATGACGGCCCCTTCATGAAGGGAGCGGAATCTCGAGGCCATGGAGGTTTTCCACGTTGGGAGATGTGGGATGCCCCCTTCAAGGATTCCTTCTGCGGGACAATTGAGACCTGTTGGACAGCTCCAGGACATCCCATATGGAATGACTCCAGAGCACTGTTCGAGGATGGATGCCTGGGAAGTCCGCCTCACCTTCCAATTGTCTCCTAGCAACAAGACAGTTTAGTTCTAATGGATCTGCGGGAGCAACCGGGGTGGCTGAGTTGAAATGCACTTTCCAGAGGATGGGTCCTAACGTGTGTTTGTGTCCATGAGGGCCTTGGAATGGGGAGGTGGCACCGGGACCCTGAAGTATTCTCCTAAGCTTTGTCATAGCTCCCATGCACAAGTTTCCTTGTGGAGAAGAGATTTGTTCTGATGAGTGCTTCAGGAAATCCCCTCTGCTGGTATTGGAATCCAGGCTTTTGAGGAGACATGCCTGTAAACCAAAGCAATGGATCAGATAATGGCCTCGGGTCCTGTCTGGTTCAATCTTCTTGGTATGAGTGGAGGTAGATGAGTGGAGGTAGATGCTCAGCCGGTATCAACCGCCCTTTTTTGTCCTGGGCGACCTACACTATTGGGATGGCCTCAGGGACTTTGGAGGGTTCTCCTAATTTGTACGATTTTTGACAATGGAATGGGCAGAATTCCCATGGATTGGGTGGGGGCAGTCCTAATGTGTGGCTCCAGGGGCCCCAGCCTGGAGGGAGTGTGGCCCAGGACTTTGAGGACAGAAGACTGAAAACACAAACTCAGCTTAAGTTTGGGGACGTAGGTATGGCACGCCCGATCTACAAACCCTGAGAAGAACTCTTCAGGATATGAAGAATGAGCGAGTCTGAGGTGCTTGCTCAGGCTTTTGTCTCTGGATTTTGTTTCAGCGATGGCCGTGGAATGTTGGGGAGGTCTCATGGGCCATGGACGAATCTTCCTCTCTGTGGATTTGGCCCGATCCCAATTGTTTTTCGTCAATCTGTGGGATGGGAGGACTCCTTTCAGGTTTGTTACCTCAGGTGTCCCACCAAAAGAGGAATTCCAAAGCAGAGCCCTGGGGAAGAGTGAAGGGACAACCCGAACTATGGTTAAAAATTGGGGCCTAGGGGCATGGCAAGCCCAATATGCTGTCTCTTCATATAGGCCCTGAGAGGCCTTACCTGAGGACTGGGCTCAGGCTGAGGGTCACAATGTGTGTTTGTGACCAATGTGGCCCGCAAGCATGGGCTGGGCCTCATGGGCCACGCTTGTTTCAACTACACTGAACGTTGGACAACATGCCAACCACAAGGTGTCTTGCCATGGGGAAAGAGTTCTGATTTCTGCATCATTTTCCACCCTGGGCAGTGGTTGGAGATAAGGTCTAGGTTCTGGAGCCTGAAAACCGCAGTTGGGAAGAGATGACGACCTAAGGCCATGGCGGGTCCGATGTGCTCAGTGTGCGGCCAGCTGTCTGGGTGGGACCAGGAGGTCCAGGCTCAGGCTGGGTCAGAAGGGGAAATAGTGCCCAGGTCAGCCTATATGTTTGGGGTACAGCCGAATGGCGTGCAGGTTGATCCTCACTTGGGGTTTCGGGGTAGCCCTGAGGGCAATGTTTTCCTTCTGTAGGGCAGGCAGAGTGCGGCATTGTAGTTCTGGATTGCCAAACTGGAGGGCTTGTGGGCCAGTAGTCTGAGGACGGAGTCTGAGAACCCAAGCTAAGCCTAGGTTTCTGGGTGAGGATATGGCAGGCACAATCTACAGACCTCAATAGAGATCTCGTGCATCTGAAGTCAGGGCAAGGATCAGACGATCGCTCAGGTTGGACTTTCTGCCCTGATGGCCCTTTCTTGAAGGGGGTTGGATCACGAGGAAATGGGGGTTGTCCCACGATGGGAGTTGTGAGAAGCTCCAAACTGCAAAGATTCCTCTGCAGGACAATTGAGACCTGTTGGTTGGCTCCAGGCCAACGATTCCGAGCAGGGTTCTAAGGATGGATGGCTGGGTAGCCCACCTCGCATTCCAATTGTCTCCAAGCAACAAGACAGGTTAGATCTACTGGATGTGGGGGGCAACCGAGGAGGCTGAGTTGAAATGGACTCTCCTGTGGATGTGTCCTAATATGTTTTTGTGTCTATGGAGACCTTGGAATGAAGCGGTGGCCCTGGGCCCTGAAGGGTTCTCCTAAACAGAGGCTTTGACACAGCTCCAACGTGCATGTTTCCCATGTGTAGATGAGATTTGTTCTGTTGGGTGAGTCAAGAAACAGCCATATGCTGGTATTGAAATCCAGGCCTCTGAGGAGAGATGCCTGGAAACCAAAGCAATGGATCCGATTAGTGCCTAGGGGCCTGTTCGTTCCTTTTTACCTCTGGGGACATCAGTCTACGGGTCTGAGTGCAGGTAGGTGCTCAGATGGGCTCAGATTGCCCCTGTTTGTCCTGGGAAGCCACAACTATTGGGATGGCCTCAGGGACTTTGGAGGTTATCCTACTAGTAGGGTTGTGGCCATTGGAATGGGCACATACAATTCCCTTGGAGAGGGCAAGTAGAGTCCTCAGGTTTGGCTCCAGGGCCCTGAGCCTGTAGGGTGTGTAGGCCAGAGCGGTTTGGACAGTTGTCTGAAAACACAAACTCGGCTTATGTTTTGGTTCATAGGTATGGCAGGACTGATCTACAGACCATGAGGAGAACACTTCGGGATATGAAAAAAGGGCGAGTGTGAGGCTCTTGCTCAAGTTTTTGTCTCTGGATATCGTGTCACTCATGGTCGTGAAATTGCCGGGTGACTTCATGGGAAATGGACGAGTCTTACTCTGGGGGTTCGGTCCCGTCCAAACAGTTTGGGGTCATTCTGGGGATGGAAGAAGTCCGTTTTTTTGTTGTTGTTTTCGATTTGTTTCATTTTGTTTTTCAACCTCAGATGTCCCACCAAATGAGGGATTCCAGAGTAGAGCCCTGGGGTGGGGCGACTGGACAACCAGAAATCTGGTTAAAAATTGGGGACTAGGGACATGTCAAGCCCATTATGACATCTAATGGTCCAGCCACTGAGAGGACTTACTAGAGGACAGGACTCACGCTGAGGTCACAATGCGTGTTTATGCTCTCGTCGCACTCAAGAATGGGCGGGGCCTCAGGGTGAATGCTGGTTTCTCCTACACTGAACGTTGGACAACATGCCAACCACAAGGTTTCTTACCATGGGTCAGGAAGAGTTCTGATTTCTGCATCACAGTCACCCGTGGGCAGTGATTGGAGATAAGGTCTAGGTTCTGAAGCCTGAAAACTGAGGTAGGGAAGAGATGATGACCTAAGGCCATGGCTGGTCTGATGTGCTCAGCGTGCGGTCAGCTGTCTGGGTGTTGGTCAGCAGGTCCGGGCTCAGGTTGTGTCAGACAGTGCATTAGTGCCCAGGTTAGACTATATAATTTGGGTACATTCGAGTGCCGTGTAGGTTTATCCTCATTTAAGCTGCCTGGGCTGCTCAATAGGCAATATATTTTTTCAAGAGGGCAGGCCGAGTGCTTCATTGTCGGTCCGGAATTGCCAAACTTGAGGGCTTCAGGGCCAGGAGAGTGAGGACGGAATTCTGAGAACACAAGCTAGACTTCGGATTCAGGGTGAGGGCACGGCAGGTACCCCCTGCAGATCTGAACCAATATATCATGCATCTGAAGTCAGGGCGAGGATCCCACGTTGGCTCAGGTTGGAGTTTCTGTGCATGACGGCCCCTTCATGAAGGGAGCGGAATCTCGAGGCCATGGAGGTTTTCCACGTTGGGAGATGTGGGATGCCCCCTTCAAGGATTCCTTCTGCGGGACAATTGAGACCTGTTGGACAGCTCCAGGACATCCCATATGGAATGACTCCAGAGCACCGTTCCAGGATGGATGCCTGGGAAGTCCGCCTCGCCTTCCAATTGTCTCCTAGCAACAAGACAGTTTAGACCTAATGGATCTGCGGGAGCACCCGGGGTGGCTGAGTTGAAATGCACTTTCCAGAGGATGGGTCCTAACGTGTGTTTGTGTTCATGAGGGCCTTGGAATGGGGAGGTGGCACCGTGACCCTGAAGTTTTCTCCTAAGCTTTGGCATAGCTCCCATGCACAGGTTTCCTTGTGGAGACGAGATTTGTTCTGAAGGGTGCCTCAGGAAATCCCCTCTGCTGTTATTGGAATCCAGGCTTTTGAGGAGACATGCCTGTAATCCAAAGCAATGGATCCGATAATGGCCTCGGGTCCTGTCTGGTTCAATCTTCTTGGTTGAGTGGAGGTATATGAGTGGAGGTAGATTCTCAGCCGGTATCTACCGCCCTTTTTTGTCCCGGGCGACCTACACTATTTGGATGGCCTCAGGGACTTTGGAGGGTTCTCCTAATTTGTACGATTTTTGACAATGGAATGGGCAGAATTCCCATGGATTGGGTGGGGGTAGTCCTAATGTGTGGCTCCAGGGGCCCCAGCCTGGTGGGAGTGTGGCCCAGGGCTTTGAGGACAGAAGACTGAAAACACAAACTCAGCTTAAGTTTGGGGACGTAGGTATGGCACGCCCGATCTACAAACCATGAGAAGAACTCTTCAGGATATGAAGAATGAGCGAGTCTGAGACGCTTGCTCAGGATTTTGTCTCTGGATTTTGTTTCAGCGATGGCCGTGGAATGTTGGGGAGGTCTCATGGGCCATGGACGAATCTCCCTCTCTGTGGATTTGGCCCGATCCCAATTGTTTTTCGTCCATCTGTGGGATGGGAGGACTCCTTTCAGGTTTGTTACCTCAGGTGTCCACCAAAAGAGGAATTCCAAAGCAGAGCCCTGGGGAAGAGTGAAGGGACACCCCGAACTATGGTTAAAAATTGGGGCCTAGGGTCATGGCAAGCCCAATATGCTGTCTCTTCATGTAGGCCCTGAGAGGCCTTACCTGAGGACTGGGCTCAGGCTGAGGGTCACAATGTGTGTTTGTGACCAATGTGGCCCGCAAGCATGGGCTGGGTTTCATGGGCCACGCTTGTTTCAACTACACTGAACGTTGGACAACATGCCAACCACAAGGTTTCTTGCCATGGGGAAAGAGTTCTGATTTCTGCATCATTTTCAACCCTGGGCAGTGGTTGGAAATAAGGTCTAGGTTCTGGAGCCTGAAAACCGCAGTTGGGAAGAGATGACGACCTAAGGCCATGGCGGGTCCGATGTGCTCAGTGTGCGGCCAGCTGTCTGGGTGGGACCAGGAGGTCCAGGCTCAGGCTGGGTCAGAAGGGGAAATAGTGCCCAGGTCAGCCTATATGTTTGGGGTACAGCCGAATGGCGTGCAGGTTGATCCTCACTTGGGGTTTCGGGGTAGCCCTGAGGGCAATGTTTTCCTTCTGTAGGGCAGGCAGAGTGCGGCATTGTAGTTCTGGATTGCCAAACTGGAGGGCTTGTGGGCCAGTAGTCTGAGGACGGAGTCTGAGAACCCAAGCTAAGCCTAGGTTTCTGGGTGAGGATATGGCAGGCACAATCTACAGACCTCAATAGAGATCTCGTGCATCTGAAGTCAGGGCAAGGATCAGACGATCGCTCAGGTTGGACTTTCTGCCCTGATGGCCCTTTCTTGAAGGGGGTTGGATCACGAGGACATGGGGGTTGTCCCACGATGGGAGTTGTGAGAAGCTCCAAACTGCAAAGATTCCTCTGCAGGACAATTGAGACCTGTTGGTTGGCTCCAGGCCAACGATTCCGAGCAGGGTTCTAAGGATGGATGGCTGGGTAGCCCACCTCGCATTCCAATTGTCTCCAAGCAACAAGACAGGTTAGATCTACTGGATGTGGGGGGCAACCGAGGAGGCTGAGTTGAAATGGACTCTCCTGTGGATGTGTCCTAATATGTTTTTGTGTCTATGGAGACCTTGGAATGAAACGGTGGCCCTGGGCCCTGAAGGGTTCTCCTAAACAGAGGCTTTGACACAGCTCCAACGTGCATGTTTCCCATGTGTAGATGAGATTTGTTCTGTTGGGTGAGTCAAGAAACAGCCATATGCTGGTATTGAAATCCAGGCCTCTGAGGAGAGATGCCTGGAAACCAAAGCAATGGATCCGATTAGTGCCTAGGGGCCTGTTCGTTCCTTTTTACCTCTGGGGACATCAGTCTACGGGTCTGAGTGCAGGTAGGTGCTCAGATGGGCTCAGATTGCCCCTGTTTGTCCTGGGAAGCCACAACTATTGGGATGGCCTCAGGGACTTTGGAGGTTATCCTACTAGTAGGGTTGTGGCCATTGGAATGGGCACATACAATTCCCTTGGAGAGGGCAAGTACAGTCCTCAGGTTTGGCTCCAGGGCCCTGAGCCTGTAGGGTGTGTAGGCCAGAGCTGTTTGGACAGTTGTCTGAAAACACAAACTCGGCTTATGTTTTGGGTCATAGGTATGGCAGGACTGATCTACAGACCATGAGGAGAACACTTCGGGATATGAAAAAAGGACGAGTGTGAGGCTCTTGCTCAAGTTTTTGTCTCTGGATATCGTGTCACTCATGGTCGTGAAATTGCCGGGTGACTTCATGGGAAATGGACGAGTCTTACTCTCTGGGGGTTCGGTCCCGTCCAAAGAGTTTGGGGTCATTCTGGGGATGGAAGAAGTCCGTTTTTTTGTTGTTGTCGATTTGTTTCATTTTGTTTTTCAACCTCAGATGTCCCACCAAATGAGGGATTCCAGAGTAGAGCCCTGGGGTGGGGCGACTGGACAACCAGAAATCTGGTTAAAAATTGGGGACTAGGGACATGTCAAGCCCATTATGACATCTAATGGTCCAGCCACTGAGAGGACTTACTAGAGGACAGGACTCACGCTGAGGTCACAATGCGTGTTTATGCTCTCGTCGCACTCAAGAATGGGCGGGGCCTCAGGGTGAATGCTGGTTTCTCCTACACTGAACGTTGGACAACATGCCAACCACAAGGTTTCTTGCCATGGGTCAGGAAGAGTTCTGATTTCTGCATCACAGTCACCCGTGAGCAGTGATTGGAGATAAGTTCTAGGTTCTGAAGCCTGAAAACTGAGGTAGGGAAGAGATGATGACCTAAGGCCATGGCGGGTCTGATGTGCTCAGCGTGCGGTCAGCTGTCTGGGTGTTGGTCAGCAGGTCCGGGCTCAGGTTGTGTCAGACAGTGCATTAGTGCCCAGGTTAGACTATATAATTTGGGTATTTTCGAGTGCCGTGTAGGTTTATCCTCATTTAAGCTGCCTGGCCTGCTCATTAGGCAATATATTTTTTCTAGAGGGCAGGCAGAGTGCTTCATTGTCGGTCCGGAATTGCCAAACTTGAGGGCTTCGGGGCCAGGAGAGTGAGGACAGAAGTCTGAGAACACAAGCTAGACTTCGGATTCAGGGTGAGGGCACGGCAGGTACCCCCTGCAGATCTGAACCAATATCTCATGCATCTGAAGTCAGGGCAGGATCCGACGTTGGCTCAGGTTGGAGTTTCTGTGCATGACGGCCCCTTCATGAAGGGAGCGGAATCTCGAGGCCATGGAGGTTTTCCACGTTGGGAGATGTGGGATGCCCCCTTCAAGGATTCCTTCTGCGGGACAATTGAGACCTGTTGGACAGCTCCAGGACATCCCATATGGAATGACTCCAGAGCACTGTTCGAGGATGGATGCCTGGGAAGTCCGCCTCACCTTCCAATTGTCTCCTAGCAACAAGACAGTTTAGTTCTAATGGATCTGCGGGAGCAACCGGGGTGGCTGAGTTGAAATGCACTTTCCAGAGGATGGGTCCTAACGTGTGTTTGTGTCCATGAGGGCCTTGGAATGGGGAGGTGGCACCGGGACCCTGAAGTATTCTCCTAAGCTTTGTCATAGCTCCCATGCACAAGTTTCCTTGTGGAGAAGAGATTTGTTCTGATGAGTGCTTCAGGAAATCCCCTCTGCTGGTATTGGAATCCAGGCTTTTGAGGAGACATGCCTGTAAACCAAAGCAATGGATCAGATAATGGCCTCGGGTCCTGTCTGGTTCAATCTTCTTGGTATGAGTGGAGGTAGATGAGTGGAGGTAGATGCTCAGCCGGTATCAACCGCCCTTTTTTGTCCTGGGCGACCTACACTATTGGGATGGCCTCAGGGACTTTGGAGGGTTCTCCTAATTTGTACGATTTTTGACAATGGAATGGGCAGAATTCCCATGGATTGGGTGGGGGCAGTCCTAATGTGTGGCTCCAGGGGCCCCAGCCTGGAGGGAGTGTGGCCCAGGACTTTGAGGACAGAAGACTGAAAACACAAACTCAGCTTAAGTTTGGGGACGTAGGTATGGCACGCCCGATCTACAAACCCTGAGAAGAACTCTTCAGGATATGAAGAATGAGCGAGTCTGAGGTGCTCGCTCAGGCTTTTGTCTCTGGATTTTGTTTCAGCGATGGCCGTGGAATGTTGGGGAGGTCTCATGGGCCATGGACGAATCCTCCTCTCTGTGGATTTGGCCCGATCCCAATTGTTTTTCGTCAATCTGTGGGATGGGAGGACTCCTTTCAGGTTTGTTACCTCAGGTGTCCCACCAAAAGAGGAATTCCAAAGCAGAGCCCTGGGGAAGAGTGAAGGGACAACCCGAACTATGGTTAAAAATTGGGGCCTAGGGGCATGGCAAGCCCAATATGCTGTCTCTTCATATAGGCCCTGAGAGGCCTTACCTGAGGACTGGGCTCAGGCTGAGGGTCACAATGTGTGTTTGTGACCAATGTGGCCCGCAAGCATGGGCTGGGCCTCATGCGCCACGCTTGTTTCAACTACACTGAACGTTGGACAACATGCCAACCACAAGGTGTCTTGCCATGGGGAAAGAGTTCTGATTTCTGCATCATTTTCCACCCTGGGCAGTGGTTGGAGATAAAGTCTAGGTTCTGGAGCCTGAAAACCGCAGTTGGGAAGAGATGACGACCTAAGGCCATGGCGGGTCCGATGTGCTCAGTGTGCGGCCAGCTGTCTGGGTGGGACCAGGAGGTCCAGGCTCAGGCTGGGTCAGAAGGGGAAATAGTGCCCAGGTCAGCCTATATGTTTGGGCTACAGCCGAATGGCGTGCAGGTTGATCCTCACTTGGGGTTTCGGGGTAGCCCTGAGGGCAATGTTTTCCTTCTGTAGGGCAGGCAGAGTGCGGCATTGTAGTTCTGGATTGCCAAACTGGAGGGCTTGTGGGCCAGTAGTCTGAGGATGGAGTCTGAGAACCCAAGCTAAGCCTAGGTTTCTGGGTGAGGATATGGCAGGCACAATCTACAGACCTCAATAGAGATCTCGTGCATCTGAAGTCAGGGCAAGGATCAGACGATCGCTCAGGTTGGACTTTCTGCCCTGATGGCCCTTTCTTGAAGGGGGTTGGATCACGAGGACATGGGGGTTGTCCCACGATGGGAGTTGTGAGAAGCTCCAAACTGCAAAGATTCCTCTGCAGGACAATTGAGACCTGTTGGTTGGCTCCAGGCCAACGATTCCGAGCAGGGTTCTAAGGATGGATGGCTGGGTAGCCCACCTCGCATTCCAATTGTCTCCAAGCAACAAGACAGGTTAGATCTACTGGATGTGGGGGGCAACCGAGGAGGCTGAGTTGAAATGGACTCTCCTGTGGATGTGTCCTAATATGTTTTTGTGTCTATGGAGACCTTGGAATGAAGCGGTGGCCCTGGGCCCTGAAGGGTTCTCCTAAACAGAGGCTTTGACACAGCTCCAACGTGCATGTTTCCCATGTGTAGATGAGATTTGTTCTGTTGGGTGAGTCAAGAAACAGCCATATGCTGGTATTGAAATCCAGGCCTCTGAGGAGAGATGCCTGGAAACCAAAGCAATGGATCCGATTAGTGCCTAGGGGCCTGTTCGTTCCTTTTTACCTCTGGGGACATCAGTCTACGGGTCTGAGTGCAGGTAGGTGCTCAGATGGGCTCAGATTGCCCCTGTTTGTCCTGGGAAGCCACAACTATTGGGATGGCCTCAGGGACTTTGGAGGTTATCCTACTAGTAGGGTTGTGGCCATTGGAATGGGCACATACAATTCCCTTGGAGAGGGCAAGTAGAGTCCTCAGGTTTGGCTCCAGGGCCCTGAGCCTGTAGGGTGTGTAGGCCAGAGCGGTTTGGACAGTTGTCTGAAAACACAAACTCGGCTTATGTTTTGGTTCATAGGTATGGCAGGACTGATCTACAGACCATGAGGAGAACACTTCGGGATATGAAAAAAGGGCGAGTGTGAGGCTCTTGCTCAAGTTTTTGTCTCTGGATATCGTGTCACTCATGGTCGTGAAATTGCCGGGTGACTTCATGGGAAATGGACGAGTCTTACTCTGGGGGTTCGGTCCCGTCCAAACAGTTTGGGGTCATTCTGGGGATGGAAGAAGTCCGTTTTTTTGTTGTTGTTTTCGATTTGTTTCATTTTGTTTTTCAACCTCAGATGTCCCACCAAATGAGGGATTCCAGAGTAGAGCCCTGGGGTGGGGCGACTGGACAACCAGAAATCTGGTTAAAAATTGGGGACTAGGGACATGTCAAGCCCATTATGACATCTAATGGTCCAGCCACTGAGAGGACTTACTAGAGGACAGGACTCACGCTGAGGTCACAATGCGTGTTTATGCTCTCGTCGCACTCAAGAATGGGCGGGGCCTCAGGGTGAATGCTGGTTTCTCCTACACTGAACGTTGGACAACATGCCAACCACAAGGTTTCTTACCATGGGTCAGGAAGAGTTCTGATTTCTGCATCACAGTCACCCGTGGGCAGTGATTGGAGATAAGGTCTAGGTTCTGAAGCCTGAAAACTGAGGTAGGGAAGAGATGATGACCTAAGGCCATGGCGGGTCTGATGTGCTCAGCGTGCGGTCAGCTGTCTGGGTGTTGGTCAGCAGGTCCGGGCTCAGGTTGTGTCAGACAGTGCATTAGTGCCCAGGTTAGACTATATAATTTGGGTACATTCGAGTGCCGTGTAGGTTTATCCTCATTTAAGCTGCCTGGGCTGCTCAATAGGCAATATATTTTTTCAAGAGGGCAGGCCGAGTGCTTCATTGTCGGTCCGGAAGCCAAACTTGAGGGCTTCAGGGCCAGGAGAGTGAGGACGGAATTCTGAGAACACAAGCTAGACTTCGGATTCAGGGTGAGGGCACGGCAGGTACCCCCTGCAGATCTGAACCAATATATCATGCATCTGAAGTCAGGGCGAGGATCCCACGTTGGCTCAGGTTGGAGTTTCTGTGCATGACGGCCCCTTCATGAAGGGAGCGGAATCTCGAGGCCATGGAGGTTTTCCACGTTGGGAGATGTGGGATGCCCCCTTCAAGGATTCCTTCTGCGGGACAATTGAGACCTGTTGGACAGCTCCAGGACATCCCATATGGAATGACTCCAGAGCACCGTTCCAGGATGGATGCCTGGGAAGTCCGCCTCGCCTTCCAATTGTCTCCTAGCAACAAGACAGTTTAGACCTAATGGATCTGCGGGAGCACCCGGGGTGGCTGAGTTGAAATGCACTTTCCAGAGGATGGGTCCTAACGTGTGTTTGTGTTCATGAGGGCCTTGGAATGGGGAGGTGGCACCGTGACCCTGAAGTTTTCTCCTAAGCTTTGGCATAGCTCCCATGCACAGGTTTCCTTGTGGAGACGAGATTTGTTCTGAAGGGTGCCTCAGGAAATCCCCTCTGCTGTTATTGGAATCCAGGCTTTTGAGGAGACATGCCTGTAATCCAAAGCAATGGATCCGATAATGGCCTCGGGTCCTGTCTGGTTCAATCTTCTTGGTTGAGTGGAGGTATATGAGTGGAGGTAGATTCTCAGCCGGTATCAACCGCCCTTTTTTGTCCCGGGCGACCTACACTATTTGGATGGCCTCAGGGACTTTGGAGGGTTCTCCTAATTTGTACGATTTTTGACAATGGAATGGGCAGAATTCCCATGGATTGGGTGGGGGTAGTCCTAATGTGTGGCTCCAGGGGCCCCAGCCTGGTGGGAGTGTGGCCCAGGGCTTTGAGGACAGAAGACTGAAAACACAAACTCAGCTTAAGTTTGGGGACGTAGGTATGGCACGCCCGATCTACAAACCATGAGAAGAACTCTTCAGGATATGAAGAATGAGCGAGTCTGAGACGCTTGCTCAGGATTTTGTCTCTGGATTTTGTTTCAGCGACGCCGTGGAATGTTGGGGAGGTCTCATGGGCCATGGACGAATCTCCCTCTCTGTGGATTTGGCCCGATCCCAATTGTTTTTCGTCCATCTGTGGGATGGGAGGACTCCTTTCAGGTTTGTTACCTCAGGTGTCCACCAAAAGAGGAATTCCAAAGCAGAGCCCTGGGGAAGAGTGAAGGGACACCCCGAACTATGGTTAAAAATTGGGGCCTAGGGTCATGGCAAGCCCAATATGCTGTCTCTTCATATAGGCCCTGAGAGGCCTTACCTGAGGACTGGGCTCAGGCTGAGGGTCACAATGTGTGTTTGTGACCAATGTGGCCCGCAAGCATGGGCTGGGTTTCATGGGCCACGCTTGTTTCAACTACACTGAACGTTGGACAACATGCCAACCACAAGGTTTCTTGCCATGGGGAAAGAGTTCTGATTTCTGCATCATTTTCAACCCTGGGCAGTGGTTGGAGATAAGGTCTAGGTTCTGGAGCCTGAAAACCGCAGTTGGGAAGAGATGACGACCTAAGGCCATGGCGGGTCCGATGTGCTCAGTGTGCGGCCAGCTGTCTGGGTGGGACCAGGAGGTCCAGGCTCAGGCTGGGTCAGAAGGGGAAATAGTGCCCAGGTCAGCCTATATGTTTGGGGTACAGCCGAATGGCGTGCAGGTTGATCCTCATTTGGGGTTTCGGGGTAGCCCTGAGGGCAATGTTTTCCTTCTGTAGGGCAGGCAGAGTGCGGCATTGTAGTTCTGGATTGCCAAACTGGAGGGCTTGTGGGCCAGTAGTCTGAGGACGGAGTCTGAGAACCCAAGCTAAGCCTAGGTTTCTGGGTGAGGATATGGCAGGCACAATCTACAGACCTCAATAGAGATCTCGTGCATCTGAAGTCAGGGCAAGGATCAGACGATCGCTCAGGTTGGACTTTCTGCCCTGATGGCCCTTTCTTGAAGGGGGTTGGATCACGAGGACATGGGGGTTGTCCCACGATGGGAGTTGTGAGAAGCTCCAAACTGCAAAGATTCCTCTGCAGGACAATTGAGACCTGTTGGTTGGCTCCAGGCCAACGATTCCGAGCAGGGTTCTAAGGATGGATGGCTGGGTAGCCCACCTCGCATTCCAATTGTCTCCAAGCAACAAGACAGGTTAGATCTACTGGATGTGGGGGGCAACCGAGGAGGCTGAGTTGAAATGGACTCTCCTGTGGATGTGTCCTAATATGTTTTTGTGTCTATGGAGACCTTGGAATGAAACGGTGGCCCTGGGCCCTGAAGGGTTCTCCTAAACAGAGGCTTTGACACAGCTCCAACGTACATGTTTCCCATGTGTAGATGAGATTTGTTCTGTTGGGTGAGTCAAGAAACAGCCATATGCTGGTATTGAAATCCAGGCCTCTGAGGAGAGATGCCTGGAAACCAAAGCAATGGATCCGATTAGTGCCTAGGGGCCTGTTCGTTCCTTTTTACCTCTGGGGACATCAGTCTACGGGTCTGAGTGCAGGTAGGTGCTCAGATGGGCTCAGATTGCCCCTGTTTGTCCTGGGAAGCCACAACTATTGGGATGGCCTCAGGGACTTTGGAGGTTATCCTACTAGTAGGGTTGTGGCCATTGGAATGGGCACATACAATTCCCTTGGAGAGGGCAAGTACAGTCCTCAGGTTTGGCTCCAGGGCCCTGAGCCTGTAGGGTGTGTAGGCCAGAGCTGTTTGGACAGTTGTCTGAAAACACAAACTCGGCTTATGTTTTGGGTCATAGGTATGGCAGGACTGATCTACAGACCATGAGGAGAACACTTCGGGATATGAAAAAAGGACGAGTGTGAGGCTCTTGCTCAAGTTTTTGTCTCTGGATATCGTGTCACTCATGGTCGTGAAATTGCCGGGTGACTTCATGGGAAATGGACGAGTCTTACTCTCTGGGGGTTCGGTCCCGTCCAAAGAGTTTGGGGTCATTCTGGGGATGGAAGAAGTCCGTTTTGTTGTTGTTGTCGATTTGTTTCATTTTGTTTTTCAACCTCAGATGTCCCACCAAATGAGGGATTCCAGAGTAGAGCCCTGGGGTGGGGCGACTGGACAACCAGAAATCTGGTTAAAAATTGGGGACTAGGGACATGTCAAGCCCATTATGACATCTAATGGTCCAGCCACTGAGAGGACTTACTAGAGGACAGGACTCACGCTGAGGTCACAATGCGTGTTTATGCTCTCGTCGCACTCAAGAATGGGCGGGGCCTCAGGGTGAATGCTGGTTTCTCCTACACTGAACGTTGGACAACATGCCAACCACAAGGTTTCTTGCCATGGGTCAGGAAGAGTTCTGATTTCTGCATCACAGTCACCCGTGAGCAGTGATTGGAGATAAGTTCTAGGTTCTGAAGCCTGAAAACTGAGGTAGGGAAGAGATGATGACCTAAGGCCATGGCGGGTCTGATGTGCTCAGCGTGCGGTCAGCTGTCTGGGTGTTGGTCAGCAGGTCCGGGCTCAGGTTGTGTCAGACAGTGCATTAGTGCCCAGGTTAGACTATATAATTTGGGTATTTTCGAGTGCCGTGTAGGTTTATCCTCATTTAAGCTGCCTGGGCTGCTCATTAGGCAATATATTTTTTCTAGAGGGCAGGCAGAGTGCTTCATTGTCGGTCCGGAATTGCCAAACTTGAGGGCTTCGGGGCCAGGAGAGTGAGGACGGAAGTCTGAGAACACAAGCTAGACTTCGGATTCAGGGTGAGGGCACGGCAGGTACCCCCTGCAGATCTGAACCAATATCTCATGCATCTGAAGTCAGGGCAGGATCCGACGTTGGCTCAGGTTGGAGTTTCTGTGCATGACGGCCCCTTCATGAAGGGAGCGGAATCTCGAGGCCATGGAGGTTTTCCACGTTGGGAGATGTGGGATGCCCCCTTCAAGGATTCCTTCTGCGGGACAATTGAGACCTGTTGGACAGCTCCAGGACATCCCATATGGAATGACTCCAGAGCACTGTTCGAGGATGGATGCCTGGGAAGTCCGCCTCACCTTCCAATTGTCTCCTAGCAACAAGACAGTTTAGTTCTAATGGATCTGCGGGAGCAACCGGGGTGGCTGAGTTGAAATGCACTTTCCAGAGGATGGGTCCTAACGTGTGTTTGTGTCCATGAGGGCCTTGGAATGGGGAGGTGGCACCGGGACCCTGAAGTATTCTCCTAAGCTTTGTCATAGCTCCCATGCACAAGTTTCCTTGTGGAGAAGAGATTTGTTCTGATGAGTGCTTCAGGAAATCCCCTCTGCTGGTATTGGAATCCAGGCTTTTGAGGAGACATGCCTGTAAACCAAAGCAATGGATCAGATAATGGCCTCGGGTCCTGTCTGGTTCAATCTTCTTGGTATGAGTGGAGGTAGATGAGTGGAGGTAGATGCTCAGCCGGTATCAACCGCCCTTTTTTGTCCTGGGCGACCTACACTATTGGGATGGCCTCAGGGACTTTGGAGGGTTCTCCTAATTTGTACGATTTTTGACAATGGAATGGGCAGAATTCCCATGGATTGGGTGGGGGCAGTCCTAATGTGTGGCTCCAGGGGCCCCAGCCTGGAGGGAGTGTGGCCCAGGACTTTGAGGACAGAAGACTGAAAACACAAACTCAGCTTAAGTTTGGGGACGTAGGTATGGCACGCCCGATCTACAAACCCTGAGAAGAACTCTTCAGGATATGAAGAATGAGCGAGTCTGAGGTGCTTGCTCAGGCTTTTGTCTCTGGATTTTGTTTCAGCGATGGCCGTGGAATGTTGGGGAGGTCTCATGGGCCATGGACGAATCTTCCTCTCTGTGGATTTGGCCCGATCCCAATTGTTTTTCGTCAATCTGTGGGATGGGAGGACTCCTTTCAGGTTTGTTACCTCAGGTGTCCCACCAAAAGAGGAATTCCAAAGCAGAGCCCTGGGGAAGAGTGAAGGGACACCCCGAACTATGGTTAAAAATTGGGGCCTAGGGGCATGGCAAGCCCAATATGCTGTCTCTTCATATAGGCCCTGAGAGGCCTTACCTGAGGACTTGGCTCAGGCTGAGGGTCACAATGTGTGTTTGTGACCAATGTGGCCCGCAAGCATGGGCTGGGCCTCATGGGCCACGCTTGTTTCAACTACACTGAACGTTGGACAACATGCCAACCAAAAGGTGTCTTGCCATGGGGAAAGAGTTCTGATTTCTGCATCATTTTCCACCCTGGGCAGTGGTTGGAGATAAAGTCTAGGTTCTGGAGCCTGAAAACCGCAGTTGGGAAGAGATGACGACCTAAGGCCATGGCGGGTCCGATGTGCTCAGTGTGCGGCCAGCTGTCTGGGTGGGACCAGGAGGTCCAGGCTCAGGCTGGGTCAGAAGGGGAAATAGTGCCCAGGTCAGCCTATATGTTTGGGGTACAGCCGAATGGCGTGCAGGTTGATCCTCACTTGGGGTTTCGGGGTAGCCCTGAGGGCAATGTTTTCCTTCTGTAGGGCAGGCAGAGTGCGGCATTGTAGTTCTGGATTGCCAAACTGGAGGGCTTGTGGGCCAGTAGTCTGAGGATGGAGTCTGAGAACCCAAGCTAAGCCCAGGTTTCTGGGTGAGGATATGGCAGGCACAATCTACAGACCTCAATAGAGATCTCGTGCATCTGAAGTCAGGGCAAGGATCAGACGATCGCTCAGGTTGGACTTTCTGCCCTGATGGCCCTTTCTTGAAGGGGGTTGGATCACGAGGACATGGGGGTTGTCCCACGATGGGAGTTGTGAGAAGCTCCAAACTGCAAAGATTCCTCTGCAGGACAATTGAGACCTGTTGGTTGGCTCCAGGCCAACGATTCCGAGCAGGGTTCTAAGGATGGATGGCTGGGTAGCCCACCTCGCATTCCAATTGTCTCCAAGCAACAAGACAGGTTAGATCTACTGGATGTGGGGGGCAACCGAGGAGGCTGAGTTGAAATGGACTCTCCTGTGGATGTGTCCTAATATGTTTTTGTGTCTATGGAGACCTTGGAATGAAGCGGTGGCCCTGGGCCCTGAAGGGTTCTCCTAAACAGAGGCTTTGACACAGCTCCAACGTGCATGTTTCCCATGTGTAGATGAGATTTGTTCTGTTGGGTGAGTCAAGAAACAGCCATATGCTGGTATTGAAATCCAGGCCTCTGAGGAGAGATGCCTGGAAACCAAAGCAATGGATCCGATTAGTGCCTAGGGGCCTGTTCGTTCCTTTTTACCTCTGGGGACATCAGTCTACGGGTCTGAGTGCAGGTAGGTGCTCAGATGGGCTCAGATTGCCCCTGTTTGTCCTGGGAAGCCACAACTATTGGGATGGCCTCAGGGACTTTGGAGGTTATCCTACTAGTAGGGTTGTGGCCATTGGAATGGGCACATACAATTCCCTTGGAGAGGGCAAGTAGAGTCCTCAGGTTTGGCTCCAGGGCCCTGAGCCTGTAGGGTGTGTAGGCCAGAGCGGTTTGGACAGTTGTCTGAAAACACAAACTCGGCTTATGTTTTGGTTCATAGGTATGGCAGGACTGATCTACAGACCATGAGGAGAACACTTCGGGATATGAAAAAAGGGCGAGTGTGAGGCTCTTGCTCAAGTTTTTGTCTCTGGATATCGTGTCACTCATGGTCGTGAAATTGCCGGGTGACTTCATGGGAAATGGACGAGTCTTACTCTGGGGGTTCGGTCCCGTCCAAACAGTTTGGGGTCATTCTGGGGATGGAAGAAGTCCGTTTTTTTGTTGTTGTTTTCGATTTGTTTCATTTTGTTTTTCAACCTCAGATGTCCCACCAAATGAGGGATTCCAGAGTAGAGCCCTGGGGTGGGGCGACTGGACAACCAGAAATCTGGTTAAAAATTGGGGACTAGGGACATGTCAAGCCCATTATGACATCTAATGGTCCAGCCACTGAGAGGACTTACTAGAGGACAGGACTCACGCTGAGGTCACAATGCGTGTTTATGCTCTCGTCGCACTCAAGAATGGGCGGGGCCTCAGGGTGAATGCTGGTTTCTCCTACACTGAACGTTGGACAACATGCCAACCACAAGGTTTCTTACCATGGGTCAGGAAGAGTTCTGATTTCTGCATCACAGTCACCCGTGGGCAGTGATTGGAGATAAGGTCTAGGTTCTGAAGCCTGAAAACTGAGGTAGGGAAGAGATGATGACCTAAGGCCATGGCGGGTCTGATGTGCTCAGCGTGCGGTCAGCTGTCTGGGTGTTGGTCAGCAGGTCCGGGCTCAGGTTGTGTCAGACAGTGCATTAGTGCCCAGGTTAGACTATATAATTTGGGTACATTCGAGTGCCGTGTAGGTTTATCCTCATTTAAGCTGCCTGGGCTGCTCAATAGGCAATATATTTTTTCAAGAGGGCAGGCCGAGTGCTTCATTGTCGGTCCGGAATTGCCAAACTTGAGGGCTTCAGGGCCAGGAGAGTGAGGACGGAATTCTGAGAACACAAGCTAGACTTCGGATTCAGGGTGAGGGCACGGCAGGTACCCCCTGCAGATCTGAACCAATATATCATGCATCTGAAGTCAGGGCGAGGATCCCACGTTGGCTCAGGTTGGAGTTTCTGTGCATGACGGCCCCTTCATGAAGGGAGCGGAATCTCGAGGCCATGGAGGTTTTCCACGTTGGGAGATGTGGGATGCCCCCTTCAAGGATTCCTTCTGCGGGACAATTGAGACCTGTTGGACAGCTCCAGGACATCCCATATGGAATGACTCCAGAGCACCGTTCCAGGATGGATGCCTGGGAAGTCCGCCTCGCCTTCCAATTGTCTCCTAGCAACAAGACAGTTTAGACCTAATGGATCTGCGGGAGCACCCGGGGTGGCTGAGTTGAAATGCACTTTCCAGAGGATGGGTCCTAACGTGTGTTTGTGTTCATGAGGGCCTTGGAATGGGGAGGTGGCACCGTGACCCTGAAGTTTTCTCCTAAGCTTTGGCATAGCTCCCATGCACAGGTTTCCTTGTGGAGACGAGATTTGTTCTGAAGGGTGCCTCAGGAAATCCCCTCTGCTGTTATTGGAATCCAGGCTTTTGAGGAGACATGCCTGTAATCCAAAGCAATGGAACCGATAATGGCCTCGGGTCCTGTCTGGTTCAATCTTCTTGGTTGAGTGGAGGTATATGAGTGGAGGTAGATTCTCAGCCGGTATCAACCGCCCTTTTTTGTCCCGGGCGACCTACACTATTTGGATGGCCTCAGGGACTTTGGAGGGTTCTCCTAATTTGTACGATTTTTGACAATGGAATGGTCAGAATTCCCATGGATTGGGTGGGGGTAGTCCTAATGTGTGGCTCCAGGGGCCCCAGCCTGGTGGGAGTGTGGCCCAGGGCTTTGAGGACAGAAGACTGAAAACACAAACTCAGCTTAAGTTTGGGGACGTAGGTATGGCACGCCCGATCTACAAACCATGAGAAGAACTCTTCAGGATATGAAGAATGAGCGAGTCTGAGACGCTTGCTCAGGATTTTGTCTCTGGATTTTGTTTCAGCGATGGCCGTGGAATGTTGGGGAGGTCTCATGGGCCATGGACGAATCTCCCTCTCTGTGGATTTGGCCCGATCCCAATTGTTTTTCGTCCATCTGTGGGATGGGAGGACTCCTTTCAGGTTTGTTACCTCAGGTGTCCACCAAAAGAGGAATTCCAAAGCAGAGCCCTGGGGAAGAGTGAAGGGACACCCCGAACTATGGTTAAAAATTGGGGCCTAGGGTCATGGCAAGCCCAATATGCTGTCTCTTCATATAGGCCCTGAGAGGCCTTACCTGAGGACTGGGCTCAGGCTGAGGGTCACAATGTGTGTTTGTGACCAATGTGGCCCGCAAGCATGGGCTGGGTTTCATGGGCCACGCTTGTTTCAACTACACTGAACGTTGGACAACATGCCAACCACAAGGTTTCTTGCCATGGGGAAAGAGTTCTGATTTCTGCATCATTTTCAACCCTGGGCAGTGGTTGGAGATAAGGTCTAGGTTCTGGAGCCTGAAAACCGCAGTTGGGAAGAGATGACGACCTAAGGCCATGGCGGGTCCGATGTGCTCAGTGTGCGGCCAGCTGTCTGGGTGGGACCAGGAGGTCCAGGCTCAGGCTGGGTCAGAAGGGGAAATAGTGCCCAGGTCAGCCTATATGTTTGGGGTACAGCCGAATGGCGTGCAGGTTGATCCTCATTTGGGGTTTCGGGGTAGCCCTGAGGGCAATGTTTTACTTCTGTAGGGCAGGCAGAGTGCGGCATTGTAGTTCTGGATTGTCAAACTGGAGGGCTTGTGGGCCAGTAGTCTGAGGATGGAGTCTGAGAACCCAAGCTAAGCCTCGGTTTCTGGGTGAGGATATGGCAGGCACAATCTACAGACCTCAATAGAGATCTCGTGCATCTGAAGTCAGGGCAAGGATCAGACGATCGCTCAGGTTGGACTTTCTGCCCTGATGGCCCTTTCTTGAAGGGGGTTGGATCACGAGGACATGTGGGTTTTCCCACGATGGGAGTTGTGAGAAGCTCCAAACTGCAAAGATTCCTCTGCAGGACAATTGAGACCTGTTGGTTGGCTCCAGGCCAACGATTCTGAGCAGGGTTCTAAGAATGGATGGCTGGGTAGCCCACCTCGCATTCCAATTGTCTCCAAGCAACAAGACAGGTTAGATCTACTGGATGTGGGGGGCAACCGAGGAGGCTGAGTTGAAATGGACTCTCCTGTGGATGTGTCCTAATATGTTTTTGTGTCTATGGAGACCTTGGAATGAAGCGGTGTCCCTGGGCCCTGAAGGGTTCTCCTAAACAGAGGCTTTGACACAGCTCCAACGTGCATGTTTCCCATGTGTAGATGAGATTTGTTCTGATGGGTGAGTCAAGAAACAGCCATATGCTGGTATTGAAATCCAGGCCTCTGAGGAGAGATGCCTGGAAACGAAAGCAATGGATCCGATTAGTGCCTAGGGGCCTGTTCGTTCCTTTTTACCTCTGGGGACATCAGTCTACGGGTCTGAGTGCAGGTAGGTGCTCAGATGGGCTCAGATTGCCCCTGTTTGTCCTGGGAAGCCACAACTATTGGGATGGCCTCAGGGACTTTGGAGGTTATCCTACTAGTAGGGTTGTGGCCATTGGAATGGGCACATACAATTCCCTTGGAGAGGGCAAGTACAGTCCTCAGGTTTGGCTCCAGGGCCCTGAGCCTGTAGGGTGTGTAGGCCAGAGCTGTTTGGACAGTTGTCTGAAAACACAAACTCGGCTTATGTTTTGGGTCATAGGTATGGCAGGACTGATCTACAGACCATGAGGAGAACACTTCGGGATATGAAAAAAGGGCGAGTGTGAGGCTCTTGCTCAAGTTTTTGTCTCTGGATATCGTGTCACGCATGGTCGTGAAATTGCCGGGTGACTTCATGGGAAATGGACGAGTCTTACTCTCTGGGGGTTCGGTCCCGTCCAAAGAGTTTGGGGTCATTCTGGGGATGGAAGAAGTCCGTTTTTTGGTTGTTGTTGTCGATTTGTTTCATTTTGTTTTTCAACCTCAGATGTCCCACCAAATGAGGGATTCCAGAGTAGAGCCCTGGGGTGGGGCGACTGGACAACCAGAAATCTGGTTAAAAATTGGGGCCTAGGGACATGTCAAGCCCATTATGACATCTAATGGTCCAGCCACTGAGAGGACTTACTAGAGGACAGGACTCACGCTGAGGTCACAATGCGTGTTTATGCTCTCGTCGCACTCAAGAATGGGCGGGGCCTCAGGGTGAATGCTGGTTTCTCCTACACTGAACGTTGGACAACATGCCAACCACAAGGTTTCTTGCCATGGGTCAGGAAGAGTTCTGATTTCTGCATCACAGTCACCCGTAGGCAGTGATTGGAGATAAGGTCTAGGTTCTGAAGCCTGAAAACTGAGGTAGGGAAGAGATGATGACATAAGGCCATGGCGGGTCTGATGTGCTCAGTGTGCGGTCAGCTGTCTGGGTGTTGGTCAGCAGGTCCGGGCTCAGGTTGTGTCAGACAGTGCATTAGTGCCCAGGTTAGACTATATAATTTGGGTACATTCCAGTGCCGTGTAGGCTTATCCTCATTTAAGCTGCCTGGGCTGCTCATTAGGCAATATATTTTTTCTAGAGGGCAGGCAGAGTGCTTCATTGTCGGTCCGGAATTGCCAAACTTGACGGCTTCGGGGCCAGTAGAGTGAGGACGGAAGTCTGAGAACACAAGCTAGACTTCGGATTCAGGGTGAGGGCACGGCAGGTACCCCCTGCAGATCTGAACCAATATCTCATGCATCTGAAGTCAGGGCGAGGATCCGACGTTGGCTCAGGTTGGAGTTTCTGTGCATGACGGCCCCTTCATGAAGGGAGCGGAATCTCGAGGCCATGGAGCTTTTCCACGTTGCGAGATGTGGGATGCCCCCTTCAAGGATTCCTTCTGTGGGACAATTGAGACTTGTTGGACAGCTCCAGGACATCCCATATGGAATGACTCCAGAGCACCATTCCAGGATGGATGCCTGGGAAGTCCGCCTCGCCTTCCAATTGTCTCCTAGCAACAAGACAGTTTAGATCTAATGGATCTGCGGGAGCAACCGGGGTGGCTGAGTTGAAATGCACTTTCCAGAGGATGGGTCCTAACGTGTATTTGTGTCCATGAGGGCCTTGGAATGGGGAGGTGGCACCGTGACCCTGAAGTATTCTCCTAAGGTTTGGCATAGCTCCCATGCACAAGTTTCCTTGTGGAGACGAGATTTGTTCTGATGAGTGCCTCAGGAAATCCCCTCTGCTGGTATTGGAATCCAGGCTTTTGAGGAGACATGCCTGTAAACCAAAGCAATGGATTCGATAATGGCCTCGGGTCCTGTCTAGTTCAATCTCCTTGGTATGAGTGGAGGTAGATGAGTGGAGGTAGATGCTCAGCCGGTATCAACCGCACATTTTTTGTCCCGGGCGACCTACACTATTGGGATGGCCTCAGGGACTTTGGAGGGTTCTCCTAATTTGTACGATTTTTGACAAAGGAATGGGCAGAATTCCCATGGATTGGGTGGGGGCAGTCCTAATGTGTGGCTCCAGGGGCCCCAGCCTGGAGGGAGTGTGGCCCAGTACTTTGAGGACAGAAGACTGAAAACACAAACTCAGCTTCAGTTTGGGGACGTAGGTATGGCACACCCGATCTACAAACCATGAGAAGAACTCTTGAGGATATGAAGAATGAGCGAGTCTGAGGGGCTTGCTCAGGCTTTTGTCTCTGGATTGTATCAGCGATGGCCGTGGAATGTCGGGGAGGCTTCATGGGCCATGGGCGAATCTTCCTCTCTGTGGATTTGGCCCGATCCCAATTGTTTTTCGTCCATCTGTGGGATGGGAGGACTCCTTTCAGATTTGTTACCTCAGGTGTCCCACCAAAAGAGGAATTCCAAAGCAGAGCCCTGGGGAAGAGTGAAGGGACAACCCGAACTATGGTTAAAAATTGGGGCCTAGGGGCATGGCAAGCCCAATATGCTGTCTCTTCATATAGGCCCTGAGAGGCCTTACCTGAGGACTGGGCTCAGGCTGAGGGTCACAATGTGTGTTTGTGACCAATGTGGCCCGCAAGCATGAGCTGGGCCTCATGGGCCACGCTTTTTTCAACTACACTGAACGTTGGACAACATGCCAAGCACAAGGTTTCTTGCCATGGGGAAAGAGTTCTGATTTCTGCATCATTTTCAACCCTGGGCAGTGGTTGGAGATAAGGTCTAGGTTCTGGAGCCTGAAAACCGCAGTTGGGAAGAGATGACGACCTAAGGCCATGGTGGGTCCGATGTGTTCAGTGTGCGGCCAGCTGTCTGGGAGCGACCAGGAGGTCCAGGCTCAGCCTGGGTCAGAATGGGAAATAGTGCCCAGGTCAGCCTATATGTTTGGGGTACAGCCGAATGGCGTGCAGGTTGATCCTCATTTGGCGATTCGGGGTAGCCCTGAGGGCAATGTTTTATTTCTGTAGGGCAGGCAGAGTGCGGCATTGTAGTTCTGGATTGCCAAACTAGAGGGCTTGTGGGCCAGTAGTCTGAGGACGGAGTCTGAAAACCCAATCTAGGCCTAGGTTTCTGGGTGAGGATATGGCAGGCACAATCTACAGACCTCAATCGAGATCTCGTGCATCTGAAGTCAGGGCAAGGATCAGACGATCGCTCAGGTTGGACTTTCTGCCCTGATGGCCCTTTCTTGAAGGGGGTTGGATCACGAGGACATGGGGGTTTTCCCACGATGGGAGTTGTGAGAAGCTCCAAACTGCAAAGATTCTTCTGCAGGACAATTGAGACCTGTTGGTTGGCTCCAGGCCAACGATTCCGAGCAGGGTTCTAAGGATGGATGGCTGGGTAGCCCACCTCGCATTCCAATTGTCTCCAAGCAACAAGACAAGTTAGATCTGCTGGATGTGGGGGAAACCGAGGAGGCTGAGTTGAAATGGACCCTCCTGGGGATGTGTCCTAATATGTTTTTGTGTCTATGGAGACCTTGGAATGAAGCGGTGGCCCTGGGGCCCTGAAGGGTTCTCCTAAACAGAGGCTTTGACACAGCTCCAACGTGCATGTTTCCCATGTGTAGATGAGATTTGTTCTGATGGGTGAGTCAAGAAACAGCCATATGCTGGTATTGAAATCCAGGCCTCTGAGGAGAGATGCCTGGAAACCAAAGCAATGGATCCGATTAGTGCCTAGGGGCCTGTTCGTTCCTTTTTACCTCTGGGGACATCAGTCTACGGGTCTGAGTGCAGGTAGGTGCTCAGATGGGCTCAGATTGCCCCTGTTTGTCCTGGGAAGCCACAACTATTGGGATGGCCTCAGGGACTTTGGAGGTTATCCTACTAGTAGGGTTGTGGCCATTGGAATGGGCACATACAATTCCCTTGGAGAGGGCAAGTACAGTCCTCAGGTTTGGCTCCAGGGCCCTGAGCCTGTAGGGTGTGTAGGCCAGAGCTGTTTGGACAGTTGTCTGAAAACACAAACTCGGCTTATGTTTTGGTTCATAGGTATGGCAGGACTGATCTACAGACCATGAGGAGAACACTTCGGGATATGAAAAAAGGGCGAGTGTGAGGCTCTTGCTCAAGTTTTTGTCTCTGGATATCGTGTCACTCATGGTCGTGAAATTGCCGGGTGACATCATGGGAAATGGACGAGTCTTACTCTCTGGGGGTTCGGTCCCGTCCAAAGAGTTTGGGGTCATTCTGGGGATGGAAGAAGTCCCTTTTTTGGTTGTTGTTCTCGATTTGTTTCATTTTGTTTTTCAACCTCAGATGTCCCACCAAATGAGGGATTCCAGAGTAGAGCCCTGGGGTGGGGCGACTGGACAACCAGAAATCTGGTTAAAAATTGGGGACTAGGGACATGTCAAGCCCATTATGACATCTAATGGTCCAGCCACTGAGAGGACTTACTAGAGGACAGGACTCACGCTGAGGTCACAATGCGTGTTTATGATCTCATCGCACTCAAGAATGGGCGGGGCCTCAGGGTGAATGCTGGTTTCTCCTACACTGAACGTTGGACAACATGCCAACCACAAGGTTTCTTACCATGGGTCAGGAAGAGTTCTGATTTCTGCATCACAGTCACCCGTGGGCAGTGATTGGAGATAAGGTCTAGGTTCTGAAGCCTGAAAACTGAGGTAGGGAAGAGATGATGACCTAAGGCCATGGCTGGTCTGATGTGCTCAGCGTGCGGTCAGCTGTCTGTGTGTTGGTCAGCAGGTCCAGGCTCAGGTTGTGTCAGACAGTGCATTAGTGCCCAGGTTAGACTATATAATTTGGGTACATTCGAGTGCCGTGTAGGTTTATCCTCATTTAAGCTGCCTGGGCTGCTCAATAGGCAATATATTTTTTCAAGAGGGCAGGCCGAGTGCTTCATTGTCGGTCCGGAATTGCCAAACTTGAGGGCTTCAGGGCCAGGAGAGTGAGGACGGAATTCTGAGAACACAAGCTAGACTTCGGATTCAGGGTGAGGGCACGGCAGGTACCCCCTGCAGATCTGAACCAATATATCATGCATCTGAAGTCAGGGCGAGGATCCCACGTTGGCTCAGGTTGGAGTTTCTGTGCATGACGGCCCCTTCATGAAGGGAGCGGAATCTCGAGGCCATGGAGGTTTTCCACGTTGGGAGATGTGGGATGCCCCCTTCAAGGATTCCTTCTGCGGGACAATTGAGACCTGTTGGACAGCTCCAGGACATCCCATATGGAATGACTCCAGAGCACCGTTCCAGGATGGATGCCTGGGAAGTCCGCCTCGCCTTCCAATTGTCTCCTAGCAACAAGACAGTTTAGACCTAATGGATCTGCGGGAGCACCCGGGGTGGCTGAGTTGAAATGCACTTTCCAGAGGATGGGTCCTAACGTGTGTTTGTGTTCATGAGGGCCTTGGAATGGGGAGGTGGCACCGTGACCCTGAAGTTTTCTCCTAAGCTTTGGCATAGCTCCCATGCACAGGTTTCCTTGTGGAGACGAGATTTGTTCTGAAGGGTGCCTCAGGAAATCCCCTCTGCTGGTATTGGAATCCAGGCTTTTGAGGAGACATGCCTGTAATCCAAAGCAATGGATCCGATAATGGCCTCGGGTCCTGTCTGGTTCAATCTTCTTGGTTGAGTGGAGGTATATGAGTGGAGGTAGATGCTCAGCCGGTATCAACCGCCCTTTTTTGTCCCGGGAGACCTACACTATTGGGATGGCCTCAGGGACTTTGGAGGGTTCTCCTAATTTGTACGATTTTTGACAATGGAATGGTCAGAATTCCCATGGATTGGGTGGGGGTAGTCCTAATGTGTGGCTCCAGGGGCCCCAGCCTGGTGGGAGTGTGGCCCAGGGCTTTGAGGACAGAAGACTGAAAACACAAACTCAGCTTAAGTTTGGGGACGTAGGTATGGCACGCCCGATCTACAAACCATGAGAAGAACTCTTCAGGATATGAAGAATGAGCGAGTCTGAGACGCTTGCTCAGGATTTTGTCTCTGGATTTTGTTTCAGCGATGGCCGTGGAATGTTGGGGAGGTCTCATGGGCCATGGACGAATCTCCCTCTCTGTGGATTTGGCCCGATCCCAATTGTTTTTCGTCCATCTGTGGGATGGGAGGACTCCTTTCAGGTTTGTTACCTCAGGTGTCCACCAAAAGAGGAATTCCAAAGCAGAGCCCTGGGTAAGAGTGAAGGGACACCCCGAACTATGGTTAAAAATTGGGGCCTAGGGTCATGGCAAGCCCAATATGCTGTCTCTTCATATAGGCCCTGAGAGGCCTTACCTGAGGACTGGGCTCAGGCTGAGGGTCACAATGTGTGTTTGTGACCAATGTGGCCCGAAAGCATGGGCTGGGTTTCATGGGCCACGCTTGTTTCAACTACACTGAACGTTGGACAACATGCCAACCACAAGGTTTCTTGCCATGGGGAAAGAGTTCTGATTTCTGCATCATTTTCAACCCTGGGCAGTGGTTGGAGATAAGGTCTAGGTTCTGGAGCCTGAAAACCGCAGTTGGGAAGAGATGACGACCTAAGGCCATGGCGGGTCCGATGTGCTCAGTGTGCGACCAGCTGTCTGGGTGGGACCAGGAGGTCCAGGCTCAGGCTGTGTCAGAAGGGGAAATAGTGCCCAGGTCAGCCTATATGTTTGGGGTACAGCCGAATGGCGTGCAGGTTGATCCTCATTTGGGGTTTCGGGGTAGCCCTGAGGGCAATGTTTTACTTCTGTAGGGCAGGCAGAGTGCGGCATTGTAGTTCTGGATTGTCAAACTGGAGGGCTTGTGGGCCAGTAGTCTGAGGATGGAGTCTGAGAACCCAAGCTAAGCCTCGGTTTCTGGGTGAGGATATGGCAGGCACAATCTACAGACCTCAATAGAGATCTCGTGCATCTGAAGTCAGGGCAAGGATCAGACGATCCCTCAGGTTGGACTTTCTGCCCTGATGGCCCTTTCTTGAAGGGGGTTGGATCACGAGGACATGTGGGTTTTCCCACGATGGGAGTTGTGAGAAGCTCCAAACTGCAAAGATTCCTCTGCAGGACAATTGAGACCTGTTGGTTGGCTCCAGGCCAACGATTCTGAGCAGGGTTCTAAGGATGGATGGCTGGGTAGCCCACCTCGCATTCCAATTGTCTCCAAGCAACAAGACAGGTTAGATCTACTGGATGTGGGGGGCAACCGAGGAGGCTGAGTTGAAATGGACTCTCCTGTGGATGTGTCCTAATATGTTTTTGTGTCTATGGAGACCTTGGAATGAAGCGGTGTCCCTGGGCCCTGAAGGGTTCTCCTAAACAGAGGCTTTGACACAGCTCCAACGTGCATGTTTCCCATGTGTAGATGAGATTTGTTCTGATGGGTGAGTCAAGAAACAGCCATATGCTGGTATTGAAATCCAGGCCTCTGAGGAGAGATGCCTGGAAACGAAAGCAATGGATCCGATTAGTGCCTAGGGGCCTGTTCGTTCCTTTTTACCTCTGGGGACATCAGTCTACGGGTCTGAGTGCAGGTAGGTGCTCAGATGGGCTCAGATTGCCCCTGTTTGTCCTGGGAAGCCACAACTATTGGGATGGCCTCAGGGACTTTGGAGGTTATCCTACTAGTAGGGTTGTGGCCATTGGAATGGGCACATACAATTCCCTTGGAGAGGGCAAGTACAGTCCTCAGGTTTGGCTCCAGGGCCCTGAGCCTGTAGGGTGTGTAGGCCAGAGCTGTTTGGACAGTTGTCTGAAAACACAAACTCGGCTTATGTTTTGGGTCATAGGTATGGCAGGACTGATCTACAGACCATGAGGAGAACACTTCGGGATATGAAAAAAGGGCGAGTGTGAGGCTCTTGCTCAAGTTTTTGTCTCTGGATATCGTGTCACTCATGGTCGTGAAATTGCCGGGTGACTTCATGGGAAATGGACGAGTCTTACTCTCTGGGGGTTCGGTCCCGTCCAAAGAGTTTGGGGTCATTCTGGGGATGGAAGAAGTCCGTTTTTTGGTTGTTGTTGTCGATTTGTTTCATTTTGTTTTTCAACCTCAGATGTCCCACCAAATGAGGGATTCCAGAGTAGAGCCCTGGGGTGGGGCGACTGGACAACCAGAAATCTGGTTAAAAATTGGGGACTAGGGACATGTCAAGCCCATTATGACATCTAATGGTCCAGCCACTGAGAGGACTTACTAGAGGACAGGACTCACGCTGAGGTCACTGCGTGTTTATGCTCTCGTCGCACTCAAGAATGGGCGGGGCCTCAGGGTGAATGCTGGTTTCTCCTACACTGAACGTTGGACAACATGCCAACCACAAGGTTTCTTGCCATGGATCAGGAAGAGTTCTGATTTCTGCATCACAGTCACCCGTAGGCAGTGATTGGAGATAAGGTCTAGGTTCTGAAGCCTGAAAACTGAGGTAGGGAAGAGATGATGACCTAAGGCCATAGCGGGTCTGATGTGCTCAGCGTGCGGTCAGCTGTCTGGGTGTTGGTCAGCAGGTCCGGGCTCAGGTTGTGTCAGACAGTGCATTAGTGCCCAGGTTAGACTATATAATTTGGGTACATTCGAGTGCCGTGTAGGCATATCCTCATTTAAGCTGCCTGGGCTGCTCATTAGGCAATATATTTTTTCTAGAGGGCAGGCAGAGTGCTTCATTGTCGGTCCGGAATTGCCAAACTTGACGGCTTCGGGGCCAGTAGAGTGAGGACGGAAGTCTGAGAACACAAGCTAGACTTCGGATTCAGGGTGAGGGCACGGCAGGTACCCCCTGCAGATCTGAACCAATATCTCATGCATCTGAAGTCAGGGCGAGGATCCGACGTTGGCTCAGGTTGGAGTTTCTGTGCATGACGGCCCCTTCATGAAGGGAGCGGAATCTCGAGGCCATGGAGCTTTTCCACGTTGCGAGATGTGGGATGCCCCCTTCAAGGATTCCTTCTGTGGGACAATTGAGACTTGTTGGACAGCTCCAGGACATCCCATATGGAATGACTCCAGAGCACCATTCCAGGATGGATGCCTGGGAAGTCCCCCTCGCCTTCCAATTGTCTCCTAGCAACAAGACAGTTTAGATCTAATGGATCTGCGGGAGCAACCGGGGTGGCTGAGTTGAAATGCACTTTCCAGAGGATGGGTCCTAACGTGTATTTGTGTCCATGAGGGCCTTGGAATGGGGAGGTGGCACCGGGACCCTGAAGTATTCTCCTAAGGTTTGGCATAGCTCCCATGCACAAGTTTCCTTGTGGAGACGAGATTTGTTCTGATGAGTGCCTCAGGAAATCCCCTCTGCTGGTATTGGAATCCAGGCTTTTGAGGAGACATGCCTGTAAACCAAAGCAATGGATTCGATAATGGCCTCGGGTCCTGTCTAGTTCAATCTCCTTGGTATGAGTGGAGGTAGATGAGTGGAGGTAGATGCTCAGCCGGTATCAACCGCACATTTTTTGTCCCGGGCGACCTACACTATTGGGATGGCCTCAGGGACTTTGGAGGGTTCTCCTAATTTGTACGATTTTTGACAATGAAATGGGCAGAATTGTCATGGATTGGGTGGGGGCAGTCCTAATGTGTGGCTCCAGGGGCCCCAGCCTGGAGGGAGTGTGGCCCAGTACTTTGAGGACAGAAGCCTGAAAACACAAACTCAGCTTCAGTTTGGGGACGTAGGTATGGCACACCCGATCTACAAACCATGAGAAGAACTCTTGAGGATATGAAGAATGAGCGAGTCTGAGGGGCTTGCTCAGGCTTTTGTCTCTGGATTGTATCAGCGATGGCCGTGGAATGTCGGGGAGGCTTCATGGGCCATGGGCGAATCTTCCTCTCTGTGGATTTGGCCCGATCCCAATTGTTTTTCGTCAATCTGTGGGATGGGAGGACTCCTTTCAGATTTGTTACCTCAGGTGTCCCACCAAAAGAGGAATTCCAAAGCAGAGCCCTGGGGAAGAGTGAAGGGACAACCCGAACTATGGTTAAAAATTGGGGCCTAGGGGCATGGCAAGCCCAATATGCTGTCTCTTCATATAGGCCCTGAGAGGCCTTACCTGAGGACTGGGCTCAGGCTGAGGGTCACAATGTGTGTTTGTGACCAATGTGGCCCGAAAGCATGGGCTGGGCCTCATGGGCCACGCTTGTTTCAACTACACTGAACGTTGGACAACATGCCAAGCACAAGGTTTCTTGCCATGGGGAAAGAGTTCTGATTTCTGCATCATTTTCAACCCTGGGCAGTGGTTGGAGATAAGGTCTAGGTTCTGGAGCCTGAAAACCGCAGTTGGGAAGAGATGACGACCTAAGGCCATGGTGGGTCCGATGTGTTCAGTGTGCGGCCAGCTGTCTGGGAGCGACCAGGAGGTCCAGGCTCAGGCTGGGTCAGAATGGGAAATAGTGCCCAGGTCAGCCTATATGTTTGGGGTACAGCCGAATGGCGTGCAGGTTGATCCTCATTTGGCGATTCGGGGTAGCCCTGAGGGCAATGTTTTATTTCTGTAGGGCAGGCAGAGTGCGGCATTGTAGTTCTGGATTGCCAAACTGGAGGGCTTGTGGGCCAGTAGTCTGAGGACGGAGTCTGAAAACCCAATCTAGGCCTAGGTTTCTGGGTGAGGATATGGCAGGCACAATCTACAGACCTCAATCGAGATCTCGTGCATCTGAAGTCAGGGCAAGGATCAGACGATCGCTCAGGTTGGACTTTCTGCCCTGATGGCCCTTTCTTGAAGGGGGTTGGATCACGAGGACATGGGGGTTTTCCCACGATGGGAGTTGTGAGAAGCTCCAAACTGCAAAGATTCTTCTGCAGGACAATTGAGACCTGTTGGTTGGCTCCAGGCCAACGATTCCGAGCAGGGTTCTAAGGATGGATGGCTGGGTAGCCCAACTCGCATTCCAATTGTCTCCAAGCAACAAGACAAGTTAGATCTGCTGGATGTGGGGGCAACCGAGGAGGCTGAGTTGAAATGGACCCTCCTGGGGATGTGTCCTAATATGTTTTTGTGTCTATGGAGACCTTGGAATGAAGCGGTGGCCCTGGGGCCCTGAAGGGTTCTCCTAAACAGAGGCTTTGACACAGCTCCAACGTGCATGTTTCCCATGTGTAGATGAGATTTGTTCTGATGGGTGAGTCAAGAAACAGCCATATGCTGGTATTGAAATCCAGGCCTCTGAGGAGAGATGCCTGGAAACCAAAGCAATGGATCCGATTAGTGCCTAGGGGCCTGTTCGTTCTTTTTTACCTCTGGGGACATCAGTCTACGGGTCTGAGTGCAGGTAGGTGCTCAGATGGGCTCAGATTGCCCCTGTTTGTCCTGGGAAGCCACAACTATTGGGATGGCCTCAGGGACTTTGGAGGTTATCCTACTAGTAGGGTTGTGGCCATTGGAATGGGCACATACAATTCCCTTGGAGAGGGCAAGTACAGTCCTCAGGTTTGGCTCCAGGGCCCTGAGCCTGTAGGGTGTGTAGGCCAGAGCTGTTTGGACAGTTGTCTGAAAACACAAACTCGGCTTATGTTTTGGGTCATAGGTATGGCAGGACTGATCTACAGACCATGAGGAGAACACTTCGGGATATGAAAAAAGGGCGAGTGTGAGGCTCTTGCTCAAGTTTTTGTCTCTGGATATCGTGTCACTCATGGTCGTGAAATTGCCGGATGACATCATGGGAAATGGACGAGTCTTACTCTCTGGGGGTTCGGTCCCGTCCAAAGAGTTTGGGGTCATTCTGGGGATGGAAGAAGTCCGTTTTTTGGTTGTTGTTGTCGATTTGTTTCATTTTGTTTTTCAACCTCAGATGTCCCACCAAATGAGGGATTCCAGAGTAGAGCCCTGGGGTGGGGCGACTGGACAACCAGAAATCTGGTTAAAAATTGGGGACTAGGGACATGTCAAGCCCATTATGACATCTAATGGTCCAGCCACTGAGAGGACTTACTAGAAAACAAAACTCACGCTGAGGTCTCAATGCGTGTTTATGCTGTCGTCGCACTCAAGAATGGGCGGGGCCTCAGGGTGAATGCTGGTTTCTCCTACACTGAACTTTGGACAACATGCCAACCACAAGGTTTCTTGCCATGGGTCAGGAAGAGTTCTGATTTCTGCATCACAGTCACCCGTGGGCAGTGATTGGAGATAAGGTCTAGGTTCTGAAGCCTGAAAACTGAGGTAGGGAAGAGATGATGACCTAAGGCCATGGCGGGTCTGATGTGCTCAGCGTGCGGTCAGCTGTCTGGGTGTTGGTCAGCAGGTCCGGGCTCAGGTTGTGTCAGACAGTGCATTAGTGCCCAGGTTAGACTATATAATTTGGGTACATTCGAGTGCCGTGTAGGTTTATCCTCATTTAAGCTGCCTGGGCTGCTCAATAGGCAATATATTTTTTCAAGAGGGCAGGCCGAGTGCTTCATTGTCGGTCCGGAATTGCCAAACTTGAGGGCTTCAGGGCCAGGAGAGTGAGGACGGAATTCTGAGAACACAAGCTAGACTTCGGATTCAGGGTGAGGGCACGGCAGGTACCCCCTGCAGATCTGAACCAATATCTCATGCATCTGAAGTCAGGGCGAGGATCCGACGTTGGCTCAGGTTGGAGTTTCTGTGCATGACGGCCCCTTCATGAAGGGAGCGGAATCTCGAGGCCATGGAGGTTTTCCACGTTGGGAGATGTGGGATGCCCCCTTCAAGGATTCCTTCTGCGGGACAATTGAGACCTGTTGGACAGCTCCAGGACATCCCATATGGAATGACTCCAGAGCACCGTTCCAGGATGGATGCCTGGGAAGTCCGCCTCGCCTTCCAATTGTCTCCTAGCAACAAGACAGTTTAGACCTAATGGATCTGCGGGAGCACCCGGGGTGGCTGAGTTGAAATGCACTTTCCAGAGGATGGGTCCTAACGTGTGTTTGTGTTCATGAGGGCCTTGGAATGGGGAGGTGGCACCGTGACCCTGAAGTTTTCTCCTAAGCTTTGGCATAGCTCCCATGCACAGGTTTCCTTGTGGAGACGAGATTTGTTCTGAAGGGTGCCTCAGGAAATCCCCTCTGCTGTTATTGGAATCCAGGCTTTTGAGGAGACATGCCTGTAATCCAAAGCAATGGATCCGATAATGGCCTCGGGTCCTGTCTGGTTCAATCTTCTTGGTATGAGTGGAGGTATATGAGTGGAGGTAGATGCTCAGCCGGTATCAACCGCCCTTTTTTGTCCCGGGCGACCTACACTATTGGGATGGCCTCAGGGACTTTGGAGGGTTCTCCTAATATGTACGATTTTTGACAATGGAATGGGCAGAATTCCCATGGATTGGGTGGGGGTAGTCCTAATGTGTGGCTCCAGGGGCCCCAGCCTGGTGGGAGTGTGGCCCAGGGCTTTGAGGACAGAAGACTGAAAACACAAACTCAGCTTATGTATGGGGACGTAGGTATGGCACGCCCGATCTACAAACCATGAGAAGAACTCTTCAGGATATGAAGAATGAGCGAGTCTGAGACGCTTGCTCAGGATTTTGTCTCTGGATTTTGTTTCAGCGATGGCCGTGGAATGTTGGGGAGGTCTCATGGGCCATGGACGAATCACCCTCTCTGTGGATTTGGCCCGATCCCAATTGTTTTTCGTCCATCTGTGGGATGGTAGGACTCCTTTCAGGTTTGTTACCTCAGGTGTCCACCAAAAGAGGAAGTCCAAAGCAGAGCCCTGGGGAAGAGTGAAGGGACACCCCGAACTATGGTTAAAAATTGGGGCCTAGGGTCATGGCAAGCCCAATATGCTGTCTCTTCATATAGGCCCTGAGAGGCCTTACCTGAGGACTGGGCTCAGGCTGAGGGTCACAATGTGTGTTTGTGACCAATGTGGCCCGCAAGCATGGGCTGGGTTTCATGGGCCACGCTTGTTTCAACTACACTGAACGTTGGACAACATGCCAACCACAAGGTTTCTTGCCATGGGGAAAGAGTTCTGATTTCAGCATCATTTTCAACCCTGGGCAGTGGTTGGAGATAAGGTCTAGGTTCTGGAGCCTGAAAACCGCAGTTGGGAAGAGATGACGACCTAAGGCCATGGCGGGTCCGATGTGCTCAGTGTGCGGCCAGCTGTCTGGGTGGGACCAGGAGGTCCAGGCTCAGGCTGGGTCAGAAGGGGAAATAGTGCCCAGGTCAGCCTATATGTTTGGGGTACAGCCGAATGGCGTGCAGGTTGATCCTCATTTGGGGTTTCGGGGTAGCCCTGAGGGCAATGTTTTACTTCTGTAGGGCAGGCAGAGTGCGGCATTGTAGTTCTGGATTGTCAAACTGGAGGGCTTGTGGGCCAGTAGTCTGAGGATGGAGTCTGAGAACCCAAGCTAAGCCTCGGTTTCTGGGTGAGGATATGGCAGGCACAATCTACAGACCTCAATAGAGATCTCGTGCATCTGAAGTCAGGGCAAGGATCAGACGATCCCTCAGGTTGGACTTTCTGCCCTGATGGCCCTTTCTTGAAGGGGGTTGGATCACGAGGACATGTGGGTTTTCCCACGATGGGAGTTGTGAGAAGCTCCAAACTGCAAAGATTCCTCTGCAGGACAATTGAGACCTGTTGGTTGGCTCCAGGCCAACGATTCTGAGCAGGGTTCTAAGGATGGATGGCTGGGTAGCCCACCTCGCATTCCAATTGTCTCCAAGCAACAAGACAGGTTAGATCTACTGGATGTGGGGGGCAACCGAGGAGGCTGAGTTGAAATGGACTCTCCTGTGGATGTGTCCTAATATGTTTTTGTGTCTATGGAGACCTTGGAATGAAGCGATCTCCCTGGGCCCTGAAGGGTTCTCCTAAACAGAGGCTTTGACACAGCTCCAACGTGCATGTTTCCCATGTGTAGATGAGATTTGTTCTGATGGGTGAGTCAAGAAACAGCCATATGCTGGTATTGAAATCCAGGCCTCTGAGGAGAGATGCCTGGAAACGAAAGCAATGGATCCGATTAGTGCCTAGGGGCCTGTTCGTTCCTTTTTACCTCTGGGGACATCAGTCTACGGGTCTGAGTGCAGGTAGGTGCTCAGATGGGCTCAGATTGCCCCTGTTTGTCCTGGGAAGCCACAACTATTGGGATGGCCTCAGGGACTTTGGAGGTTATCCTACTAGTAGGGTTGTGGCCATTGGAATGGGCACATACAATTCCCTTGGAGAGGGCAAGTACAGTCCTCAGGTTTGGCTCCAGGGCCCTGAGCCTGTAGGGTGTGTAGGCCAGAGCTGTTTGGACAGTTGTCTGAAAACACAAACTCGGCTTATGTTTTGGGTCATAGGTATGGCAGGACTGATCTACAGACCATGAGGAGAACACTTCGGGATATGAAAAAAGGGCGAGTGTGAGGCTCTTGCTCAAGTTTTTGTCTCTGGATATCGTGTCACTCATGGTCGTGAAATTGCCGGGTGACTTCATGGGAAATGGACGAGTCTTACTCTCTGGGGGTTCGGTCCCGTCCAAAGAGTTTGGGGTCATTCTGGGGATGGAAGAAGTCCGTTTTTTTGTTGTTGTTGTCGATTTGTTTCATTTTGTTTTTCAACCTCAGATGTCCCACCAAATGAGGGATTCCAGAGTAGAGCCCTGGGGTGGGGCGACTGGACAACCAGAAATCTGGTTAAAAATTGGGGACTAGGGACATGTCAAGCCCATTATGACATCTAATGGTCCAGCCACTGAGAGGACTTACTAGAGGAAAGGACTCACGCTGAGGTCACTGCGTGTTTATGCTCTCGTCGCACTCAAGAATGGGCGGGGCCTCAGGGTGAATGCTGGTTTCTCCTACACTGAACGTTGGACAACATGCCAACCACAAGGTTTCTTGCCATGGGTCAGGAAGAGTTCTGATTTCTGCATCACAGTCACCCGTAGGCAGTGATTGGAGATAAGGTCTAGGTTCTGAAGCCTGAAAACTGAGGTAGGGAAGAGATGATGACCTAAGGCCATAGCGGGTCTGATGTGCTCAGCGTGCGGTCAGCTGTCTGGGTGTTGGTCAGCAGGTCCGGGCTCAGGTTGTGTCAGACAGTGCATTAGTGCCCAGGTTAGACTATATAATTTGGGTACATTCGAGTGCCGTGTAGGCTTATCCTCATTTAAGCTGCCTGGGCTGCTCATTAGGCAATATATTTTTTCTAGAGGGCAGGCAGAGTGCTTCATTGTCGGTCCTGAATTGCCAAACTTGACGGCTTCGGGGCCAGTAGAGTGAGGACGGAAGTCTGAGAACACAAGCTAGACTTCGGATTCAGGGTGAGGGCACGGCAGGTACCCCCTGCAGATCTGAACCAATATCTCATGCATCTGAAGTCAGGGCGAGGATCCGACGTTGGCTCAGGTTGGAGTTTCTGTGCATGACGGCCCCTTCATTAAGGGAGCGGAATCTCGAGGCCATGGAGCTTTTCCACGTTGCGAGATGTGGGATGCCCCCTTCAAGGATTCCTTCTGTGGGACAATTGAGACTTGTTGGACAGCTCCAGACATCCCATATGGAATGACTCCAGAGCACCATTCCAGGATGGATGCCTGGGAAGTCCGCCTCGCCTTCCAATTGTCTCCTAGCAACAAGACAGTTTAGATCTAATGGATCTGCGGGAGCAACCGGGGTGGCTGAGTTGAAATGCACTTTCCAGAGGATGGGTCCTAACGTGTATTTGTGTCCATGAGGGCCTTGGAATGGGGAGGTGGCACCGGGACCCTGAAGTATTCTCCTAAGGTTTGGCATAGCTCCCATGCACAAGTTTCCTTGTGGAGACGAGATTTGTTCTGATGAGTGCCTCAGGAAATCCCCTCTGCTGGTATTGGAATCCAGGCTTTTGAGGAGACATGCCTGTAAACCAAAGCAATGGATTCGATAATGGCCTCGGGTCCTGTCTAGTTCAATCTCCTTGGTATGAGTGGAGGTAGATGAGTGGAGGTAGATGCTCAGCCGGTATCAACCGCACATTTTTTGTCCCGGGCGACCTACACTATTGGGATGGCCTCAGGGACTTTGGAGGGTTCTCCTAATTTGTACGATTTTTGACAATGAAATGGGCAGAATTGTCATGGATTGGGTGGGGGCAGTCCTAATGTGTGGCTCCAGGGGCCCCAGCCTGGAGGGAGTGTGGCCCAGTACTTTGAGGACAGAAGACTGAAAACACAAACTCAGCTTCAGTTTGGGGACGTAGGTATGGCACACCCGATCTACAAACCATGAGAAGAACTCTTGAGGATATGAAGAATGAGCGAGTCTGAGGGGCTTGCTCAGGCTTTTGTCTCTGGATTGTATCAGCGATGGCCGTGGAATGTCGGGGAGGCTTCATGGGCCATGGGCGAATCTTCCTCTCTGTGGATTTGGCCCGATCCCAATTGCTTTTCGTCAATCTGTGGGATGGGAGGACTCCTTTCAGATTTGTTACCTCAGGTGTCCCACCAAAAGAGGAATTCCAAAGCAGAGCCCTGGGGAAGAGTGAAGGGACAACCCGAACTATGGTTAAAAATTGGGGCCTAGGGGCATGGCAAGCCCAATATGCTGTCTCTTCATATAGGCCCTGAGAGGCCTTACCTGAGGACTGGGCTCAGGCTGAGGGTCACAATGTGTGTTTGTGACCAATGTGGCCCGAAAGCATGGGCTGGGCCTCATGGGCCACGCTTGTTTCAACTACACTGAACGTTGGACAACATGCCAAGCACAAGGTTTCTTGCCATGGGGAAAGAGTTCTGATTTCTGCATCATTTTCAACCCTGGGCAGTGGTTGGAGATAAGGTCTAGGTTCTGGAGCCTGAAAACCGCAGTTGGGAAGAGATGACGACCTAAGGCCATGGTGGGTCCGATGTGTTCAGTGTGCGGCCAGCTGTCTGGGAGCGACCAGGAGGTCCAGGCTCAGGCTGGGTCAGAATGGGAAATAGTGCCCAGGTCAGCCTATATGTTTGGGGTACAGCCGAATGGCGTGCAGGTTGATCCTCATTTGGCGATTCGGGGTAGCCCTGAGGGCAATGTTTTATTTCTGTAGGGCAGGCAGAGTGCGGCATTGTAGTTCTGGATTGCCAAACTGGAGGGCTTGTGGGCCAGTAGTCTGAGGACGGAGTCTGAAAACCCAATCTAGGCCTAGGTTTCTGGGTGAGGATATGGCAGGCACAATCTACAGACCTCAATCGAGATCTCGTGCATCTGAAGTCAGGGCAAGGATCAGACGATCGCTCAGGTTGGACTTTCTGCCCTGATGGCCCTTTCTTGAAGGGGGTTGGATCACGAGGACATGGGGGTTTTCCCACGATGGGAGTTGTGAGAAGCTCCAAACTGCAAAGATTCTTCTGCAGGACAATTGAGACCTGTTGGTTGGCTCCAGGCCAACGATTCCGAGCAGGGTTCTAAGGATGGATGGCTGGGTAGCCCACCTCGCATTCCAATTGTCTCCAAGCAACAAGACAAGTTAGATCTGCTGGATGTGGGGGCAACCGAGGAGGCTGAGTTGAAATGGACCCTCCTGGGGATGTGTCCTAATATGTTTTTGTGTCTATGGAGACCTTGGAATGAAGCGGTGGCCCTGGGGCCCTGAAGGGTTCTCCTAAACAGAGGCTTTGACACAGCTCCAACGTGCATGTTTCCCATGTGTAGATGAGATTTGTTCTGATGGGTGAGTCAAGAAACAGCCATATGCTGGTATTGAAATCCAGGCCTCTGAGGAGAGATGCCTGGAAACCAAAGCAATGGATCCGATTAGTGCCTAGGGGCCTGTTCGTTCCTTTTTACCTCTGGGGACATCAGTCTACGGGTCTGAGTGCAGGTAGGTGCTCAGATGGGCTCAGATTGCCCCTGTTTGTCCTGGGAAGCCACAACTATTGGGATGGCCTCAGGGACTTTGGAGGTTATCCTACTAGTAGGGTTGTGGCCATTGGAATGGGCACATACAATTCCTTTGGAGAGGGCAAGTACAGTCCTCAGGTTTGGCTCCAGGGCCCTGAGCCTGTAGGGTGTGTAGGCCAGAGCTGTTTGGACAGTTGTCTGAAAACACAAACTCGGCTTATGTTTTGGGTCATAGGTATGGCAGGACTGATCTACAGACCATGAGGAGAACACTTCGGGATATGAAAAAAGGGCGAGTGTGAGGCTCTTGCTCAAGTATTTGTCTCTGGATATCGTGTCACTCATGGTCGTGAAATTGCCGGGTGACATCATGGGAAATGGACGAGTCTTACTCTCTGGGGGTTAGGTCCCGTCCAAAGAGTTTGGGGTCATTCTGGGGATGGAAGAAGTCCGTTTTTTTGTTGTTGTTGTCGATTTGTTTCATTTTGTTTTTCAACCTCAGATGTCCCACCAAATGAGGGATTCCAGAGTAGAGCCCTGGGGTGGGGCGACTGGACAACCAGAAATCTGGTTAAAAATTGGGGACTAGGGACATGTCAAGCCCATTATGACATCTAATGGTCCAGCCACTGAGAGGACTTACTAGAAAACAGGACTCACGCTGAGGTCTCAATGCGTGTTTATGCTGTCGTCGCACTCAAGAATGGGCGGGGCCTCAGGGTGAATGCTGGTTTCTCCTACACTGAACTTTGGACAACATGCCAACCACAAGGTTTCTTGCCATGGGTCAGGAAGAGTTCTGATTTCTGCATCACAGTCACCCGTGGGCAGTGATTGGAGATAAGGTCTAGGTTCTGAAGCCTGAAAACTGAGGTAGGGAAGAGATGATGACCTAAGGCCATGGCGGGTCTGATGTGCTCAGCGTGCGGTCAGCTGTCTGGGTGTTGGTCAGCAGGTCCGGGCTCAGGTTGTTCAGACAGTGCATTAGTGCCCAGGTTAGACTATATAATTTGGGTACATTCGAGTGCCGTGTAGGCTTATCCTCATTTAAGCTGCCTGGGCTGCTCATTAGGCAATATATTTTTTCTAAGGGCAGGCAGAGTGCTTCATATTCGGTCCGGAATTGCCAAACTTGAGGGCTTCGGGGTCAGGAGAGTGAGGACGGAAGTCTGAGAACACAAGCTAGACTTCGGATTCAGGGTGAGGGCACGGCAGGTACCCCCTGCAGTTCTGAACCAATATCTCATGCATCTGAAGTCAGGGCGAGGATCCGACGTTGGCTCAGGTTGGAGTTTCTGAGCATGACGGCCCCTTCATGAAGGGAGCGGAATCTCGAGGCCATGGAGGTTTTCCACGTTGCGAGATGTGGGATGCCCCCTTCAAGGATTCCTTCTGTGGGACAATTGAGACCTGTTGGACAGCTCCAGGACATCCCATATGGAATGACTCCAGAGCACCGTTCCAGGATGGATGCCTGGGAAGTCCGCCTCGCCTTCCAATTGTCTCCTAGCAATAAGACAGTTTAGATCTAATGGATCTGCGGGAGCAACCGGGGTGGCTGAGTTGAAATGCACTTTCCAGAGGATGGGTCCTAACGTGTATTTGTGTCCATGAGGGCCTTGGAATGGGGAGGTGGCACCGGGACCCTGAAGTATTCTCCTAAGGTTTGGCATAGCTACCATGCACAAGTTTCCTTGTGGAGACGAGATTTGTTCTGATGAGTGCCTCAGGAAATCCCCTCTGCTGGTATTGGAATCCAGGCTTTTGAGGAGACATGCCTGTAAACCAAAGCAATGGATTCAATAATGGCCTCGGGTCCTGTCTAGTTCAATCTCCTTGGTATGAGTGGAGGTAGATGAGTGGAGGTAGATGCTCAGCCGGTATCAACCGCCCATTTTTTGTCCCGGGCGACCTACACTATTGGGATGGCCTCAGGGACTTTGGAGGGTTCTCCTAATTTGTACGATTTTTGACAATGGAATGGGCAGAATTGCCATGGATTGGGTGGGGGCAGTCCTAATGTGTGGCTCCAGGGGCCCCAGCCTGGAGGGAGTGTGGCCCAGGACTTTGAGGACAGAAGACTGAAAACACAAACTCAGCTTCAGTTTGGGGACGTAGGTATGGCACGCCCGATCTACAAACCATGAGAAGAACTCTTCAGGATATGAAGAATGAGCGAGTCTGAGGCGCTTGCTCAGGCTTTTGTCTCTGGATTTTGTATCAGCGATGGCCGTGGAATGTCGGGGAGGCTTCATGGGCCATGGGCGAATCTTCCTCTCTGTGGATTTGGCCTGATCCCAATTGTTTTTCGTCAATCTGTGGGATGGGAGGACTCCTTTCAGATTTGTTACCTCAGGTGTCCCACCAAAAGAGGAATTCCAAAGCAGAGCCCTGGGGAAGAGTGAAGGAACAACCCGAACTATGGCTAAAAATTGGGGCCTAGGGGCATGGCAAGCCCAATATGCTGTCTCTTCATATAGGCCCTGAGAGGCCTTACCTGAGGACTGGGCTCAGGCTGAGGGTCACAATGTGTGTTTGTGACCAATGTGGCCCGCAAGCATGGGCTGGGCCTCATGGGCCACGCTTGTTTCAACTACACTGAACGTTGGACAACATGCCAACCACAAGGTTTCTTGCCATGGCGAAAGAGTTCTGATTTCAGCATCATTTTCAACCCTGGGCAGTGGTTGGAGATAAAGTCTAGGTTCTGGAGCCTGAAAACCGCAGTTGGGAAGAGATGACGACCTAAGGCCATGGTGGGTCCGATATGCTCAGTGTGCGGCCAGCTGTCTGGGTGCGACCAGGAGGTCCAGGCTCAGGCTGGGTCAGAATGGGAAATAGTGCCCAGGTCAGCCTATATGTTTGGGGTACAGCCGAATGGCGTGCAGGTTGATCCTCATTTGGCGATTCGGGGTAGCCCTGAGGGCAATGTTTTATTTCTGTAGGGCAGGCAGAGCGCGGCATTGTAGTTCTGGATTGCCAAACTGGAGGGCTTGTGGGCCAGTAGTCTGAGGACGGAGTATGAAAACCCAAGCTAGGCCTAGGTTTCTGGGTGAGGATATGGCAGGCACAATCTACAGACCTCAATCGAGATCTCGTGCATCTGAAGTCAGGGCAAGGATCAGACGATCGCTCAGGTTGGACTTTCTGCCCTGATGGACCTTTCTTGAAGGGGGTTGGATCACGAGGACATGGGGGTTTTCCCACGATGGGAGTTGTGAGAAGCTCCAAACTGCAAAGATTCTTCTGCAGGACAATTGAGACCTGTTGGTTGGCTCCAGGCCAACGATTCCGAGCAGGGTTCTAAGGATGGATGGCTGGGTAGCCCACCTCGCATTCCAATTGTCTCCAAGCAACAAGACAAGTTAGATCTGCTGGATGTGGGGGCAACCGAGGAGGCTGAGTTGAAATGGACCCTCCTGGGGATGTGTCCTAATATGTTTTGGTGTCTATGGAGACCTTGGAATGAAGCGGTGGCCCTGGGGCCCTGAAGGGTTCTCCTAAACAGAGGCTTTGACACAGCTCCAACGTACATGTTTCCCATGTGTAGATGAGATTTGTTCTGATGGGTGAGTCAAGAAACAGCCATATGCTGGTATTGAAATCCAGGCCTCTGAGGAGAGATGCCTGGAAACCAAAGCAATGGATCCGATTAGTGCCTAGGGGCCTGTTCGTTCCTTTTTACCTCTGGGGACATCAGTCTACGGGTCTGAGTGCAGGTAGGTGCTCAGATGGGCTCAGATTGCCCCTGTGTGTCCTGGGAAGCCACAACTATTGGGATGGCCTCAGGGACTTTGGAGGTTATCCTACTAGTAGGGTTGTGGCCATTGGAATGGGCACATACAATTCCCTTGGAGAGGGCAAGTACAGTCCTCAGGTTCGGCTCCAGGGCCCTGAGCCTGTAGAGTTGTAGGCCAGAGCTGTTTGGACAGTTGTCTGAAAACACAAACTCGGCTTATGTTTTGGGTCATAGGTATGGCAGGACTGATCTACAGACCATGAGGAGAACACTTCGGGATATGAAAAAAGGGCGAGTGTGAGGCTCTTGCTCAAGGTTTTGTCTCTGGATATCGTGTCACTCATGGTCGTGAAATTGCCGGGTGACATCATGGGAAATGGACGAGTCTTACTCTCTGGGGGTTCGGTCCCGTCCAAAGAGTTTGGGGTCATTCTGGGGATGGAAGAAGTCCGTTTTTTGGTTGTTGTTGTCGATTTGTTTCATTTTGTTTTTCAACCTCAGATGTCCCACCAAATGAAGGATTCCAGAGTAGAGCCCTCTGGTGGCGCGACTGGACAACCAGAAATCTGGTTAAAAATTGGGGACTAGGGACATGTCAAGCCCATTATGACATCTAATGGTCCAGCCACTTAGAGGACTTACTAGAGGACAGGACTCACGCTGAGGTCACAATGCGTGTTTATGCTCTCGTCGCACTCAAGAATGGGCGGGGCCTCAGGGTGAATGCTGGTTTCTCCTACACTGAACGTTGGACAACATGCCAACCACAAGGTTTCTTCCCATGGGTCAGGAAGAGTTCTGAATTCTGCATCACAGTCACCCGTGGGCAGTGATTGGAGATAAGATCTAGGTTCTGAAGCCTGAAAAATGAGGTAGGGAAGAGATGATGACCTAAGGCCATGGCGGGTCTGATGTGCTCAGCGTGGGGTCAGCTGTCTGGGTGTTGGTCAGCAGGTCCGGGCTCAGGTTGTGTCAGACAGTGCATTAGTGCCCAGGTTAGACTATATAATTTGGGTACATTCGAGTGCCGTGTAGGTTTATCCTCATTTAAGCTGCCTGGGCTGGTCATTAGGCAATATATTTTTTCTAGAGGGCAGGCAGAGTGCTTCATTGTCGGTCCGGAATTGCCAAACTTGAGGGCTTCGGGGCCAGGAGAGTGAGGACGGAAGTCTGAGAACACAAGCTAGACTTCGGATTCAGGGTGAGGGCACGGCAGGTACCCCCTGCAGATCTGAACCAATATCTCATGCATCTGAAGTCAGGGCGAGGATCCGACGTTGGCTCAGGTTGGAGTTTCTGTGCATGATGGCCCCTTCATGAAGGGAGCGGAATCTCGAGGCCATGGAGGTTTTCCACGTTGGGAGATGTGGGATGCCCCCTTCAAGGATTCCTTCTGTGGGACAATTGAGACCTGTTGGACAGCTCCAGGACATCCCATATGGAATGACTCCAGAGCACCGTTCCAGGATGGATGCCTGGGAAGTCCGCCTCGCCTTCCAATTGTCTCCTAGCAACAAGACAGTTTAGATCCAATGGATCTGCGGGAGCAACCGGGGTGGCTGAGTTGAAATGCACTTTCCAGAGGATGGGTCCTAACGTGTGTTTGTGTCCATGAGGGCCTTGGAATGGGGAGGTGGCACCGGGACCCTGAAGTATTCTCCTAAGCTTTGGCTTAGCTCCCATGCACAAGTTTCCTTGTGGAGACGAGATTTGTTCTAATGGGTGCCTCAGGAAATCCCCTCTGCTGGTATTGGAATCCAGGCTTTTGAGGAGACATGCCTGTAAACCAAAGCAATGGATTCGATAATGGCCTCGGGTCCTGTCTGGTTCAATCTCCTTGGTATGAGTGGAGGTAGAAGAGTGGAGGTAGATGCTCAGCCGGAATCAACCGCCCATTTTTTTCCCAGGCGACCTACACTATTGGGATGGCCTCGGGGACTTTGGAGGGTTCTCCTAATTTGTACGATTTTTGACAATGGAATGGGCAGAATTCCCATGGATTGGGTGGGGGCAGTCCTAATGTGTGGCTCCAGGGGCCCCAGCCTGGAGGGAGTGTGGCCCAGGACTTTGAGGACAGAAAACTGAAAACACAAACTCAGCTTCAGTTTGGGGACGTAGGTATGGCACGCCCGATCTACAAACCATGAGAAGAACTCTTGAGGATATGAAGAATGAGCGAGTCTGATGCGCCTGCTCAGGCTTTTGTCTCTGGATTTTGTATCAGCAATGGCCGTGGAATGTCGGGGAGGCTTCACGGGCCATGGGTGAATCTTCCTCTCTGTGGATTTGGCCGATCCCAATTGTTTTTCGTCAATCTGTGGGCTGGGAGGACTCCTTTCAGATTTGTTGCCTCAGGTGTCCCACCTAAAGAGGAATTCCAAAGCAGAGCCCTGGGGAAGAGTGAAGGGACAACCCGAACTATGGTTAAAAATTGGGGCCTAGGGGCATGGCAAGCCTAATATGCTGTCTCTTCATATAGGCCCTGAGAGGCCTTACCTTAGGACTGGGCTCAGGCTGAGGGTCACAATGTGTGTTTGTGACCAATGTGTCCCGCAAGCATGGGCTGGGCCTCATGGGCCACTCTTGTTTCAACTACACTGAACGTTGGACAACATGCCAACCACAAGCTTTCTTGCCAGGGTGAAAGAGTTCTGATTTCTGCATCATTTTCAAACCTGGGCAGTGGTTGGAGATAAGGTCTAGGTTCTGGAGCCTGAAAACCGCAGTTGGGAAGAGATGACGACCTAAGGCCATGGCGGGTCCGATGTGCTCAGTGTGCGGCCAGCTGTCTGGGTGGGACCAGGAGGTCCAGGCTCAGGCTGGGTCAGAAGGGGAAATAGTGCCCAGGTCAGCCTATATGTTTGGGGTACAGCTGAATGGCGTGCAGGTTGATCCTCATTTGGGGATTCGGGGTAGCCCTGAGAGCAATGTGTTATTTCTGTAGGGCAGGCAGAGTGCGGCATTGTAGTTCTGGATTGCCAAACTGGAGGGCTTGTGGGCCAGTAGTCTGAGGACGGAGTCTGAAAACCCAAGCTAGGCCTAGGTTTCTGGGTGAGGATATGGCAGGCACAATCTACAGACCTCAATCGAGACCTCGTGCATCTGAAGTCAGGGCAAGGATCAGACGATTGCTCAGGTTGGACTTTCTGCCCTGATGGCCCTTTCTTGAAGATGGTTGGATCACGAGGACATGGGGGTTTTCCCACGATGGGAGTTGTGAGAAGCTCCAAACTGCAAAGATTCTTCTGCAGGACAATTGAGACCTGTTGGTTGGCTCCAGGCCAACGATTCCGAGCAGGGTTCTAAGGATGGATGGCTGGGTAGCCCACCTCGCATTCCAATTGTCTCCATGCATCAAGACAGGTTAGATCTGCTGGATGTGGGGGCAACCGAGGAGGCTGAGTTGAAATGGATTCTCCTGTGGATGTGTCCTAATATGTTTTTGTGTCTATGGAGACCTTGGAATGAAGCGGTGGCCCTGGGGCCCTGAAGGGTTCTCCTAAACAGAGGCTTTGACACAGCTCCTACGTGCATGTTTCCCATGTGTAGATGAGATTTGTTCTGATGGGTGAGTCAAGAAACAGCCATATGCTGGTATTGAAATCCAGGCCTCTGAGGAGAGATGCCTGGAAACCAAAGCAATGGATCCGATTAGTGCCTAGGGGCCTGTTCGTTCCTTTTTACCTCTGGGGACATCAGTCTACGGGTCTGAGTGCAGGTAGGTGCTCAGATGGGCTCAGATTGCCCCTGTTTGTCCTGGGAAGCCACAACTATTGGGATGGCCTCAGGGACTTTGGAGGTTATCCTACTAGTAGGGTTGTGGCCATTGGAATGGGCACATACAATTCCCTTGGAGAGGGCAAGTACAGTCCTCAGGTTTGGCTCCAGGGCCCTGAGCCTTTAGGGTGTGTTGGCCAGAGCTGTTTGGACAGTTGTCTGAAAACACAAACTCGGCTTATGTTTTGGGTCATAGGTATGGCAGGACTGATCTACAGACCATGAGGAGAACACTTCGGGATATGAAAAAAGGGCGAGTGTGAGGCTCTTGCTCAAGTTTTTGTCTCTGGATATGGTGTCACTCATGGTCGTGAAATTGCCGGGTGACATCATGGGAAATGGACGAGTCTTACTCTCTGGGGGTTCGGTCCCGTCCAAAGAGTTTGGGGTCATTCTGGGGATGGAAGAAGTCCGTTTTTTGGTTGTTGTTGTCGATTTGTTTCATTTTGTTTTTCAACCTCAGATGTCCCACCAAATGAGGGATTCCAGAGTAGAGCCCTGGGGTGGGGCGACTGGACAACCAGAAATCTGGTTAAAAATTGGGGACTAGGGACATGTCAAGCCCATTATGACATCTAATGGTCCAGCCACTGATAGGACTTACTAGAGGACAGGACTCACGCTGAGGTCACAATGCGTGTTTATGCTCTTGTCGCACTCAAGAATGGGCGGGGCCTCAGGGTGAATGCTGGTTTCTCCTACACTGAACGTTGGACAACATGCCAACCACAAGGTTTCTTGCCATGGATCAGGTGAGTTCTGATTTCTGCATCACAGTCACCCGTGGGCAGTGATTGGAGATAAGGTCTAGGTTCTGGAGCATGAAAACTGAGGTAGGGAAGAGATGATGACCTAAGGCCATGGCGGGTCTGATGTGCTCAGCGTGCGGTCAGCTGTCTGGGTGTTGGTCAGCAGGTCCGGGCTCAGGTTGTGTCAGAAAGTGCATTAGTGCCCAGGTTAGACTATATAATTTGGGTACATTCGAGTGCCGTGTAGGTTTATCCTCATTTAAGCTGCCTGGGCTGCTCATTAGGCAATATATTTTTTCTAGAGGGCAGGCAGAGTGCTTCATGTCGGTCCGGAATTGCCAAACTTGAGGGCTTCGGGGCCAGGAGAGTGAGGACGGAAGTCTGAGAACACAAGCTAGACTTCGGATTCAGGGTGAGGGCACGGCAGGTACCCCCTGCAGATCTGAACCAATATCTCATGCATCTGAAGTCAGGGCGAGGATCCGACGTTGGCTCAGGTTGGAGTTTCTGTGCATGACGGCCCCTTCATGAAGGGAGCGGAATCTCGAGGCCATGGAGGTTTTCCACGTTGGGAGATGTGGGATGCCCCCTTCAAGGATTCCTTCTGCGGGACAATTGAGACCTGTTGGACAGCTCCAGGACATCCCATATGGAATGACTCCAGAGCACCGTTCCAGGATGGATGCCTGGGAAGTCCGCCTCGCCTTCCAATTGTCTCCTAGCAACAAGACAGTTTAGATCCAATGGATCTGCGGGAGCAACCGGGGTGGCTGAGTTGAAATGCACTTTCCAGAGGATGGGTCCTAACGTGTGTTTGTGTCCATGAGGGCCTTGGAATGGGGAGGTGGCACCGGGACCCTGAAGTATTCTCCTAAGCTTTGGCTTAGCTCCCATGCACAAGTTTCCTTGTGGAGACGAGATTTGTTCTAATGGGTGCCTCAGGAAATCCCCTCTGCTGGTATTGGAATCCAGGCTTTTGAGGAGACATGCCTGTAAACCAAAGCAATGGATTCGATAATGGCCTCGGGTCCTGTCTGGTTCAATCTCCTTGGTATGAGTGGAGGTAGAAGAGTGGAGGTAGATGCTCAGCCGGAATCAACCGCCCATTTTTTTCCCAGGCGACCTACACTATTGGGATGGCCTCGGGGACTTTGGAGGGTTCTCCTAATTTGTACGATTTTTGACAATGGAATGGGCAGAATTCCCATGGATTGGGTGGGGGCAGTCCTAATGTGTGGCTCCAGGGGCCCCAGCCTGGAGGGAGTGTGGCCCAGGACTTTGAGGACAGAAAACTGAAAACACAAACTCAGCTTCAGTTTGGGGACGTAGGTATGGCACGCCCGATCTACAAACCATGAGAAGAACTCTTGAGGATATGAAGAATGAGCGAGTCTGATGCGCCTGCTCAGGCTTTTGTCTCTGGATTTTGTATCAGCAATGGCCGTGGAATGTCGGGGAGGCTTCACGGGCCATGGGTGAATCTTCCTCTCTGTGGATTTGGCCGATCCCAATTGTTTTTCGTCAATCTGTGGGCTGGGAGGACTCCTTTCAGATTTGTTGCCTCAGGTGTCCCACCTAAAGAGGAATTCCAAAGCAGAGCCCTGGGGAAGAGTGAAGGGACAACCCGAACTATGGTTAAAAATTGGGGCCTAGGGGCATGGCAAGCCTAATATGCTGTCTCTTCATATAGGCCCTGAGAGGCCTTACCTTAGGACTGGGCTCAGGCTGAGGGTCACAATGTGTGTTTGTGACCAATGTGTCCCGCAAGCATGGGCTGGGCCTCATGGGCCACTCTTGTTTCAACTACACTGAACGTTGGACAACATGCCAACCACAAGCTTTCTTGCCAGGGTGAAAGAGTTCTGATTTCTGCATCATTTTCAAACCTGGGCAGTGGTTGGAGATAAGGTCTAGGTTCTGGAGCCTGAAAACCGCAGTTGGGAAGAGATGACGACCTAAGGCCATGGCGGGTCCGATGTGCTCAGTGTGCGGCCAGCTGTCTGGGTGGGACCAGGAGGTCCAGGCTCAGGCTGGGTTAGAAGGGGAAATAGTGCCCAGGTCAGCCTATATGTTTGGGGTACAGCTGAATGGCGTGCAGGTTGATCCTCATTTGGGGATTCGGGGTAGCCCTGAGAGCAATGTGTTATTTCTGTAGGGCAGGCAGAGTGCGGCATTGTAGTTCTGGATTGCCAAACTGGAGGGCTTGTGGGCCAGTAGTCTGAGGACGGAGTCTGAAAACCCAAGCTAGGCCTAGGTTTCTGGGTGAGGATATGGCAGGCACAATCTACAGACCTCAATCGAGACCTCGTGCATCTGAAGTCAGGGCAAGGATCAGACGATCGCTCAGGTTGGACTTTCTGCCCTGATGGCCCTTTCTTGAAGATGGTTGGATCACGAGGACATGGGGGTTTTCCCACGATGGGAGTTGTGAGAAGCTCCAAACTGCAAAGATTCTTCTGCAGGACAATTGAGACCTGTTGGTTGGCTCCAGGCCAACGATTCCGAGCAGGGTTCTAAGGATGGATGGCTGGGTAGCCCACCTCGCATTCCAATTGTCTCCATGCATCAAGACAGGTTAGATCTGCTGGATGTGGGGGCAACCGAGGAGGCTGAGTTGAAATGGATTCTCCTGTGGATGTGTCCTAATATGTTTTTGTGTCTATGGAGACCTTGGAATGAAGCGGTGGCCCTGGGGCCCTGAAGGGTTCTCCTAAACAGAGGCTTTGACACAGCTCCTACGTGCATGTTTCCCATGTGTAGATGAGATTTGTTCTGATGGGTGAGTCAAGAAACAGCCATATGCTGGTATTGAAATCCAGGCCTCTGAGGAGAGATGCCTGGAAACCAAAGCAATGGATCCGATTAGTGCCTAGGGGCCTGTTCGTTCCTTTTTACCTCTGGGGACATCAGTCTACGGGTCTGAGTGCAGGTAGGTGCTCAGATGGGCTCAGATTGCCCCTGTTTGTCCTGGGAAGCCACAACTATTGGGATGGCCTCAGGGACTTTGGAGGTTATCCTACTAGTAGGGTTGTGGCCATTGGAATGGGCACATACAATTCCCTTGGAGAGGGCAAGTACAGTCCTCAGGTTTGGCTCCAGGGCCCTGAGCCTTTAGGGTGTGTTGGCCAGAGCTGTTTGGACAGTTGTCTGAAAACACAAACTCGGCTTATGTTTTGGGTCATAGGTATGGCAGGACTGATCTACAGACCATGAGGAGAACACTTCGGGATATGAAAAAAGGGCGAGTGTGAGGCTCTTGCTCAAGTTTTTGTCTCTGGATATGGTGTCACTCATGGTCGTGAAATTGCCGGGTGACATCATGGGAAATGGACGAGTCTTACTCTCTGGGGGTTCGGTCCCGTCCAAAGAGTTTGGGGTCATTCTGGGGATGGAAGAAGTCCGTTTTTTGGTTGTTGTTGTCGATTTGTTTCATTTTGTTTTTCAACCTCAGATGTCCCACCAAATGAGGGATTCCAGAGTAGAGCCCTGGGGTGGGGCGACTGGACAACCAGAAATCTGGTTAAAAATTGGGGACTAGGGACATGTCAAGCCCATTATGACATCTAATGGTCCAGCCACTGATAGGACTTACTAGAGGACAGGACTCACGCTGAGGTCACAATGCGTGTTTATGCTCTTGTCGCACTCAAGAATGGGCGGGGCCTCAGGGTGAATGCTGGTTTCTCCTACACTGAACGTTGGACAACATGCCAACCACAAGGTTTCTTGCCATGGATCAGGTGAGTTCTGATTTCTGCATCACAGTCACCCGTGGGCAGTGATTGGAGATAAGGTCTAGGTTCTGGAGCATGAAAACTGAGGTAGGGAAGAGATGATGACCTAAGGCCATGGCGGGTCTGATGTGCTCAGCGTGCGGTCAGCTGTCTGGGTGTTGGTCAGCAGGTCCGGGCTCAGGTTGTGTCAGAAAGTGCATTAGTGCCCAGGTTAGACTATATAATTTGGGTACATTCGAGTGCCGTGTAGGTTTATCCTCATTTAAGCTGCCTGGGCTGCTCATTAGGCAATATATTTTTTCTAGAGGGCAGGCAGAGTGCTTCATGTCGGTCCGGAATTGCCAAACTTGAGGGCTTCGGGGCCAGGAGAGTGAGGACGGAAGTCTGAGAACACAAGCTAGACTTCGGATTCAGGGTGAGGGCACGGCAGGTACCCCCTGCAGATCTGAACCAATATCTCATGCATCTGAAGTCAGGGCGAGGATCCGACGTTGGCTCAGGTTGGAGTTTCTGTGCATGACGGCCCCTTCATGAAGGGAGCGGAATCTCGAGGCCATGGAGGTTTTCCACGTTGGGAGATGTGGGATGCCCCCTTCAAGGATTCCTTCTGCGGGACAATTGAGACCTGTTGGACAGCTCCAGGACATCCCATATGGAATGACTCCAGAGCACCGTTCCAGGATGGATGCCTGGGAAGTCCGCCTCGCCTTCCAATTGTCTCCTAGCAACAAGACAGTTTAGATCCAATGGATCTGCGGGAGCAACCGGGGTGGCTGAGTTGAAATGCACTTTCCAGAGGATGGGTCCTAACGTGTGTTTGTGTCCATGAGGGCCTTGGAATGGGGAGGTGGCACCGGGACCCTGAAGTATTCTCCTAAGCTTTGGCTTAGCTCCCATGCACAAGTTTCCTTGTGGAGACGAGATTTGTTCTAATGGGTGCCTCAGGAAATCCCCTCTGCTGGTATTGGAATCCCGGCTTTTGAGGAGACATGCCTGTAAACCAAAGCAATGGATCCGATAATGGCCTCGGGTCCTGTCTGGTTCAATCTCCTTGGTATGAGTGGAGGTATATGAGTGGAGGTAGATGCTCAGCCGGTATCAACCGCCCATTTTTTGTCCCGGGCGACCTACACTATTGGGATGGCCTCAGGGACTTTGGGGGGTTCTCCTAATTTGTACGATTTTTGACAATGGAATGGGCAGAATTCCCATGGATTGGGTGGGTGCAGTCCTAATGTGTGGCTCCAGGGGCCCCAGCCTGGAGGGAGTGTGGCCCAGGACTTTGAGGACAGAAGACTGAAAACACAAACTCAGCTTAAGTTTGGGGACGTAGGTATGGTACGCCCGATCTACAAACCATGAGAAGAACTCTTCAGGATATGAAGAATGAGCGAGTCTGAGGAGCTTGCTCAGGCTATTGTCTCTGGATTTTGTTTCAGCGATGGCCGTGGAATGTTGGGGAGGTCTCATGGGCCATGGACGAATCTTCCTCTCTGTGGATTTGGCCCGATCCCAATTGTTTTTGGTCAATCTGTGGGATGGGAGGACTCCTTTCAGGTTTGTTACCTCAGGTGTCCCACCAAAAGAGGAATTCCAAAGCAGAGCCCTGGGGAAGAGTGAAGGGACAACCCGAACTATGTTTAAAAATTGGGGCCTAGGGTCATGGCAAGCCCAATATGCTGTCTCTTCATATAGGCCCTGAGAGGCCTTACCTGAGGACTGGGCTCAGGCTGAGGGTCACAATGTGTGTTTGTGACCAATGTGGCCCGCAAGCATGGGCTGGGCCTCATGGGCCACGCTTGTTTCAACTACACTGAACGTTGGACAACATGCCAACCACAAGGTTTCTTGCCATAAGGAAAGAGTTCTGATTTCTGCATCATTTTCAACCCTGGGCAGTGGTTGGAGATAAGGTCTAGGTTCTGGAGCCTGAAAACCGCAGTTGGGAACAGATGACGACCTAAGGCCATGCCGGGTCCGATGTGCTCAGTGTGCGGCCAGCTATCTGGGTGGGACCAGGAGGTCCATGCTCAGGCTGGGTCAGAAGGGGAAATAGGGCCCAGGTCAGCCTATATGTTTGGGGTACAGCCGAATGGCGTGCAGGTTGATCCTCATTTGCAGTTTCGGGGTAGCCCTGAGGACAATGTTTTATTTCTGTAGGGCAGGCAGAGTGTGGCATTGTAGTTCTGGATTGCCCAACTGGAGGGCTTGTGGGCCAGTAGTCTGAGGACGGAGTCTGAGAACCCAAGCTAGGCCTAGGTTTCTGGGTGAGGATATGGCAGGCACAATCTAAGGACCTCAATCGAGATCTCGTGCATCTGAAGTCAGGGCAAGGATCAGACGATCGCTCAGGTTGGACTTTCTGCCCTGATGGCCCTTTCTTGAAGGGGGTTGGATCACGAGGACATGGGGGTTTTCCCACGATGGGAGTTGTGAGAAGCTCCAAACTGCAAAGATTCTTCTGCAGGACAATTGAGACCTCTTGGTTGGCTCCAGGCCAACGATTCCGAGCAGGGTCCTAAGGATGGATGGCTGGGTAGCCCACCTTGCATTCTAATTGTCTCCAAGCAACAAGACAGGTTAGATCTGCTGGATGTGGGGGGCAACCGAGGAGGCTGAGTTGAAATGGACTCTCCTGTGGATGTGTCCTAATATGTTTTTGTGTCTATGGAGACCTTGGAATGAAGCGGTGGCCCTGGGGCCCTGAAGGGTTCTCCTAAACAGAGGCTTTGACACAGCTCCAACGTGCATGTTTCCCATGTGTAGATGAGATTTGTTCTGATGGGTGAGTCAAGAAACAGCCATATGCTGGTATTGAAATCCAGGCCTCTGAGGAGAGATGCCTGGAAACCAAAGCAATGGATCCGATTAGTGCCTAGGGGCCTGTTCGTTCCTTTTTACCTCTGGGGACATCAGTCTACGGGTCTGAGTGCAGGTAGGTGCTCAGATGGGCTCAGATTGCCCCTGTTTGTCCTGGGAAGCCACAACTATTGGGATGGCCTCAGGGACTTTGGAGGTTATCCTACTAGTAGGGTTGTGGCCATTGGAATGGGCACATACAATTCCCTTGGAGAGGGCAGTACAGTCCTCAGGTTTGGCTCCAGGGCCCTGAGCCTGTAGGGTGTGTAGGCCAGAGCTGTTTGGACAGTTGTCTGAAAACACAAACTCGGCTTATGTTTTGGGTCATAGGTATGGCAGGACTGATCTACAGACCATGAGGAGAACAATTCGGGATATGAAAAAAGGGCGAGTGTGAGGCTCTTGCTCGAGTTTTTGTCTCTGGATATCGTGTCACTCATGGTCGTGAAATTGCCGGGTGACTTCATGGGAAATGGACGAGTCTTACTCTCTGGGGGTTCGGTCCCGTCCAAAGAGTTTGGGGTCATTCTGGGGATGGAAGTAGTCCGTTTTTTTGTTGTTGTCGATTTGTTTCATTTTGTTTTTCAACCTCAGATGTCCCACCAAATGAGGGATTCCAGAGTAGAGCCCTGGGGTGGGGCGACTGGACAACCAGAAATCTGGTTAAAAATTGGGGACTAGGGATATGTCAAGCCCATTATGATATCTAATGGTCCAGCCACTGAGAGGACTTACAAGAGGACAGGACTCACGCTGAGGTCACAATGCGTGTTTATGCTCTCGTCGCACACAAGAATGGGCAGGGCCACAGGGTGAATGCTGGTTTCTCCTACACTGAACGTTGGACAACATGCCATCCACAAGGTTTCTTGCCATGGGTCAGGAAGAGTTCTGATTTCTGCATCACAGTCACCCGTGGGCAGTGATTGGAGATAAGGTCTAGGTTCTGAAGCCTGAAAACGGAGGTAGGGAAGAGATGATGACCTAAGGCCATGGCGGGTCTGATGTGCTCAGCGTGCGGTCAGCTGTCTGGGTGTTGGTCAGCAGGTCCGGGCTCAGGTTGTGTCAGACAGTGCATTAGTGCCCAGGTTAGACTATATAATTTGGGTACATTCGAGTGCCGTGTAGGTTTATCCTCATTTAAGCTGCCTGCGCTGCTCATTAGGCAATATATTTTTTCTAGAGGGCAGGCAGAGTGCTTCATTGTCGGTCCGGAATTGCCAAACTTGAGGGCTTCGGGGCCAGGAGAGTGAGGACGAAAGTCTGAGAACACAAGCTAGACTTCGGATTCAGGGTGAGGGCACGGCACGTACCCCCTGCAGATCTGAACCAATATCTCATGCATCTGAAGTCAGAGCGAGGATCCGACGTTGGCTCAGGTTGGAGTTTCTGTGCATGACGGCCCCTTCATGAAGGGAGCGGAATCTCGAGGCCATGGAGGTTTTCCACGTTGGGAGATGTGGGATGCCCCCTTCAAGAATTCCCTCTGCGGGACAATTGAGACCTGTTGGACAGCTCCAGGACATCCCATATGGAATGACTCCAGAGCACCGTTCCAGGATGGATGCCTGAGAAGTCCGCCTTGCCTTCCAATTGTCTCCTAGCAACAAGACAGTTTAGATCTAATGGATCTGCGGGAGCAACCGGGGTGGCTGAGTTGAAATGCACTTTCCAGAGGATGGGTCCTAACGTGTGTTTGTGTCCATGAGGGCCTTGGAATGGGGAGGTGGCACCGGGACCCTGAAGTATTCTCCTAAGCTTTGGCTTAGCTCCCATGCACAAGTTTCCTTGTGGAGACGAGATTTGTTCTGATGGGTGCCTCAGGAAATCCCCTCTGCTGGTATTGGAATGCAGGCTTTTGAGGAGACATGCCTGTAAACCAAAGCAATGGATCCGATAATGGCCTCGGGTCCTGTCTGGTTCAATCTTCTTGGTATGAGTGGAGGTAGATGAGTGGAGTTAGATGCTCAGCCGGTATCAACCGCCCTTTTTTGTCCCGGGCGACCTACACTATTGGGATGGCCTCAGGGACTTTGGAGGGTTCTCCTAATTTGTACGATTTTTGACAATGGAATGGGCAGAATTCCCATGGATTGGGTGGGGGCAGTCCTAATGTGTGGCTCCAGGGGCCCCAGCTTGGAGGGAGTGTGGCCCAGGACTTTGAGGACAGAAGACTGAAAACACAAACTCAGCTTAAGTGTGGGGACGTAGGTATGGCACGCCCGATCTACAAACCATGAGAAGAACTCTTCAGGATATGAAGAATGAGCGAGTCTGAGGCGCTTGCTCAGGCTTTTATCTCTGGATTTTGTTTCAGCGATGGCCGTGGAATGTTGGGGAGTCTCATGGGCCATGGACGAATCTTCCTCTCTGTGGATTTGACCCGATCCCAATTGTTTTTCGTCAATCTGTGGGATGGGAGGACACCTTACAGGTTTGTTACCTCAGTTGTCCCACCAAAAGAGGAATTCCAAAGCAGAGCCCTGGGGAAGAGTAAAGGGACAACCCGAACTATGGTTAAAAATTGGGGCCTAGGGACATGGCAAGCCCAATATGCTGTCTCTTCATATAGGCCCTGAGAGGCCTTACCTGAGGACTGGGCTCAGGCTGAGGGTCACAATGTGTGTTTGTGACCAATGTGGCCCGCAAGCATGGGCTGGGCCTCATGGGCCACGCTTGTTTCAACTACACTGAACGTTGGACAACATGCCAACCACAAGGTTTCTTGCCATGGGGAAAGAGTTCTGATTTCTGCATCATTTTCAACCCTGGGCAGTGGTTGGAGATAAGGTCTAGGTTCTGGAGCCTGAAAACCGCAGTTGGGAAGAGATGACGACCTAAGGCCATGGCAGGTCCGATGTGCTCAGTGTGCGGCCAGCTGTCTGGGTGGGACCAGGAGGTCCAGGCTCAGGCTGGGTCAGAAGGGGAAATAGTGCCCAGGTCAGCCTATATGTTTGGGGTACAGCCGAATGGCGTGCAGGTTGATCCTCATTTGCAGTTTCGGGGTAGCCCTGAGGGCAATGTTTTACTTCTGTAGGGCAGGCAGAGTGCGGCATCGTAGTTCTGGATTGCCCAACTGGAGGGCTTGTGGGCCAGTAGTCTGAGGACGGAGTCTGAGAACCCAAGCTAGGACTAGGTTTCTGGGTGAGGATATGGCAGGCACAATCTACAGACCTCAATCGAGATCTCGTGCATCTGAAGTCAGGGCAAGGATCAGACGATAGCTCAGGTTGGACTTTCTGCCCTGATGGCCATTTCTTGAAGAGGGTTGGATCACGAGGACATGGGGGTTTTCCCACGATGGGAGTTGTGAGAAGCTCCAAACTGCAAAGATTCTTCTGCAGGACAATTGAGACCTGTTGGTTGGCTCCTGGCCAACGATTCCGAGCAGGGTTCTAAGGATGGATGGCTGGGTAGCCCACCTCGCATTCCAATGGTCTCCAAGCAACAAGACAGGTTAGATCTGCTGGATGTGGGGGGCAACCGAGGAGGCTGAGTTGAAATGGACTCTCCTGTGGATGTGTCCTAATATGTTTTTGTGTCTTTGGAGACCTTGGAATGAAGCGGTGGCCCTGGGGCCCTGAAGGGTTCTCCTAAACAGAGGCTTTGACACAGCTCCAACGTGCATGTTTCCCATGTGTAGATGAGATTTGTTCTGATGGGTGAGTCAAGAAACAGCCATATGCTGGTATTGAAATCCAGGCCTCTGAGGAGAGATGCCTGGAAACCAAAGCAATGGATCCGATTAGTGCCTAGGGGCCTGTTCGTTCCTTTTTACCTCTGGGGACATCAGTCTACGGGTCTGAGTGCAGGTAGGTGCTCAGATGGGCTCAGATTGCCCCTGTTTGTCCTGGGAAGCCACAACTACTGGGATGGCCTCAGGGACTTTGGAGGTTATCCTACTAGTAGGGTTGTGGCCATTGGAATGGGCACATACAATTCCCTTGGAGAGGGCAAGTACAGTCCTCAGGTTTGGCTTTAGGGCCCTGAGCCTGTAGGGTGTGTAGGCCAGAGCTGTTTGGACAGTTGTCTGAAAACACAAACTCGGCTTATGTTTTGGGTCATAGGTATGGAAGGACTGATCTACAGACCATGAGGTCAACACTTCGGGATATGAAAAAAGGGCGAGTGTGAGGCTCTTGCTCAAGTTTTTGTCTCTGGATATCGTGTCACTCATGGTCGTGAAATTGCCGGGTGACTTCATGGGAAATGGACGAGTCTTACTCTCTGGGGGTTCGGTCCCGTCCAAAGAGTTTGGGGTCATTCTGGGGATGGAAGAAGTCCGTTTTTTTGTTGTTGTCGATTTGTTTCATTTTGTTTTTCAACCTCAGATGTCCCACCAAATGAGGGATTCCAGAGTAGAGCCCTGGGGTGGGGCGACTGGACAACCAGAAATCTGGTTAAAAATTGGGGACTAGGGACATGTCAAGCCCATTATGACATCTAATGGTCCAGCCACTGAGAGGACTTACTAGAGGACAGGACTCACGCTGAGGTCACAATGCGTGTTTATGCTCTCGTCGCACTCAAGAATGGGCGGGGCCTCAGTGTGAATGCTGGGTTCTCCTACACTGAACGTTGGACAACATGCCAACCACAAGGTTTCTTACCATGGGTCAGGAAGAGTTCTGATTTCTGCATCACAGTCACCCGTGGGCAGTGATTGGAGATAAGGTCTAGGTTCTGAAGCCTGAAAACTGAGGTAAGGAAAAGATGATGACTTAAGGCCATGGCGGTTCTGATGTGCTCAACCTGCGGTCAGCTGTCTGGGTGTTGGTCAGCAGGTCCGGGCTCAGGTTGTGTCAGACAGTGCATTAGTGCCCAGGTTAGACTATATAATTTGGGTACATTCGAGTGCCGTGTAGGTTTATCCTCATTTAAGCTGCCTGGGCTGCTCATTAGGCAATATATTTTTTCTAGAGGGCAGGCAGAGTGCTTCATTGTCGGTCCGGAATTGCCAAACTTGAGGGCTTCGGGGCCAGCAGAGTGAGGACAGAAGTCTGAGAACACAAGCTAGACTTCGGATTCATGGTGAGGGCACGGCAGGTACCCCCTTCAGATCTGAACCAATATCTCATGCATCTGAAGTCAGGGCGAGGATCCCACGTTGGCTCAGGTTGGAGTTTCTGTGCATGACGGCCCCTTCATGAAGAGAGCGGAATCTCGAGGCCATGGAGGTTTTCCACGTTGGGAGATGTGGGATGCCCCCTACAAGGATTCCTTCTGCGGGACAATTGAGACGTGTTGGACAGCTCCAGGACATCCCATATGGAATGACTCCAGAGAACCGTTCCAGGATGGATGCCTGGGAAGTCCGCCTCGCCTTCCAATTGTCTCCTAGCAACAAGACAGTTTAGATCTCATGGATCTGCGGGAGCAACCGGGGTGGCTGAGTTGAAATGCACTTTCCAGAGGATGGGTCCTAACGTGTGTTTGCGTCCATGAGGGCCTTGGAATGGGGAGGTGGCACCGGGACCCTGAAGTATTCTCCTAAGCTTTGGCATAGCTCCCTTGCACAAGTTTCCTTGTGGAGACGAGATTTGTTCTGATGGGTGCCTCAGGAAATCCCCTCTGCTGGTATTGGAATGCAGGCTTTTGAGGAGACATGCCTGTAAACCAAAGCAATGGATCCGATAATGGCCTCGGGTCCTGTCTGGTTCAATCTTCTTGGTATGAGTGGAGGTAGATGAGTGGAGGTAGATGCTCAGCCGGTATCAACCGCCCTTTTTTGTCCCGGGCGACCTACACTATTGGGATGGCCTCAGGGACTTTGGAGGGTTCTCCTAATTTGTACGATTTTTGACAATGGAATGGGCAGAATTCCCATGGATTGGGTGGGGGCAGTCCTAATGTGTGGCTCCAGGGGCCCCAGCCTGGAGGGAGTGTGGCCCAGGAGTTTGAGGACAGAAGACTGAAAACACAAACTCAGCTTAAGTTTGGGGACGTAGGTATGGCACGCCCGATCTACAAACCCTGAGAAGAACTCTTCAGGATATGAAGAATGAGCGAGTCTGAGGAGCTTGCTCAGGCTTTTGTGTCTGGATTTTGTTTCAGCGATGGCCGTGGAATGTTGGGGAGGTCTCATGGGCCATGGACGAATCTTCCTCTCTGTGGATTTGGCCCGATCCCAATTGTTTTTCGTCAATCTGTGGGATGGGAGGACTCCTTTCAGGTTTGTTACCTCAGGTGTCCCACCAAAAGAGGAATTCCAAAGAGAGCCCTGGGGAAGAGTGAAGTGACAACCCGAACTATGGTTAAAAATTGCGGCCTAGGGGCATGGCAAGCCCAATATGCTGTCTCTTCATATAGGCCCTGAGAGGCCTTACCTGAGGACTGGGCTCAGGCTGAGGGTCAAAATGTTTGTTTGTGACCAATGTGGACTGCAAGCATGGGCTGGGCCTCATGGGCCACGCTTGTTTCAACTACACTGAACGTTGGACAACATGCCAACCACAAGGTTTCTTGCCATGGGGAAAGAGTTCTGATTTCTGCATCATTTTCAAACTGGGCAGTGATTGGTGATAAGGTCTAGGTTCTGGAGCCTGAAAACCGCATTTGGGAAGAGATGACGACCTAAGGCCATGGCGGGTTTGATGTGCTCAGTGTGCGGCCAGCTATCTGGGTGGGACCAGGAGGTCCAGGCTCAGGCTGGGTCAGAAGGGGAAATAGTGCCCAGGTCAGCCTATATGTTTGGGGTACAGCCGAATGGCGTGCAGGTGGATCCTCATTTGCGGTTTCGGGGTAGCCCTGTGGGCAATGTTTTAATTCTGTAGGGCAGGCAGAGTGCGGCATTGTAGTTCTGGATTGCCCAACTGGAGGGCTTGTGGGCCAGTAGTCTGAGGACGGAGTCTGAGAACCCAAGCTAGGCCTAGGTTTCTGGGTGAGGATATGGCAGGCACAATCTACAGACCTCAATCGAGATCTCGTGAATCTGAAGTCAGGGCAAGGATCAGACGATCGCTCAGGGTGGACTTTCTGCCCTGATGGCCCTTTCTTGTATGGGGTTGGATCACGAGGACATGGGGGTTTTCCCACGATGGATGTTGTGAGAAGCTCCAAACTGCAAAGATTCTTCTGCAGGACAATTGAGACCTGTTGGTTGGCTCCAGGCCAACGATTCCGAGCAGGGTCCTAAGGATGGATGGCTGGGTAGCCCACCTCGCATTCCAATGGTCTCCAAGCAACAAGACAGGTTAGATCTGCTGGATGTGGGGGGCAACCGAGGAGGCTGAGTTGAAATGGACTCTCCTGTGGATGTGTCCTAATATGTTTTTGTGTCTATGGAGACCTTGGAATGAAGCGGTGGCCCTGGGGCCCTGAAGGGTTCTCCTAAACAGAGGCTTTGACACAGCTCCAACGTGCATGTTTCCCATGTGTAGATGAGATTTGTTCTGATGGGTGAGTCAAGAAACAGCCATAAGCTGGTATTGAAATCCAGGCCTCTGAGGAGAGATGCCTGGAAACCAAAGCAATGGATCCGATTAGTGCCTAGGGGCCTGTTCGTTCCTTTTTACCTCTGGGGACATCAGTCTACGGGTCTGAGTGCAGGTAGGTGCTCAGATGGGCTCAGATTGCCCCTGTTTGTCCTGGGAAGCCACAACTATTGGGATGGCCTCAGGGACTTTGGAGGTTATCCTACTAGTAGGGTTGTGGCCATTGGAATGGGCACATACAATTCCCTTGGAGAGGGCAAGTACAGTCCTCAGTTTTGGCTCCAGGGCCCTGAGCCTGTAGGGTGTGTAGGCCAGAGCTGTTTGGACAGTTGTCTGAAAACACAAACTCGGCTTATGTTTTGGGTCATAGGTATGGCAGGACTGATCTACAGACCATGAGGAGAACACTTCGGGATATGAAAAAAGGGCGAGTGTGAGGCTCTTGCTCAAGTTTTTGTCTCTGGATATCGTGTCACTCATGGTCGTGAAATTGCCGTGTGACTTCATGGGAAATGGACGAGTCTTACTCTCTGGGGGTTCGGTCCCGTCCAAAGAGTTTGGGGTCATTCTGGGGATGGAAGAAGTCCGTTTTTTTGTTGTTTTCGATTTGTTTCATTTTGTTTTTCAACCTCAGATGTCCCACCAAATGAGGGATTCCAGAGTAGAGCCCTGGGGTGGGGTGACTGGACAACCAGAAATCTGGTTAAAAATTGGGGACTAGGGACATGTCAAGCCCATTATGAAATCTAATGGTCCAGCCACTGAGAGGACATACTAGAGGACAGGACTCACGCTGAGGTCACAATGCGTGTTTATGCTCTCGTCGCACGCAAGAATGGGCGGGGCCTCAGGGTGAATGCTGGTTTCTCCTACACTGAACGTTGGACAACATGCCAACCACAAGGTTTCTTGCCATGGATCAGGAAGAGTTCTGATTTCTGCATCAGAGTCACCCGTGGGCAGTGATTGGAGATAAGGTCTAGGTTCTGAAGCCTGAAAACTGAGGTAGGGAAGAGATGATGACCTAAGGCCATGGCGGGTCTGATGTGCTCAGTGTGCGGTCAGCTGTCTGGGTGTTGGTCAGCAGGTCCGGGCTCAGGTTGTGTCAGACAGTGCATTAGTGCCCAGGTTAGACTATATAATTTGGGTACATTCGAGTGCCGTGTAGGTTTATCCTCATTTAAGCTGCCTGGGCTGCTCATTAGGCAATATATTTTTTCTAGAGGGCAGGCAGAGTGCTTCATTGTCGGTCCGGAATTGCCAAACTTGAGGGCTTCGGGGCCAGGAGAGTGAGGACGGAAGTCTGAGAACACAAGCTAGACTTCGGATTCAGGGTGAGGGCACGGCATGTACCCCCTGCAGATCTGAACCAATATCTCATGCATCTGAAGTCAGGGCGAGGATCCCACGTTGGCTCAGGTTGGAGTTTCTGTGCATGACGGCCCCTTCATGAAGGGAGCGGAATCTCGAGGCCATGGAGGTTTTCCACGTTGGGAGAAGTGGGATGCCCCTTTCAAGGATTCCCTCTGCGGGACAATTGAGACCTGTTGGACAGCTCCAGGACATCCCATATGGAATGACTCCAGAGCACCGTTCGAGGATGGATGCCTGGGAAGTCCGCCTCGCCTTCCAATTGTCGCCTAGCAACAAAACAGTTTAGATCTAATGGATCTGCGGGAGCAACCGGGGTGGCTGAGTTGAAATGCACTTTCCAGAGGATGGGTCCTAACGTGATGTTGTGTCCATGAGGGCCTTGGAATGGGGAGGTGGCACCAAGACCCTGAAGTATTCTCCTAAGCTTTGGCATAGCTCCCATGCACAAGTTTCCTTGTGGAGACGAGATTTGTTCTGATGGGTGCCTCAGGAAATGCCCTCTGCTGGTATTGGAATGCAGGCTTTTGAGGAGACATGCCTGTAAACCAAAGCAATGGATCCGATAATGGCCTCGGGTCCTGTCTGGTTCAATCTTCTTGGTATGAGTGGAGGTAGATGAGTGGAGGTAGATGCTCAGCCGGTATCAACCGCCCTTTTTTGTCCCGGGCGACCTACACTATTGGGATGGCCTCAGGGACTTTGGAGGGTTCTCCTAATTTGTACGATTTTTGACAATGGAATGGGCAGAATTCCCATGGATTGGGTCGGGCAGTCCTACTGTGTGGCTCCAGGGGCCCGAGCCTGGAGGGAGTGTGGCCCAGTACTTTGAGGACAGAAGACTGAAAACACAATCTCAGCTTAAGTTTAAGGACGTAGGTATGGCACGCCCGATCTACAAACCATGAGAAGAACTCTTCAGGATATGAAGATGAGCGAGTCTGAGGATCTTGCTCAGGCTTTTTTCTCTGGATTTTGTTTCAGCGATGGCCGTGGAATGTTTTGGAGGTCTCATGGGCCATGGACGAATCTTCCTCTCTGTGGATTTGGCCCGATTCCAATTGTTTTTCGTCAATCTGTGGGATGGGAGGACTCCTTTCAGTTTTGTTACCTCAGGTGTCCCACCAAAAGAGGAATTCCAAAGCAGAGCCCTGGGGAAGAGTGATGGGACAACGCGAACTATGGTTAAATATTGGGGCCTCGGGGCATGGCAAGCCCAATATGCTGTCTCTTCATATAGGCCCTGAGAGGCCTTACCTGAGGACTGGGCTCAGGCTGAGGGTCACAATGTGTGTTTGTGACCAATGTGGCCCGCAAGCATGAGCTGGGCCTCATGGGCCACGCTTGTTTCAACTACACTGAACTTTGGACAACATGCCAACCACAAGGTTTCTTGCCATGGGGAAAGAGTTCTGATTTCTGCATCATTTTCAACCCTGGGCCGTGGTTGGAGATAAGGTCTAGGTTCTGGAGCCTGAAAACCGCAGTTGGGAAGAGATGACGTCCTAAGGCCATTGCGGTTCCGATGTGCTCAGTGTGCGGCCAGCTGTCTGGGTGGGACCAGGAGGTCCAGGCTCAGGCTGGGTCAGAAGGGGAAATAGTGCCCAGGTCAGCCTATATGTTTGGGGTACAGCCGAATATCGTGCAGGATGATCCTCATTTGGGGTTTCGGGGTAGCCCTGAGGGCAATGTTTTAATTTGGTAGGCCAGGCAGAGTGCGGCATTGTAGTTCTGGATTGCCAAACTGGAGGGCTTGTGGGCCAGTAGTCTGAGGACGGAGTCTGAGAACCCAAGCTAGGCCTAGGATTCTGGGTGAGGATATGGCAGGCACAATCTACAGACCTCAATCGAGATCTCGTGCATCTGAAGTCAGGGCAAGGATCAGACGATCGCTCAGGTTGGACTTTCTGCCCTGATGGCCCTTTCTTGAAGGGGGTTGGATCACGAGGACATGGGGGTTTTCCCACGATGGGAGTTGTGAGAAGCTCCAAACTGCAAAGATTCTTCTGCAGGACAATTGAGACCTGTTGGTTGGCTCCAGGCCAACGATTCCGAGCAGGGTTCTAAGGATGGATGGCTGGGTAGCCCACCTCGCATTCCAATTGTCTCCAAGCAACAAGACAGGTTAGATCTGCTGGATGTGGGGGGCAACCGAGGAGGCTGAGTTGAAATGGACTCTCCTGTGGATGTGTCCTAATATGTTTTTGTGTCTATGGAGACCTTGGAATGAAGCGGTGGCCCTGGGGCCCTGAAGGGTTCTCCTAAACAGAGGCTTTGACACAGCTCCAACGTGCATGTTTCCCATGTGTAGATGAGATTTGTTCTGATGGGTGAGTCAAGAAACAGCCATATGCTGGTATTGAAATCCAGGCCTCTGAGGAGAGATGCCTGGAAACCAAAGCAATGGATCCGATTAGTGCCTAAGGGCCTGTTTGTTCCTTTTTACATCTGGGGACATCAGTCTACGGGTCTGAGTGCAGGTAGGTGCTCAGATGGGCTCAGATTGCCCCTGTTTGTCCTGGGAAGCCACAACTACTGGGATGGCCTCAGGGACTTTGGAGGTTATCCTACTAGTAGGGTTGTGGCCATTGGAATGGGCACATACAATTCCCTTGGAGAGGGCAAGTACAGTCCTCAGGTTTGGCTCCAGGGCCCTGAGCCTGTAGGGTGTGTAGGCCAGAGCTGTTTGGACAGTTGTCTGAAAACACAAACTCGGCTTATGTTTTGGGTCATAGGTATGGCAGGACTGATCTACAGACCATGAGGAGAACACTTCGGGATATGAAAAAAGGGCGAGTGTGAGGCTCTTGCTCAAGTTTTTGTCTCTGGATATCGTGTCACTCATGGTCGTGAAATTGCCGGGTGACTTCATGGGAAATGGACGAGTCTTACTCTCTGGGGGTTCGGTCCCGTCCAAAGAGTTTGGGGTCATTCTGGGGTTGGAAGAAGTCCGTTCTTTTGTTGTTGTCGATTTGTTTCATTTTGTTTTTCAACCTCAGATGTCCCACCAAATGAGGGATTCCAGAGTAGAGCCCTGGGGTGGGGCGACTGGACAACCAGAAATCTGGTTAAAAATTGGGGACTAGGGACATGTCAAGCCCATTATGACATCTAATGGTCCAGCCACTGAGAGGACTTACTAGAGGACAGGACTCACGCTGAGGTCACAATGCGTGTTTATGCTCTCGTCGCACTCAAGAATGGGCGGGGCCTCAGTGTGAATGCTGGTTTCTCCTACACTGAACGTTGGACAACATGCCAACCACAAGGTTTCTTGCCATGGGTCAGGATGAGTTCTGATTTCTGCATCACAGTCACCCGTGGGCAGTGATTGGAGATAAGGTCTAGGTTCTGAAGCCTGAAAACTGAGGTAGGGAAGAGATGATGACCTAAGGCCATGGCGGGTCTGATGTGCTCAGCGTGCGGTCAGCTGTCTGGGTGTTGGTCAGCAGGTCAGGGCTCAGGTTGTGTCAGACAGTGCATTAGTGCCCAGGTTAGACTATATAATTTGGGTACATTCGAGTGCCGTGTAGGTTTATCCTCATTTAAGCTGCCTGGGCTGCTCATTAGGCAATATATTTTTTCTAGAGGGCAGGCAGAGTGCTTCATTGTCGGTCCGGAATTGCCAAACTTGACGGCTTCGGGGCCAGTAGAGTGAGGACGGAAGTCTGAGAACACAAGCTAGACTTCGGATTCAGGGTGAGGGCACGGAGGTACCCCCTGCAGATCTGAACCAATATCTCATGCATCTGAAGTCAGGGCGAGGATCCCACGTTGGCTCAGGTTGGAGTTTCTGTGCATGACGGCCCCTTCATGAAGGGAGCGGAATCTCGAGGCCATGGAGGTTTTCCACGTTGTGAGATGTGGGATGCCCCCTTCAAGGATTCCTTCTGCGGGACAATTGAGACCTGTTGGACAGCTCCAGTTCATCCCTCATGGAATGACTCCAGAGCACCGTTCCAGGATGGATGCCTGGGAAGTCCGCCTCGACTTCCAATTGTCTCCTAGCAACAAGACAGTTTAGATCTAATGGATCTGCGAGAGCAACCGGGGTGGCTGAGTTGAAATGCACTTTCCAGAGAATGGGTCCTAACGTGTGTTTGTGTCCATGAGGGCCTTGGAATGGGGAAGTGGCACCGGGACACTGAAGTATTCTCCTAAGCTTTGGCATAGCTCCCATGCACAAGTTTCCTTGTGGAGACGAGATTTGTTCTGATGGGTGCCTCAGGAAATCCCCTCTGCTGGTATTGGAATCCAGGCTTTTGAGGAGACATGCCTGTAAACCAAAGCAATGAATCCGATAATGGCCTCGGGTCCTGTCTGGTTCAATCTTCTTGGTATGAGTAGAGGTAGATGAGTGGAGGTAGATGCTCAGCCGGTTTCAACTGCACTTTTTTGTCCCGGCCGACCTACACTATTGGGATGGCCCCAGGGACTTTGGAGGGTTCTCCTAATTTGTACGATTTTTGACAATGGAATGGGCAGAATTCCCATGGATTGGGTGGGGGCAGTCCTAATGAGTGGCTCCAAGGCCCCAGCCTGGAGGGAGTGTGGCCCAGGACTTTGAGGACAGAAGACTGAAAACACAAAATCAGCTTAAGTTTGGGGACGTAGGTATGGCACGCCCGATCTACAAACCCTGAGAAGAACTCTTCAGGATATGAAGAATGAGCGAGTCTGCGGCGCTTGCTCAGGCTTTTGTCTCTGACTTTTGTTTCACCTATGGCCGTGGAATGTTGGGAAGATCTCATGGGCCATGGACGAATCTTCCCCTCTGTGGATTTGGCCCGATCCCAATTGTTTTTCGTCAATCTGTGGGATGGGAGGACTCCTTTCAGGTTTATTACCTCAGGTGTCCCACCAAAAGAGGAATTCCAAAGCAGAGCCCTGGGGAAGAGTGAAGGGACAACCCGAACTATGGTTAAAAATTGGGGCCTAGGGGCATGGCAAGCCCAATATGCTGTCTCTTCATATAGGCCCTGAGAGGCCTTACCTGAGGACTGGGCTCAGGCTGAGGGTCACAATGTGTGTTTGTGACCAATGTGGCCCGCAAGCATGGGCTCGGCCTCATGGGCCACGCTTGTTTCAGTACACTGAACGTTGGACAACATGCCAACCACAAGGTTTCTTGCCATGGGGAAAGAGTTCTGATTTCTGCATCATTTTCAACCCTGGGCAGTGGTTGGAGATAAAGTCTAGGTTCTGGAGCCTGAAAACCGCAGTTGGGAAGAGATGACGACCTAAGGCCATGGCGGGTCCGATGTGCTCAGTGTGCGGCCAGCTGTCTGGGTGGAACCAGGAGGTCCAGGCTCAGGCTGGGTCAGAAGGGGAAATAGTGCCCAGGTCAGCCTATATGTTTGGGGTACAGCCGAATGGCGTGCAGGTTGATCCTCATTTGCGGTTTCGGGGTAGCCCTGAGGGCAATGTTTTATTTCTGTAGGGCAGGCAGAGTGCGGCATTGTAGTTCTGGATTGCCCAACTGGAGCTCTTGTGGGCCAGTAGTCTGAGGACGGAGTCTGAGAACCCAAGCTAGGCCTAGGTTTCTGGGTGAGGATATGGCAGGCACAATCTACAGACCTCAATCGAGACCTTGTGCATCTGAAGTCAGGGCAAGGATCAGACGATCGCTCAGGATGGACTTTCTGCCCTGATGGCCCTTTCTTGAAGGGGGTTGGATCACGAGGACATAGGTGTTTTCGCACGATGGGAGTTGTGAGAAGCTCCAAACTTCAAAGATTCTTCTGCAGGACATTGAGACCTGTTGGTTGGCTCCAGGCCAACGATTCCGAGCAGGGTTCTAAGGATGGATGGCTGGGTAGCCCACCTCGCATTCCAATGGTCTCCAAGCAACAAGACAGGTTAGATCTGCTGGATGTGGTGGGCAACCGAGGAGGCTGAGTTGAAATGGACTCTCCTGTGGATGTGTCCTAATATGTTTTTGTGTCTATGGGGACCTTGGAATGAAGCGGTGGCCCTGGGGCCCTGAAGGCTTCTCCTAAACAGAGGCTTTGACACAGCTCCAACGTGCATGTTTCCCATGTGTAGATGAGATTTGTTCTGATGGGTGAGTCAAGAAACAGCCATATGCTGGTATTGAAATCCAGGCCTCTGAGGAGAGATGCCTGGAAACCAAAGCAATGGATCCGATTAGTGCCTAGGGGCCTGTTCGTTCCTTTTTACCTCTGGGGACATCAGTCTACGGGTCTGAGTGCAGGTAGGTGCTCAGATGGGCTCAGATTGCCCCTGTTTGTCCTGGGAAGCCACAACTATTGGGATGGCCTCAGGGACTTTGGAGGTTATCCTACTAGTAGGGTTGTGGCCATTGGAATGGGCACATACAATTCCCTTGGAGAGGGCAGTACAGTCCTCAGGTTTGGCTCCAGGGCCCTGAGCCTGTAGGGTGTGTAGGCCAGAGCTGTTTGGACAGTTGTCTGAAAACACAAACTCGGCTTATGTTTTGGGTCATAGGTATGGCAGGACTGATCTACAGACCATGAGGAGAACACTTCGGGATATGAAAAAAGGGCGAGTGTGAGGCTCTTGCTCGAGTTTTTGTCTCTGGATATCGTGTCACTCATGGTCGTGAAATTGCCGGGTGACTTCATGGGAAATGGACGAGTCTTACTCTCTGGGGGTTCGGTCCCGTCCAAAGAGTTTGGGGTCATTCTGGGGATGGAAGTAGTCCGTTTTTTTGTTGTTGTCGATTTGTTTCATTTTGTTTTTCAACCTCAGATGTCCCACCAAATGAGGGATTCCAGAGTAGAGCCCTGGGGTGGGGCGACTGGACAACCAGAAATCTGGTTAAAAATTGGGGACTAGGGATATGTCAAGCCCATTATGATATCTAATGGTCCAGCCACTGAGAGGACTTACAAGAGGACAGGACTCACGCTGAGGTCACAATGCGTGTTTATGCTCTCGTCGCACACAAGAATGGGCAGGGCCACAGGGTGAATGCTGGTTTCTCCTACACTGAACGTTGGACAACATGCCATCCACAAGGTTTCTTGCCATGGGTCAGGAAGAGTTCTGATTTCTGCATCAGAGTCACCCGTGGGCAGTGATTGGAGATAAGGTCTAGGTTCTGAAGCCTGAAAACTGAGGTAGGGAAGAGATGATGACCTAAGGCCATGGCGGGTCTGATGTGCTCAGTGTGCGGTCAGCTGTCTGGGTGTTGGTCAGCAGGTCCGGGCTCAGGTTGTGTCAGACAGTGCATTAGTGCCCAGGTTAGACTATATAATTTGGGTACATTCGAGTGCCGTGTAGGTTTATCCTCATTTAAGCTGCCTGGGCTGCTCATTAGGCAATATATTTTTTCTAGAGGGCAGGCAGAGTGCTTCATTGTCGGTCCGGAATTGCCAAACTTGAGGGCTTCGGGGCCAGGAGAGTGAGGACGAAAGTCTGAGAACACAAGCTAGACTTCGGATTCAGGGTGAGGGCACGGCAGGTACCCCCTGCAGATCTGAACCAATATCTCATGCATCTGAAGTCAGAGCGAGGATCCGACGTTGGCTCAGGTTGGAGTTTCTGTGCATGACGGCCCCTTCATGAAGGGAGCGGAATCTCGAGGCCATGGAGGTTTTCCACGTTGGGAGATGTGGGATGCCCCCTTCAAGAATTCCCTCTGCGGGACAATTGAGACCTGTTGGACAGCTCCAGGACATCCCATATGGAATGACTCCAGAGCACCGTTCCAGGATGGATGCCTGGGAAGTCCGCCTTGCCTTCCAATTGTCTCCTAGCAACAAGACAGTTTAGATCTAATGGATCTGCGGGAGCAACCGGGGTGGCTGAGTTGAAATGCACTTTCCAGAGGATGGGTCCTAACGTGTGTTTGTGTCCATGAGGGCCTTGGAATGGGGAGGTGGCACCGGGACCCTGAAGTATTCTCCTAAGCTTTGGCTTAGCTCCCATGCACAAGTTTCCTTGTGGAGACGAGATTTGTTCTGATGGGTGCCTCAGGAAATCCCCTCTGCTGGTATTGGAATGCAGGCTTTTGAGGAGACATACCTGTAAACCAAAGCAATGGATCCGATAATGGCCTCGGGTCCTGTCTGGTTCAATCTTCTTGGTATGAGTGGAGGTAGATGAGTGGAGTTAGATGCTCAGCCGGTATCAACCGCCCTTTTTTGTCCCGGGCGACCTACACTATTGGGATGGCCTCAGGGACTTTGGAGGGTTCTCCTAATTTGTACGATTTTTGACAATGGAATGGGCAGAATTCCCATGGATTGGGTGGGGGCAGTCCTAATGTGTGGCTCCAGGGGCCCCAGCCTGGAGGGAGTGTGGCCCAGGACTTTGAGGACAGAAGACTGAAAACACAAACTCAGCTTAAGTGTGGGGACGTAGGTATGGCACGCCCGATCTACAAACCATGAGAAGAACTCTTCAGGATATGAAGAATGAGCGAGTCTGAGGCGCTTGCTCAGGCTTTTATCTCTGGATTTTGTTTCAGCGATGACCGTGGAATGTTGGGGAGTCTCATGGGCCATGGACGAATCTTCCTCTCTGTGGATTTGACCCGATCCCAATTGTTTTTCGTCAATCTGTGGGATGGGAGGACACCTTTCAGGTTTGTTACCTCAGTTGTCCCACCAAAAGAGGAATTCCAAAGCAGAGCCCTGGGGAAGAGTAAAGGGACAACCCGAACTATGGTTAAAAATTGGGGCCTAGGGACATGGCAAGCCCAATATGCTGTCTCTTCATATAGGCCCTGAGAGGCCTTACCTGAGGACTGGGCTCAGGCTGAGGGTCACAATGTGTGTTTGTGACCAATGTGGCCCGCAAGCATGGGCTGGGCCTCATGGGCCACGCTTGTTTCAACTACACTGAACGTTGGACAACATGCCAACCACAAGGTTTCTTGCCATGGGGAAAGAGTTCTGATTTCTGCATCATTTTCAACCCTGGGCAGTGGTTGGAGATAAGGTCTAGGTTCTGGAGCCTGAAAACCGCAGTTGGGAAGAGATGACGACCTAAGGCCATGGCAGGTCCGATGTGCTCAGTGTGCGGCCAGCTGTCTGGGTGGGACCAGGAGGTCCAGGCTCAGGCTGGGTCAGAAGGGGAAATAGTGCCCAGGTCAGCCTATATGTTTGGGGTACAGCCGAATGGCGTGCAGGTTGATCCTCATTTGCGGTTTCGGGGTAGCCCTGAGGGCAATGTTTTACTTCTGTAGGGCAGGCAGAGTGCGGCATCGTAGTTCTGGATTGCCCAACTGGAGGGCTTGTGGGCCAGTAGTCTGAGGACGGAGTCTGAGAACCCAAGCTAGGACTAGGTTTCTGGGTGAGGATATGGCAGGCACAATCTACAGACCTCAATCGAGATCTCGTGCATCTGAAGTCAGGGCAAGGATCAGACGATAGCTCAGGTTGGACTTTCTGCCCTGATGGCCATTTCTTGAAGGGGGTTGGATCACGAGGACATGGGGGTTTTCCCACGATGGGAGTTGTGAGAAGCTCCAAACTGCAAAGATTCTTCTGCAGGACAATTGAGACCTGTTGGTTGGCTCCTGGCCAACGATTCCGAGCAGGGTTCTAAGGATGGATGGCTGGGTAGCCCACCTCGCATTCCAATGGTCTCCAAGCAACAAGACAGGTTAGATCTGCTGGATGTGGGGGGCAACCGAGGAGGCTGAGTTGAAATGGACTCTCCTGTGGATGTGTCCTAATATGTTTTTGTGTTTGGAGACCTTGGAATGAAGCGGTGGCCCTGGGGCCCTGAAGGGTTCTCCTAAACAGAGGCTTTGACACAGCTCCAACGTGCATGTTTCCCATGTGTAGATGAGATTTGTTCTGATGGGTGAGTCAAGAAACAGCCATATGCTGGTATTGAAATCCAGGCCTCTGAGGAGAGATGCCTGGAAACCAAAGCAATGGATCCGATTAGTGCCTAGGGGCCTGTTCGTTCCTTTTTACCTCTGGGGACATCAGTCTACGGGTCTGAGTGCAGGTAGGTGCTCAGATGGGCTCAGATTGCCCCTGTTTGTCCTGGGAAGCCACAATTACTGGGATGGCCTCAGGGACTTTGGAGGTTATCCTACTAGTAGGGTTGTGGCCATTGGAATGGGCACATACAATTCCCTTGGAGAGGGCAAGTACAGTCCTCAGGTTTGGCTTTAGGGCCCTGAGCCTGTAGGGTGTGTAGGCCAGAGCTGTTTGGACAGTTGTCTGAAAACACAAACTCGGCTTATGTTTTGGGTCATAGGTATGGAAGGACTGATCTACAGACCATGAGGTCAACACTTCGGGATATGAAAAAAGGGCGAGTGTGAGGCTCTTGCTCAAGTTTTTGTCTCTGGATATCGTGTCACTCATGGTCGTGAAATTGCCGGGTGACTTCATGGGAAATGGACGAGTCTTACTCTCTGGGGGTTCGGTCCCGTCCAAAGAGTTTGGGGTCATTCTGGGGATGGAAGAAGTCCGTTTTTTTGTTGTTGTCGATTTGTTTCATTTTGTTTTTCAACCTCAGATGTCCCACCAAATGAGGGATTCCAGAGTAGAGCCCTGGGGTGGGGCGACTGGACAACCAGAAATCTGGTTAAAAATTGGGGACTAGGGACATGTCAAGCCCATTATGACATCTAATGGTCCAGCCACTGAGAGGACTTACTAGAGGACAGGACTCACGCTGAGGTCACAATGCGTGTTTATGCTCTCGTCGCACTCAAGAATGGGCGGGGCCTCAGTGTGAATGCTGGGTTCTCCTACACTGAACGTTGGACAACATGCCAACCACAAGGTTTCTTACCATGGGTCAGGAAGAGTTCTGATTTCTGCATCACAGTCACCCGTGGGCAGTGATTGGAGATAAGGTCTAGGTTCTGAAGCCTGAAAACTGAGGTAAGGAAAAGATGATGACTTAAGGCCATGGCGGTTCTGATGTGCTCAACCTGCGGTCAGCTGTCTGGGTGTTGGTCAGCAGGTCCGGGCTCAGGTTGTGTCAGACAGTGCATTAGTGCCCAGGTTAGACTATATAATTTGGGTACATTCGAGTGCCGTGTAGGTTTATCCTCATTTAAGCTGCCTGGGCTGCTCATTAGGCAATATATTTTTTCTAGAGGGCAGGCAGAGTGCTTCATTGTCGGTCCGGAATTGCCAAACTTGAGGGCTTCGGGGCCAGCAGAGTGAGGACAGAAGTCTGAGAACACAAGCTAGACTTCGGATTCATGGTGAGGGCACGGCAGGTACCCCCTTCAGATCTGAACCAATATCTCATGCATCTGAAGTCAGGGCGAGGATCCCACGTTGGCTCAGGTTGGAGTTTCTGTGCATGACGGCCCCTTCATGAAGAGAGCGGAATCTCGAGGCCATGGAGGTTTTCCACGTTGGGAGATGTGGGATGCCCCCTACAAGGATTCCTTCTGCGGGACAATTGAGACCTGTTGGACAGCTCCAGGACATCCCATATGGAATGACTCCAGAGAACCGTTCCAGGATGGATGCCTGGGAAGTCCGCCTCGCCTTCCAATTGTCTCCTAGCAACAAGACAGTTTAGATCTCATGGATCTGCGGGAGCAACTGGGGTGGCTGAGTTGAAATGCACTTTCCAGAGGATGGGTCCTAACGTGTGTTTGCGTCCATGAGGGCCTTGGAATGGGGAGGTGGCACCGGGACCCTGAAGTATTCTCCTAAGCTTTGGCATAGCTCCCTTGCACAAGTTTCCTTGTGGAGACGAGATTTGTTCTGATGGGTGCCTCAGGAAATCCCCTCTGCTGGTATTGGAATGCAGGCTTTTGAGGAGACATGCCTGTAAACCAAAGCAATGGATCCGATAATGGCCTCGGGTCCTGTCTGGTTCAATCTTCTTGGTATGAGTGGAGGTAGATGAGTGGAGGTAGATGCTCAGCCGGTATCAACCGCCCTTTTTTGTCCCGGGCGACCTACACTATTGGGATGGCCTCAGGGACTTTGGAGGGTTCTCCTAATTTGTACGATTTTTGACAATGGAATGGGCAGAATTCCCATGGATTGGGTGGGGGCAGTCCTAATGTGTGGCTCCAGGGGCCCCAGCCTGGAGGGAGTGTGGCCCAGGAGTTTGAGGACAGAAGACTGAAAACACAAACTCAGCTTAAGTTTGGGGACGTAGGTATGGCACGCCCGATCTACAAACCCTGAGAAGAACTCTTCAGGATATGAAGAATGAGCGAGTCTGAGGAGCTTGCTCAGGCTTTTGTGTCTGGATTTTGTTTCAGCGATGGCCGTGGAATGTTGGGGAGGTCTCATGGGCCATGGACGAATCTTCCTCTCTGTGGATTTGGCCCGATCCCAATTGTTTTTCGTCAATCTGTGGGATGCGAGGACTCCTTTCAGGTTTGTTACCTCAGGTGTCCCACCAAAAGAGGAATTCCAAAGAGAGCCCTGGGGAAGAGTGAAGTGACAACCCGAACTATGGTTAAAAATTGCGGCCTAGGGGCATGGCAAGCCCAATATGCTGTCTCTTCATATAGGCCCTGAGAGGCCTTACCTGAGGACTGGGCTCAGGCTGAGGGTCAAAATGTTTGTTTGTGACCAATGTGGACTGCAAGCATGGGCTGGGCCTCATGGGCCACGCTTGTTTCAACTACACTGAACGTTGGACAACATGCCAACCACAAGGTTTCTTGCCATGGGGAAAGAGTTCTGATTTCTGCATCATTTTCAAACTGGGCAGTGATTGGTGATAAGGTCTAGGTTCTGGAGCCTGAAAACCGCATTTGTGAAGAGATGACGACCTAAGGCCATGGCGGGTTTGATGTGCTCAGTGTGCGGCCAGCTATCTGGGTGGGACCAGGAGGTCCAGGCTCAGGCTGGGTCAGAAGGGGAAATAGTGCCCAGGTCAGCCTATATGTTTGGGGTACAGCCGAATGGCGTGCAGGTGGATCCTCATTTGCGGTTTCGGGGTAGCCCTGTGGGCAATGTTTTAATTCTGTAGGGCAGGCAGAGTGCGGCATTGTAGTTCTGGATTGCCCAACTGGAGGGCTTGTGGGCCAGTAGTCTGAGGACGGAGTCTGAGAACCCAAGCTAGGCCTAGGTTTCTGGGTGAGGATATGGCAGGCACAATCTACAGACCTCAATCGAGATCTCGTGAATCTGAAGTCAGGGCAAGGATCAGACGATCGCTCAGGGTGGACTTTCTGCCCTGATGGCCCTTTCTTGAAGGGGGTTGGATCACGAGGACATGGGGGTTTTCCCACGATGGGTGTTGTGAGAAGCTCCAAACTGCAAAGATTCTTCTGCAGGACAATTGAGACCTGTTGGTTGGCTCCAGGCCAACGATTCCGAGCAGGGTCCTAAGGATGGATGGCTGGGTAGCCCACCTCGCATTCCAATGGTCTCCAAGCAACAAGACAAGTTAGATCTGCTGGATGTGGGGGGCAACCGAGGAGGCTGAGTTGAAATGGACTCTCCTGTGGATGTGTCCTAATATGTTTTTGTGTCTATGGAGACCTTGGAATGAAGCGGTGGCCCTGGGGCCCTGAAGGGTTCTCCTAAACAGAGGCTTTGACACAGCTCCAACGTGCATGTTTCCCATGTGTAGATGAGATTTGTTCTGATGGGTGAGTCAAGAAACAGCCATAAGCTGGTATTGAAATCCAGGCCTCTGAGGAGAGATGCCTGGAAACCAAAGCAATGGATCCGATTAGTGCCTAGGGGCCTGTTCGTTCCTTTTTACCTCTGGGGACATCAGTCTACGGGTCTGAGTGCAGGTAGGTGCTCAGATGGGCTCAGATTGCCCCTGTTTGTCCTGGGAAGCCACAACTATTGGGATGGCCTCAGGGACTTTGGAGGTTATCCTACTAGTAGGGTTGTGGCCATTGGAATGGGCACATACAATTCCCTTGGAGAGGGCAAGTACAGTCCTCAGGTTTGGCTCCAGGGCCCTGAGCCTGTAGGGTGTGTAGGCCAGAGCTGTTTGGACAGTTGTCTGAAAACACAAACTCGGCTTATGTTTTGGGTCATAGGTATGGCTGGACTGATCTACAGACCATGAGGAGAACACTTCGGGATATGAAAAAAGGGCGAGTGTGAGGCTCTTGCTCAAGTTTTTGTCTCTGGATATCGTGTCACTCATGGTCGTGAAATTGCCGTGTGACTTCATGGGAAATGGACGAGTCTTACTCTCTGGGGGTTCGGTCCCGTCCAAAGAGTTTGGGGTCATTCTGGGGATGGAAGAAGTCCGTTTTTTTGTTGTTGTCGATTTGTTTCATTTTGTTTTTCTACCTCAGATGTCCCACCAAATGAGGGATTCCAGAGTAGAGCCCTGGGGTGGGGCGACTGGACAACCAGAAATCTGGTTAAAAATTGGGGACTAGGGACATGTCAAGCCCATTATGACATCTAATGGTCCAGCCACTGAGAGGACATACTAGAGGACAGGACTCACGCTGAGGTCACAATGCGTGTTTATGCTCTCGTCGCACGCAAGAATGGGCGGGGCCTCAGGGTGAATGCTGGTTTCTCCTACACTGAACGTTGGACAACATGCCAACCACAAGGTTTCTTGCCATGGGTCAGGAAGAGTTCTGATTTCTGCATCACAGTCACCCGTGGGCAGTGATTGGAGATAAGGTCTAGGTTCTGAAGCCTGAAAACTGAGGTAGGGAAGAGATGATGACCTAAGGCCATGGCGGGTCTGATGTGCTCAGCGTGCGGTCAGCTGTCTGGGTGTTGGTCAGCAGGTCCGGGCTCAGGTTGTGTCAGACAGTGCATTAGTGCCCAGGTTAGACTATATAATTTGGGTACATTCGAGTGCCGTGTAGGTTTATCCTCATTTAAGCTGCCTGGGCTGCTCATTAGGCAATATATTTTTTCTAGAGGGCAGGCAGAGTGCTTCATTGTCGGTCCGGAATTGCCAAACTTGAGGGCTTCGGGGCCAGGAGAGTGAGGACGGAAGTCTGAGAACACAAGCTAGACTTCGGATTCAGGGTGAGGGCACGGCAGGTACCCCCTGCAGATCTGAACCAATATCTCATGCATCTGAAGTCAGGGCGAGGATCCCAATTTGGCTCAGGTTGGAGTTTCTGTGCATGACGGCCCCTTCATGAAGGGAGCGGAATCTCGAGGCCATGCAGGTTTTCCACGTTGGGAGAAGTGGGATGCCCCTTTCAAGGATTCCCTCTGCGGGACAATTGAGACCTGTTGGACAGCTCCAGGACATCCCATATGGAATGACTCCAGAGCACCGTTCGAGGATGGATGCCTGGGAAGTCCGCCTCGCCTTCCAATTGTCGCCTAGCAACAAAACAGTTTAGATCTAATGGATCTGCGGGAGCAACCGGGGTGGCTGAGTTGAAATGCACTTTCCAGAGGATGGGTCCTAACGTGATGTTGTGTCCATGAGGGCCTTGGAATGGGGAGGTGGCACCGGGACCCTGAAGTATTCTCCTAAGCTTTGGCATAGCTCCCATGCACAAGTTTCCTTGTGGAGACGAGATTTGTTCTGATGGGTGCCTCAGGAAATCCCCTCGGCTGGTATTGGAATCCAGGCTTTTGAGGAGACATGCCTGTAAACCAAAGCAATGGATCCGATAATGGCCTCGGGTCCTGTCTGGTTCAATCTTCTTGGTATGAGTGGAGGTAGATGAGTGGAGGTAGATGCTCAGCCGGTATCAACCGCCCTTTTTTGTCCCGGGCGACCTACACTATTGGGATGGCCTCAGGGCCTTTGGAGGGTTCTCCTAATTTGTACGATTTTTGACAATGGAATGGGCAGAATTCCCATGGATTGGGTCGGGCAGTCCTACTGTGTGGCTCCAGGGGCCCGAGCCTGGAGGGAGTGTGGCCCAGGACTTTGAGGACAGAAGACTGAAAACACAATCTCAGCTTAAGTATAAGGACGTAGGTATGGCACGCCCGATCTACAAACCATGAGAAGAACTCTTCAGGATATGAAGATGAGCGAGTCTGAGGATCTTGCTCAGGCTTTTTTCTCTGGATTTTGTTTCAGCGATGGCCGTGGAATGTTTTGGAGGTCTCATGGGCCATGGACGAATCTTCCTCTCTGTGGATTTGGCCCGATCCCAATTGTTTTTCGTCAATCTGTGGGATGGGAGGACTCCTTTCAGGTTTGTTACCTCAGGTGTCCCACCAAAAGAGGAATTCCAAAGCAGAGCCCTGGGGAAGAGTGAAGGGACAACGCGAACTATGGTTAAATATTGGGGCCTAGGGGCATGGCAAGCCCAATATGCTGTCTCTTCATATAGGCCCTGAGAGGCCTTACCTGAGGACTGGGCTCAGGCTGAGGGTCACAATGTGTGTTTGTGACCAATGTGGCCCGCAAGCATGAGCTGGGCCTCATGGGCCACGCTTGTTTCAACTACACTGAACTTTGGACAACATGCCAACCACAAGGTTTCTTGCCATGGGGAAAGAGTTCTGATTTCTGCATCATTTTCAACCCTGGGCCGTGGTTGGAGATAAGGTCTAGGTTCTGGAGCCTGAAAACCGCAGTTGGGAAGAGATGACGTCCTAAGGCCATGGCGGTTCCGATGTGCTCAGTGTGCGGCCAGCTGTCTGGGTGGGACCAGGAGGTCCAGGCTCAGGCTGGGTCAGAAGGGGAAATAGTGCCCAGGTCAGCCTATATGTTTGGGGTACAGCCGAATGGCGTGCAGGATGATCCTCATTTGGGGTTTCGGGGTAGCCCTGAGGGCAATGTTTTAATTCTGTAGGCCAGGCAGAGTGCGGCATTGTAGTTCTGGATTGCCAAACTGGAGGGCTTGTGGGCCAGTAGTCTGAGGACGGAGTCTGAGAACCCAAGCTAGGCCTAGGATTCTGGGTGAGGATATGGCAGGCACAATCTACAGACCTCAATCGAGATCTCGTGCATCTGAAGTCAGGGCAAGGATCAGACGATAGCTCAGGTTGGACTTTCTGCCCTGATGGCCCTTTCTTGAAGGGGGTTGGATCACGAGGACATGGGGGTTTTCCCACGATGGGAGTTGTGAGAAGCTCCAAACTGCAAAGATTCTTCTGCAGGACAATTGAGACCTGTTGGTTGGCTCCAGGCCAACGATTCCGAGCAGGGTTCTAAGGATGGATGGCTGGGTAGCCCACCTCGCATTCCAATTGTCTCCAAGCAACAAGACAGGTTAGATCTGCTGGATGTGGGGGGCAACCGAGGAGGCTGAGTTGAAATGGACTCTCCTGTGGATGTGTCCTAATATGTTTTTGTGTCTATGGAGACCTTGGAATGAAGCGGTGGCCCTGGGGCCCTGAAGGGTTCTCCTAAACAGAGGCTTTGACACAGCTCCAACGTGCATGTTTCCCATGTGTAGATGAGGTTTGTTCTGATGGGTGAGTCAAGAAACAGCCATATGCTGGTATTGAAATCCAGGCCTCTGAGGAGAGATGCCTGGAAACCAAAGCAATGGATCCGATTAGTGCCTAGGGGCCTGTTTGTTCCTTTTTACATCTGGGGACATCAGTCTACGGGTCTGAGTGCAGGTAGGTGCTCAGATGGGCTCAGATTGCCCCTGTTTTTCCTGGGAAGCCACAACTACTGGGATGGCCTCAGGGACTTTGGAGGTTATCCTACTACTAGGGTTGTGGCCATTGGAATGGGCACATACAATTCCCTTGGAGAGGGCAAGTACAGTCCTCAGGTTTGGCTCCAGGGCCCTGAGCCTGTAGGGTGTGTAGGCCAGAGCTGTTTGGACAGTTGTCTGAAAACACAAACTCGGCTTATGTTTTGGGTCATAGGTATGGCAGGACTGATCTACAGACCATGAGGAGAACACTTCGGGATATGAAAAAAGGGCGAGTGTGAGGCTCTTGCTCAAGTTTTTGTCTCTGGATATCGTGTCACTCATGGTCGTGAAATTGCCGGGTGACTTCATGGGAAATGGACGAGTCTTACTCTCTGGGGGTTCGGTCCCGTCCAAAGAGTTTGGGGTCATTCTGGGGATGGAAGAAGTCCGTTCTTTTGTTGTTGTCGATTTGTTTCATTTTGTTTTTCAACCTCAGATGTCCCACCAAATGAGGGATTCCAGAGTAGAGCCCTGGGGTGGGGCGACTGGACAACCAGAAATCTGGTTAAAAATTGGGGAGTAGGGACATGTCAAGCCCATTATGACATCTAATGGTCCAGCCACTGAGAGGACTTACTAGAGGACAGGACTCACGCTGAGGTCACAATGCGTGTTTATGCTCTCGTCGCACTCAAGAATGGGCGGGGCCTCAGGGTGAATGCTGGTTTCTCCTACACTGAACGTTGGACAACATGCCAACCACAAGTTTTCTTGCCATGGGTCAGGATGAGTTCTGATTTCTGCATCACAGTCACCCGTGGGCAGTGATTGGAGATAAGGTCTAGGTTCTGAAGCCTGAAAACTGAGGTAGGGAAGAGATGATGACCTAAGGCCATGGCGGGTCTGATGTGCTCAGCGTGCGGTCAGCTGTCTGGGTGTTGGTCAGCAGGTCAGGGCTCAGGTTGTGTCAGACAGTGCATTAGTGCCCAGGTTAGACTATATAATTTGGGTACATTCGAGTGCCGTGTAGGTTTATCCTCATTTAAGCTGCCTGGGCTGCTCATTAGGCAATATATTTTTTCTAGAGGGCAGGCAGAGTGCTTCATTGTCGGTCCGGAATTGCCAAACTTGAGGGCTTCGGGGCCAGGAGAGTGAGAACGAAAGTCTGAGAACACAAGCTAGACTTCGGATTCAGGGTGAGGGCACGGAGGTACCCCCTGCAGATCTGAACCAATATCTCATGCATCTGAAGTCAGGGCGAGGATCCCACGTTGGCTCAGGTTGGAGTTTCTGTGCATGACGGCCCCTTCATGAAGGGAGCGGAATCTCGAGGCCATGGAGGTTTTCCACGTTGTGAGATGTGGGATGCCCCCTTCAAGGATTCCTTCTGCTGGACAATTGAGACCTGTTGGACAGCTCCAGTTCATCCCTCATGGAATGACTCCAGAGCACCGTTCCAGGATGGATGCCTGGGAAGTCCGCCTCGCCTTCCAATTGTCTCCTAGCAACAAGACAGTTTAGATCTAATGGATCTGCGAGAGCAACCGGGGTGGCTGAGTTGAAATGCACTTTCCAGAGAATGGGTCCTAACGTGTGTTTGTGTCCATGAGGGCCTTGGAATGGGGAAGTGGCACCGGGACACTGAAGTATTCTCCTAAGCTTTGGCTTAGCTCCCATGCACAAGTTTCCTTGTGGAGACGAGATTTGTTCTGATGGGTGCCTCAGGAAATCCCCTCTGCTGGTATTGGAATCCAGGCTTTTGAGGAGACATGCCTGTAAACCAAAGCAATGAATCCGATAATGGCCTCGGGTCCTGTCTGGTTCAATCTTCTTGGTATGAGTAGAGGTAGATGAGTGGAGGTAGATGCTCAGCCGGTTTCAACCGCACTTTTTTGTCCCGGCCGACCTACACTATTGGGATGGCCCCAGGGACTTTGGAGGGTTCTCCTAATTTGTACGATTTTTGACAATGGAATGGGCAGAATTCCCATGGATTGGGTGGGGGCAGTCCTAATGAGTGGCTCCAAGGCCCCAGCCTGGAGGGAGTGTGGCCCAGGACTTTGAGGACAGAAGACTGAAAACACAAAATCAGCTTAAGTTTGGGGACGTAGGTATGGCACGCCCGATCTACAAACCCTGAGAAGAACTCTTCAGGATATGAAGAATGAGCGAGTCTGCGGCGCTTGCTCAGGCTTTTGTCTCTGACTTTTGTTTCACCTATGGCCGTGGAATGTTGGGAAGATCTCATGGGCCATGGACGAATCTTCCCCTCTGTGGATTTGGCCCGATCCCAATTGTTTTTCGTCAATCTGTGGGATGGGAGGACTCCTTTCAGGTTTGTTACCTCAGGTGTCCCACCAAAAGAGGAATTCCAAAGCAGAGCCCTGGGGAAGAGTGAAGGGACAACCCGAACAATGGTTAAAAATTGGGGCCTAGGGGCATGGCAAGCCCAATATGCTGTCTCTTCATATAGGCCCTGAGAGGCCTTACCTGAGGACTGGGCTCAGGCTGAGGGTCACAATGTGTGTTTGTGACCAATGTGGCCCGCAAGCATGGGCTCGGCCTCATGGGCCACGCTTGTTTCAGTACACTGAACGTTGGACAACATGCCAACCACAAGGTTTCTTGCCATGGGGAAAGAGTTCTGATTTCTGCATCATTTTCAACCCTGGGCAGTGGTTGGAGATAAGGTCTAGGTTCTGGAGCCTGAAAACCGCAGTTGGGAAGAGATGATGACCTAAGGCCATGGCGGGTCCGATGTGCTCAGTGTGCGGCCAGCTGTCTGGGTGGAACCAGGAGGTCCAGGCTCAGGCTGGGTCAGAAGGGGAAATAGTGCCCAGGTCAGCCTATATGTTTGGGGTACAGCCGAATGGCGTGCAGGTTGATCCTCATTTGCGGTTTCGGGGTAGCCCTGAGGGCAATGTTTTATTTCTGTAGGGCAGGCAGAGTGCGGCATTGTAGTTCTGGATTGCCCAACTGGAGCTCTTGTGGGCCAGTAGTCTGAGGACGGAGTCTGAGAACCCAAGCTAGGCCTAGGTTTCTGGGTGAGGATATGGCAGGCACAATCTACAGACCTCAATCGAGACCTTGTGCATCTGAAGTCAGGGCAAGGATCAGACGATCGCTCAGGATGGACTATCTGCCCTGATGGCCCTTTCTTGAAGGGGGTTGGATCACGAGGACATAGGTGTTTTCGCACGATGGGAGTTGTGAGAAGCTCCAAACTTCAAAGATTCTTCTGCAGGACAATTGAGACCTGTTGGTTGGCTCCAGGCCAACGATTCCGAGCAGGGTTCTAAGGATGGATGGCTGGGTACCCCACCTCGCATTCCAATGGTCTCCAAGCAACAAGACAGGTTAGATCTGCTGGATGTGGTGGGCAACCGAGGAGGCTGAGTTGAAATGGACTCTCCTGTGGATGTGTCCTAATATGTTTTTGTGTCTATGGGGACCTTGGAATGAAGCGGTGGCCCTGGGGCCCTGAAGGCTTCTCCTAAACAGAGGCTTTGACACAGCTCCAACGTGCATGTTTCCCATGTGTAGATGAGATTTGTTCTGATGGGTGAGTCAAGAAACAGCCATATGCTGGTATTGAAATCCAGGCCTCTGAGGAGAGATGCCTGGAAACCAAAGCAATGGATCCGATTAGTGCCTAGGGGCCTGTTCGTTCCTTTTTACCTCTGGGGACATCAGTCTACGTGTCTGAGTGCAGGTAGGTGCTCAGATGGGCTCAGATTGCCCCTGTTTGTCCTGGGAAGCCACAACTATTGGGATGGCCACAGGGACTTTGGAGGTTATCCTACTAGTAGGGTTGTGGCCATTGGAATGGGCACATACAATTCCCTTGGAGAGGGCAGTACAGTCCTCAGGTTTGGCTCCAGGGCCCTGAGCCTGTAGGGTGTGTAGGCCAGAGCTGTTTGGACAGTTGTCTGAAAACACAAACTCGGCTTATGTTTTGGGTCATAGGTATGGCAGGACTGATCTACAGACCATGAGGAGAACAATTCGGGATATGAAAAAAGGGCGAGTGTGAGGCTCTTGCTCGAGTTTTTGTCTCTGGATATCGTGTCACTCATGGTCGTGAAATTGCCGGGTGACTTCATGGGAAATGGACGAGTCTTACTCTCTGGGGGTTCGGTCCCGTCCAAAGAGTTTGGGGTCATTCTGGGGATGGAAGTAGTCCGTTTTTTTGTTGTTGTCGATTTGTTTCATTTTGTTTTTCAACCTCAGATGTCCCAACAAATGAGGGATTCCAGAGTAGAGCCCTGGGGTGGGGCGACTGGACAACCAGAAATCTGGTTAAAAATTGGGGACTAGGGATATGTCAAGCCCATTATGATATCTAATGGTCCAGCCACTGAGAGGACTTACAAGAGGACAGGACTCACGCTGAGGTCACAATGCGTGTTTATGCTCTCGTCGCACACAAGAATGGGAAGGGCCACAGGGTGAATGCTGGTTTCTCCTACACTGAACGTTGGACAACATGCCATCCACAAGGTTTCTTGCCATGGGTCAGGAAGAGTTCTGATTTCTGCATCACAGTCACCCGTGGGCAGTGATTGGAGATAAGGTCTAGGTTCTGAAGCCTGAAAACGGAGGTAGGGAAGAGATGATGACCTAAGGCCATGGCGGGTCTGATGTTCTCAGCGTGCGGTCAGCTGTCTGGGTGTTGGTCAGCAGGTCCGGGCTCAGGTTGTGTCAGACAGTGCATTAGTGCCCAGGTTAGACTATATAATTTGGGTACATTCGAGTGCCGTGTAGGTTTATCCTCATTTAAGCTGCCTGGGCTGCTCATTAGGCAATATATTTTTTCTAGAGGGCAGGCAGAGTGCTTCATTGTCGGTCCGGAATTGCCAAACTTGAGGGCTTCGGGGCCAGGAGAGTGAGGACGAAAGTCTGAGAACACAAGCTAGACTTCGGATTCAGGGTGAGGGCACGGCACGTACCCCCTGCAGATTTGAACCAATATCTCATGCATCTGAAGTCAGAGCGAGGATCCGACGTTGGCTCAGGTTGGAGTTTCTGTGCATGACGGCCCCTTCATGAAGGGAGCAGAATCTCGAGGCCATGGAGGTTTTCCACGTTGGGAGATTTGGGATGCCCCCTTCAAGAATTCCCTCTGCGGGACAATTGAGACCTGTTGGACAGCTCCAGGACATCCCATATGGAATGACTCCAGAGCACCGTTCCAGGATGGATGCCTGGGAAGTCCGCCTTGCCTTCCAATTGTCTCCTAGCAACAAGACAGTTTAGATCTAATGGATCTGCGGGAGCAACCGGGGTGGCTGAGTTGAAATGCACTTTCCAGAGGATGGGTCCTAACGTGTGTTTGTGTCCATGAGGGCCTTGGAATGGGGAGGTGGCACCGGGACCCTGAAGTATTCTCCTAAGCTTTGGCTTAGCTCCCATGCACAAGTTTCCTTGTGGAGACGAGATTTGTTCTGATGGGTGCCTCAGGAAATCCCCTCTGCTGGTATTGGAATGCAGGCTTTTGAGGAGACATGCCTGTAAACCAAAGCAATGGATCCGATAATGGCCTCGGGTCCTGTCTGGTTCAATCTTCTTGGTATGAGTGGAGGTAGATGAGTGGAGTTAGATGCTCAGCCGGTATCAACCGCCCTTTTTTGTCCCGGGCGACCTACACTATTGGGATGGCCTCAGGGACTTTGGAGGGTTCTCCTAATTTGTACGATTTTTGACAATGGAATGGGCAGAATTCCCATGGATTGGGTGGGGGCAGTCCTAATGTGTGGCTCCAGGGGCCCCAGCCTGGAGGGAGTGTGGCCCAGGACTTTGAGGACAGAAGACTGAAAACACAAACTCAGCTTAAGTGTGGGGATGTAGGTATGGCACGCCCGATCTACAAACCATGAGAAGAACTCTTCAGGATATGAAGAATGAGCGAGTCTGAGGCGCTTGTTCAGGCTTTTATCTCTGGATTTTGTTTCAGCGATGGCCGTGGAATGTTGGGGAGTCTCATGGGCCATGGACGAATCTTCCTCTCTGTGGATTTGACCCGATCCCAATTGTTTTTCGTCAATCTGTGGGATGGGAGGACACCTTTCAGGTTTGTTACCTCAGTTGTCCCACCAAAAGAGGAATTCCAAAGCAGAGCCCTGGGGAAGAGTAAAGGGACAACCCGAACTATGGTTAAAAATTGGGGCCTAGGGACATGGCAAGCCCAATATGCTGTCTCTTCATATAGGCCCTGAGAGGCCTTACCTGAGGACTGGGCTCAGGCTGAGGGTCACAATGTGTGTTTGTGACCAATGTGGCCCGCAAGCATGGGCTGGGCCTCATGGGCCACGCTTGTTTCAACTACACTGAACGTTGGACAACATGCCAACCACAAGGTTTCTTGCCATGGGGAAAGAGTTCTGATTTCTGCATCATTTTCAACCCTGGGCAGTGGTTGGAGATAAGGTCTAGGTTCTGGAGCCTGAAAACCGCAGTTGGGAAGAGATGACGACCTAAGGCCATGGCAGGTCCGATGTGCTCAGTGTGCGGCCAGCTGTCTGGGTGGGACCAGAAGGTCCAGGCTCAGGCTGGGTCAGAAGGGGAAATAGTGCCCAGGTCAGCCTATATGTTTGGGGTACAGCCGAATGGCGTGCAGGTTGATCCTCATTTGCGGTTTCGGGGTAGCCCTGAGGGCAATGTTTTACTTCTGTAGGGCAGGCAGAGTGCTGCATCGTAGTTCTGGATTGCCCAACTGGAGGGCTTGTGGGCCAGTAGTCTGAGGACGGAGTCTGAGAACCCAAGCTAGGACTAGGTTTCTGGGTGAGGATATGGCAGGCACAATCTACAGACCTCAATCGAGATCTCGTGCATCTGAAGTCAGGGCAAGGATCAGACGATAGCTCAGGTTGGACTTTCTGCCCTGATGGCCATTTCTTGAAGGGGGTTGGATCACGAGGACATGGGGGTTTTCCCACGATGGGAGTTGTGAGAAGCTCCAAACTGCAAAGATTCTTCTGCAGGACAATTGAGACCTGTTGGTTGGCGCCTGGCCAACGATTCCGAGCAGGGTTCTAAGGATGGATGGCTGGGTAGCCCACCTCGCATTCCAATGGTCTCCAAGCAACAAGACAGGTTAGATCTGCTGGATGTGGGGGGCACCCGAGGAGGCTGAGTTGAAATGGACTCTCCTGTGGATGTGTCCTAATATGTTTTTGTGTCTTTGGAGACCTTGGAATGAAGCGGTGGCCCTGGGGCCCTGAAGGGTTCTCCTAAACAGAGGCTTTGACACAGCTCCAACGTGCATGTTTCCCATGTGTAGATGAGATTTGTTCTGATGGGTGAGTCAAGAAATAGCCATATGCTGGTATTGAAATCCAGGCCTCTGAGGAGAGATGCCTGGAAACCAAAGCAATGGATCCGATTAGTGCCTAGGGGCCTGTTCGTTCCTTTTTACCTCTGGGGACATCAGTCTACGGGTCTGAGTGCAGGTAGGTGCTCAGATGGGCTCAGATTGCCCCTGTTTGTCCTGGGAAGCCACAACTACTGGGATGGCCTCAGGGACTTTGGAGGTTATCCTACTAGTAGGGTTGTGGCCATTGGAATGGGCACATACAATTCCCTTGGAGAGGGCAAGTACAGTCCTCAGGTTTGGCTTTAGGGCCCTGAGCCTGTAGGGTGTGTAGGCCAGAGCTGTTTGGACAGTTGTCTGAAAACACAAACTCGGCTTATGTTTTGGGTCATAGGTATGGAAGGACTGATCTACAGACCATGAGGTCAACACTTCGGGATATGAAAAAAGGGCGAGTGTGAGGCTCTTGCTCAAGTTTTTGTCTCTGGATATCGTGTCACTCATGGTCGTGAAATTGCCGGGTGACTTCATGGGAAATGGACGAGTCTTACTCTCTGGGGGTTCGGTCCCATCCAAAGAGTTTGGGGTCATTCTGGGGATGGAAGAAGTCCGTTTTTTTGTTGTTTTCGATTTGTTTCATTTTGTTTTTCAACCTCAGATGTCCCACCAAATGAGGGATTCCAGAGTAGAGCCCTGGGGTGGGGCGACTGGACAACCAGAAATCTGGTTAAAAATTGGGGACTAGGGACATGTCAAGCCCATTATGACATCTAATGGTCCAGCCACTGAGAGGACTTACTAGAGGACAGAACTCACGCTGAGGTCACAATGCGTGTTTATGCTCTCGTCACACTCAAGAATGGGCGGGGCCTCAGTGTGAATGCTGGGTTCTCCTACACTGAACGTTGGACAACATGCCAACCACAAGGTTTCTTGCCATGGGGAAAGAGTTCTGATTTCTGCATCATTTTCAACCCTGGGCAGTGGTTGGAGATAAGGTCTAGGTTCTGGAGCCTGAAAACCGCAGTTGGGAAGAGATGACGACCTAAGGCCATGGCGGGTCCGATGTGCTCAGTGTGCGGCCAGCTGTCTGGGTGGAACCAGGAGGTCCAGGCTCAGGCTGGGTCAGAAGGGGAAATAGTGCCCAGGTCAGCCTATATGTTTGGGGTACAGCCGAATGGCGTGCAGGTTGATCCTCATTTGCGGTTTCGGGGTAGCCCTGAGGGCAATGTTTTATTTCTGTAGGGCAGGCAGAGTGCGGCATTGTAGTTCTGGATTGCCCAACTGGAGCTCTTGTGGGCCAGTAGTCTGAGGACGGAGTCTGAGAACCCAAGCTAGGCCTAGGTTTCTGGGTGAGGATATGGCAGGCACAATCTACAGACCTCAATCGAGACCTTGTGCATCTGAAGTCAGGGCAAGGATCAGACGATCGCTCAGGATGGACTATCTGCCCTGATGGCCCTTTCTTGAAGGGGGTTGGATCACGAGGACATAGGTGTTTTCGCACGATGGGAGTTGTGAGAAGCTCCAAACTTCAAAGATCCTTCTGCAGGACAATTGAGACCTGTTGGTTGGCTCCAGGCCAACGATTCCGAGCAGGGTTCTAAGGATGGATGGCTGGGTACCCCACCTCGCATTCCAATGGTCTCCAAGCAACAAGACAGGTTAGATCTGCTGGATGTGGTGGGCAACCGAGGAGGCTGAGTTGAAATGGACTCTCCTGTGGATGTGTCCTAATATGTTTTTGTGTCTATGGGGACCTTGGAATGAAGCGGTGGCCCTGGGGCCCTGAAGGCTTCTCCTAAACAGAGGCTTTGACACAGCTCCAACGTGCATGTTTCCCATGTGTAGATGAGATTTGTTCTGATGGGTGAGTCAAGAAACAGCCATATGCTGGTATTGAAATCCAGGCCTCTGAGGAGAGATGCCTGGAAACCAAAGCAATGGATCCGATTAGTGCCTAGGGGCCTGTTCGTTCCTTTTTACCTCTGGGGACATCAGTCTACGTGTCTGAGTGCAGGTAGGTGCTCAGATGGGCTCAGATTGCCCCTGTTTGTCCTGGGAAGCCACAACTATTGGGATGGCCACAGGGACTTTGGAGGTTATCCTACTAGTAGGGTTGTGGCCATTGGAATGGGCACATACAATTCCCTTGGAGAGGGCAGTACAGTCCTCAGGTTTGGCTCCAGGGCCCTGAGCCTGTAGGGTGTGTAGGCCAGAGCTGTTTGGACAGTTGTCTGAAAACACAAACTCGGCTTATGTTTTGGGTCATAGGTATGGCAGGACTGATCTACAGACCATGAGGAGAACAATTCGGGATATGAAAAAAGGGCGAGTGTGAGGCTCTTGCTCGAGTTTTTGTCTCTGGATATCGTGTCACTCATGGTCGTGAAATTGCCGGGTGACTTCATGGGAAATGGACGAGTCTTACTCTCTGGGGGTTCGGTCCCGTCCAAAGAGTTTGGGGTCATTCTGGGGATGGAAGTAGTCCGTTTTTTTGTTGTTGTCGATTTGTTTCATTTTGTTTTTCAACCTCAGATGTCCCAACAAATGAGGGATTCCAGAGTAGAGCCCTGGGGTGGGGCGACTGGACAACCAGAAATCTGGTTAAAAATTGGGGACTAGGGATATGTCAAGCCCATTATGATATCTAATGGTCCAGCCACTGAGAGGACTTACAAGAGGACAGGACTCACGCTGAGGTCACAATGCGTGTTTATGCTCTCGTCGCACACAAGAATGGGAAGGGCCACAGGGTGAATGCTGGTTTCTCCTACACTGAACGTTGGACAACATGCCATCCACAAGGTTTCTTGCCATGGGTCAGGAAGAGTTCTGATTTCTGCATCACAGTCACCCGTGGGCAGTGATTGGAGATAAGGTCTAGGTTCTGAAGCCTGAAAACGGAGGTAGGGAAGAGATGATGACCTAAGGCCATGGCGGGTCTGATGTTCTCAGCGTGCGGTCAGCTGTCTGCGTGTTGGTCAGCAGGTCCGGGCTCAGGTTGTGTCAGACAGTGCATTAGTGCCCAGGTTAGACTATATAATTTGGGTACATTCGAGTGCCGTGTAGGTTTATCCTCATTTAAGCTGCCTGGGCTGCTCATTAGGCAATATATTTTTTCTAGAGGGCAGGCAGAGTGCTTCATTGTCGGTCCGGAATTGCCAAACTTGAGGGCTTCGGGGCCAGGAGAGTGAGGACGAAAGTCTGAGAACACAAGCTAGACTTCGGATTCAGGGTGAGGGCACGGCACGTACCCCCTGCAGATTTGAACCAATATCTCATGCATCTGAAGTCAGAGCGAGGATCCGACGTTGGCTCAGGTTGGAGTTTCTGTGCATGACGGCCCCTTCATGAAGGGAGCAGAATCTCGAGGCCATGGAGGTTTTCCACGTTGGGAGATTTGGGATGCCCCCTTCAAGAATTCCCTCTGCGGGACAATTGAGACCTGTTGGACAGCTCCAGGACATCCCATATGGAATGACTCCAGAGCACCGTTCCAGGATGGATGCCTGGGAAGTCCGCCTTGCCTTCCAATTGTCTCCTAGCAACAAGACAGTTTAGATCTAATGGATCTGCGGGAGCAACCGGGGTGGCTGAGTTGAAATGCACTTTCCAGAGGATGGGTCCTAACGTGTGTTTGTGTCCATGAGGGCCTTGGAATGGGGAGGTGGCACCGGGACCCTGAAGTATTCTCCTAAGCTTTGGCTTAGCTCCCATGCACAAGTTTCCTTGTGGAGACGAGATTTGTTCTGATGGGTGCCTCAGGAAATCCCCTCTGCTGGTATTGGAATGCAGGCTTTTGAGGAGACATGCCTGTAAACCAAAGCAATGGATCCGATAATGGCCTCGGGTCCTGTCTGGTTCAATCTTCTTGGTATGAGTGGAGGTAGATGAGTGGAGTTAGATGCTCAGCCGGTATCAACCGCCCTTTTTTGTCCCGGGCGACCTACACTATTGGGATGGCCTCAGGGACTTTGGAGGGTTCTCCTAATTTGTACGATTTTTGACAATGGAATGGGCAGAATTCCCATGGATTGGGTGGGGGCAGTCCTAATGTGTGGCTCCAGGGGCCCCAGCCTGGAGGGAGTGTGGCCCAGGACTTTGAGGACAGAAGACTGAAAACACAAACTCAGCTTAAGTGTGGGGATGTAGGTATGGCACGCCCGATCTACAAACCATGAGAAGAACTCTTCAGGATATGAAGAATGAGCGAGTCTGAGGCGCTTGTTCAGGCTTTTATCTCTGGATTTTGTTTCAGCGATGGCCGTGGAATGTTGGGGAGTCTCATGGGCCATGGACGAATCTTCCTCTCTGTGGATTTGACCCGATCCCAATTGTTTTTCGTCAATCTGTGGGATGGGAGGACACCTTTCAGGTTTGTTACCTCAGTTGTCCCACCAAAAGAGGAATTCCAAAGCAGAGCCCTGGGGAAGAGTAAAGGGACAACCCGAACTATGGTTAAAAATTGGGGCCTAGGGACATGGCAAGCCCAATATGCTGTCTCTTCATATAGGCCCTGAGAGGCCTTACCTGAGGACTGGGCTCAGGCTGAGGGTCACAATGTGTGTTTGTGACCAATGTGGCCCGCAAGCATGGGCTGGGCCTCATGGGCCACGCTTGTTTCAACTACACTGAACGTTGGACAACATGCCAACCACAAGGTTTCTTGCCATGGGGAAAGAGTTCTGATTTCTGCATCATTTTCAACCCTGGGCAGTGGTTGGAGATAAGGTCTAGGTTCTGGAGCCTGAAAACCGCAGTTGGGAAGAGATGACGACCTAAGGCCATGGCAGGTCCGATGTGCTCAGTGTGCGGCCAGCTGTCTGGGTGGGACCAGAAGGTCCAGGCTCAGGCTGGGTCAGAAGGGGAAATAGTGCCCAGGTCAGCCTATATGTTTGGGGTACAGCCGAATGGCGTGCAGGTTGATCCTCATTTGCGGTTTCGGGGTAGCCCTGAGGGCAATGTTTTACTTCTGTAGGGCAGGCAGAGTGCTGCATCGTAGTTCTGGATTGCCCAACTGGAGGGCTTGTGGGCCAGTAGTCTGAGGACGGAGTCTGAGAACCCAAGCTAGGACTAGGTTTCTGGGTGAGGATATGGCAGGCACAATCTACAGACCTCAATCGAGATCTCGTGCATCTGAAGTCAGGGCAAGGATCAGACGATAGCTCAGGTTGGACTTTCTGCCCTGATGGCCATTTCTTGAAGGGGGTTGGATCACGAGGACATGGGGGTTTTCCCACGATGGGAGTTGTGAGAAGCTCCAAACTGCAAAGATTCTTCTGCAGGACAATTGAGACCTGTTGGTTGGCGCCTGGCCAACGATTCCGAGCAGGGTTCTAAGGATGGATGGCTGGGTAGCCCACCTCGCATTCCAATGGTCTCCAAGCAACAAGACAGGTTAGATCTGCTGGATGTGGGGGGCACCCGAGGAGGCTGAGTTGAAATGGACTCTCCTGTGGATGTGTCCTAATATGTTTTTGTGTCTTTGGAGACCTTGGAATGAAGCGGTGGCCCTGGGGCCCTGAAGGGTTCTCCTAAACAGAGGCTTTGACACAGCTCCAACGTGCATGTTTCCCATGTGTAGATGAGATTTGTTCTGATGGGTGAGTCAAGAAATAGCCATATGCTGGTATTGAAATCCAGGCCTCTGAGGAGAGATGCCTGGAAACCAAAGCAATGGATCCGATTAGTGCCTAGGGGCCTGTTCGTTCCTTTTTACCTCTGGGGACATCAGTCTACGGGTCTGAGTGCAGGTAGGTGCTCAGATGGGCTCAGATTGCCCCTGTTTGTCCTGGGAAGCCACAACTACTGGGATGGCCTCAGGGACTTTGGAGGTTATCCTACTAGTAGGGTTGTGGCCATTGGAATGGGCACATACAATTCCCTTGGAGAGGGCAAGTACAGTCCTCAGGTTTGGCTTTAGGGCCCTGAGCCTGTAGGGTGTGTAGGCCAGAGCTGTTTGGACAGTTGTCTGAAAACACAAACTCGGCTTATGTTTTGGGTCATAGGTATGGAAGGACTGATCTACAGACCATGAGGTCAACACTTCGGGATATGAAAAAAGGGCGAGTGTGAGGCTCTTGCTCAAGTTTTTGTCTCTGGATATCGTGTCACTCATGGTCGTGAAATTGCCGGGTGACTTCATGGGAAATGGACGAGTCTTACTCTCTGGGGGTTCGGTCCCGTCCAAAGAGTTTGGGGTCATTCTGGGGATGGAAGAAGTCCGTTTTTTTGTTGTTTTCGATTTGTTTCATTTTGTTTTTCAACCTCAGATGTCCCACCAAATGAGGGATTCCAGAGTAGAGCCCTGGGGTGGGGCGACTGGACAACCAGAAATCTGGTTAAAAATTGGGGACTAGGGACATGTCAAGCCCATTATGACATCTAATGGTCCAGCCACTGAGAGGACTTACTAGAGGACAGAACTCACGCTGAGGTCACAATGCGTGTTTATGCTCTCGTCACACTCAAGAATGGGCGGGGCCTCAGTGTGAATGCTGGGTTCTCCTACACTGAACGTTGGACAACATGCCAACCACAAGGTTTCTTACCATGGGTCAGGAAGAGTTCTGATTTCTGCATCACAGTCACCCGTGGGCAGTGATTGGAGATAAGGTCTAGGTTCTGAAGCCTGAAAACTGAGGTAAGGAAAAGATGATGACTTAAGGCCATGGCGGTTCTGATGTGCTCAGCGTGCGGTCAGCTGTCTGGGTGTTGGTCAGCAGGTCCGGGCTCAGGTTGTGTCAGACAGTGCATTAGTGCCCAGGTTAGACTATATAATTTGGGTACATTCGAGTGCCGTGTAGGTTTATCCTCATTTAAGCTGCCTGGGCTGCTCATTAGGCAATATATTTTTTCTAGAGGGCAGGCAGAGTGCTTCATTGTCGGTCCGGAATTGCCAAACTTGAGGGCTTCGGGGCCAGCAGAGTGAGGACAGAAGTCTGAGAACACAAGCTAGACTTCGGATTCATGGTGAGGGCACGGCAGGTACCCCCTTCAGATCTGAACCAATATCTCATGCATCTGAAGTCAGGGCGAGGATCCCACGTTGGCTCAGGTTGGAGTTTCTGTGCATGACGGCCCCTTCATGAAGAGAGCGGAATCTCGAGGCCATGGAGGTTTTCCACGTTGGGAGATGTGGGATGCCCCCTACAAGGATTCCTTCTGCGGGACAATTGAGACCTGTTGGACAGCTCCAGGACATCCCATATGGAATGACTCCAGAGAACCGTTCCAGGATGGATGCCTGGGAAGTCCGCCTCGCCTTCCAATTGTCTCCTAGCAACAAGACAGTTTAGATCTCATGGATCTGCGGGAGCAACCGGGGTGGCTGAGTTGAAATGCACTTTCCAGAGGATGGGTCCTAACGTGTGTTTGCGTCCATGAGGGCCTTGGAATGGGGAGGTGGCACCGGGACCCTGAAGTATTCTCCTAAGCTTTGGCATAGCTCCCTTGCACAAGTTTCCTTGTGGAGACGAGATTTGTTCTGATGGGTGCCTCAGGAAATCCCCTCTGCTGGTATTGGAATCCAGGCTTTTGAGGAGACATGCCTGTAAACCAAAGCAATGGATCCGATAATGGCCTCGCGTCCTGTCTGGTTCAATCTTCTTGGTATGAGTGGAGGTAGATGAGTGGAGGTAGATGCTCAGCCGGTATCAACCGCCCTTTTTTGTCCCGGGCGACCTACACTATTGTTATGGCCTCAGGGACTTTGGAGGGTTCTCCTAATTTGTACGATTTTTGACAATGGAATGGGCAGAATTCCCATGGATTGGGTGGGGGCAGTCCTAATGTGTGGCTCCAGGGGCCCCAGCCTGGAGGGAGTGTGGCCCAGGAGTTTGAGGACAGAAGACTGAAAACACAAACTCAGCTTAAGTTTGGGGACGTAGGTATGGCACGCCCGATCTACAAACCCTGAGAAGAACTCTTCAGGATATGAAGAATGAGCGAGTCTGAGGAGCTTGCTCAGGCTTTTGTGTCTGGATTTTGTTTCAGCGATGGCCGTGGAATGTTGGGGAGGTCTCATGGGCCATGGACGAATCTTCCTCTCTGTGGATTTGGCCCGATCCCAATTGTTTTTCGTCAATCTGTGGGATGGGAGGACTCCTTTCAGGTTTGTTACCTCAGGTGTCCCACCAAAAGAGGAATTCCAAAGAGAGCCCTGGGGAAGAGTGAAGTGACAACCCGAACTATGGTTAAAAATTGCGGCCTAGGGGCATGGCAAGCCCAATATGCTGTCTCTTCATATAGGCCCTGAGAGGCCTTACCTGAGGACTGGGCTCAGGCTGAGGGTCAAAATGTTTGTTTGTGACCAATGTGGACTGCAAGCATGGGCTGGGCCTCATGGGCCACGCTTGTTTCAACTACACTGAACGTTGGACAACATGCCAACCACAAGGTTTCTTGCCATGGGGAAAGAGTTCTGATTTCTGCATCATTTTCAAACTGGGCAGTGATTGGTGATAAGGTCTAGGTTCTGGAGCCTGAAAACCGCATTTGGGAAGAGATGACGACCTAAGGCCATGGCGGGTTTGATGTGCTCAGTGTGCGGCCAGCTATCTGGGTGGGACCAGGAGGTCCAGGCTCAGGCTGGGTCAGAAGGGGAAATAGTGCCCAGGTCAGCCTATATGTTTGGGGTACAGCCGAATGGCGTGCAGGTGGATCCTCATTTGCGGTTTCGGGGTAGCCCTGTGGGCAATGTTTTAATTCTGTAGGGCAGGCAGAGTGCGGCATTGTAGTTCTGGATTGCCCAACTGGAGGGCTTGTGGGCCAGTAGTCTGAGGACGGAGTCTGAGAACCCAAGATAGGCCTAGGTTTCTGGGTGAGGATATGGCTGGCACAATCTACAGACCTCAATCGAGATCTCGTGAATCTGAAGTCAGGGCAAGGATCAGACGATCGCTCAGGGTGGACTTTCTGCCCTGATGGCCCTTTCTTGAAGGGGGTTGGATCACGAGGACATGGGGGTTTTCCCACGATGGGTGTTGTGAGAAGCTCCAAACTGCAAAGATTCTTCTGCAGGACAATTGAGACCTGTTGGTTGGCTCCAGGCCAACGATTCCGAGCAGGGTCCTAAGGATGGATGGCTGGGTAGCCCACCTCGCATTCCAATGGTCTCCAAGCAACAAGACAGGTTAGATCTGCTGGATGTGGGGGGCAACCGAGGAGGCTGAGTTGAAATGGACTCTCCTGTGGATGTGTCCTAATATGTTTTTGTGTCTATGGAGACCTTGGAATGAAGCGGTGGCCCTGGGGCCCTGAAGGGTTCTCCTAAACAGAGGCTTTGACACAGCTCCAACGTGCATGTTTCCCATGTGTAGATGAGATTTGTTCTGATGGGTGAGTCAAGAAACAGCCATATGCTGGTATTGAAATCCAGGCCTCTGAGGAGAGATGCCTGGAAACCAAAGCAATGGATCCGATTAGTGCCTAGGGGCCTGTTCGTTCCTTTTTACCTCTGGGGACATCAGTCTACGGGTCTGAGTGCAGGTAGGTGCTCAGATGGGCTCAGATTGCCCCTGTTTGTCCTGGGAAGCCACAACTATTGGGATGGCCTCAGGGACTTTGGAGGTTATCCTACTAGTAGGGTTGTGGCCATTGGAATGGGCACATACAATTCCCTTGGAGAGGGCAAGTACAGTCCTCAGGTTTGGCTCCAGGGCCCTGAGCCTGTAGGGTGTGTAGGCCAGAGCTGTTTGGACAGTTGTCTGAAAACACAAACTCGGCTTATGTTTTGGGTCATAGGTATGGCTGGACTGATCTACAGACCATGAGGAGAACACTTCGGGATATGAAAAAAGGGCGAGTGTGAGGCTCTTGCTCAAGTTTTTGTCTCTGGATATCGTGTCACTCATGGTCGTGAAATTGCCGTGTGACTTCATGGGAAATGGACGAGTCTTACTCTCTGGGGGTTCGGTCCCGTCCAAAGAGTTTGGGGTCATTCTGGGGATGGAAGAAGTCCGTTTTTTTGTTGTTTTCGATTTGTTTCATTTTGTTTTTCAACCTCAGATGTCCCACCAAATGAGGGATTCCAGAGTAGAGCCCTGGGGTGGGGCGACTGGACAACCAGAAATCTGGTTAAAAATTGGGGACTAGGGACATGTCAAGCCCATTATGACATCTAATGGTCCAGCCACTGAGAGGACATACTAGAGGACAGGACTCACGCTGAGGTCACAATGCGTGTTTATGCTCTCGTCGCACGCAAGAATGGGCGGGGCCTCAGGGTGAATGCTGGTTTCTCCTACACTGAACGTTGGACAACATGCCAACCACAAGGTTTCTTGCCATGGATCAGGAAGAGTTCTGATTTCTGCATCACAGTCACCCGTGGGCAGTGATTGGAGATAAGGTCTAGGTTCTGAAGCCTGAAAACTGAGGTAGGGAAGAGATGATGACCTAAGGCCATGGCGGGTCTGATGTGCTCAGCGTGCGGTCAGCTGTCTGGGTGTTGGTCAGCAGGTCCGGGCTCAGGTTGTGTCAGACAGTGCATTAGTGCCCAGGTTAGACTATATAATTTGGGTACATTCGAGTGCCGTGTAGGTTTATCCTCATTTAAGCTGCCTGGGCTGCTCATTAGGCAATATATTTTTTCTAGAGGGCAGGCAGAGTGCTTCATTGTCGGTCCGGAATTGCCAAACTTGAGGGCTTCGGGGCCAGGAGAGTGAGGACGGAAGTCTGAGAACACAAGCTAGACTTCGGATTCAGGGTGAGGGCACGGCAGGTACCCCCTGCAGATCTGAACCAATATCTCATGCATCTGAAGTCAGGGCGAGGATCCCACGTTGGCTCAGGTTGGAGTTTCTGTGCATGACGGCCCCTTCATGAAGGGAGCGGAATCTCGAGGCCATGCAGGTTTTCCACGTTGGGAGAAGTGGGATGCCCCTTTCAAGGATTCCCTCTGCGGGACAATTGCGACCTGTTGGACAGCTCCAGGAGATCCCATATGGAATGACTCCAGAGCACCGTTCGAGGATGGATGCCTGGGAAGTCCGCCTCGCCTTCCAATTGTCGCCTAGCAACAAAACAGTTTAGATCTAATGGATCTGCGGGAGCAACCGGGGTGGCTGAGTTGAAATGCACTTTCCAGAGGATGGGTCCTAACGTGATGTTGTGTCCATGAAGGCCTTGGAAGGGGGAGGTGGCACCGGGACCCTGAAGTATTCTCCTAAGCTTTGGCATAGCTCCCATGCACAAGTTTCCTTGTGGAGACGAGATTTGTTCTGATGGGTGCCTCAGGAAATCCCCTCTGCTGGTATTGGAATCCAGGCTTTTGAGGAGACATGCCTGTAAACCAAAGCAATGGATCCGATAATGGCCTCGGGTCCTGTCTGGTTCAATCTTCTCGGTATGAGTGGAGGTAGATGAGTGGAGGTAGATGCTCAGCCGGTATCAACCGCCCTTTTTTGTCCCGGGCGACCTACACTATTGGGATGGCCTCAGGGACTTTGGAGGGTTCTCCTAATTTGTACGATTTTTGACAATGGAATGGGCAGAATTCCCATGGATTGGGTCGGGCAGTCCTACTGTGTGCCTCCAGGGGCCCGAGCCTGGAGGGAGTGTGGCCCAGGACTTTGAGGACAGAAGACTGAAAACACAATCTCAGCTTAAGTTTAAGGACGTAGGTATGGCACGCCCGATCTACAAACCATGAGAAGAACTCTTCAGGATATGAAGATGAGCGAGTCTGAGGATCTTGCTCAGGCTTTTTTCTCTGGATTTTGTTTCAGCGATGGCCGTGGAATGTTTTGGAGGTCTCATGGGCCATGGACGAATCTTCCTCTCTGTGGATTTGGCCCGATTCCAATTGTTTTTCGTCAATCTGTGGGATGGGCGGACTCCTTTCAGGTTTGTTACCTCAGGTGTCCCACCAAAAGAGGAATTCCAATGCAGAGCCCTGGGGAAGAGTGAAGGGACAACGCGAACTATGGTTAAATATTGGGGCCTAGGGGCATGGCAAGCCCAATATGCTGTCTCTTCATATAGGCCCTGAGAGGCCTTACCTGAGGACTGGGCTCAGGCTGAGGGTCACAATGTGTGTTTGTGACCAATGTGGCCCGCAAGCATGAGCTGGGCCTCATGGGCCACGCTTGTTTCAACTACACTGAACTTTGGACAACATGCCAACCACAAGGTTTCTTGCCATGGGGAAAGAGTTCTGATTTCTGCATCATTTTCAACCCTGGGCCGTGGTTGGAGATAAGGTCTAGGTTCTGGAGCCTGAAAACCGCAGTTGGGAAGAGATGACGTCCTAAGGCCATGGCGGTTCCGATGTGCTCAGTGTGCGGCCAGCTGTCTGGGTGGGACCAGGAGGTCCAGGCTCAGGCTGGGTCAGAAGGGGAAATAGTGCCCAGGTCAGCCTATATGTTTGGGGTACAGCCGAATGGCGTGCAGGATGATCCTCATTTGGGGTTTCGGGGTAGCCCTGAGGGCAATGTTTTAATTCTGTAGGCCAGGCAGAGTGCGGCATTGTAGTTCTGGATTGCCAAACTGGAGGGCTTGTGGGCCAGTAGTCTGAGGACGGAGTCTGAGAACCCAAGCTAGGCCTAGGATTCTGGGTGAGGATATGGCAGGCACAATCTACAGACCTCAATCGAGATCTCGTGCATCTGAAGTCAGGGCAAGGATCAGACGATCGCTCAGGTTGGACTTTCTGCCCTGATGGCCCTTTCTTGAAGGGGGTTGGATCACGAGGACATGGGGGTTTTCCCACGATGGGAGTTGTGAGAAGCTCCAAACTTCAAAGATTCTTCTGCAGGACAATTGAGACCTGTTGGTTGGCTCCAGGCCAACGATTCCGAGCAGGGTTCTAAGGATGGATGGCTGGGTAGCCCACCTCGCATTCCAATGGTCTCCAAGCAACAAGACAGGTTAGATCTGCTGGATGTGGGGGGCAACCGAGGAGGCTGAGTTGAAATGGACTCTCCTGTGGATGTGTCCTAATATGTTTTTGTGTCTATGGAGACCTTGGAATGAAGCGGTGGCCCTGGGGCCCTGAAGGGTTCTCCTAAACAGAGGCTTTGACACAGCTCCAAGGTGCATGTTTCCCATGTGTAGATGAGATTTGTTCTGATGGGTGAGTCAAGAAACAGCCATATGCTGGTATTGAAATCCAGGCCTCTGAGGAGAGATGCCTGGAAACCAAAGCAATGGATCCGATTAGTGCCTAGGGGCCTGTTTGTTCCTTTTTACATCTGGGGACATCAGTCTACGGGTCTGAGTGCAGGTAGGTGCTCAGATGGGCTCAGATTGCCCCTGTTTGTCCTGGGAAGCCACAACTACTGGGATGGCCTCAGGGACTTTGGAGGTTATCCTACTAGTAGGGTTGTGGCCATTGGAATGGGCACATACAATTCCCTTGGAGAGGGCAAGTACAGTCCTCAGGTTTGGCTCCAGGGCCCTGAGCCTGTAGGGTGTGTAGGCCAGAGCTGTTTGGACAGTTGTCTGAAAACACAAACTCGGCTTATGTTTTGGGTCATAGGTATGGCAGGACTGATCTACAGACCATGAGGAGAACACTTCGGGATATGAAAAAAGGGCGAGTGTGAGGCTCTTGCTCAAGTTTTTGTCTCTGGATATCGTGTCACTCATGGTCGTGAAATTGCCGGGTGACTTCATGGGAAATGGACGAGTCTTACTCTCTGGGGGTTCGGTCCCGTCCAAAGAGTTTGGGGTCATTCTGGGGATGGAAGAAGTCCGTTCTTTTGTTGTTGTCGATTTGTTTCATTTTGTTTTTCAACCTCAGATGTCCCACCAAATGAGGGATTCCAGAGTAGAGCCCTGGGGTGGGGCGACTGGACAACCAGAAATCTGGTTAAAAATTGGGGACTAGGGACATGTCAAGCCCATTATGACATCTAATGGTCCAGCCACTGAGAGGACTTACTAGAGGACAGGACTCACGCTGAGGTCACAATGCGTGTTTATGCTCTCGTCGCACTCAAGAATGGGCGGGGCCTCAGGGTGAATGCTGGTTTCTCCTACACTGAACGTTGGACAACATGCCAACCACAAGGTTTCTTGCCATGGGTCAGGATGAGTTCTGATTTCTGCATCACAGTCACCCGTGGGCAGTGATTGGAGATAAGGTCTAGGTTCTGAAGCCTGAAAACTGAGGTAGGGAAGAGATGATGACCTAAGGCCATGGCGGGTCTGATGTGCTCAGCGTGCGGTCAGCTGTCTGGGTGTTGGTCAGCAGGTCAGGGCTCAGGTTGTGTCAGACAGTGCATTAGTGCCCAGGTTAGACTATATAATTTGGGTACATTCGAGTGCCGTGTAGGTTTATCCTCATTTAAGCTGCCTGGGCTGCTCATTAGGCAATATATTTTTTCTAGAGGGCAGGCAGAGTGCTTCATTGTCGTTCTGGAATTGCCAAACTTGAGGGCTTCGGGGCCAGGAGAGTGAGGACGGAAGTCTGAGAACACAAGCTAGACTTCGGATTCAGGGTGAGGGCACGGAGGTACCCCCTGCAGATCTGAACCAATATCTCATGCATCTGAAGTCAGGGCGAGGATCCCACGTTGGCTCAGGTTGGAGTTTCTGTGCATGACGGCCCCTTCATGAAGGGAGCGGAATCTCGAGGCCATGGAGGTTTTCCACCTTGTGAGATGTGGGATGTCCCCTTCAAGGATTCCTTCTGCGGGACAATTGAGACCTGTTGGACAGCTCCAGTTCATCCCTCATGGAATGACTCCAGAGCACCGTTCCAGGATGGATGCCTGGGAAGTCCGCCTCGCCTTCCAATTGTCTCCTAGCAACAAGACAGTTTAGATCTAATGGATCTGCGAGAGCAACCGGGGTGGCTGAGTTGAAATGCACTTTCCAGAGAATGGGTCCTAACGTGTGTTTGTGTCCATGAGTGCCTTGGAATGGGGAAGTGGCACCGGGACACTGAAGTATTCTCCTAAGCTTTGGCATAGCTCCCATGCACAAGTTTCCTTGTGGAGACGAGATTTGTTCTGATGGGTGCCTCAGGAAATCCCCTCTGCTGGTATTGGAATCCAGGCTTTTGAGGAGACATGCCTGTAAACCAAAGCAATGAATCCGATAATGGCCTCGGGTCCTGTCTGGTTCAATCTTCTTGGTATGAGTAGAGGTAGATGAGTGGAGGTAGATGCTCAGCCGGTATCAACCGCACTTTTTTGTCCCGGCCGACCTACACTATTGGGATGGCCCCAGGGACTTTGGAGGGTTCTCCTAATTTGTACGATTTTTGACAATGGAATGGGCAGAATTCCCATGGATTGGGTGGGGGCAGTCCTAATGAGTGGCTCCAAGGCCCCAGCCTGGAGGGAGTGTGGCCCAGGACTTTGAGGACAGAAGACTGAAAACACAAAATCAGCTTAAGTTTGGGGACGTAGGTATGGCACGCCCGATCTACAAACCCTGAGAAGAACTCTTCAGGATATGAAGAATGAGCGAGTCTGCGGCGCTTGCTCAGGCTTTTGTCTCTGACTTTTGTTTCACCTATGGCCGTGGAATGTTGGGAAGATCTCATGGGCCATGGACGAATCTTCCCCTCTGTGGATTTGGCCCGATCCCAATTGTTTTTCGTCAATCTGTGGGATGGGAGGACTCCTTTCAGGTTTGTTACCTCAGGTGTCCCACCAAAAGAGGAATTCCAAAGCAGAGCCCTGGGGAAGAGTGAAGGGACAACCCGAACTATGGTTAAAAATTGGGGCCTAGGGGCATGGCAAGCCCAATATGCTGTCTCTTCATATAGGCCCTGAGAGGCCTTACCTGAGGACTGGGCTCAGGCTGAGGGTCACAATGTGTGTTTGTGACCAATGTGGCCCGCAAGCATGGGCTCGGCCTCATGGGCCACGCTTGTTTCAGTACACTGAACGTTGGACAACATGCCAACCACAAGGTTTCTTGCCATGGGGAAAGAGTTCTGATTTCTGCATCATTTTCAACCCTGGGCAGTGGTTGGAGATAAAGTCTAGGTTCTGGAGCCTGAAAACCGCAGTTGGGAAGAGATGACGACCTAAGGCCATGGCGGGTCCGATGTGCTCAGTGTGCGGCCAGCTGTCTGGGTGGAACCAGGAGGTCCAGGCTCAGGCTGGGTCAGAAGGGGAAATAGTGCCCAGGTCAGCCTATATGTTTGGGGTACAGCCGAATGGCGTGCAGGTTGATCCTCATTTGCGGTTTCGGGGTAGCCCTGAGGGCAATGTTTTATTTCCGTAGGGCAGGCAGAGTGCGGCATTGTAGTTCTGGATTGCCCAACTGGAGGGTTTGTGGGCCAGTAGTCTGAGGACGGAGTCTGAGAACCCAAGCTAGGCCTAGGTTTCTGGGTGAGGATATGGCAGGCACAATCTACAGACCTCAATCGAGACCTTGTGCATCTGAAGTCAGGGCAAGGATCAGACGATCGCTCAGGTTGGACTTTCTGCCCTGATGGCCCTTTCTTGAAGGGGGTTGGATCACGAGGACATAGGTGTTTTCGCACGATGGGAGTTGTGAGAAGCTCCAAACTTCAAAGATTCTTCTGCAGGACAATTGAGACCTGTTGGTTGGCTCCAGGCCAACGATTCCGAGCAGGGTTCTAAGGATGGATGGCTGGGTAGCCCACCTCGCATTCCAATGGTCTCCAAGCAACAAGACAGGTTAGATCTGCTGGTTGTGGTGGGCAACCGAGGAGGCTGAGTTGAAATGGACTCTCCTGTGGATGTGTCCTAATATGTTTTTGTGTCTATGGGGACCTTGGAATGAAGCGGTGGCCCTGGGGCCCTGAAGGCTTCTCCTAAACAGAGGCTTTGACACAGCTCCAACGTGCATGTTTCCCATGTGTAGATGAGATTTGTTCTGATGGGTGAGTCAAGAAACAGCCATATGCTGGTATTGAAATCCAGGCCTCTGAGGAGAGATGCCTGGAAACCAAAGCAATGGATCCGATTAGTGCCTAGGGGCCTGTTCGTTCCTTTTTACCTCTGGGGACATCAGTCTACGGGTCTGAGTGCAGGTAGGTGCTCAGATGGGCTCAGATTGCCCCTGTTTGTCTTGGGAAGCCACAATTATTGGGATGGCCTCAGGGACTTTGGAGGTTATCCTACTAGTAGGGTTGTGGCCATTGGAATGGGCACATACAATTCCCTTGGAGAGGGCAAGTACAGTCCTCAGGTTTGGCTCCAGGGCCCTGAGCCTGTAGGATGTGTAGGCCAGAGATGTTTGGACAGTCGTCTGAAAACACAAACTCGGCTTATGTTTTGGGTCATAGGTATGGCAGGACTGATCTACAGACCATGAGGAGAACACTTCGGGATATGAAAAAAGGTCGAGTGTGAGGCTCTTGCTCAAGTTTTCTTTCTGGATATCGTGTCACTCATGGTCGTGAAATTGCCGGGTGACTTCATGGGAAATGGACGAGTCTTACTCTCTGAGGCTTCGGTCCCATCCAAAGAGTTTGGGGTCATTGTGGGGATGGAAGAAGTCCGTTTTTTTTGTTGTTGTCGATTTGTTTCATTTTGTATTTCAACCTCAGATGTCCCACCAAATGAGGGATTCCAGAGTAGAGCCCTGGGTTGGGTCGACTGGACAACCAGAATTCTGGTTAAAAATTGGGGACTAGGGACATGTCAAGCCCATTATGACATCTAATGGTCCAGCCACTGAGAGGACTTACTAGAGGACAGGACTCACGCTGAGGTCACAATCCGTGTTTATGCTCTCGTCGCACTCAAGAATGGGTGGGGCCTCAGGGTGAATGCTGGTTTCTCCTACACTGAACGTTGGACAACATGCCAACCACAAGGTTTCTTGCCATGGGTCAGGAAGAGTTCTGATTTCTGCATCACAGTCACCCGTGGGCAGTGATTGGAGATAAGGTCTAGGTTCTGAAGCCTGAAAACTGAGGTAGGGAAGAGATGATGACCTAAGGCCATGGTGGGTCTGATGTGCTCAGCGTGCGGTCAGCTGTCTGGGTGTTGGTCAGCAGGTCAGGGCTCAGGTTGTGTCAGACAGTGCATTAGTGCCCAGGTTAGACTATATAATTTGGGTACATTCGAGTGCCGTGTAGGTTTATCCTCATTTAAGCTGCCTGGGCTGCTCATTAGGCAATATATTTTTTCTAGACGGCAGGCAGAGTGCTTCATTGTCGGTCCGGAATTGCCAAACTTGAGGGCTTCGGGGCCAGGGGAGTGAGGACGGAAGTCTGAGAACACAAGCTAGACTTCGGATTCAGGGTGAGGGCACGGCAGGTACCCCCTGCAGATCTGAACCAATATCTCATGCATCTGAAGTCAGGGCGAGGATTCGACGTTGGCTCAGGTTGGAGTTTCTGTGCATGACGGCCCCTTCATGAAGGGAGCGGAATCTCGAGGCCATGGAGGTTTTCCACGTTGGGAGATGTGGGATGCCCCCTTCAAGGATTCCTTCTGCGGGACAATTGAGACCTGTTGGACAGCTCCAGGACATCCCATATGGAATGACTCCAGAGCACTGTTCGAGGATGGATGCCTGGGAAGTCCGCCTCGCCTTCCAATTGTCTCCTAGCAACAAGACAGTTTACATCTAATGGATCTGCGGGAGCAACCGGGGTGGCTGAGTTGAAATGCACTTTCCAGAGGATGGGTCCTAACGTGTGTTTGTGTCCATGAGGGCCTTGGAATGGGGAGGTGGCACCGGGACCCTGAAGTATTCTCCTAAGCTTTGGCACAGCTTCCATGCACAAGTTTCCTTGTGGAGAAGAGATTTGTTCTGATGAGTGCTTCAGGAAATCCCCTCTGCTGGTATTGGTATCCAGGCTTTTGAGGAGACATGCCTGTAAACCAAAGCAATGGATCAGATAATGGCCTCGGGTCCTGTCTGGTTCAATCTTCTTGGTATGAGTGGAGGTAGATGAGTGGAGGTAGATGCTCAGCCGGTATCAACCGCCCTTTTTTGTCCCGGGCGACGTACACTATTGGGATGGCCTCAGGGACTTTGGAGGGTTCTCCTAATTTGTACGATTTTTGACAATGGAATGGGCAGAATTCCCATTGATTGGGTGGGGGCAGTCCTAATGTGTGGCTCCAGGGGCCCCAGCCTGGAGGGAGTGTGGCCCAGGACTTTGAGGACAGAAGACTGAAAACACAAACTCAGCTTATGTTTGGGGACGTAGGTATGGCACGCCCGATCTACAAACCCTGAGAAGAACTCTTCAGGATATGAAGAATGAGCGAGTCTGAGGCGCTTGCTCAGGCTTTTGTCTCTGGATTTTGTTTCAGCGATGGCCGTGGAATTTTGGGGAGGTCTCATGGGCCATGGACGAATCTTTCCCTCTGTGGATTTGGCCCGATCCCAATTGTTTTTCGTCAATCTGTGGGATGGGAGGACTCCTTTCAGGTTTGTTACCTCAGGTGTCCCACCAAAAGAGGAATTCCAAAGCAGAGACCTGGGGAAGAGTGAAGGGACAACCCGAACTATGGTTAAAAATTGGGGCCTAGGGACATGGCAAGCCCAATATGCTGTATCTTCATATAGGCCCTGAGAGGCCTTACCTGAGGACTGGGCTCAGGCTGAGGGTCACAATGTGTGTTTGTGACCAATGTGGCCCGCAAGCATGGGCTCGGCCTCATGGGCCACGCTTGTTTCAGTACACTGAACGTTGGACAACATGCCAACCACAAGGTTTCTTGCCATGGGGAAAGAGTTCTGATTTCTGCATCATTTCCAACCCTGGGCAGTGGTTGGAGATAAGGTCTAGGTTCTGGAGCCTGAAAACCGCAGTTGGGAAGAGATGACGACCTAAGGCCATGGCGGGTCCGATGTACTCAGTGTGCGGCCAGCTGTCTGGGTGGGACCAGGAGGTCCAGGCTCAGGCTGGGTCAGAAGGGGAAATAGTGCCCAGGTCAGCCTATATGTTTGGGGTACAGCCGAATGGCGTGCAGGTGGATCCTCATTTGCGGTTTCGGGGTAGCCCTGAGGGCAATGTTTTACTTCTGTAGGGCAGGCAGAGTGCGGCATTGTAGTTCTGGATTGCCCAACTGGAGGGTTTGTGGGCCAGTAGTCTGAGGACGGAGTCTGAGAACCCAAGCTAGGCCTAGGTTTCTGGGTGAGGATATGGCAGGCACAATCTACAGACCTCAATCGAGACCTTGTGCATCTGAAGTCAGGGCAAGGATCAGACGATCGCTCAGGGTGGACTTTCTGCCCTGATGGCCCTTTCTTGAAGGGGGTTGGATCACGAGGACATAGGGGTTTTCGCACGATGGGAGTTGTGAGAAGCTCCAAACTTCAAAGATTCTTCTGCAGGACATTGAGACCTGTTGGTTGGCTCCAGGCCAACGATTCCGAGCAGGGTTCTAAGGATGGATGGCTGGGTAGCCCACCTCGCATTCCAATGGTCTCCAAGCAACAAGACAGGTTAGATCTGCTGGATGTGGGGGGCAACCGAGGAGGCTGAGTTGAAATGGACTCTCCTGTGGATGTGTCCTAAGATGTTTTTGTGTCTATGGAGACCTTGGAATGAAGCGGTGGCCCTGGGGCCCTGAAGGGTTCTCCTAAACAGAGGCTTTGACACAGCTCCAACGTGCATGTTTCCCATGTGTAGATGAGATTTGTTCTGATGGGTGAGTCAAGAAACAGCCATATGCTGGTATTGAAATCCAGGCCTCTGAGGAGAGATGCCTGGAAACCAAAGCAATGGATCCGATTAGTGCCTAGGGGCCTGTTCGTTCCTTTTTACCTCTGGGGACATCAGTCTACGGGTCTGAGTGCAGGTAGGTGCTCAGATGGGCTCAGATTGCCCCTGTTTGTCCTGGGAAGCCACAACTATTGGGATGGCCTCAGGGACTTTGGAGGTTATCCTACTAGTAGGGTTGTGGCCATTGGAATGGGCACATACAATTCCCTTGGAGAGGGCAAGTACAGTCCTCAGGTTTGGCTCCAGGGCCCTGAGCCTGTAGGCTGTGTAGGCCAGAGCTGTTTGGACAGTTGTCTGAAAACACAAACTCGGCTTATGTTTTGGGTCCTAGGTATGGCAGGACTGATCTACAGACCATGAGGAGAACACTTCGGGATATGAAAAAAGGTCGAGTGTGAGGCTCTTGCTCAAGTTTTGTTTCTGGATATGGTGTCACTCATGGTCGTGAAATTGCCGGGTGACTTCATGGGAAATGGACGAGTCTTACTCTCTGGGGCTTCGGTCCCATCCAAAGAGTTTGGGGTCATTGTGGGGATGGAAGAAGTCCGTTTTTTTGTTGTTGTCGATTTGTTTCATTTTGTTTTTCAACCTCAGTTGTCCCACCAAATGAGGGATTCCAGAGTAGAGCCCTGGGGTGGGTCGACTGGACAACCAGAATTCTGGTTAAAATTTGGGGACTAGGGACATGTCAAGCCCATTATGACATCTAATGGTCCAGCCACTGAGAGGACTTACTAGAGGACAGGACTCACGCTGAGGTCACAATCCGTGTTTATGCTCTCGTCGCACTCAAGAATGGGTGGGGCCTCAGTGTGAATGCTGGTTTCTCCTACACTGAACGTTGGACAACATGCCAACCACAAGGTTTCTTGCCATGGGTCAGGAAGAGTTCTGATTTCTGCATCACAGTCACCCGTGGGCAGTGATTGGAGATAAGGTCTAGGTTCTGAAGCCTGAAAACTGAGGTAGGGAAAAGATCATGACTTAAGGCCATGTCGGTTCTGATGTGCTCAACCTGGGGTCAGCTCTCTGGGTGTTGGTCAGCAGGTCCGGGCTCAGGTTGTGTCAGACAGTGCATTAGTGCCCAGGATAGACTATATAATTTGGGTACATTCTAGTGCCGTGTAGGTTTATCCTCATTTAAGCTGCCTGGGCTGCTCATTAGGCAATATATTTTTTCTAGAGGGCAGGCAGAGTGCTTCATTGTCGTTCTGGAATTGCCAAACTTGAGGGCTTCGGGGCCAGGAGAGTGAGGACGGAAGTCTGAGAACACAAGCTAGTCTTCGGATTCAGGGTGAGGGCACGGCAGGTACCCCCTGCATATCTGAAACAATATCTCATGCATCTGAAGTCAGGGCAAGGATCCGACGTTGGCTCAGGTTGGAGTTTCTGTGCATGACGGCCCCTTCATGAAGGGAGCGGAATCTCGAGGCCATGGAAGTTTTCCACCTTGGGAGATGTGGGATGCCCCCTTCAAGGATTCCTTCTGTGGGACAATTGAGACCTGACGGACAGCTCCAGGACATCCCATATGGAATGACTCCAGAGCACCATTCCAGGATGAATGCCTGGGAAGCCGCCTCGCCTTCCAATTGTCTACTAGCAACAAGACAGTTTAGATCTAATGGATCTGCTGGAGCAACCGGGGTGGCTGAGTTGAAATGCACTTTCCAGAGGATGGGTCCTAACGTGTGTTTGTGTCCATGAGGGCCTTAGAATGGGGAGGTGGCACCGGGACCCTGAAGTATTCTCCTAAGCTTTGGCTTAGCTCCCATGCACAAGTTTCCTTGTGGAGACGAGATTTGTTCTGATGGGTGCCTCAGGAAATCCCCTCTGCTGGTATTGGAATGCAGGCTTTTGAGGAGACATGCCTGTAAACCAAAGCAATGGATCCGATTATGGCCTCGGGTCCTGTCTGGTTCAATCTTCTTGGTATGAGTGGAGGTAGATGAGTGGAGTTAGATGCTCAGCCGGTATCAACCGCCCTTTTTTGTCCCGGGCGACCTACACTATTGGGATGGCCTCAGGGACTTTGGAGGATTCTCCTAATTTGTACGATTTTTGACAATGGAATGGGCAGAATTCCCATGGATTGGGTGGGGGCAGTCCTAATGTGTGGCTCCAGGGGCCCCAGCCTGGAGGGAGTGTGGTCCAGGACTTTGAGGACAGAAGACTGAAAACACAAACTCAGCTTAAGTTTGGGGACGTAGGTATGGCACGCCCGATCTACAAACCATGAGAAGAACTCTTCAGGATATGAAGAATGAGCGAGTCTGAGGCGCTTGCTCAGGCTTTTGTCTCTGGATTTTGTTTCAGCGATGGCCGTGGAATGTTGGGGAGGTCTCATGGGCCATGGACGAATCTTCCTCTCTGTGGATTTGGCCCGATCCCAATTGTTTTTCGTCCATCTGTGGGATGGGAGGACTCCTTTCAGGTTTGTTACCACAGGTTTCCCAACAAAAGAGGAATTCAAAAGCAGAGCCCTGGGGAAGAGTGAAGGGACAACCCGAACTATGGTTAAAAATTGGGGCCTAGGGGCATGGCAAGCCCAATATGCTGTCTCTTCATATAGGCCCTGAGAGGCCTTACCTGAGGACTGGGCTCAGGCTGAGGGTCACAATGTGTGTTTGTGACCAATGTGGCCGCAAGCATGGGCTGGGCCTCATGGGCCACGCTTGTTTCAACTACACTGAACGTTAGACAACATGCCAAGCACAAGGTTTCCTGCCATGGGGAAAGAGTTCTGATTTCTGCATTATTTTCAAACTGGGCAGTGGTTGGAGATAAGATCTAGGTTCTGGAGCCTGAAAACCGCAGTTGGGAAGAGATGACGACCTAAGGCCATGGAGGGTCCGATGTGCTCAGTGTGCGGCCAGCTCAGGAGGTCCAGGCTCAGGCTGGGTCAGAAGAGGAAATAGTACCCAGGTCAGCCTGTATGTTTGGGGTACAGCCGAATGGCGTGCAGGTTGATCCTCATTTGCGGTTTCGGGGTAGCCCTGAGGGCAATGTTTTACTTCTGTAGGGCAGGCAGAGTGCGGCATTGTAGTTCTGGATTGCCCAACTGGAGGGCTTGTGGGCCAGTAGTCTGAGGACGGAGTCTGAGAACCCAAGCTAGGCCTAGGTTTCTGGGTGAGGATATGGCAGGCACAATCTACAGACCTCAATCGAGATCTCGTGCATCTGAAGTCAGGGCAAGGATCAGACGATCGCTCAGGTTGGACTTTCTGCCCTGATGGCCCTTTTTTGAAGGGGGTTGGATCACGAGGACATGGGGGTTTTCCCACGATGGGAATTGTGAGAAGCTCCAAACTGCAAAGATTCTTCTGCAGGACAATTGAGACCTGTTGGTTGGCTCCAGGCCAACGATTCCGAGCAGGGTCCTAAGGATGGATGGCTGGGTAGCCCACCTCGCATTCCAATGGTCTTCATGCAACAAGACAGGTTAGATCTGCTGGATGTGGGGGGCAACCGAGGAGGCTGAGTTGAAATGGACTCTCCTGTGTATGTGTCCTAATATGTTTTTGTGTCTATGGAGACCTTGGAATGAAGCGGTGGCCCTGGGGCCCTGAAGGGTTCTCCTAAACAGAGGCTTTGACACAGCTCCAACGTGCATGTTTCCCATGTGTACATGAGATTTGTTCTGATGGGTGAGTCAAGAAACAGCCATATGCTGGTATTGAAATCCAGGCCTCTGAGGAGAGATGCCTGGAAACCAAAGCAATGGATCCGATTAGTGCCTAGGGGCCTGTTCGTTCCTTTTTACCTCTGGGGACATCAGTCTACGGGTCTGAGTGCAGGTAGGTGCTCAGATGGGCTCAGATTGCCCCTGTTTGTCCTGGGAAGCCACAACTATTGGGATGGCCTCAGGGACTTTGGAGGTTATCCTACTAGTAGGGTTGTGGCCATTGGAATGGGCACATACAATTCCCTTGGAGAGGGCAAGTACAGTCCTCAGGTTTGGCTCCAGGGCCCTGAGCCTGTAGGCTGTGTAGGCCAGAGCTGTTTGGACAGTTGTCTGAAAACACAAACTCGGTTTATGTTTTGGGTCCTAGGTATGGCAGGACTGATCTACAGACCATGAGGAGAACACATCGGGATATGAAAAAAGGGCGAGTGTGAGGCTCTTGCTCAAGTTTTTGTCTCTGGATATCGTGTCACTCATGGTCGTGAAATTGCCGGGTGACTTCATGGGAAATGGACGAGTCTTACTCTCTGGGGGTTCGGTCCCGTCCAAAGAGTTTGGGGTCATTCTGGGGATGGAAGAAGTCCGTTTTTTTGTTGTTGTCGATTTGTTTCATTTTGTTTTTCAACCTCAGATGTCCCACCAAATGAGGGATTCCAGAGTAGAGCCCTGGGGTGGGGCGACAGGACAACCAGAAATCTGGTTAAAAATTGGGGACTAGGGACATGTCAAGCCCATTATAACATCTAATGGTCCAGCCACTGAGAGGACTTACTAGAGGACAGGACTCACGCTGAGGTCACAATCCGTGTTTATGCTCTCGTCGCACGCAAGAATGGGCGGGTCCTCAGGGTGAATGCTGGTTTCTCCTACACTGAACGTTGGACAACATGCCAACCACAAGGTTTCTTGCCATGGGTCAGGAAGAGTTATGATTTCTGCATCACAGTCACCCGTGGGCAGTGATTGGAGATAAGGTCTAGGTTCTGAAGCCTGAAAACTGAGGTAGGGAAGAGATGATGACCTAAGGCCATGGCGGGTCTGATGTGCTCAGCGTGCGGTCAGCTGTCTGGGTGTTGGTCAGCAGGTCCGGGCTCAGGTTGTGTCAGACAGTGCATTAGTGCCCAGGTTAGACTATATAATTTGGGTACATTCGAGTGCCGTGTAGCTTTATCCTCATTTAAGCTGCCTGGGCTGCTCATTAGGCAATATATTTTTTCTAGAGGGCAGGCAGAGTGCTTCATTGTCGGTCCGGAATTGCCAAACTTGAGGGCTTCGGGGCCAGGAGAGTGAGGACGGAAGTCTGAGAACACAAGCTAGACTTCGGATTCAGGGTGAGGGCACGGCAGGTACCCCCTGCAGATCTGAACCAATATCTCATGCATCTGAAGTCAGGGCGAGGATCCGACGTTGGCTCAGGTTGGAGTTTCTGTGCATGACGGCCCCTTCATGAAGGGAGCGGAATCTCGAGGCCATGGAGGTTTTCCACGTTGGGAGATGTGGGATGTCCCCTTCAAGGATTCCTTCTGCGGGACAATTGAGACCTGTTGGACAGCTCCAGGACATCCCATATGGAATGACTCCAGAGCACCGTTCGAGGATGGATGCCTGGGAAGTCCGCCTCGGATTCCAATTGCCTCCTAGCAACGAGACAGTTTAGATCCAATGGATCTGCGGGAGCAACCGGGGTGGCTGAGTTGAAATGGACTTTCCTGAGGATGGGTCGCAATGTGTGTTTGTGTCCATGAGAGCCTTGGAATGGGGCGGTGGCACCGGGACCCTGAAGTATTCTCCTAAGCTTTTGACACAGCTCCAATGCACATGTATCCTTGTGGAGACGAGATTTGTTCTGATGCGTGCCTCAGGAAATCCCCTCTGCTGGTATTGGAATCCCGGCTTTGAGGGGACATGCCTGTAAAGCAAAGCAATGGATCCGATAATGGCCTCGGGTCCTGTCTGGTTCAATCTTCTTCTCTGGGGACATCCATCTATGGTATGAGTGGAGGTAGATGCTCAGCTGGTATCAACCGCCCTTTTTTGTCCCGGGCGACCTGCACGATTGGGATGGCCTCAGGGACTTTGGATGGTTCTCCTAATTTGTGCGATTTTTGACAATGGAATGGGCAGAATTCCCATGGAATGGGTAGGCGCAGTCCTAATGTGTGACTCCAGGGGCCCCAGCCTTGAGGGAGTATGGCCCAGGACTTTGAGGACAGAAGTCTGAAAACACAAACTCAGCTTAGGTTTGGGGCCGTAGGTATGGCACGCCCGATCTACAAACCATGAGAAGAACTCTTCAGGATCTGAAGAATGAGCGAGTCTGAGGCGCTTGCTCAGGCTTTTGTCTCTGGATTTTGTATCAGCGATGGCCGTGGAATGTTGGGGAGGCATCATGGGCCATGGACGCATCTTCCTCTCTGTGGATTTGGCGCGATCCCAATTGTTTTTCGTCAATCTGTGGGATGGGAGGACTCCTTTCAGGTTTGTAAACTCAGGTATCCCACCAAAAGAGGAATTCCAAAGCAGAGCCCTGGGGAAGAGTGAAGGGACAACCCGAACTATGGTTAAAAATTGGGGCCTAGGGGCATGGCAAGCCCAATATGCTGTCTCTTCATCCAGCCACTGAGAGGCCTTACCTGAGGACTGGGCTCGGGCTGAGGGTCACAATGTGTGTTTGTGACCAATGTGGCCCCCAAGCATGGGCTGGGCTTCATGGGCCACACTGGTTCCAACTACACTGAACGTTGGACAACCTTCAAAACACAAGGTTTCTTGCCATGGGGAAAGAGCTCTGATTTCTGCATCATTTTCAAACCAGGGCAGTGATTGGAGATCAGGTCTAGGTTCTGAAGCCTGGAAACCGAGGTTGAGAAGAGATGACGACCTAAGGCCATGGCGTGTACGATGTGCTAAGTGTGCGGCCAGCTGTCTGGGTGGGGCCAGGAGGTCCAGGCTCAGGCCGGGTCAGAAAGTGCAATAGGGCCCAGGTCAGTCTATATATTTGGGGTACAGCCGAATGGCGTGCAGGTTGATCCTCATTTGGGGTTTCTGGGTAGCCCCAGAGGGCAATGTTTTTCTTCTGAAGGGCAGGCAGAGTGCGGCATTGTAGTTCTGGATTGCCAAACAGGAGGGCTTGTGGGCCAGTAGTCTGAGGACGGAAGTCTGAGAACCCAAACTAGGCCAAGGTTTCTGGGTGAGGATATGGCAGGCACAATCTACAGACCTCAATCGAGATCTCGTGCACCTGAAGTCAGAGCAAGGATCAGACGATCGCTCAGGTTGGACTTTCTGTCCCTGATGGCCCCTTCTTGAAGGGGGGGTGGATCACGAGGCCATGGGGGTTTTCCCACGTTGGGAGTTGTGAGAAGCTCCAAACTGCAAAGATTCTTCTGCAGGACAATTGAGACCTGTTGGTTGGCTCCAGGCCAACGATTCCGAGCAGGGTTCAAAGGATGGATGGCTGGGTAGCCCACCTCGCATTCCAATTGTCTCCAAGCAACAAGAAAGGTTAGATCTGCTGGATGAGGGGGGAGCAACCGAGGAGGCTGAGTTGAAATGGACTCTCCTGTGGATGTGTCCTAATATGTTTTTGTGTCTATGGAGACCTTGGAATGAAGCGGTGGCACTGGGGCCCTGAAGGGTTCTCCTAAACAGAGGCTTTGACACAGCTCCAACGTGCATGTTTCCCATGTGTAGATGAGATTTGTTCTGATGGGTGAGTCAAGAAACAGCCATATGCTGGTATTGAAATCCAGGCCTCTGAGGAGAGATGCCTGGAAACCAAAGGCATGGATCCTATTAGTGCCTAGGGGCCTGTTCGTTCCTTTTTACCTCTGGGGACATCAGTCTACGGGTCTGAGTGCAGGTAGGTGCTCAGATGGGCTCAGATTGCCCCTGTTTGTCCTGGGAAGCCACAACTATTGGGATGGCCTCAGGGACTTTGGAGATTTATCCTATTAGTAGGGTTGTGGCCATTGGAATGGGCACATACAATTCCCTTGGAAAGTGCAAGTACAGTCCTCAGGTTTGGCTACAGGGGCTTGAGCCTGTAGCGTGTGTACGCCAGACCTGTTTGGACAGATGTCTGAAATCACAAACTCGGCTTATGTTTCAGGTCATAGGTATGGCAGGACAGATCTACAGACCATGAGGAGAACTCCTCGGGATATGAAAAAAGGGCGAGTGTGAGTCTCTTGCTCAAGTATTTGTCTCTGGATATCGTGTCACTCATGGTCGTGAAATTGCCAGGATGACTTCATGGGAAATGGACGAGTCTTACTCTCTGGGGTTCCGGCCCCGTCCAAAGAGTTTGGGGTCATTCTGGGGATGGAAGAAGTCCGTTTTTTTGTTGTTGTTGATTTGTTTCCTTTTGTGTTTCAACCTCAGATGTCCCACCTAATGAGGGATTCCAGAGTAGAGCCCTGGGGAGGAGCGACTGGACAACCAGAAATCTGGTAAAAATTGGGGCCTAGGGACATGTCAAGCCCATTATGACATCTAATGATCCAGCCACTGAGAGGAATTCTTAGAGGACAGGACCCACGCTGAGGTCACAATGTGTGTTTATGCTCTCGTCGCACTCAAGAATGGGCGGGGCCTCATTGTGAATACTTTTTTCTCCTACACTGAACGTTGGACAACATGCCAACCACAAGGTTTCTTGCCATGGGTCAGGAAGAGTTATGATTTCTGCATCACAGTCACCCGTGGGCAGTGATTGGAGATAAGGTCTAGGTTCTGAAGACTGAAAACTGAGGTAGGGAAGAGATGATGACATAAGGCCATGGCGGGTCTGATGTGCTCAGTGTGCGGTCAGCTGTCTGGGAGTTGGTCAAAAGGTCTGGGCTCCGGTTGTGTCAGACAGTGCATTAGTGCCCAGGTTAGACTATATAATTTGGGTAGAGGCGAGTGCTGTGTAGGTTTATCCTCATTTAAGCTGCCTGGGCAGCTCATTAGGCAATATATTTTTTCTAGAGGGCAGGCAGAGTGCTTCATTGTCGGTCCGGAATTGCCAAACTTGAGGGCTTCGGGGCCAGGAGAGTGAGGACGGAAGTCTGAGAACACAAGCTAGACTTCGGATTCAGGGTGAGGGCACGGCAGGTACCCCCTGCAGATTTGAACCAATATCTCATGCATCTAAAGTCAGGGCGAGGATCAGACGTTGGCTCAGTTTGGAGTTTCTGTGCATGACGGCCTCTTCATGAAGGGAGCGGAATCTCGAGGCCATGGAGGTTTTCCACGTTGGGAGATGTGGGATGCCCCCTTCAAGGATTCCTTCTGTGGGACAATTGAGACCTGTTGGACAGCTCCAGGACATCCCATATGGAATGAAACCAGAGCACCGTTCGAGGATGGATGCCTGGGAAGTCCGCCTCGGATTCCAATTGCCTCCTAGCAACGAGACAGTTTAGATCCAATGGATCTGCGGGAGCAACCGGGGTGGCTGAGTTGAAATGGACTTTCCTGAGGATGGGTCGCAATGTGTGTTTGTGTCCATGAGAGCCTTGGAATGGGGCGGTGGCACCGGGACCCTGAAGTATTCTCCTAAGCTTTTGACACAGCTCCAATGCACATGTTTCCTTGTGGAGACGAGATTTGTTCTGATGCGTGCCTCAGGAAATCCCCTCTGCTGGTATTGGAATCCAGGATTTTGAGGAGACATGCCTGTAAAGCAAAGCAATGGATCCGATAATGGCCTCGGGTCCTGTCTGGTTCAATCTTCTTCTCTGGGGACATCCATCTATGGTATGAGTGGAGGTAGATGCTCAGCTGGTATCAACCGCCCTTTTTTGTCCCGGGCGACCTGCACGATTGGGATGGCCTCAGGGACTTTGGATGGTTCTCCTAATTTGTGCGATTTTTGACAATGGAATGGGCAGAATTCCCATGGAATGGGTAGGCGCAGTCCTAATGTGTGACTCCAGGGGCCCCAGCCTGGAGGGAGTGTGGCCCAGGACTTTGAGGACAGAAGTCTGAAAACACAAACTCAGCTTAGGTTTGGGGCCGTAGGTATGGCACGCCCAATCTACAAACCATGAGAAGAACTCTTCAGGATCTGAAGAATGAGCGAGTCTGAGGCGCTTGCTCAGGCTTTTGTCTCTGGATTTTGTATCAGCGATGGCCGTGGAATGTTGGGGAGGCATCATGGGCCATGGACGCATCTTCCTCTCTGTGGATTTGGCGCGATCCCAATTGTTTTTCGTCAATCTGTGGGATGGGAGGACTCCTTTCAGGTTTGTAAACTCAGGTATCCCACCAAAAGAGGAATTCCAAAGCAGAGCCCTGGGGAAGAGTGAAGGGACAACCCGAACTATGGTTAAAAATTGGGGCCTAGGGGCATGGCAAACCCAATATGCTGTCTCTTCATCCAGCCACTGAGAGGCCTTACCTGAGGACTGGGCTCGGGCTGAGGGTCACAATGTGTGTTTGTGACCAATGTGGCCCCCAAGCATGGGCTGGGCTTCATGGGCCACACTGGTTCCAACTACACTGAACGTTGGACAACCTTCCAAACACAAGGTTTCTTGCCATGGGGAAAGAGCTCTGATTTCTGCATCATTTTCAAACCAGGGCAGTGATTGGAGATCAGGTCTAGGTTCTGAAGCCTGGAAACCGAGGTTGAGAAGAGATGACGACCTAAGGCCATGGCGTGTCCGATGTGCTAGGTGTGCGGCCAGCTGTCTGGGTGGGGCCAGGAGGTCCAGGCTCAGGCCGGGTCAGAAAGTGCAATAGGGCCCAGGTCAGTCTATATATTTGGGGTACAGCCGAATGGCGTGCAGGTTGATCCTCATTTGGGGTTTCTGGGTAGCCCCAGAGGGCAATGTTTTTCTTCTGAAGGGCAGGCAGAGTGCGGCATTGTAGTTCTGGATTGCCAAACAGGAGGGCTTGTGGGCCAGTAGTCTGAGGACGGAAGTCTGAGAACCCAAACTAGGCCAAGGTTTCTGGGTGAGGATATGGCAGGCACAATCTACAGACCTCAATCGAGATCTCGTGCACCTGAAGTCAGAGCAAGGATCAGACGATCGCTCAGGTTGGACTTTCTGTCCCTGATGGCCCCTTCTTGAAGGGGGGGTGGATCACGAGGCCATGGGGGTTTTCCCACGTTGGGAGTTGTGAGAAGCTCCAAACTGCAAAGATTCTTCTGCAGGACAATTGAGACCTGTTGGTTGGCTCCAGGCCAACGATTCCGAGCAGGGTTCAAAGGATGGATGGCTGGGTAGCCCACCTCGCATTCCAATTGTCTCCAAGCAACAAGACAGGTTAGATCTGCTGGATGAGGGGGGAGCAACCGAGCAGGCTGAGTTGAAATGGACTCTCCTGTGGATGTGTCCTAATATGTTTTTGTGTCTATGGAGACCTTGGAATGAAGCGGTGGCACTGGGGCCCTGAAGGGTTCTCCTAAACAGAGGCTTTGACACAGCTCCAACGTGCATGTTTCCCATGTGTAGATGAGATTTGTTCTGATGGGTGAGTCAAGAAACAGCCATATGCTGGTATTGAAATCCAGGCCTCTGAGGAGAGATGCCTGGAAACCAAAGGCATGGATCCTATTAGTGCCTAGGGGCCTGTTCGTTCCTTTTTACCTCTGGGGACATCAGTCTACGGGTCTGAGTGCAGGTAGGTGCTCAGATGGGCTCAGATTGCCCCTGTTTGTCCTGGGAAGCCACAACTATTGGGATGGCCTCAGGGACTTTGGAGATTTATCCTATTAGTAGGGTTGTGGCCATTGGAATGGGCACATACAATTCCCTTGGAAAGTGCAAGTACAGTCCTCAGGTTTGGCTACAGGGGCTTGAGCCTGTAGCGTGTGTACGCCAGACCTGTTTGGACAGTTGTCTGAAAACACAAACTCGGCTTATGTTTCAGGTCATAGGTATGGCAGGACTGATCTACAGACCATGAGGAGAACTCTTCGGGATATGAAAAAAGGGCGAGTGTGAGTCTCTTGCTCAAGTATTTGTCTCTGGATATCGTGTCACTCATGGTTGTGAAAGTGCCAGGATGACTTCATGGGAAATGGACGAGTCTTACTTTCTGGGGTTCCGGCCCCGTCCAAAGAGTTTGGGGTCATTCTGGGGATGGAAGAAGTCCGTTTCTTTGTTGTTGTTGATTTGTTTCCTTTTGTGTTTCAACCTCAGATGTCCCACCTAATGAGGGATTCCAGAGTAGAGCCCTGGGGAGGAGCGACTGGACAACCAGAAATCTGGTAAAAATTGGGGCCTAGGGACATGTCAAGCCCATTATGACATCTAATGATCCAGCCACTGAGAGGAATTCCTAGAGGACAGGACCCACGCTGAGGTCACAATGTGTGTTTATGCTCTCGTCGCACTCAGAATGGGCGGGGCCTCATTGTGAATACTTTTTTCTCCTACACTGAACGTTGGACAACATGCCAACCACAAGGTTTCTTGCCATGGGTCAGGAAGAGTTATGATTTCTGCATCACAGTCACCCGTGGGCAGTGATTGGAGATAAGGTCTAGGTTCTGAAGACTGAAAACTGAGGTAGGGAAGAGATGATGACATAAGGCCATGGCGGGTCTGATGTGCTCAGTGTTCGGTCAGCTGTCTGGGAGTTGGTCAAAAGGTCTGGGCTCCGGTTGTGTCAGACAGTGCATTAGTGCCCAGGTTAGACTATATAATTTGGGTAGAGGCGAGTGCTGTGTAGGTTTATCCTCATTTAAGCTGCCTGGGCAGCTCATTAGGCAATATATTTTTTCTAGAGGGCAGGCAGAGTGCTTCATTGTCGGTCCGGAATTGCCAAACTTGAGGGCTTCGGGGCCAGGAGAGTGAGGACGGAAGTCTGAGAACACAAGCTAGACTTCGGATTCAGGGTGAGGGCACGGCAGGTACCCCCTGCAGATTTGAACCAATATCTCATGCATCTAAAGTCAGGGCGAGGATCAGACGTTGGCTCAGTTTGGAGTTTCTGTGCATGACGGCTCCTTCATGAAGGGAGCGGAATCTCGAGGCCATGGAGGTTTTCCACGTTGGGAGATGTGGGATGCCCCCTTCAAGGATTCCTTCTGCGGGACAATTGAGACCTGTTGGACAGCTCCAGGACATCCCATATGGAATGAAACCAGAGCACCGTTCGAGGATGGATGCCTGGGAAGTCCGCCTCGGATTCCAATTGCCTCCTAGCAACGAGACAGTTTAGATCCAATGGATCTGCGGGAGCAACCGGGGTGGCTGAGTTGAAATGGACTTTCCTGAGGATGGGTCGCAATGTGTGTTTGTGTCCATGAGAGCCTTGGAATGGGGCGGTGGCACCGGGACCCTGAAGTATTCTCCTAAGCTTTTGACACAGCTCCAATGCACATGTTTCCTTGTGGAGACGAGATTTGTTCTGATGCGTGCCTCAGGAAATCCCCTCTGCTGGTATTGGAATCCCGGCTTTTGAGGAGACATGCCTGTAAAGCAAAGCAATGGATCCGATAATGGCCTCGGGTCCTGTCTGGTTCAATCTTCTTCTCTGGGGACATCCATCTATGGTATGAGTGGAGGTAGATGCTCAGCTGGTATCAACCGCCCTTTTTTGTCCCGGGCGACCTGCACGATTGGGATGGCCTCAGGGACTTTGGATGGTTCTCCTAATTTGTGCGATTTTTGACAATGGAATGGGCAGAATTCCCATGGAATGGGTAGGCGCAGTCCTAATGTGTGACTCCAGGGGCCCCAGCCTGGAGGGAGTGTGGCCCAGGACTTTGAGGACAGAAGTCTGAAAACACAAACTCAGCTTAGGTTTGGGGCCGTAGGTATGGCACGCCCGATCTACAAACCATGAGAAGAACTCTTCAGGATCTGAAGAATGAGCGAGTCTGAGGCGCTTGCTCAGGCTTTTGTCTCTGGATTTTGTATCAGCGATGGCCGTGGAATGTTGGGGAGGCATCATGGGCCATGGACGCATCTTCCTCTCTGTGGATTTGGCGCGATCCCAATTGTTTTTCGTCAATCTGTGGGATGGGAGGACTCCTTTCAGGTTTGTAAACTCAGGTATCCCACCAAAAGAGGAATTCCAAAGCAGAGCCCTGGGGAAGAGTGAAGGGACAACCCAAACTATGGTTAAAAATTGGGGCCTAGGGGCATGGCAAGCCCAATATGCTGTCTCTTCATCCAGCCACTGAGAGGACTTACCTGAGGACTGGGCTCGGGCTGAGGGTCACAATGTGTGTTTGTGACCAATGTGGCCCCCAAGCATGGGCTGGGCTTCATGGGCCACACTGGTTCCAACTACACTGAACGTTGGACAACCTTCCAAACACAAGGTTTCTTGCCATGGGGAAAGAGCTCTGATTTCTGCATCATTTTCAAACCAGGGCAGTGATTGGAGATCAGGTCTAGGTTCTGAAGCCTGGAAACCGAGGTTGAGAAGAGATGACGACCTAAGGCCACGGCGTGTCCGATGTGCTAAGTGTGCGGCCAGCTGTCTGGGTGGGGCCAGGAGGTCCAGGCTCAGGCCGGGTCAGAAAGTGCAATAGGGCCCAGGTCAGTCTATATATTTGGGGTACAGCCGAATGGCGTGCAGGTTGATCCTCATTTGGGGTTTCTGGGTAGCCCCAGAGGGCAATGTTTTTCTTCTGAAGGGCAGGCAGAGTGCGGCATTGTAGTTCTGGATTGCCAAACAGGAGGGCTTGTGGGCCAGTAGTCTGAGGATGGAAGTCTTAGAACCCAAACTAGGCCAAGGTTTCTGGGTGAGGATATGGCAGGCACAATCTACAGACCTCAATCGAGATCTCGTGCACCTGAAGTCAGAGCGTGGATCAGACGATCGCTCAGGTTGGACGTTCTGTCCCTGATGGCCCCTTCTTGAAGGGGGGGTGGATCACGAGGCCATGGGGGTTTTCCCACGTTGGGAGTTGTGAGAAGCTCCAAACTGCAAAGATTCTTCTGCAGGACAATTGAGACCTGTTGGTTGGCTCCAGGCCAACGATTCCGAGCAGGGTTCAAAGGATGGATGGCTGGGTAGCCCACCTCGCATTCCAATTGTCTCCAAGCAACAAGACAGGTTAGATCTGCTGGATGAGGGGGGAGCAACCGAGCAGGCTGAGTTGAAATGGACTCTCCTGTGGATGTGTCCTAATATGTTTTTGTGTCTATGGAGACCTTGGAATGAAGCGGTGGCACTGGGGCCCTGAAGGGTTCTCCTAAACAGAGGCTTTGACACAGCTCCAACGTGCATGTTTCCCATGTGTAGATGAGATTTGTTCTGATGGGTGAGTCAAGAAACAGCCATATGCTGGTATTGAAATCCAGGCCTCTGAGGAGAGATGCCTGGAAACCAAAGGCATGGATCCTATTAGTGCCTAGGGGCCTGTTCGTTCCTTTTTACCTCTGGGGACATCAGTCTACGGGTCTGAGTGCAGGTAGGTGCTCAGATGGGCTCAGATTGCCCCTGTTTGTCCTGGGAAGCCACAACTATTGGGATGGCCTCAGGGACTTTGGAGATTTATCCTATTAGTAGGGTTGTGGCCATTGGAATGGGCACATACAATTCCCTTGGAAAGTGCAAGTACAGTCCTCAGGTTTGGCTACAGGGGCTTGAGCCTGTAGCGTGTGTACGCCAGACCTGTTTGGACAGTTGTCTGAAAACACAAACTCGGCTTATGTTTCAGGTCATAGGTATGGCAGGACTGATCTACAGACCATGAGGAGAACTCTTCGGGATATGAAAAAAGGGCGAGTGTGAGTCTCTTGCTCAAGTATTTGTCTCTGGATATCGTGTCACTCATGGTCGTGAAATTGCCAGGATGACTATATGGGAAATGGACGAGTCTTACTCTCTGGGGTTCCGGCCCCGTCCAAAGAGTTTGGGGTCATTCTGGGGATGGAAGAAGTCCGTTTTTTTGTTGTTGTTGATTTGTTTCCTTTTGTGATTCAACCTCAGATGTCCCACCTAATGAGGGATTCCAGAGTAGAGCCCTGGGGAGGGGCGACTGGACAACCAGAAATCTAGTAAAAATTGGGGCCTAGGGACATGTCAAGCCCATTATGACATCTAATGATCCAGCCACTGAGAGGAATTCCTAGAGGACAGGACCCACGCTGAGGTCACAATGTGTGTTTATGCTCTCGTCGCACTCAAGAATGGGCGGGGCCTCATTGTGAATACTTTTTTCTCCTACACTGAACGTTGGACAACATGCCAACCACAAGGTTTCTTGCCATGGGTCAGGAAGAGTTATGATTTCTGCATCACAGTCACCCGTGGGCAGTGATTGGAGATAAGGTCTAGGTTCTGAAGACTGAAAACTGAGGTAGGGAAGAGATGATGACATAAGGCCATGGCGGGTCTGATGTGCTCAGTGTGCGGTCAGCTGTCTGGGAGTTGGTCAAAATGTCTGGGCTCCGGTTGTGTCAGACAGTGCATTAGTGCCCAGGTTAGACTATATAATTTGGGTAGAGGCGAGTGCTGTGTAGGTTTATCCTCATTTAAGCTGCCTGGGCAGCTCATTAGGCAATATATTTTTTCTAGAGGGCAGGCAGAGTGCTTCATTGTCGGTCCGGAATTGCCAAACTTGAGGGCTTCGGGGCCAGGAGAGTGAGGACGGAAGTCTGAGAACACAAGCTAGACTTCGGATTCAGGGTGAGGGCACGGCAGGTACCCCCTGCAGATTTGAACCAATATCTCATGCATCTAAAGTCAGGACGAGGATCAGACTTTGGCTCAGTTTGGAGTTTCTGTGCATGACGGCCCCTTCATGAAGGGAGCGGAATCTCGAGGCCATGGAGGTTTTCCACGTTGGGAGATGTGGGATGCCCCCTTCAAGGATTCCTTCTGCGGGACAATTGAGACCTGTTGGACAGCTCCAGGACATCCCATATGGAATGAAACCAGAGCACCATTCGAGGATGGATGCCTGGGAAGTCCGCCTCGGATTCCAATTGCCTCCTAGCAACGAGACAGTTTAGATCCAATGGATCTGCGGGAGCAACCGGGGTGGCTGAGTTGAAATGGACTTTCCTGAGGATGGGTCGCAATGTGTGTTTGTGTCCATGAGAGCCTTGGAATGGGGCGGTGGCACCGGGACCCTGCAGTATTCTCCTAAGCTTTTGACACAGCTCCAATGCACATGTTTCCTTGTGGAGACGAGATTTGTTCTGATGCGTGCCTCAGGAAATCCCCTCTGCTGGTATTGGAATCCAGGCTTTTGAGGAGACATGCCTGTAAAGCAAAGCAATGGATCCGATAATGGCCTCGGGTCCTGTCTGGTTCAATCTTCTTCTCTGGGGACATCCATCTATGGTATGAGTGGAGGTAGATGCTCAGCTGGTATCAACCGCCCTTTTTTGTCCCGGGCGACCTGCACGATTGGGATGGCCTCAGGGACTTTGGATGGTTCTCCTAATTTGTGTGATTTTTGACAATGGAATGGGCAGAATTCCCATGGAATGGGTAGGCGCAGTCCTAATGTGTGACTCCAGGGGCCCCAGCCTGGAGGGAGTGTGGCCCAGGACTTTGAGGACAGAAGTCTGAAAACACAAACTCAGCTTAGGTTTGGGGCCGTAGGTATGGCACGCCCGATCTACAAACCATGAGAAGAACTCTTCAGGATCTGAAGAATGAGCGAGTCTGAGGCGCTTGCTCAGGCTTTTGTCTCTGGATTTTGTATCAGCGATGGCCGTGGAATGTTGGGGAGGCATCATGGGCCATGGACGCATCTTCCTCTCTGTGGATTTGGCGCGATCCCAATTGTTTTTCGTCAATCTGTGGGATGGGAGGACTCCTTTCAGGTTTGTAAACTCAGGTATCCCACCAAAAGAGGAATTCCAAAGCAGAGCCCTGGGGAAGAGTGAAGGGACAACCCGAACTATGGTTAAAAATTGGGGCCTAGGTGCATGGCAAGCCCAATATGCTGTCTCTTCATCCAGCCACTGAGAGGCCTTACCTGAGGACTGGGCTCGGGCTGAGGGTCACAATGTGTGTTTGTGACCAATGTGGCCCGCAAGCATGGGCTGGGCTTCATGGGCCACACTGGTTCCAACTACACTGAACGTTGGACAACCTTCCAAACACAAGGTTTCTTGCCATGGGGAAAGAGCTCTGATTTCTGCATCATTTTCAAACCAGGGCAGTGATTGGAGATCAGGTCTAGGTTCTGTAGCCTGGAAACCGAGGTTGAGAAGAGATGACGACCTAAGGCCATGGCGGGTCCGATGTGCTAAGTGTGCGGCCAGCTGTCTGGGTGGGGCCAGGAGGTCCAGGCTCAGGCCGGGTCAGAAAGTGCAATAGGGCCCAGGTCAGTCTATATATTTGGGGTACAGCCGAATGGCGTGCAGGTTGATCCTCATTTGGGGTTTCTGGGTAGCCCCAGAGGGCAATGTTTTTCTTCTGAAGGGCAGGCAGAGTGCGGCATTGTAGTTCTGGATTGCCAAACAGGAGGGCTTGTGGGCCAGTAGTCTGAGGACGGAAGTCTGAGAACCCAAACTAGGCCATGGTTTCTGGGTGAGGATATGGCAGGCACAATCTGCAGACCTCAATCGAGATCTCGTGCACCTGAAGTCAGAGCAAGGATCAGACGATCGCTCAGGTTGGACTTTCTGTCCCTGATGGCCCCTTCTTGAAGGGGGGCTGGATCACGAGGCCATGGGGGTTTTCCCACGTTGGGAGTTGTGAGAAGCTCCAAACTGCAACGATTCTTCTGCAGGACAATTGAGACCTGTTGGTTGGCTCCAGGCCAACGATTCCGAGCAGGGTTCAAAGGATGGATGGCTGGGTAGCCCACCTCGCATTCCAATTGTCTCCAAGCAACAAGAAAGGTTAGATCTGCTGGATGAGGGGGGAGCAACCGAGGAGGCTGAGTTGAAATGGACTCTCCTGTGGATGTGTCCTAATATGTTTTTGTGTCTATGGAGACCTTGGAATGAAGCGGTGGCACTGGGGCCCTGAAGGGTTCTCCTAAACAGAGGCTTTGACACAGCTCCAACGTGCATGTTTCCCATGTGTAGATGAGATTTGTTCTGATGGGTGAGTCAAGAAACAGCCATATGCTGGTATTGAAATCCAGGCCTCTGAGGAGAGATGCCTGGAAACCAAAGGCATGGATCCTATTAGTGCCTAGGGGCCTGTTCGTTCCTTTTTACCTCTGGGGACATCAGTCTACGGGTCTGAGTGCAGGTAGGTGCTCAGATGGGCTCAGATTGCCCCTGTTTGTCCTGGGAAGCCACAACTATTGGGATGGCCTCAGGGACTTTGGAGATTTATCCTATTAGTAGGGTTGTGGCCATTGGAATGGGCACATACAATTCCCTTGGAAAGTGCAAGTACAGTCCTCAGGTTTGGCTACAGGGGCTTGAGCCTGTAGCGTGTGTACGCCAGACCTGTTTGGACAGTTGTCTGAAAACACAAACTCGGCTTATGTTTCAGGTCATAGGTATGGCAGGACTGATCTACAGACCATGAGGAGAACTCTTCGGGATATGAAAAAAGGGCGAGTGTGAGTCTCTTGCTCAAGTATTTGTCTCTGGATATCGTGTCACTCATGGTCGTGAAATTGCCAGGATGACTTCATGGGAAATGGACGAGTCTTACTCTCTGGGGTTCCGGCCCCGTCCAAAGAGTTTGGGGTCATTCTGGGGATGGAAGAAGTCCGTTTTTTTGTTGTTGTTGATTTGTTTCCTTTTGTGTTTCAACCTCAGATGTCCCACCTAATGAGGGATTCCAGAGTAGAGCCCTGGGGAGGAGCGACTGGACAACCAGAAATCTGGTAAAAATTGGGGCCTAGGGACATGTCAAGTCCATTATGACATCTAATGATCCAGCCACTGAGAGGAATTCCTAGAGGACAGGACCCACGCTGAGGTCACAATGTGTGTTTATGCTCTCGTCGCACTCAAGAATGGGCGGGGCCTCATTGTGAATACTTTTTTCTCCTACACTGAACGTTGGACAACATGCCAACCACAAGGTTTCTTGCCATGGGTCAGGAAGAGTTATGATTTCTGCATCACAGTCACCCGTGGGCAGTGATTGGAGATAAGGTCTAGGTTCTGAAGACTGAAACCTGAGGTAGGGAAGAGATGATGACATAAGGCCATGGCGGGTCTGATGTGCTCAGTGTGCGGTCAGCTGTCTGGGAGTTGGTCAAAAGGTCTGGGCTCCGGTTGTGTCAGACAGTGCATTAGTGCCCAGGTTAGACTATATAATTTGGGTAGAGGCGAGTGCTGTGTAGGTTTATCCTCATTTAAGCTGCCTGGGCAGCTCATTAGGCAATATATTTTTTCTAGAGGGCAGGCAGAGTGCTTCATTGTCGGTCCGGAATTGCCAAACTTGAGGGCTTCGGGGCCAGGAGAGTGAGGACGGAAGTCTGAGAACACAAGCTAGACTTCGGATTCAGGGTGAGGGCACGGCAGGTACCCCCTGCAGATTTGAACCAATATCTCATGCATCTAAAGTCAGGGCGAGGATCAGACGTTGGCTCAGTTTGGAGTTTCTGTGCATGACGGCCCCTTCATGAAGGGAGCGGAATCTCGAGGCCATGGAGGTTTTCCACGTTGGGAGATGTGGGATGCCCCCTTCAAGGATTCCTTCTGCGGGACAATTGAGACCTGTTGGACAGCTCCAGGACATCCCATATGGAATGAAACCAGAGCACCGTTCGAGGATGGATGCCTGGGAAGTCCGCCTCGGATTCCAATTGCCTCCTAGCAACGAGACAGTTTAGATCCAATGGATCTGCGGGAGCAACCGGGGTGGCTGAGTTGAAATGGACTTTCCTGAGGATGGGTCGCAATGTGTGTTTGTGTCCATGAGAGCCTTGGAATGGGGCGGTGGCACCGGGACCCTGAAGTATTCTCCTAAGCTTTTGACACAGCTCCAATGCACATGTTTCCTTGTGGAGACGAGATTTGTTCTGATGCGTGCCTCAGGAAATCCCCTCTGCTGGTATTGGAATCCCGGCTTTTGAGGAGATATGCCTGTAAAGCAAAGCAATGGATCCGATAATGGCCTCGGGTCCTGTCTGGTTCAATCTTCTTCTCTGGGGACATCCATCTATGGTATGAGTGGAGGTAGATGCTCAGCTGGGATCAACCGCCCTTTTTTGTCCCGGGCGACCTGCACGATTGGGATGGCCTCAGGGACTTTGGATGGTTCTCCTAATTTGTGCGATTTTTGACAATGGAATGGGCAGAATTCCCATGGAATGGGTAGGCGCAGTCCTAATGTGTGACTCCAGGGGCCCCAGCCTGGAGGGAGTGTGGCCCAGGACTTTGAGGACAGAAGTCTGAAAACACAAACTCAGCTTAGGTTTGGGGCCGTAGGTATGGCACGCCCGATCTACAAACCATGAGAAGAACTCTTCAGGATCTGAAGAATGAGCGAGTCTGAGGCGCTTGCTCAGGCTTTTGTCTCTGGATTTTGTATCAGCGATGGCCGTGGAATGTTGGGGAGGCATCATGGGCCATGGACGCATCTTCCTCTCTGTGGATTTGGCGCGATCCCAATTGTTTTTCGTCAATCTGTGGGATGGGAGGACTCCTTTCAGGTTTGTAAACTCAGGTATCCCACCAAAAGAGGAATTCCAAAGCAGAGCCCTGGGGAAGAGTGAAGGGACAACCCGAACTATGGTTAAAAATTGGGGCCTAGGGGCATGGCAAGCCCAATATGCTGTCTCTTCATCCAGCCACTGAGAGGCCTTACCTGAGGACTGGGCTCGGGCTGAGGGTCACAATGTGTGTTTGTGACCAATGTGGCCCGCAAGCATGGGCTGGGCTTCATGGGCCACACTGGTTCCAACTACACTGAACGTTGGACAACCTTCCAAACACAAGGTTTCTTGCCATGGGGAAAGAGCTCTGATTTCTGCATCATTTTCAAACCAGGGCAGTGATTGGAGATCAGGTCTAGGTTCTGAAGCCTGGAAACCGAGGTTGAGAAGAGATGACGACCTAAGGCCATGGCGTGTCCGATGTGCTAAGTGTGCGGCCAGCTGTCTGGGTGGGGCCAGGAGGTCCAGGCTCAGGCCGGGTCAGAAAGTGCAATAGGGCCCAGGTCAGTCTATATATTTGGGGTACAGCCGAATGGCGTGCAGGTTGATCCTCATTTGGGGTTTCTGGGTAGCCCCAGAGGGCAATGTTTTTCTTCTGATGGGCAGGCAGAGTGCGGCATTGTAGTTCTGGATTGCCAAACAGGAGGGCTTGTGGGCCAGTAGTCTGAGGACGGAAGTCTGAGAACCCAAACTAGGCCAAGGTTTCTGGGTGAGGATATGGCAGGCACAATCTACAGACCTCAATCGAGATCCCGTGCACCTGAAGTCAGAGCAAGGATCAGACGATCGCTCAGGTTGGACTTTCTGTCCCTGATGGCCCCTTCTTGAAGGGGGGGTGGATCACGAGGCCATGGGGGTTTTCCCACGTTGGGAGTTGTGAGAAGCTCCAAACTGCAAAGATTCTTCTGCAGGACAATTGAGACCTGTTGGTTGGCTCCAGGCCAACGATTCCGAGCAGGGTTCAAAGGATGGATGGCTGGGTAGCCCACCTCGCATTCCAATTGTCTCCAAGCAACAAGAAAGGTTAGATCTGCTGGATGAGGGGGGAGCAACCGAGCAGGCTGAGTTGAAATGGACTCTCCTGTGGATGTGTCCTAATATGTTTTTGTGTCTATGGAGACCTTGGAATGAAGCGGTGGCCCTGGGGCCCTGAAGGGTTCTCCTAAACAGAGGCTTTGACACAGCTCCAACGTGCATGTTTCCCATGTGTAGATGAGATTTGTTCTGATGGGTGAGTCAAGAAACAGCCATATGCTGGTATTGAAATCCAGGCCTCTGAGGAGAGATGCCTGGAAACCAAAGGCATGGATCCTATTAGTGCCTAGGGGCCTGTTCGTTCCTTTTTACCTCTGGGGACATCAGTCTACGGGTCTGAGTGCAGGTAGGTGCTCAGATGGGCTCAGATTGCCCCTGTTTGTCCTGGGAAGCCACAACTATTGGGATGGCCTCAGGGACTTTGGAGATTTATCCTATTAGTAGGGTTGTGGCCATTGGAATGGGCACATACAATTCCCTTGGAAAGTGCAAGTACAGTCCTCAGGTTTGGCTACAGGGGCTTGAGCCTGTAGCGTGTGTACGCCAGACCTGTTTGGACAGTTGTCTGAAAACACAAACTCGGCTTATGTTTCAGGTCATAGGTATGGCAGGACTGATCTACAGACCATGAGGAGAACTCTTCGGGATATGAAAAAAGGGCGAGTGTGAGTCTCTTGCTCAAGTATTTGTCTCTGGATATCGTGTCACTCATGGTCGTGAAAGTGCCAGGATGACTTCATGGGAAATGGACGAGTCTTACTCTCTGGGGTTCCGGCCCCGTCCAAAGAGTTTGGGGTCATTCTGGGGATGGAAGAAGTCCGTTTTTTTGTTGTTGTTGATTTGTTTCCTTTTGTGTTTCAACCTCAGATGTCCCACCTAATGAGGGATTCCAGAGTAGAGCCCTGGGGAGGAGCGACTGGACAACCAGAAATCTGGTAAAAATTGGGGCCTAGGGACATGTCAAGCCCATTATGACATCTAATGATCCAGCCACTGAGAGGAATTCCTAGAGGACAGGACCCACGCTGAGGTCACAATGTGTGTTTATGCTCTCGTCGCACTCAGAATGGGCGGGGCCTCATTGTGAATACTTTTTTCTCCTACACTGAACGTTGGACAACATGCCAACCACAAGGTTTCTTGCCATGGGTCAGGAAGAGTTATGATTTCTGCATCACAGTCACCCGTGGGCAGTGATTGGAGATAAGGTCTAGGTTCTGAAGACTGAAAACTGAGGTAGGGAAGAGATGATGACATAAGGCCATGGCGGGTCTGATGTGCTCAGTGTTCGGTCAGCTGTCTGGGAGTTGGTCAAAAGGTCTGGGCTCCGGTTGTGTCAGACAGTGCATTAGTGCCCAGGTTAGACTATATAATTTGGGTAGAGGCGAGTGCTGTGTAGGTTTATCCTCATTTAAGCTGCCTGGGCAGCTCATTAGGCAATATATTTTTTCTAGAGGGCAGGCAGAGTGCTTCATTGTCGGTCCGGAATTACCAAACTTGAGGGCTTCGGGGCCAGGAGAGTGAGGACGGAAGTCTGAGAACACAAGCTAGACTTCGGATTCAGGGTGAGGGCACGGCAGGTACCCCCTGCAGATTTGAACCAATATCTCATGCATCTAAAGTCAGGGCGAGGATCAGACGTTAGCTCAGTTTGGAGTTTCTGTGCATGACGGCCCCTTCATGAAGGGAGCGGAATCTCGAGGCCATGGAGGTTTTCCACGTTGGGAGATGTGGGATGCCCCCTTCAAGGATTCCTTCTGCGGGACAATTGAGACCTGTTGGACAGCTCCAGGACATCCCATATGGAATGAAACCAGAGCACCGTTCGAGGATGGATGCCTGGGAAGTCCGCCTCGGATTCCAATTGCCTCCTAGCAACGAGACAGTTTAGATCCAATGGATCTGCGGGAGCAACCGGGGTGGCTGAGTTGAAATGGACTTTCCTGAGGATAGGTCGCAATGTGTGTTTGTGTCCATGAGAGCCTTGGAATGGGGCGGTGGCACCGGGACCCTGAAGTATTCTCCTAAGCTTTTGACACAGCTCCAATGCACATGTTTCCTTGTGGAGACGAGATTTGTTCTGATGCGTGCCTCAGGAAATCCCCTCTGCTGGTATTGGAATCCCGGCTTTTGAGGAGACATGCCTGTAAAGCAAAGCAATGGATCCGATAATGGCCTCGGGTCCTGTCTGGTTCAATCTTCTTCTCTGGGGACATCCATCTATGGTATGAGTGGAGGTAGATGCTCAGCTGGTATCAACCGCCCTTTTTTGTCCCGGGCGACCTGCACGATTGGGATGGCCTCAGGGACTTTGGATGGTTCTCCTAATTTGTGCGATTTTTGACAATGGAATGGGCAGAATTCCCATGGAATGGGTAGGCGCAGTCCTAATGTGTGACTCCAGGGGCCCCAGCCTGGAGGGAGTGTGGCCCAGGACTTTGAGGACAGAAGTCTGAAAACACAAACTCAGCTTAGGTTTGGGGCCGTAGGTATGGCACGCCCGATCTACAAACCATGAGAAGAACTCTTCAGGATCTGAAGAATGAGCGAGTCTGAGGCGCTTGCTCAGGCTTTTGTCTCTGGATTTTGTATCAGCGATGGCCGTGGAATGTTGGGGAGGCATCATGGGCCATGGACGCATCTTCCTCTCTGTGGATTTGGCGCGATCCCAATTGTTTTTCGTCAATCTGTGGGATGGGAGGACTCCTTTCAGGTTTGTAAACTCAGGTATCCCACCAAAAGAGGAATTCCAAAGCAGAGCCCTGGGGAAGAGTGAAGGGACAACCCGAACTATGGTTAAAAATTGGGGCCTAGGGGCATGGCAAGCCCAATATGCTGTCTCTTCATCCAGCCACTGAGAGGCCTTACCTGAGGACTGGGCTCGGGCTGAGGGTCACAATGTGTGTTTGTGACCAATGTGGCCCGCAAGCATGGGCTGGGCTTCATGGGCCACACTGGTTCCAACTACACTGAACGTTGGACAACCTTCCAAACACAAGGTTTCTTGCCATGGGGAAAGAGCTCTGATTTCTGCATCATTTTCAAACCAGGGCAGTGATTGGAGATCAGGTCTAGGTTCTGAAGCCTGGAAACCGAGGTTGAGAAGAGATGACGACCTAAGGCCATGGCGTGTCCGATGTGCTAAGTGTGCGGCCAGCTGTCTGGGTGGGGCCAGGAGGTCCAGGCTCAGGCCGGGTCAGAAAGTGCAATAGGGCCCAGGTCAGTCTATATATTTGGGGTACAGCCGAATGGCGTGCAGGTTGATCCTCATTTGGGGTTTCTGGGTAGCCCCAGAGGGCAATGTTTTTCTTCTGATGGGCAGGCAGAGTGCGGCATTGTAGTTCTGGATTGCCAAACAGGAGGGCTTGTGGGCCAGTAGTCTGAGGACGGAAGTCTGAGAACCCAAACTAGGCCAAGGTTTCTGGGTGAGGATATGGCAGGCACAATCTACAGACCTCAATCGAGATCCCGTGCACCTGAAGTCAGAGCAAGGATCAGACGATCGCTCAGGTTGGACTTTCTGTCCCTGATGGCCCCTTCTTGAAGGGGGGGTGGATCACGAGGCCATGGGGGTTTTCCCACGTTGGGAGTTGTGAGAAGCTCCAAACTGCAAAGATTCTTCTGCAGGACAATTGAGACCTGTTGGTTGGCTCCAGGCCAACGATTCCGAGCAGGGTTCAAAGGATGGATGGCTGGGTAGCCCACCTCGCATTCCAATTGTCTCCAAGCAACAAGAAAGGTTAGATCTGCTGGATGAGGGGGGAGCAACCGAGCAGGCTGAGTTGAAATGGACTCTCCTGTGGATGTGTCCTAATATGTTTTTGTGTCTATGGAGACCTTGGAATGAAGCGGTGGCCCTGGGGCCCTGAAGGGTTCTCCTAAACAGAGGCTTTGACACAGCTCCAACGTGCATGTTTCCCATGTGTAGATGAGATTTGTTCTGATGGGTGAGTCAAGAAACAGCCATATGCTGGTATTGAAATCCAGGCCTCTGAGGAGAGATGCCTGGAAACCAAAGGCATGGATCCTATTAGTGCCTAGGGGCCTGTTCGTTCCTTTTTACCTCTGGGGACATCAGTCTACGGGTCTGAGTGCAGGTAGGTGCTCAGATGGGCTCAGATTGCCCCTGTTTGTCCTGGGAAGCCACAACTATTGGGATGGCCTCAGGGACTTTGGAGATTTATCCTATTAGTAGGGTTGTGGCCATTGGAATGGGCACATACAATTCCCTTGGAAAGTGCAAGTACAGTCCTCAGGTTTGGCTACAGGGGCTTGAGCCTGTAGCGTGTGTACGCCAGACCTGTTTGGACAGTTGTCTGAAAACACAAACTCGGCTTATGTTTCAGGTCATAGGTATGGCAGGACTGATCTACAGACCATGAGGAGAACTCTTCGGGATATGAAAAAAGGGCGAGTGTGAGTCTCTTGCTCAAGTATTTGTCTCTGGATATCGTGTCACTCATGGTCGTGAAAGTGCCAGGATGACTTCATGGGAAATGGACGAGTCTTACTCTCTGGGGTTCCGGCCCCGTCCAAAGAGTTTGGGGTCATTCTGGGGATGGAAGAAGTCCGTTTTTTTGTTGTTGTTGATTTGTTTCCTTTTGTGTTTCAACCTCAGATGTCCCACCTAATGAGGGATTCCAGAGTAGAGCCCTGGGGAGGAGCGACTGGACAACCAGAAATCTGGTAAAAATTGGGGCCTAGGGACATGTCAAGCCCATTATGACATCTAATGATCCAGCCACTGAGAGGAATTCCTAGAGGACAGGACCCACGCTGAGGTCACAATGTGTGTTTATGCTCTCGTCGCACTCAGAATGGGCGGGGCCTCATTGTGAATACTTTTTTCTCCTACACTGAACGTTGGACAACATGCCAACCACAAGGTTTCTTGCCATGGGTCAGGAAGAGTTATGATTTCTGCATCACAGTCACCCGTGGGCAGTGATTGGAGATAAGGTCTAGGTTCTGAAGACTGAAAACTGAGGTAGGGAAGAGATGATGACATAAGGCCATGGCGGGTCTGATGTGCTCAGTGTTCGGTCAGCTGTCTGGGAGTTGGTCAAAGGTCTGGGCTCCGGTTGTGTCAGACAGTGCATTAGTGCCCAGGTTAGACTATATAATTTGGGTAGAGGCGAGTGCTGTGTAGGTTTATCCTCATTTAAGCTGCCTGGGCAGCTCATTAGGCAATATATTTTTTCTAGAGGGCAGGCAGAGTGCTTCATTGTCGGTCCGGAATTACCAAACTTGAGGGCTTCGGGGCCAGGAGAGTGAGGACGGAAGTCTGAGAACACAAGCTAGACTTCGGATTCAGGGTGAGGGCACGGCAGGTACCCCCTGCAGATTTGAACCAATATCTCATGCATCTAAAGTCAGGGCGAGGATCAGACGTTAGCTCAGTTTGGAGTTTCTGTGCATGACGGCCCCTTCATGAAGGGAGCGGAATCTCGAGGCCATGGAGGTTTTCCACGTTGGGAGATGTGGGATGCCCCCTTCAAGGATTCCTTCTGCGGGACAATTGAGACCTGTTGGACAGCTCCAGGACATCCCATATGGAATGAAACCAGAGCACCGTTCGAGGATGGATGCCTGGGAAGTCCGCCTCGGATTCCAATTGCCTCCTAGCAACGAGACAGTTTAGATCCAATGGATCTGCGGGAGCAACCGGGGTGGCTGAGTTGAAATGGACTTTCCTGAGGATAGGTCGCAATGTGTGTTTGTGTCCATGAGAGCCTTGGAATGGGGCGGTGGCACCGGGACCCTGAAGTATTCTCCTAAGCTTTTGACACAGCTCCAATGCACATGTTTCCTTGTGGAGACGAGATTTGTTCTGATGCGTGCCTCAGGAAATCCCCTCTGCTGGTATTGGAATCCCGGCTTTTGAGGAGACATGCCTGTAAAGCAAAGCAATGGATCCGATAATGGCCTCGGGTCCTGTCTGGTTCAATCTTCTTCTCTGGGGACATCCATCTATGGTATGAGTGGAGGTAGATGCTCAGCTGGTATCAACCGCCCTTTTTTGTCCCGGGCGACCTGCACGATTGGGATGGCCTCAGGGACTTTGGATGGTTCTCCTAATTTGTGCGATTTTTGACAATGGAATGGGCAGAATTCCCATGGAATGGGTAGGCGCAGTCCTAATGTGTGACTCCAGGGGCCCCAGCCTGGAGGGAGTGTGGCCCAGGACTTTGAGGACAGAAGTCTGAAAACACAAACTCAGCTTAGGTTTGGGGCCGTAGGTATGGCACGCCCGATCTACAAACCATGAGAAGAACTCTTCAGGATCTGAAGAATGAGCGAGTCTGAGGCGCTTGCTCAGGCTTTTGTCTCTGGATTTTGTATCAGCGATGGCCGTGGAATGTTGGGGAGGCATCATGGGCCATGGACGCATCTTCCTCTCTGTGGATTTGGCGCGATCCCAATTGTTTTTCGTCAATCTGTGGGATGGGAGGACTCCTTTCAGGTTTGTAAACTCAGGTATCCCACCAAAAGAGGAATTCCAAAGCAGAGCCCTGGGGAAGAGTGAAGGGACAACCCGAACTATGGTTAAAAATTGGGGCCTAGGGGCATGGCAAGCCCAATATGCTGTCTCTTCATCCAGCCACTGAGAGGCCTTACCTGAGGACTGGGCTCGGGCTGAGGGTCACAATGTGTGTTTGTGACCAATGTGGCCCGCAAGCATGGGCTGGGCTTCATGGGCCACACTGGTTCCAACTACACTGAACGTTGGACAACCTTCCAAACACAAGGTTTCTTGCCATGGGGAAAGAGCTCTGATTTCTGCATCATTTTCAAACCAGGGCAGTGATTGGAGATCAGGTCTAGGTTCTGAAGCCTGGAAACCGAGGTTGAGAAGAGATGACGACCTAAGGCCATGGCGTGTCCGATGTGCTAAGTGTGCGGCCAGCTGTCTGGGTGGGGCCAGGAGGTCCAGGCTCAGGCCGGGTCAGAAAGTGCAATAGGGCCCAGGTCAGTCTATATATTTGGGGTACAGCCGAATGGCGTGCAGGTTGATCCTCATTTGGGGTTTCTGGGTAGCCCCAGAGGGCAATGTTTTTCTTCTGAAGGGCAGGCAGAGTGCGGCATTGTAGTTCTGGATTGCCAAACAGGAGGGCTTGTGGGCCAGTAGTCTGAGGACGGAAGTCTGAGAACCCAAACTAGGCCAAGGTTTCTGGGTGAGGATATGGCAGGCACAATCTACAGACCTCAATCGAGATCCCGTGCACCTGAAGTCAGAGCAAGGATCAGACGATCGCTCAGGTTGGACTTTCTGTCCCTGATGGCCCCTTCTTGAAGGGGGGGTGGATCACGAGGCCATGGGGGTTTTCCCACGTTGGGAGTTGTGAGAAGCTCCAAACTGCAAAGATTCTTCTGCAGGACAATTGAGACCTGTTGGTTGGCTCCAGGCCAACGATTCCGAGCAGGGTTCAAAGGATGGATGGCTGGGTAGCCCACCTCGCATTCCAATTGTCTCCAAGCAACAAGAAAGGTTAGATCTGCTGGATGAGGGGGGAGCAACCGAGCAGGCTGAGTTGAAATGGACTCTCCTGTGGATGTGTCCTAATATGTTTTTGTGTCTATGGAGACCTTGGAATGAAGCGGTGGCCCTGGGGCCCTGAAGGGTTCTCCTAAACAGAGGCTTTGACACAGCTCCAACGTGCATGTTTCCCATGTGTAGATGAGATTTGTTCTGATGGGTGAGTCAAGAAACAGCCATATGCTGGTATTGAAATCCAGGCCTCTGAGGAGAGATGCCTGGAAACCAAAGGCATGGATCCTATTAGTGCCTAGGGGCCTGTTCGTTCCTTTTTACCTCTGGGGACATCAGTCTACGGGTCTGAGTGCAGGTAGGTGCTCAGATGGGCTCAGATTGCCCCTGTTTGTCCTGGGAAGCCACAACTATTGGGATGGCCTCAGGGACTTTGGAGATTTATCCTATTAGTAGGGTTGTGGCCATTGGAATGGGCACATACAATTCCCTTGGAAAGTGCAAGTACAGTCCTCAGGTTTGGCTACAGGGGCTTGAGCCTGTAGCGTGTGTACGCCAGACCTGTTTGGACAGTTGTCTGAAAACACAAACTCGGCTTATGTTTCAGGTCATAGGTATGGCAGGACTGATCTACAGACCATGAGGAGAACTCTTCGGGATATGAAAAAAGGGCGAGTGTGAGTCTCTTGCTCAAGTATTTGTCTCTGGATATCGTGTCACTCATGGTTGTGAAAGTGCCAGGATGACTTCATGGGAAATGGACGAGTCTTACTTTCTGGGGTTCCGGCCCCGTCCAAAGAGTTTGGGGTCATTCTGGGGATGGAAGAAGTCCGTTTTTTTGTTGTTGTTGATTTGTTTCCTTTTGTGTTTCAACCTCAGATGTCCCACCTAATGAGGGATTCCAGAGTAGAGCCCTGGGGAGGGGCGACTGGACAACCAGAAATCTGGTAAAAATTGGGGCCTAGGGACATGTCAAGCCCATTATGACATCTAATGATCCAGCCACTGAGAGGAATTCCTAGAGGACAGGACCCACGCTGAGGTCACAATGTGTGTTTATGCTCTCGTCGCACTCAAGAGTGGGCGGGGCCTCATTGTGAATACTTTTTTCTCCTACACTGAACGTTGGACAACATGCCAACCACAAGGTTTCTTGCCATGGGTCAGGAAGAGTTATGATTTCTGCATCACAGTCACCCGTGGGCAGTGATTGGAGATAAGGTCTAGGTTCTGAAGACTGAAAACTGAGGTAGGGAAGAGATGATGACATAAGGCCATGGCGGGTCTGATGTGCTCAGTGTGCGGTCAGCTGTCTGGGAGTTGGTCAAAAGGTCTGGGCTCCGGTTGTGTCAGACAGTGCATTAGTGCCCAGGTTAGACTATATAATTTGGGTAGAGGCGAGTGCTGTGTAGGTTTATCCTCATTTAAGCTGCCTGGGCAGCTCATTAGGCAATATATTTTTTCTAGAGGGCAGGCAGAGTGCTTCATTGTCGGTCCGGAATTGCCAAACTTGAGGGCTTCGGGGCCAGGAGAGTGAGGACGGAAGTCTGAGAACACAAGCTAGACTTCGGATTCAGGGTGAGGGCACGGCAGGTACCCCCTGCAGATTTGAACCAATATCTCATGCATCTAAAGTCAGGGCGAGGATCAGACGTTGGCTCAGTTTGGAGTTTCTGTGCATGACGGCCCCTTCATGAAGGGAGCGGAATCTCGAGGCCATGGAGGTTTTCCACGTTGGGAGATGTGGGATGCCCCATTCAAGGATTCCTTCTGCGGGACAATTGAGACCTGTTGGACAGCTCCAGGACATCCCATATGGAATGAAACCAGAGCACCGTTCGAGGATGGATGCCTGGGAAGTCCGCCACGGATTCCAATTGCCTCCTAGCAACGAGACAGTTTAGATCCAATGGATCTGCGGGAGCAACCGGGGTGGCTGAGTTGAAATGGACTTTCCTGAGGATGGGTCGCAATGTGTGTTTGTGTCCATGAGAGCCTTGGAATGAGGCGGTGGCACCGGGACCCTGAAGTATTCTCCTAAGCTTTTGACACAGCTCCAATGCACATGTTTCCTTGTGGAGACGAGATTTGTTCTGATGCGTGCCTCAGGAAATCCCCTCTGCTGGTATTGGAATCCAGGCTTTTGAGGAGACATGCCTGTAAAGCAAAGCAATGGATCCGATAATGGCCTCGGGTCCTGTCTGGTTCAATCTTCTTCTCTGGGGACATCCATCTATGGTATGAGTGGAGGTAGATGCTCAGCTGGTATCAACCGCCCTTTTTTGTCCCGGGCGACCTGCACGATTGGGATGGCCTCAGGGACTTTGGATGGTTCTCCTAATTTGTGTGATTTTTGACAATGGAATGGGCAGAATTCCCATGGAATGGGTAGGCGCAGTCCTAATGTGTGACTCCAGGGTCCCCAGCCTGGAGGGAGTGTGGCCCAGGACTTTGAGGACAGAAGTCTGAAAACACAAACTCAGCTTAGGTTTGGGGCCGTAGGTATGGCACGCCCGATCTACAAACCATGAGAAGAACTCTTCAGGATCTGAAGAATGAGCGAGTCTGAGGCGCTTGCTCAGGCTTTTGTCTCTGGATTTTGTATCAGCGATGGCCGTGGAATGTTGGGGAGGCATCATGGGCCATGGACGCATCTTCCTCTCTGTGGATTTGGCGCGATCCCAATTGTTTTTCGTCAATCTGTGGGATGGGAGGACTCCTTTCAGGTTTGTAAACTCAGGTATCCCACCAAAAGAGGAATTCCAAAGCAGAGCCCTGGGGAAGAGGGAAGGGACAACCCGAACTATGGTTAAAAATTGGGGCCTAGGGGCATGGCAAGCCCAATATGCTGTCTCTTCATCCAGCCACTGAGAGGCCTTACCTGAGGACTGGGCTCAGGCTGAGGGTCACAATGTGTGTTTGTGACCAATGTGGCCCGCAAGCATGGGCTGGGCTTCATGGGCCACACTGGTTCCAACTACACTGAACGTTGGACAACCTTCCAAACACAAGGTTTCTTGCCATGGGGAAAGAGCTCTGATTTCTGCATCATTTTCAAACCAGGGCAGTGATTGGAGATCAGGTCTAGGTTCTGAAGCCTGGAAACCGAGGTTGAGAAGAGATGACGACCTAAGGCCATGGCGGGTCCGATGTGCTAAGTGTGCGGCCAGCTGTCTGGGTGGGGCCAGGAGGTCCAGGCTCAGGCCGGGTCAGAAAGTGCAATAGGGCCCAGGTCAGTCTATACAGCCGAATGGCGTGCAGGTTGATCCTCATTTGGGGTTTCTGGGTAGCCCCAGAGGGCAATGTTTTTCTTCTGAAGGGCAGGCAGAGTGCGGCATTGTAGTTCTGGATTGCCAAACAGGAGGGCTTGTGGGCCAGTAGTCTGAGGACGGAAGTCTGAGAACCCAAACTAGGCCAAGGTTTCTGGGTGAGGATATGGCAGGCACAATCTACAGACCTCAATCGAGATCTCGTGCACCTGAAGTCAGAGCAAGGATCAGACGATCGCTCAGGTTGGACTTTCTGTCCCTGATGGCCCCTTCTTGAAGGGGGGGTGGATCACGAGGCCATGGGGGTTTTCCCACGTTGGGAGTTGTGAGAAGCTCCAAACTGCAACGATTCTTCTGCAGGACAATTGAGACCTGTTGGTTGGCTCCAGGCCAACGATTCCGAGCAGGGTTCAAAGGATGGATGGCTGGGTAGCCCACCTCGCATTCCAATTGTCTCCAAGCAACAAGAAAGGTTAGATCTGCTGGATGAGGGGGGAGCAACCGAGGAGGCTGAGTTGAAATGGACTCTCCTGTGGATGTGTCCTAATATGTTTTTGTGTCTATGGAGACCTTGGAATGAAGCGGTGGCACTGGGGCCCTGAAGGGTTCTCCTAAACAGAGGCTTTGACACAGCTCCAACGTGCATGTTTCCCATGTGTAGATGAGATTTGTTCTGATGGGTGAGTCAAGAAACAGCCATATGCTGGTATTGAAATCCAGGCCTCTGAGGAGAGATGCCTGGAAACCAAAGGCATGGATCCTATTAGTGCCTAGGGGCCTGTTCGTTCCTTTTTACCTCTGGGGACATCAGTCTACGGGTCTGAGTGCAGGTAGGTGCTCAGATGGGCTCAGATTGCCCCTGTTTGTCCTGGGAAGCCACAACTATTGGGATGGCCTCAGGGACTTTGGAGATTTATCCTATTAGTAGGGTTGTGGCCATTGGAATGGGCACATACAATTCCCTTGGAAAGTGCAAGTATAGTCCTCAGGTTTGGCTACAGGGGCTTGAGCCTGTAGCGTGTGTACGCCAGACCTGTTTGGACAGTTGTCTGAAAACACAAACTCGGCTTATGTTTCAGGTCATAGGTATGGCAGGACTGATCTACAGACCATGAGGAGAACTCTTCGGGATATGAAAAAAGGGCGAGTGTGAGTCTCTTGCTCAAGTATTTGTCTCTGGATATCGTGTCACTCATGGTCGTGAAATTGCCAGGATGACTTCATGGGAAATGGACGAGTCTTACTCTCTGGGGTTCCGGCCCCGTCCAAAGAGTTTGGGGTCATTCTGGGGATGGAAGAAGTCCGTTTTTTTGTTGTTGTTGATTTGTTTCCTTTTGTGTTTCAACCTCAGATGTCCCACCTAATGAGGGATTCCAGAGTAGAGCCCTGGGGAGGGGCGACTGGACAACCAGAAATCTGGTAAAAATTGGGGCCTAGGGACATGTCAAGCCCATTATGACATCTAATGATCCAGCCACTGAGAGGAATTCCTAGAGGACAGGACCCACGCTGAGGTCACAATGTGTGTTTATGCTCTCGTCGCACTCAAGAGTGGGCGGGGCCTCATTGTGAATACTTTTTTCTCCTACACTGAACGTTGGACAACATGCCAACCACAAGGTTTCTTGCCATGGGTCAGGAAGAGTTATGATTTCTGCATCACAGTCACCCGTGGGCAGTGATTGGAGATAAGGTCTAGGTTCTGAAGACTGAAAACTGAGGTAGGGAAGAGATGATGACATAAGGCCATGGCGGGTCTGATGTGCTCAGTGTGCGGTCAGCTGTCTGGGAGTTGGTCAAAAGGTCTGGGCTCCGGTTGTGTCAGACAGTGCATTAGTGCCCAGGTTAGACTATATAATTTGGGTAGAGGCGAGTGCTGTGTAGGTTTATCCTCATTTAAGCTGCCTGGGCAGCTCATTAGGCAATATATTTTTTCTAGAGGGCAGGCAGAGTGCTTCATTGTCGGTCCGGAATTGCCAAACTTGAGGGCTTCGGGGCCAGGAGAGTGAGGACGGAAGTCTGAGAACACAAGCTAGACTTCGGATTCAGGGTGAGGGCACGGCAGGTACCCCCTGCAGATTTGAACCAATATCTCATGCATCTAAAGTCAGGGCGAGGATCAGACGTTGGCTCAGTTTGGAGTTTCTGTGCATGACGGCCCCTTCATGAAGGGAGTGGAATCTCGAGGCCATGGAGGTTTTCCACGTTGGGAGATGTGGGATGCCCCATTCAAGGATTCCTTCTGCGGGACAATTGAGACCTGTTGGACAGCTCCAGGACATCCCATATGGAATGAAACCAGAGCACCTTTCGAGGATGGATGCCTGGGAAGTCCGCCTCGGATTCCAATTGCCTCCTAGCAACGAGACAGTTTAGATCCAATGGATCTGCGGGAGCAACCGGGGTGGCTGAGTTGAAATGGACTTTCCTGAGGATGGGTCGCAATGTGTGTTTGTGTCCATGAGAGCCTTGGAATGAGGCGGTGGCACCGGGACCCTGAAGTATTCTCCTAAGCTTTTGACACAGCTCCAATGCACATGTTTCCTTGTGGAGACGAGATTTGTTCTGATGCGTGCCTCAGGAAATCCCCTCTGCTGGTATTGGAATCCAGGCTTTTGAGGAGACATGCCTGTAAAGCAAAGCAATGGATCCGATAATGGCCTCGGGTCCTGTCTGGTTCAATCTTCTTCTCTGGGGACATCCATCTATGGTATGAGTGGAGGTAGATGCTCAGCTGGTATCAACCGCCCTTTTTTGTCCCGGGCGACCTGCACGATTGGGATGGCCTCAGGGACTTTGGATGGTTCTCCTAATTTGTGCGATTTTTGACAATGGAATGGGCAGAATTCCCATGGAATGGGTAGGCGCAGTCCTAATGTGTGACTCCAGGGTCCCCAGCCTGGAGGGAGTGTGGCCCAGGACTTTGAGGACAGAAGTCTGAAAACACAAACTCAGCTTAGGTTTGGGGCCGTAGGTATGGCACGCCCGATCTACAAACCATGAGAAGAACTCTTCAGGATCTGAAGAATGAGCGAGTCTGAGGCGCTTGCTCAGGCTTTTGTCTCTGGATTTTGTATCAGCGATGGCCGTGGAATGTTGGGGAGGCATCATGGGCCATGGACGCATCTTCCTCTCTGTGGATTTGGCGCGATCCCAATTGTTTTTCGTCAATCTGTGGGATGGGAGGACTCCTTTCAGGTTTGTAAACTCAGGTATCCCACCAAAAGAGGAATTCCAAAGCAGAGCCCTGGGGAAGAGGGAAGGGACAACCCGAACTATGGTTAAAAATTGGGGCCTAGGGGCATGGCAAGCCCAATATGCTGTCTCTTCATCCAGCCACTGAGAGGCCTTACCTGAGGACTGGGCTCAGGCTGAGGGTCACAATGTGTGTTTGTGACCAATGTGGCCCGCAAGCATGGGCTGGGCTTCATGGGCCACACTGGTTCCAACTACACTGAACGTTGGACAACCTTCCAAACACAAGGTTTCTTGCCATGGGGAAAGAGCTCTGATTTCTGCATCATTTTCAAACCAGGGCAGTGATTGGAGATCAGGTCTTGGTTCTGAAGCCTGGAAACCGAGGTTGAGAAGAGATGACGACCTAAGGCCATGGCGGGTCCGATGTGCTAAGTGTGCGGCCAGCTGTCTGGGTGGGGCCAGGAGGTCCAGGCTCAGGCCGGGTCAGAAAGTGCAATAGGGCCCAGGTCAGTCTATACAGCCGAATGGCGTGCATGTTGATCCTAATTTGGGGTTTCTGGGTAGCCCCAGAGGGCAATGTTTTTCTTCTAAAGGGCAGGCAGAGTGCGGCATTGTAGTTCTGGATTGCCAAACAGGAGGGCTTGTGGGCCAGTAGTCTGAGGACGGAAGTCTGAGAACCCAAACTAGGCCAAGGTTTCTGGGTGAGGATATGGCAGGCACAATCTACAGACCTCAATCGAGATCTCGTGCACTTGAAGTCAGAGCAAGGATCAGATGATCGCTCAGGTTGGACTTTCTGTCCCTGATGGCCCCTTCTTGAAGGGGGGGTGGATCACGAGGCCATGGGGGTTTTCCCACGTTGGGAGTTGTGAGAAGCTCCAAACTGCAACGATTCTTCTGCAGGACAATTGAGACCTGTTGGTTGGCTCCAGGCCAACGATTCCGAGCAGGGTTCAAAGGATGGATGGCTGGGTAGCCCACCTCGCAGTCCAATTGTCTTCAAGCAACAAGAAAGGTTAGATCTGCTGGATGAGGGGGGAGCAACCGAGGAGGCTGAGTTGAAATGGACTCTCCTGTGGATGTGTCCTAATATGTTTTTGTGTCTATGGAGACCTTGGAATGAAGCGGTGGCACTGGGGCCCTGAAGGGTTCTCCTAAACAGAGGCTTTGACACAGTCCAACGTGCATGTTTCCCATGTGTAGATGAGATTTGTTCTGATGGGTGAGTCAAGAAACAGCCATATGCTGGTATTGAAATCCAGGCCTCTGAGGAGAGATGCCTGGAAACCAAAGGCATGGATCCTATTAGTGCCTAGGGGCCTGTTCGTTCCTTTTTACCTCTGGGGACATCAGTCTACGGGTCTGAGTGCAGGTAGGTGCTCAGATGGGCTCAGATTGCCCCTGTTTGTCCTGGGAAGCCACAACTATTGGGATGGCCTCAGGGACTTTGGAGATTTATCCTATTAGTAGGGTTGTGGCCATTGGAATGGGCACATACAATTCCCTTGGAAAGTGCAAGTACAGTCCTCAGGTTTGGCTACAGGGGCTTGAGCCTGTAGCGTGTGTACGCCAGACCTGTTTGGACAGTTGTCTGAAAACACAAACTCGGCTTATGTTTCAGGTCATAGGTATGGCAGGACTGATCTACAGACCATGAGGAGAACTCTTCGGGATATGAAAAAAGGGCGAGTGTGAGTCTCTTGCTCAAGTATTTGTCTCTGGATATCGTGTCACTCATGGTCGTGAAATTGCCAGCGTGACTTCATGGGAAATGGACGAGTCTTACTCTCTGGGGTTCCGGCCCCGTCCAAAGAGTTTGGGGTCATTCTGGGGATGGAAGAAGTCCGTTTTTTTGTTGTTGTTGATTTGTTTCCTTTTGTGTTTCAACCTCAGATGTCCCACCTAATGAGGGATTCCAGAGTAGAGCCCTGGGGAGGGGCGACTGGACAACCAGAAATCTGGTAAAAATTGGGGCCTAGGGACATGTCAAGCCCATTATGACATCTAATGATCCAGCCACTGAGAGGAATTCCTAGAGGACAGGACCCACGCTGAGGTCACAATGTGTGTTTATGCTCTCGTCGCACTCAAGAGTGGGCGGGGCCTCATTGTGAATACTTTTTTCTCCTACACTGAACGTTGGACAACATGCCAACCACAAGGTTTCTTGCCATGGGTCAGGAAGAGTTATGATTTCTGCATCACAGTCACCCGTGGGCAGTGATTGGAGATAAGGTCTAGGTTCTGAAGACTGAAAACTGAGGTAGGGAAGAGATGATGACATAAGGCCATGGCGGGTCTGATGTGCTCAGTGTGCGGTCAGCTGTCTGGGAGTTGGTCAAAAGGTCTGGGCTCCGGTTGTGTCAGACAGTGCATTAGTGCCCAGGTTAGACTATATAATTTGGGTAGAGGCGAGTGCTGTGTAGGTTTATCCTCATTTAAGCTGCCTGGGCAGCTCATTAGGCAATATATTTTTTCTAGAGGGCAGGCAGAGTGCTTCATTGTCGGTCCGGAATTGCCAAACTTGAGGGCTTCGGGGCCAGGAGAGTGAGGACGGAAGTCTGAGAACACAAGCTAGACTTCGGATTCAGGGTGAGGGCACGGCAGGTACCCCCTGCAGATTTGAACCAATATCTCATGCATCTAAAGTCAGGGCGAGGATCAGACGTTGGCTCAGTTTGGAGTTTCTGTGCATGACGGCCCCTTCATGAAGGGAGTGGAATCTCGAGGCCATGGAGGTTTTCCACGTTGGGAGATGTGGGATGCCCCATTCAAGGATTCCTTCTGCGGGACAATTGAGACCTGTTGGACAGCTCCAGGACATCCCATATGGAATGAAACCAGAGCACCGTTCGAGGATGGATGCCTGGGAAGTCCGCCACGGATTCCAATTGCCTCCTAGCAACGAGACAGTTTAGATCCAATGGATCTGCGGGAGCAACCGGGGTGGCTGAGTTGAAATGGACTTTCCTGAGGATGGGTCGCAATGTGTGTTTGTGTCCATGAGAGCCTTGGAATGAGGCGGTGGCACCGGGACCCTGAAGTATTCTCCTAAGCTTTTGACACAGCTCCAATGCACATGTTTCCTTGTGGAGACGAGATTTGTTCTGATGCGTGCCTCAGGAAATCCCCTCTGCTGGTATTGGAATCCAGGCTTTTGAGGAGACATGCCTGTAAAGCAAAGCAATGGATCCGATAATGGCCTCGGGTCCTGTCTGGTTCAATCTTCTTCTCTGGGGACATCCATCTATGGTATGAGTGGAGGTAGATGCTCAGCTGGTATCAACCGCCCTTTTTTGTCCCGGGCGACCTGCACGATTGGGATGGCCTCAGGGACTTTGGATGGTTCTCCTAATTTGTGTGATTTTTGACAATGGAATGGGCAGAATTCCCATGGAATGGGTAGGCGCAGTCCTAATGTGTGACTCCAGGGTCCCCAGCCTGGAGGGAGTGTGGCCCAGGACTTTGAGGACAGAAGTCTGAAAACACAAACTCAGCTTAGGTTTGGGGCCGTAGGTATGGCACGCCCGATCTACAAACCATGAGAAGAACTCTTCAGGATCTGAAGAATGAGCGAGTCTGAGGCGCTTGCTCAGGCTTTTGTCTCTGGATTTTGTATCAGCGATGGCCGTGGAATGTTGGGGAGGCATCATGGGCCATGGACGCATCTTCCTCTCTGTGGATTTGGCGCGATCCCAATTGTTTTTCGTCAATCTGTGGGATGGGAGGACTCCTTTCAGGTTTGTAAACTCAGGTATCCCACCAAAAGAGGAATTCCAAAGCAGAGCCCTGGGGAAGAGGGAAGGGACAACCCGAACTATGGTTAAAAATTGGGGCCTAGGGGCATGGCAAGCCCAATATGCTGTCTCTTCATCCAGCCACTGAGAGGCCTTACCTGAGGACTGGGCTCAGGCTGAGGGTCACAATGTGTGTTTGTGACCAATGTGGCCCGCAAGCATGGGCTGGGCTTCATGGGCCACACTGGTTCCAACTACACTGAACGTTGGACAACCTTCCAAACACAAGGTTTCTTGCCATGGGGAAAGAGCTCTGATTTCTGCATCATTTTCAAACCAGGGCAGTGATTGGAGATCAGGTCTAGGTTCTGAAGCCTGGAAACCGAGGTTGAGAAGAGATGACGACCTAAGGCCATGGCGGGTCCGATGTGCTAAGTGTGCGGCCAGCTGTCTGGGTGGGGCCAGGAGGTCCAGGCTCAGGCCGGGTCAGAAAGTGCAATAGGGCCCAGGTCAGTCTATATATTTGGGGTACAGCCGAATGGCGTGCAGGTTGATCCTCATTTGGGGTTTCTGGGTAGCCCCAGAGGGCAATGTTTTTCTTCTGAAGGGCAGGCAGAGTGCGGCATTGTAGTTCTGGATTGCCAAACAGGAGGGCTTGTGGGCCAGTAGTCTGAGGACGGAAGTCTGAGAACCCAAACTAGGCCAAGGTTTCTGGGTGAGGATATGGCAGGCACAATCTACAGACCTCAATCGAGATCTCGTGCACCTGAAGTCAGAGCAAGGATCAGACGATCGCTCAGGTTGGACTTTCTGTCCCTGATGGCCCCTTCTTGAAGGGGGGGTGGATCACGAGGCCATGGGGGTTTTCCCACGTTGGGAGTTGTGAGAAGCTCCAAACTGCAACGATTCTTCTGCAGGACAATTGAGACCTGTTGGTTGGCTCCAGGCCAACGATTCCGAGCAGGGTTCAAAGGATGGATGGCTGGGTAGCCCACCTCGCAGTCCAATTGTCTCCAAGCAACAAGAAAGGTTAGATCTGCTGGATGAGGGGGGAGCAACCGAGGAGGCTGAGTTGAAATGGACTCTCCTGTGGATGTGTCCTAATATGTTTTTGTGTCTATGGAGACCTTGGAATGAAGCGGTGGCACTGGGGCCCTGAAGGGTTCTCCTAAACAGAGGCTTTGACACAGCTCCAACGTGCATGTTTCCCATGTGTAGATGAGATTTGTTCTGATGGGTGAGTCAAGAAACAGCCATATGCTGGTATTGAAATCCAGGCCTCTGAGGAGAGATGCCTGGAAACCAAAGGCATGGATCCTATTAGTGCCTAGGGGCCTGTTCGTTCCTTTTTACCTCTGGGGACATCAGTCTACGGGTCTGAGTGCAGGTAGGTGCTCAGATGGGCTCAGATTGCCCCTGTTTGTCCTGGGAAGCCACAACTATTGGGATGGCCTCAGGGACTTTGGAGATTTATCCTATTAGTAGGGTTGTGGCCATTGGAATGGGCACATACAATTCCCTTGGAAAGTGCAAGTACAGTCCTCAGGTTTGGCTACAGGGGCTTGAGCCTGTAGCGTGTGTACGCCAGACCTGTTTGGACAGTTGTCTGAAAACACAAACTCGGCTTATGTTTCAGGTCATAGGTATGGCAGGACTGATCTACAGACCATGAGGAGAACTCTTCGGGATATGAAAAAAGGGCGAGTGTGAGTCTCTTGCTCAAGTATTTGTCTCTGGATATCGTGTCACTCATGGTCGTGAAATTGCCAGGATGACTTCATGGGAAATGGACGAGTCTTACTCTCTGGGGTTCCGGCCCCGTCCAAAGAGTTTGGGGTCATTCTGGGGATGGAAGAAGTCCGTTTTTTTGTTGTTGTTGATTTGTTTCCTTTTGTGTTTCAACCTCAGATGTCCCACCTAATGAGGGATTCCAGAGTAGAGCCCTGGGGAGGGGCGACTGGACAACCAGAAATCTGGTAAAAATTGGGGCCTAGGGACATGTCAAGCCCATTATGACATCTAATGATCCAGCCACTGAGAGGAATTCCTAGAGGACAGGACCCACGCTGAGGTCACAATGTGTGTTTATGCTCTCGTCGCACTCAAGAGTGGGCGGGGCCTCATTGTGAATACTTTTTTCTCCTACACTGAACGTTGGACAACATGCCAACCACAAGGTTTCTTGCCATGGGTCAGGAAGAGTTATGATTTCTGCATCACAGTCACCCGTGGGCAGTGATTGGAGATAAGGTCTAGGTTCTGAAGACTGAAAACTGAGGTAGGGAAGAGATGATGACATAAGGCCATGGCGGGTCTGATGTGCTCAGTGTGCGGTCAGCTGTCTGGGAGTTGGTCAAAAGGTCTGGGCTCCGGTTGTGTCAGACAGTGCATTAGTGCCCAGGTTAGACTATATAATTTGGGTAGAGGCGAGTGCTGTGTAGGTTTATCCTCATTTAAGCTGCCTGGGCAGCTCATTAGGCAATATATTTTTTCTAGAGGGCAGGCAGAGTGCTTCATTGTCGGTCCGGAATTGCCAAACTTGAGGGCTTCGGGGCCAGGAGAGTGAGGACGGAAGTCTGAGAACACAAGCTAGACTTCGGATTCAGGGTGAGGGCACGGCAGGTACCCCCTGCAGATTTGAACCAATATCTCATGCATCTAAAGTCAGGGCGAGGATCAGACGTTGGCTCAGTTTGGAGTTTCTGTGCATGACGGCCCCTTCATGAAGGGAGCGGAATCTCGAGGCCATGGAGGTTTTCCACGTTGGGAGATGTGGGATGCCCCATTCAAGGATTCCTTCTGCGGGACAATTGAGACCTGTTGGACAGCTCCAGGACATCCCATATGGAATGAAACCAGAGCACCGTTCGAGGATGGATGCCTGGGAAGTCCGCCACGGATTCCAATTGCCTCCTAGCAACGAGACAGTTTAGATCCAATGGATCTGCGGGAGCAACCGGGGTGGCTGAGTTGAAATGGACTTTCCTGAGGATGGGTCGCAATGTGTGTTTGTGTCCATGAGAGCCTTGGAATGAGGCGGTGGCACCGGGACCCTGAAGTATTCTCCTAAGCTTTTGACACAGCTCCAATGCACATGTTTCCTTGTGGAGACGAGATTTGTTCTGATGCGTGCCTCAGGAAATCCCCTCTGCTGGTATTGGAATCCAGGCTTTTGAGGAGACATGCCTGTAAAGCAAAGCAATGGATCCGATAATGGCCTCGGGTCCTGTCTGGTTCAATCTTCTTCTCTGGGGACATCCATCTATGGTATGAGTGGAGGTAGATGCTCAGCTGGTATCAACCGCCCTTTTTTGTCCCGGGCGACCTGCACGATTGGGATGGCCTCAGGGACTTTGGATGGTTCTCCTAATTTGTGCGATTTTTGACAATGGAATGGGCAGAATTCCCATGGAATGGGTAGGCGCAGTCCTAATGTGTGACTCCAGGGTCCCCAGCCTGGAGGGAGTGTGGCCCAGGACTTTGAGGACAGAAGTCTGAAAACACAAACTCAGCTTAGGTTTGGGGCCGTAGGTATGGCACGCCCGACCTACAAACCATGAGAAGAACTCTTCAGGATCTGAAGAATGAGCGAGTCTGAGGCGCTTGCTCAGGCTTTTGTCTCTGGATTTTGTATCAGCGATGGCCGTGGAATGTTGGGGAGGCATCATGGGCCATGGACGCATCTTCCTCTCTGTGGATTTGGCGCGATCCCAATTGTTTTTCGTCAATCTGTGGGATGGGAGGACTCCTTTCAGGTTTGTAAACTCAGGTATCCCACCAAAAGAGGAATTCCAAAGCAGAGCCCTGGGGAAGAGTGAAGGGACAACCCGAACTATGGTTAAAAATTGGGGCCTAGGGGCATGGCAAGCCCAATATGCTGTCTCTTCATCCAGCCACTGAGAGGCCTTACCTGAGGACTGGGCTCAGGCTGAGGGTCACAATGTGTGTTTGTGACCAATGTGGCCCGCAAGCATGGGCTGGGCTTCATGGGCCACACTGGTTCCAACTACACTGAACGTTGGACAACCTTCCAAACACAAGGTTTCTTGCCATGGGGAAAGAGCTCTGATTTCTGCATCATTTTCAAACCAGGGCAGTGATTGGAGATCAGGTCTAGGTTCTGAAGCCTGGAAACCGAGGTTGAGAAGAGATGACGACCTAAGGCCATGGCGGGTCCGATGTGCTAAGTGTGCGGCCAGCTGTCTGGGTGGGGCCAGGAGGTCCAGGCTCAGGCCGGGTCAGAAAGTGCAATAGGGCCCAGGTCAGTCTATACAGCCGAATGGCGTGCAGGTTGATCCTCATTTGGGGTTTCTGGGTAGCCCCAGAGGGCAATGTTTTTCTTCTGAAGGGCAGGCAGAGTGCGGCATTGTAGTTCTGGATTGCCAAACAGGAGGGCTTGTGGGCCAGTAGTCTGAGGACGGAAGTCTGAGAACCCAAACTAGGCCAAGGTTTCTGGGTGAGGATATGGCAGGCACAATCTACAGACCTCAATCGAGATCTCGTGCACCTGAAGTCAGAGCAAGGATCAGACGATCGCTCAGGTTGGACTTTCTGTCCCTGATGGCCCCTTCTTGAAGGGGGGGTGGATCACGAGGCCATGGGGGTTTTCCCACGTTGGGAGTTGTGAGAAGCTCCAAACTGCAACGATTCTTCTGCAGGACAATTGAGACCTGTTGGTTGGCTCCAGGCCAACGATTCCGAGCAGGGTTCAAAGGATGGATGGCTGGGTAGCCCACCTCGCAGTCCAATTGTCTCCAAGCAACAAGAAAGGTTAGATCTGCTGGATGAGGGGGGAGCAACCGAGGAGGCTGAGTTGAAATGGACTCTCCTGTGGATGTGTCCTAATATGTTTTTGTGTCTATGGAGACCTTGGAATGAAGCGGTGGCACTGGGGCCCTGAAGGGTTCTCCTAAACAGAGGCTTTGACACAGCTCCAACGTGCATGTTTCCCATGTGTAGATGAGATTTGTTCTGATGGGTGAGTCAAGAAACAGCCATATGCTGGTATTGAAATCCAGGCCTCTGAGGAGAGATGCCTGGAAACCAAAGGCATGGATCCTATTAGTGCCTAGGGGCCTGTTCGTTCCTTTTTACCTCTGGGGACATCAGTCTACGGGTCTGAGTGCAGGTAGGTGCTCAGATGGGCTCAGATTGCCCCTGTTTGTCCTGGGAAGCCACAACTATTGGGATGGCCTCAGGGACTTTGGAGATTTATCCTATTAGTAGGGTTGTGGCCATTGGAATGGGCACATACAATTCCCTTGGAAAGTGCAAGTACAGTCCTCAGGTTTGGCTACAGGGGCTTGAGCCTGTAGCGTGTGTACGCCAGACCTGTTTGGACAGTTGTCTGAAAACACAAACTCGGCTTATGTTTCAGGTCATAGGTATGGCAGGACTGATCTACAGACCATGAGGAGAACTCTTCGGGATATGAAAAAAGGGCGAGTGTGAGTCTCTTGCTCAAGTATTTGTCTCTGGATATCGTGTCACTCATGGTCGTGAAATTGCCAGGATGACTTCATGGGAAATGGACGAGTCTTACTCTCTGGGGTTCCGGCCCCGTCCAAAGAGTTTGGGGTCATTCTGGGGATGGAAGAAGTCCGTTTTTTTGTTGTTGTTGATTTGTTTCCTTTTGTGTTTCAACCTCAGATGTCCCACCTAATGAGGGATTCCAGAGTAGAGCCCTGGGGAGGGGCGACTGGACAACCAGAAATCTGGTAAAAATTGGGGCCTAGGGACATGTCAAGCCCATTATGACATCTAATGATCCAGCCACTGAGAGGAATTCCTAGAGGACAGGACCCACGCTGAGGTCACAATGTGTGTTTATGCTCTCGTCGCACTCAAGAGTGGGCGGGGCCTCATTGTGAATACTTTTTTCTCCTACACTGAACGTTGGACAACATGCCAACCACAAGGTTTCTTGCCATGGGTCAGGAAGAGTTATGATTTCTGCATCACAGTCACCCGTGGGCAGTGATTGGAGATAAGGTCTAGGTTCTGAAGACTGAAAACTGAGGTAGGGAAGAGATGATGACATAAGGCCATGGCGGGTCTGATGTGCTCAGTGTGCGGTCAGCTGTCTGGGAGTTGGTCAAAAGGTCTGGGCTCCGGTTGTGTCAGACAGTGCATTAGTGCCCAGGTTAGACTATATAATTTGGGTAGAGGCGAGTGCTGTGTAGGTTTATCCTCATTTAAGCTGCCTGGGCAGCTCATTAGGCAATATATTTTTTCTAGAGGGCAGGCAGAGTGCTTCATTGTCGGTCCGGAATTGCCAAACTTGAGGGCTTCGGGGCCAGGAGAGTGAGGACGGAAGTCTGAGAACACAAGCTAGACTTCGGATTCAGGGTGAGGGCACGGCAGGTACCCCCTGCAGATTTGAACCAATATCTCATGCATCTAAAGTCAGGGCGAGGATCAGACGTTGGCTCAGTTTGGAGTTTCTGTGCATGACGGCCCCTTCATGAAGGGAGCGGAATCTCGAGGCCATGGAGGTTTTCCACGTTGGGAGATGTGGGATGCCCCATTCAAGGATTCCTTCTGCGGGACAATTGAGACCTGTTGGACAGCTCCAGGACATCCCATATGGAATGAAACCAGAGCACCGTTCGAGGATGGATGCCTGGGAAGTCCGCCACGGATTCCAATTGCCTCCTAGCAACGAGACAGTTTAGATCCAATGGATCTGCGGGAGCAACCGGGGTGGCTGAGTTGAAATGGACTTTCCTGAGGATGGGTCGCAATGTGTGTTTGTGTCCATGAGAGCCTTGGAATGAGGCGGTGGCACCGGGACCCTGAAGTATTCTCCTAAGCTTTTGACACAGCTCCAATGCACATGTTTCCTTGTGGAGACGAGATTTGTTCTGATGCGTGCCTCAGGAAATCCCCTCTGCTGGTATTGGAATCCAGGCTTTTGAGGAGACATGCCTGTAAAGCAAAGCAATGGATCCGATAATGGCCTCGGGTCCTGTCTGGTTCAATCTTCTTCTCTGGGGACATCCATCTATGGTATGAGTGGAGGTAGATGCTCAGCTGGTATCAACCGCCCTTTTTTGTCCCGGGCGACCTGCACGATTGGGATGGCCTCAGGGACTTTGGATGGTTCTCCTAATTTGTGCGATTTTTGACAATGGAATGGGCAGAATTCCCATGGAATGGGTAGGCGCAGTCCTAATGTGTGACTCCAGGGTCCCCAGCCTGGAGGGAGTGTGGCCCAGGACTTTGAGGACAGAAGTCTGAAAACACAAACTCAGCTTAGGTTTGGGGCCGTAGGTATGGCACGCCCGATCTACAAACCATGAGAAGAACTCTTCAGGATCTGAATAATGAGCGAGTCTGAGGCGCTTGCTCAGGCTTTTGTCTCTGGATTTTGTATCAGCGATGGCCGTGGAATGTTGGGGAGGCATCATGGGCCATGGACGCATCTTCCTCTCTGTGGATTTGGCGCGATCCCAATTGTTTTTCGTCAATCTGTGGGATGGGAGGACTCCTTTCAGGTTTGTAAACTCAGGTATCCCACCAAAAGAGGAATTCCAAAGCAGAGCCCTGGGGAAGAGGGAAGGGACAACCCGAACTATGGTTAAAAATTGGGGCCTAGGGGCATGGCAAGCCCAATATGCTGTCTCTTCATCCAGCCACTGAGAGGCCTTACCTGAGGACTGGGCTCAGGCTGAGGGTCACAATGTGTGTTTGTGACCAATGTGGCCCGCAAGCATGGGCTGGGCTTCATGGGCCACACTGGTTCCAACTACACTGAACGTTGGACAACCTTCCAAACACAAGGTTTCTTGCCATGGGGAAAGAGCTCTGATTTCTGCATCATTTTCAAACCAGGGCAGTGATTGGAGATCAGGTCTAGGTTCTGAAGCCTGGAAACCGAGGTTGAGAAGAGATGACGACCTAAGGCCATGGCGGGTCCGATGTGCTAAGTGTGCGGCCAGCTGTCTGGGTGGGGCCAGGAGGTCCAGGCTCAGGCCGGGTCAGAAAGTGCAATAGGGCCCAGGTCAGTCTATACAGCCGAATGGCGTGCAGGTTGATCCTCATTTGGGGTTTCTGGGTAGCCCCAGAGGGCAATGTTTTTCTTCTGAAGGGCAGGCAGAGTGCGGCATTGTAGTTCTGGATTGCCAAACAGGAGGGCTTGTGGGCCAGTAGTCTGAGGACGGAAGTCTGAGAACCCAAACTAGGCCAAGGTTTCTGGGTGAGGATATGGCAGGCACAATCTACAGACCTCAATCGAGATCTCGTGCACCTGAAGTCAGAGCAAGGATCAGACGATCGCTCAGGTTGGACTTTCTGTCCCTGATGGCCCCTTCTTGAAGGGGGGGTGGATCACGAGGCCATGGGGGTTTTCCCACGTTGGGAGTTGTGAGAAGCTCCAAACTGCAACGATTCTTCTGCAGGACAATTGAGACCTGTTGGTTGGCTCCAGGCCAACGATTCTGAGCAGGGTTCAAAGGATGGATGGCTGGGTAGCCCACCTCGCAGTCCAATTGTCTCCAAGCAACAAGAAAGGTTAGATCTGCTGGATGAGGGGGGAGCAACCGAGGAGGCTGAGTTGAAATGGACTCTCCTGTGGATGTGTCCTAATATGTTTTTGTGTCTATGGAGACCTTGGAATGAAGCGGTGGCACTGGGGCCCTGAAGGGTTCTCCTAAACAGAGGCTTTGACACAGCTCCAACGTGCATGTTTCCCATGTGTAGATGAGATTTGTTCTGATGGGTGAGTCAAGAAACAGCCATATGCTGGTATTGAAATCCAGGCCTCTGAGGAGAGATGCCTGGAAACCAAAGGCATGGATCCTATTAGTGCCTAGGGGCCTGTTCGTTCCTTTTTACCTCTGGGGACATCAGTCTACGGGTCTGAGTGCAGGTAGGTGCTCAGATGGGCTCAGATTGCCCCTGTTTGTCCTGGGAAGCCACAACTATTGGGATGGCCTCAGGGACTTTGGAGATTTATCCTATTAGTAGGGTTGTGGCCATTGGAATGGGCACATACAATTCCCTTGGAAAGTGCAAGTACAGTCCTCAGGTTTGGCTACAGGGGCTTGAGCCTGTAGCGTGTGTACGCCAGACCTGTTTGGACAGTTGTCTGAAAACACAAACTCGGCTTATGTTTCAGGTCATAGGTATGGCAGGACTGATCTACAGACCATGAGGAGAACTCTTCGGGATATGAAAAAAGGGCGAGTGTGAGTCTCTTGCTCAAGTATTTGTCTCTGGATATCGTGTCACTCATGGTCGTGAAATTGCCAGGATGACTTCATGGGAAATGGACGAGTCTTACTCTCTGGGGTTCCGGCCCCGTCCAAAGAGTTTGGGGTCATTCTGGGGATGGAAGAAGTCCGTTTTTTTGTTGTTGTTGATTTGTTTCCTTTTGTGTTTCAACCTCAGATGTCCCACCTAATGAGGGATTCCAGAGTAGAGCCCTGGGGAGGGGCGACTGGACAACCAGAAATCTGGTAAAAATTGGGGCCTAAGGACATGTCAAGCCCATTATGACATCTAATGATCCAGCCACTGAGAGGAATTCCTAGAGGACAGGACCCACGCTGAGGTCACAATGTGTGTTTATGCTCTCGTCGCACTCAAGAGTGGGCGGGGCCTCATTGTGAATACTTTTTTCTCCTACACTGAACTTTGGACAACATGCCAACCACAAGGTTTCTTGCCATGGGTCAGGAAGAGTTATGATTTCTGCATCACAGTCACCCGTGGGCAGTGATTGGAGATAAGGTCTAGGTTCTGAAGACTGAAAACTGAGGTAGGGAAGAGATGATGACATAAGGCCATGGCGGGTCTGATGTGCTCAGTGTGCGGTCAGCTGTCTGGGAGTTGGTCAAAAGGTCTGGGCTCCGGTTGTGTCAGACAGTGCATTAGTGCCCAGGTTAGACTATATAATTTGGGTAGAGGCGAGTGCTGTGTAGGTTTATCCTCATTTAAGCTGCCTGGGCAGCTCATTAGGCAATATATTTTTTCTAGAGGGCAGGCAGAGTGCTTCATTGTCGGTCCGGAATTGCCAAACTTGAGGGCTTCGGGGCCAGGAGAGTGAGGACGGAAGTCTGAGAACACAAGCTAGACTTCGGATTCAGGGTGAGGGCACGGCAGGTACCCCCTGCAGATTTGAACCAATATCTCATGCATCTAAAGTCAGGGCGAGGATCAGACGTTGGCTCAGTTTGGAGTTTCTGTGCATGACGGCCCCTTCATGAAGGGAGCGGAATCTCGAGGCCATGGAGGTTTTCCACGTTGGGAGATGTGGGATGCCCCATTCAAGGATTCCTTCTGCGGGACAATTGAGACCTGTTGGACAGCTCCAGGACATCCCATATGGAATGAAACCAGAGCACCGTTCGAGGATGGATGCCTGGGAAGTCCGCCACGGATTCCAATTGCCTCCTAGCAACGAGACAGTTTAGATCCAATGGATCTGCGGTAGCAACCGGGGTGGCTGAGTTGAAATGGACTTTCCTGAGGATGGGTCGCAATGTGTGTTTGTGTCCATGAGAGCCTTGGAATGAGGCGGTGGCACCGGGACCCTGAAGTATTCTCCTAAGCTTTTGACACAGCTCCAATGCACATGTTTCCTTGTGGAGACGAGATTTGTTCTGATGCGTGCCTCAGGAAATCCCCTCTGCTGGTATTGGAATCCAGGATTTTGAGGAGACATGCCTGTAAAGCAAAGCAATGGATCCGATAATGGCCTCGGGTCCTGTCTGGTTCAATCTTCTTCTCTGGGGACATCCATCTATGGTATGAGTGGAGGTAGATGCTCAGCTGGTATCAACCGCCCTTTTTTGTCCCGGGCGACCTGCACGATTGGGATGGCCTCAGGGACTTTGGATGGTTCTCCTAATTTGTGCGATTTTTGACAATGGAATGGGCAGAATTCCCATGGAATGGGTAGGCGCAGTCCTAATGTGTGACTCCAGGGTCCCCAGCCTGGAGGGAGTGTGGCCCAGGACTTTGAGGACAGAAGTCTGAAAACACAAACTCAGCTTAGGTTTGGGGCCGTAGGTATGGCACGCCCGATCTACAAACCATGAGAAGAACTCTTCAGGATCTGAAGAATGAGCGAGTCTGAGGCGCTTGCTCAGGCTTTTGTCTCTGGATTTTGTATCAGCGATGGCCGTGGAATGTTGGGGAGGCATCATGGGCCATGGACGCATCTTCCTCTCTGTGGATTTGGCGCGATCCCAATTGTTTTTCGTCAATCTGTGGGATGGGAGGACTCCTTTCAGGTTTGTAAACTCAGGTATCCCACCAAAAGAGGAATTCCAAAGCAGAGCCCTGGGGAAGAGTGAAGGGACAACCCGAACTATGGTTAAAAATTGGGGCCTAGGGGCATGGCAAGCCCAATATGCTGTCTCTTCATCCAGCCACTGAGAGGCCTTACCTGAGGACTGGGCTCAGGCTGAGGGTCACAATGTGTGTTTGTGACCAATGTGGCCCGCAAGCATGGGCTGGGCTTCATGGGCCACACTGGTTCCAACTACACTGAACGTTGGACAACCTTCCAAACACAAGGTTTCTTGCCATGGGGAAAGAGCTCTGATTTCTGCATCATTTTCAAACCAGGGCAGTGATTGGAGATCAGGTCTAGGTTCTGAAGCCTGGAAACCGAGGTTGAGAAGAGATGACGACCTAAGGCCATGGCGGGTCCGATGTGCTAAGTGTGCGGCCAGCTGTCTGGGTGGGGCCAGGAGGTCCAGGCTCAGGCCGGGTCAGAAAGTGCAATAGGGCCCAGGTCAGTCTATACAGCCGAATGGCGTGCAGGTTGATCCTCATTTGGGGTTTCTGGGTAGCCCCAGAGGGCAATGTTTTTCTTCTGAAGGGCAGGCAGAGTGCGGCATTGTAGTTCTGGATTGCCAAACAGGAGGGCTTGTGGGCCAGTAGTCTGAGGACGGAAGTCTGAGAACCCAAACTAGGCCAAGGTTTCTGGGTGAGGATATGGCAGGCACAATCTACAGACCTCAATCGAGATCTCGTGCACCTGAAGTCAGAGCAAGGATCAGACGATCGCTCAGGTTGGACTTTCTGTCCCTGATGGCCCCTTCTTGAAGGGGGGGTGGATCACGAGGCCATGGGGGTTTTCCCACGTTGGGAGTTGTGAGAAGCTCCAAACTGCAACGATTCTTCTGCAGGACAATTGAGACCTGTTGGTTGGCTCCAGGCCAACGATTCTGAGCAGGGTTCAAAGGATGGATGGCTGGGTAGCCCACCTCGCAGTCCAATTGTCTCCAAGCAACAAGAAAGGTTAGATCTGCTGGATGAGGGGGGAGCAACCGAGGAGGCTGAGTTGAAATGGACTCTCCTGTGGATGTGTCCTAATATGTTTTTGTGTCTATGGAGACCTTGGAATGAAGCGGTGGCCCTGGGGCCCTGAAGGGTTCTCCTAAACAGAGGCTTTGACACAGCTCCAACGTGCATGTTTCCCATGTGTAGATGAGATTTGTTCTGATGGGTGAGTCAAGAAACAGCCATATGCTGGTATTGAAATCCAGGCCTCTGAGGAGAGATGCCTGGAAACCAAAGGCATGGGTCCTATTAGTGCCTAGGGGCCTGTTCGTTCCTTTTTACCTCTGGGGACATCAGTCTACGGGTCTGAGTGCAGGTAGGTGCTCAGATGGGCTCAGATTGCCCCTGTTTGTCCTGGGAAGCCACAACTATTGGGATGGCCTCAGGGACTTTGGAGATTTATCCTATTAGTAGGGTTGTGGCCATTGGAATGGGCACATACAATTCCCTTGGAAAGTGCAAGTACAGTCCTCAGGTTTGGCTACAGGGGCTTGAGCCTGTAGCGTGTGTACGCCAGACCTGTTTGGACAGTTGTCTGAAAACACAAACTCGGCTTATGTTTCAGGTCATAGGTATGGCAGGACTGATCTACAGACCATGAGGAGAACTCTTCGGGATATGAAAAAAGGGCGAGTGTGAGTCTCTTGCTCAAGTATTTGTCTCTGGATATCGTGTCACTCATGGTCGTGAAATTGCCAGGATGACTTCATGGGAAATGGACGAGTCTTACTCTCTGGGGTTCCGGCCCCGTCCAAAGAGTTTGGGGTCATTCTGGGGATGGAAGAAGTCCGTTTTTTTGTTGTTGTTGATTTGTTTCCTTTTGTGTTTCAACCTCAGATGTCCCACCTAATGAGGGATTCCAGAGTAGAGCCCTGGGGAGGGGCGACTGGACAACCAGAAATCTGGTAAAAATTGGGGCCTAGGGACATGTCAAGCCCATTATGACATCTAATGATCCAGCCACTGAGAGGAATTCCTAGAGGACAGGACCCACGCTGAGGTCACAATGTGTGTTTATGCTCTCGTCGCACTCAAGAGTGGGCGGGGCCTCATTGTGAATACTTTTTTCTCCTACACTGAACGTTGGACAACATGCCAACCACAAGGTTTCTTGCCATGGGTCAGGAAGAGTTATGATTTCTGCATCACAGTCACCCGTGGGCAGTGATTGGAGATAAGGTCTAGGTTCTGAAGACTGAAAACTGAGGTAGGGAAGAGATGATGACATAAGGCCATGGCGGGTCTGATGTGCTCAGTGTGCGGTCAGCTGTCTGGGAGTTGGTCAAAAGGTCTGGGCTCCGGTTGTGTCAGACAGTGCATTAGTGCCCAGGTTAGACTATATAATTTGGGTAGAGGCGAGTGCTGTGTAGGTTTATCCTCATTTAAGCTGCCTGGGCAGCTCATTAGGCAATATATTTTTTCTAGAGGGCAGGCAGAGTGCTTCATTGTCGGTCCGGAATTGCCAAACTTGAGGGCTTCGGGGCCAGGAGAGTGAGGACGGAAGTCTGAGAACACAAGCTAGACTTCGGATTCAGGGTGAGGGCACGGCAGGTACCCCCTGCAGATTTGAACCAATATCTCATGCATCTAAAGTCAGGGCGAGGATCAGACGTTGGCTCAGTTTGGAGTTTCTGTGCATGACGGCCCCTTCATGAAGGGAGCGGAATCTCGAGGCCATGGAGGTTTTCCACGTTGGGAGATGTGGGATGCCCCATTCAAGGATTCCTTCTGCGGGACAATTGAGACCTGTTGGACAGCTCCAGGACATCCCATATGGAATGAAACCAGAGCACCGTTCGAGGATGGATGCCTGGGAAGTCCGCCACGGATTCCAATTGCCTCCTAGCAACGAGACAGTTTAGATCCAATGGATCTGCGGGAGCAACCGGGGTGGCTGAGTTGAAATGGACTTTCCTGAGGATGGGTCGCAATGTGTGTTTGTGTCCATGAGAGCCTTGGAATGAGGCGGTGGCACCGGGACCCTGAAGTATTCTCCTAAGCTTTTGACACAGCTCCAATGCACATGTTTCCTTGTGGAGACGAGATTTGTTCTGATGCGTGCCTCAGGAAATCCCCTCTGCTGGTATTGGAATCCAGGCTTTTGAGGAGACATGCCTGTAAAGCAAAGCAATGGATCCGATAATGGCCTCGGGTCCTGTCTGGTTCAATCTTCTTCTCTGGGGACATCCATCTATGGTATGAGTGGAGGTAGATGCTCAGCTGGTATCAACCGCCCTTTTTTGTCCCGGGCGACCTGCACGATTGGGATGGCCTCAGGGACTTTGGATGGTTCTCCTAATTTGTGCGATTTTTGACAATGGAATGGGCAGAATTCCCATGGAATGGGTAGGCGCAGTCCTAATGTGTGACTCCAGGGTCCCCAGCCTGGAGGGAGTGTGGCCCAGGACTTTGAGGACAGAAGTCTGAAAACACAAACTCAGCTTAGGTTTGGGGCCATAGGTATGGCACGCCCGATCTACAAACCATGAGAAGAACTCTTCAGGATCTGAAGAATGAGCGAGTCTGAGGCGCTTGCTCAGGCTTTTGTCTCTGGATTTTGTATCAGCGATGGCCGTGGAATGTTGGGGAGGCATCATGGGCCATGGACGCATCTTCCTCTCTGTGGATTTGGCGCGATCCCAATTGTTTTTCGTCAATCTGTGGGATGGGAGGACTCCTTTCAGGTTTGTAAACTCAGGTATCCCACCAAAAGAGGAATTCCAAAGCAGAGCCCTGGGGAAGAGTGAAGGGACAACCCGAACTATGGTTAAAAATTGGGGCCTAGGGGCATGGCAAGCCCAATATGCTGTCTCTTCATCCAGCCACTGAGAGGCCTTACCTGAGGACTGGGCTCAGGCTGAGGGTCACAATGTGTGTTTGTGACCAATGTGGCCCGCAAGCATGGGCTGGGCTTCATGGGCCACACTGGTTCCAACTACACTGAACGTTGGACAACCTTCCAAACACAAGGTTTCTTGCCATGGGGAAAGAGCTCTGATTTCTGCATCATTTTCAAACCAGGGCAGTGATTGGAGATCAGGTCTAGGTTCTGAAGCCTGGAAACCGAGGTTGAGAAGAGATGACGACCTAAGGCCATGGCGGGTCCGATGTGCTAAGTGTGCGGCCAGCTGTCTGGGTGGGGCCAGGAGGTCCAGGCTCAGGCCGGGTCAGAAAGTGCAATAGGGCCCAGGTCAGTCTATACAGCCGAATGGCGTGCAGGTTGATCCTCATTTGGGGTTTCTGGGTAGCCCCAGAGGGCAATGTTTTTCTTCTGAAGGGCAGGCAGAGTGCGGCATTGTAGTTCTGGATTGCCAAACAGGAGGGCTTGTGGGCCAGTAGTCTGAGGACGGAAGTCTGAGAACCCAAACTAGGCCAAGGTTTCTGGGTGAGGATATGGCAGGCACAATCTACAGACCTCAATCGAGATCTCGTGCACCTGAAGTCAGAGCAAGGATCAGACGATCGCTCAGGTTGGACTTTCTGTCCCTGATGGCCCCTTCTTGAAGGGGGGGTGGATCACGAGGCCATGGGGGTTTTCCCACGTTGGGAGTTGTGAGAAGCTCCAAACTGCAACGATTCTTCTGCAGGACAATTGAGACCTGTTGGTTGGCTCCAGGCCAACGATTCCGAGCAGGGTTCAAAGGATGGATGGCTGGGTAGCCCACCTCGCATTCCAATTGTCTCCAAGCAACAAGAAAGGTTAGATCTGCTGGATGAGGGGGGAGCAACCGAGGAGGCTGAGTTGAAATGGACTCTCCTGTGGATGTGTCCTAATATGTTTTTGTGTCTATGGAGACCTTGGAATGAAGCGGTGGCACTGGGGCCCTGAAGGGTTCTCCTAAACAGAGGCTTTGACACAGCTCCAACGTGCATGTTTCCCATGTGTAGATGAGATTTGTTCTGATGGGTGAGTCAAGAAACAGCCATATGCTGGTATTGAAATCCAGGCCTCTGAGGAGAGATGCCTGGAAACCAAAGGCATGGATCCTATTAGTGCCTAGGGGCCTGTTCGTTCCTTTTTACCTCTGGGGACATCAGTCTACGGGTCTGAGTGCAGGTAGGTGCTCAGATGGGCTCAGATTGCCCCTGTTTGTCCTGGGAAGCCACAACTATTGGGATGGCCTCAGGGACTTTGGAGATTTATCCTATTAGTAGGGTTGTGGCCATTGGAATGGGCACATACAATTCCCTTGGAAAGTGCAAGTACAGTCCTCAGGTTTGGCTACAGGGGCTTGAGCCTGTAGCGTGTGTACGCCAGACCTGTTGGGACAGTTGTCTGAAAACACAAACTCGGCTTATGTTTCAGGTCATAGGTATGGCAGGACTGATCTACAGACCATGAGGAGAACTCTTCGGGATATGAAAAAAGGGCGAGTGTGAGTCTCTTGCTCAAGTATTTGTCTCTGGATATCGTGTCACTCATGGTCGTGAAATTGCCAGGATGACTTCATGGGAAATGGACGAGTCTTACTCTCTGGGGTTCCGGCCCCGTCCAAAGAGTTTGGGGTCATTCTGGAGATGGAAGAAGTCCGTTTTTTTGTTGTTGTTGATTTGTTTCCTTTTGTGTTTCAACCTCAGATGTCCCACCTAATGAGGGATTCCAGAGTAGAGCCCTGGGGAGGGGCGACTGGACAACCAGAAATCTGGTAAAAATTGGGGCCTAGGGACATGTCAAGCCCATTATGACATCTAATGATCCAGCCACTGAGAGGAATTCCTAGAGGACAGGACCCACGCTGAGGTCACAATGTGTGTTTATGCTCTCGTCGCACTCAAGAGTGGGCGGGGCCTCATTGTGAATACTTTTTTCTCCTACACTGAACGTTGGACAACATGCCAACCACAAGGTTTCTTGCCATGGGTCAGGAAGAGTTATGATTTCTGCATCACAGTCACCCGTGGGCAGTGATTGGAGATAAGGTCTAGGTTCTGAAGACTGAAAACTGAGGTAGGGAAGAGATGATGACATAAGGCCATGGCGGGTCTGATGTGCTCAGTGTGCGGTCAGCTGTCTGGGAGTTGGTCAAAAGGTCTGGGCTCCGGTTGTGTCAGACAGTGCATTAGTGCCCAGGTTAGACTATATAATTTGGGTAGAGGCGAGTGCTGTGTAGGTTTATCCTCATTTAAGCTGCCTGGGCAGCTCATTAGGCAATATATTTTTTCTAGAGGGCAGGCAGAGTGCTTCATTGTCGGTCCGGAATTGCCAAACTTGAGGGCTTCGGGGCCAGGAGAGTGAGGACGGAAGTCTGAGAACACAAGCTAGACTTCGGATTCAGGGTGAGGGCACGGCAGGTACCCCCTGCAGATTTGAACCAATATCTCATGCATCTAAAGTCAGGGCGAGGATCAGACGTTGGCTCAGTTTGGAGTTTCTGTGCATGACGGCCCCTTCATGAAGGGAGCGGAATCTCGAGGCCATGGAGGTTTTCCACGTTGGGAGATGTGGGATGCCCCATTCAAGGATTCCTTCTGCGGGACAATTGAGACCTGTTGGACAGCTCCAGGACATCCCATATGGAATGAAACCAGAGCACCGTTCGAGGATGGATGCCTGGGAAGTCCGCCACGGATTCCAATTGCCTCCTAGCAACGAGACAGTTTAGATCCAATGGATCTGCGGGAGCAACCGGGGTGGCTGAGTTGAAATGGACTTTCCTGAGGATGGGTCGCAATGTGTGTTTGTGTCCATGAGAGCCTTGGAATGAGGCGGTGGCACCGGGACCCTGAAGTATTCTCCTAAGCTTTTGACACAGCTCCAATGCACATGTTTCCTTGTGGAGACGAGATTTGTTCTGATGCGTGCCTCAGGAAATCCCCTCTGCTGGTATTGGAATCCAGGATTTTGAGGAGACATGCCTGTAAAGCAAAGCAATGGATCCGATAATGGCCTCGGGTCCTGTCTGGTTCAAACTTCTTCTCTGGGGACATCCATCTATGGTATGAGTGGAGGTAGATGCTCAGCTGGTATCAACCGCCCTTTTTTGTCCCGGGCGACCTGCACGATTGGGATGGCCTCAGGGACTTTGGATGGTTCTCCTAATTTGTGCGATTTTTGACAATGGAATGGGCAGAATTCCCATGGAATGGGTAGGCGCAGTCCTAATGTGTGACTCCAGGGGCCCCAGCCTGGAGGGAGTGTGGCCCAGGACTTTGAGGACAGAAGTCTGAAAACACAAACTCAGCTTAGGATTGGGGACGTAGGGATGGCACGCCCGATCTACAAACCATGAGAAGAACTCTTCAGGATCTGAAGAATGAGCGAGTCTGAGGCGCTTGCTCAGACTTTTGTCTCTGGATTTTGTATCAGCGATGGCCGTGGAATGTTGGGGAGGCATCATGGGCCATGGACGCATCTTCCTCTCTGTGGATTTGGCGCGATCCCAATTGTTTTTCGTCAATCTGTGGGATGGGAGGACTCCTTTCAGGTTTGTAAACTCAGGTATCCCACCAAAAGAGGAATTCCAAAGCAGAGCCCTGGGGAAGAGGGAAGGGACAACCCGAACTATGGTTAAAAATTGGGGCCTAGGGGCATGGCAAGCCCAATATGCTGTCTCTTCATCCAGCCACTGAGAGGCCTTACCTGAGGACTGGGCTCAGGCTGAGGGTCACAATGTGTGTTTGTGACCAATGTGGCCCGCAAGCATGGGCTGGGCTTCATGGGCCACACTGGTTCCAACTACACTGAACGTTGGACAACCTTCCAAACACAAGGTTTCTTGCCATGGGGAAAGAGCTCTGATTTCTGCATCATTTTCAAACCAGGGCAGTGATTGGAGATCAGGTCTAGGTTCTGAAGCCTGGAAACCGAGGTTGAGAAGAGATGACGACCTAAGGCCATGGCGGGTCCGATGTGCTAAGTGTGCGGCCAGCTGTCTGGGTGGGGCCAGGAGGTCCAGGCTCAGGCCGGGTCAGAAAGTGCAATAGGGCCCAGGTCAGTCTATACAGCCGAATGGCGTGCAGGTTGATCCTCATTTGGGGTTTCTGGGTAGCCCCAGAGGGCAATGTTTTTCTTCTGAAGGGCAGGCAGAGTGCGGCATTGTAGTTCTGGATTGCCAAACAGGAGGGCTTGTGGGCCAGTAGTCTGAGGACGGAAGTCTGAGAACCCAAACTAGGCCAAGGTTTCTGGGTGAGGATATGGCAGGCACAATCTACAGACCTCAATCGAGATCTCGTGCACCTGAAGTCAGAGCAAGGATCAGACGATCGCTCAGGTTGGACTTTCTGTCCCTGATGGCCCCTTCTTGAAGGGGGGGTGGATCACGAGGCCATGGGGGTTTTCCCACGTTGGGAGTTGTGAGAAGCTCCAAACTGCAACGATTCTTCTGCAGGACAATTGAGACCTGTTGGTTGGCTCCAGGCCAACGATTCCGAGCAGGGTTCAAAGGATGGATGGCTGGGTAGCCCACCTCGCAGTCCAATTGTCTCCAAGCAACAAGAAAGGTTAGATCTGCTGGATGAGGGGGGAGCAACCGAGGAGGCTGAGTTGAAATGGACTCTCCTGTGGATGTGTCCTAATATGTTTTTGTGTCTATGGAGACCTTGGAATGAAGCGGTGGCCCTGGGGCCCTGAAGGGTTCTCCTAAACAGAGGCTTTGACACAGCTCCAACGTGCATGTTTCCCATGTGTAGATGAGATTTGTTCTGATGGGTGAGTCAAGAAACAGCCATATGCTGGTATTGAAATCCAGGCCTCTGAGGAGAGATGCCTGGAAACCAAAGGCATGGATCCTATTAGTGCCTAGGGGCCTGTTCGTTCCTTTTTACCTCTGGGGACATCAGTCTACGGGTCTGAGTGCAGGTAGGTGCTCAGATGGGCTCAGATTGCCCCTGTTTGTCCTGGGAAGCCACAACTATTGGGATGGCCTCAGGGACTTTGGAGATTTATCCTATTAGTAGGGTTGTGGCCATTGGAATGGGCACATACAATTCCCTTGGAAAGTGCAAGTACAGTCCTCAGGTTTGGCTACAGGGGCTTGAGCCTGTAGCGTGTGTACGCCAGACCTGTTTGGACAGTTGTCTGAAAACACAAACTCGGCTTATGTTTCAGGTCATAGGTATGGCAGGACTGATCTACAGACCATGAGGAGAACTCTTTGGGATATGAAAAAAGGGCGAGTGTGAGTCTCTTGCTCAAGTATTTGTCTCTGGATATCGTGTCACTCATGGTCGTGAAATTGCCAGGATGACTTCATGGGAAATGGACGAGTCTTACTCTCTGGGGTTCCGGCCCCGTCCAAAGAGTTTGGGGTCATTCTGGAGATGGAAGAAGTCCGTTTTTTTGTTGTTGTTGATTTGTTTCCTTTTGTGTTTCAACCTCAGATGTCCCACCTAATGAGGGATTCCAGAGTAGAGCCCTGGGGAGGGGCGACTGGACAACCAGAAATCTGGTAAAAATTGGGGCCTAGGGACATGTCAAGCCCATTATGACATCTAATGATCCAGCCACTGAGAGGAATTCCTAGAGGACAGGACCCACGCTGAGGTCACAATGTGTGTTTATGCTCTCGTCGCACTCAAGAGTGGGCGGGGCCTCATTGTGAATACTTTTTTCTCCTACACTGAACGTTGGACAACATGCCAACCACAAGGTTTCTTGCCATGGGTCAGGAAGAGTTATGATTTCTGCATCACAGTCACCCGTGGGCAGTGATTGGAGATAAAGTCTAGGTTCTGAAGACTGAAAACTGAGGTAGGGAAGAGATGATGACATAAGGCCATGGCGGGTCTGATGTGCTCAGTGTGCGGTCAGCTGTCTGGGAGTTGGTCAAAAGGTCTGGGCTCCGGTTGTGTCAGACAGTGCATTAGTGCCCAGGTTAGACTATATAATTTGGGTAGAGGCGAGTGCTGTGTAGGTTTATCCTCATTTAAGCTGCCTGGGCAGCTCATTAGGCAATATATTTTTTCTAGAGGGCAGGCAGAGTGCTTCATTGTCGGTCCGGAATTGCCAAACTTGAGGGCTTCGGGGCCAGGAGAGTGAGGACGGAAGTCTGAGAACACAAGCTAGACTTCGGATTCAGGGTGAGGGCACGGCAGGTACCCCCTGCAGATTTGAACCAATATCTCATGCATCTAAAGTCAGGGCGAGGATCAGACGTTGGCTCAGTTTGGAGTTTCTGTGCATGATGGCCCCTTCATGAAGGGAGCGGAATCTCGAGGCCATGGAGGTTTTCCACGTTGGGAGATGTGGGATGCCCCATTCAAGGATTCCTTCTGCGGGACAATTGAGACCTGTTGGACAGCTCCAGGACATCCCATATGGAATGAAACCAGAGCACCGTTCGAGGATGGATGCCTGGGAAGTCCGCCACGGATTCCAATTGCCTCCTAGCAACGAGACAGTTTAGATCCAATGGATCTGCGGGAGCAACCGGGGTGGCTGAGTTGAAATGGACTTTCCTGAGGATGGGTCGCAATGTGTGTTTGTGTCCATGAGAGCCTTGGAATGAGGCGGTGGCACCGGGACCCTGAAGTATTCTCCTAAGCTTTTGACACAGCTCCAATGCACATGTTTCCTTGTGGAGACGAGATTTGTTCTGATGCGTGCCTCAGGAAATCCCCTCTGCTGGTATTGGAATCCAGGCTTTTGAGGAGACATGCCTGTAAAGCAAAGCAATGGATCCGATAATGGCCTCGGGTCCTGTCTGGTTCAATCTTCTTCTCTGGGGACATCCATCTATGGTATGAGTGGAGGTAGATGCTCAGCTGGTATCAACCGCCCTTTTTTGTCCCGGGCGACCTGCACGATTGGGATGGCCTCAGGGACTTTGGATGGTTCTCCTAATTTGTGCGATTTTTGACAATGGAATGGGCAGAATTCCCATGGAATGGGTAGGCGCAGTCCTAATGTGTGACTCCAGGGTCCCCAGCCTGGAGGGAGTGTGGCCCAGGACTTTGAGGACAGAAGTCTGAAAACACAAACTCAGCTTAGGTTTGGGGCCGTAGGTATGGCACGCCCGATCTACAAACCATGAGAAGAACTCTTCAGGATCTGAAGAATGAGCGAGTCTGAGGCGCTTGCTCAGGCTTTTGTCTCTGGATTTTGTATCAGCGATGGCCGTGGAATGTTGGGGAGGCATCATGGGCCATGGACGCATCTTCCTCTCTGTGGATTTGGCGCGATCCCAATTGTTTTTCGTCAATCTGTGGGATGGGAGGACTCCTTTCAGGTTTGTAAACTCAGGTATCCCACCAAAAGAGGAATTCCAAAGCAGAGCCCTGGGGAAGAGGGAAGGGACAACCCGAACTATGGTTAAAAATTGGGGCCTAGGGGCATGGCAAGCCCAATATGCTGTCTCTTCATCCAGCCACTGAGAGGCCTTACCTGAGGACTGGGCTCAGGCTGAGGGTCACAATGTGTGTTTGTGACCAATGTGGCCCGCAAGCATGGGCTGGGCTTCATGGGCCACACTGGTTCCAACTACACTGAACGTTGGACAACCTTCCAAACACAAGGTTTCTTGCCATGGGGAAAGAGCTCTGATTTCTGCATCATTTTCAAACCAGGGCAGTGATTGGAGATCAGGTCTAGGTTCTGAAGCCTGGAAACCGAGGTTGAGAAGAGATGACGACCTAAGGCCATGGCGGGTCCGATGTGCTAAGTGTGCGGCCAGCTGTCTGGGTGGGGCCAGGAGGTCCAGGCTCAGGCCGGGTCAGAAAGTGCAATAGGGCCCAGGTCAGTCTATACAGCCGAATGGCGTGCAGGTTGATCCTCATTTGGGGTTTCTGGGTAGCCCCAGAGGGCAATGTTTTTCTTCTGAAGGGCAGGCAGAGTGCGGCATTGTAGTTCTGGATTGCCAAACAGGAGGGCTTGTGGGCCAGTAGTCTGAGGACGGAAGTCTGAGAACCCAAACTAGGCCAAGGTTTCTGGGTGAGGATATGGCAGGCACAATCTACAGACCTCAATCGAGATCTCGTGCACCTGAAGTCAGAGCAAGGATCAGACGATCGCTCAGGTTGGACTTTCTGTCCCTGATGGCCCCTTCTTGAAGGGGGGGTGGATCACGAGGCCATGGGGGTTTTCCCACGTTGGGAGTTGTGAGAAGCTCCAAACTGCAACGATTCTTCTGCAGGACAATTGAGACCTGTTGGTTGGCTCCAGGCCAACGATTCCGAGCAGGGTTCAAAGGATGGATGGCTGGGTAGCCCACCTCGCAGTCCAATTGTCTCCAAGCAACAAGAAAGGTTAGATCTGCTGGATGAGGGGGGAGCAACCGAGGAGGCTGAGTTGAAATGGACTCTCCTGTGGATGTGTCCTAATATGTTTTTGTGTCTATGGAGACCTTGGAATGAAGCGGTGGCCCTGGGGCCCTGAAGGGTTCTCCTAAACAGAGGCTTTGACACAGCTCCAACGTGCATGTTTCCCATGTGTAGATGAGATTTGTTCTGATGGGTGAGTCAAGAAACAGCCATATGCTGGTATTGAAATCCAGGCCTCTGAGGAGAGATGCCTGGAAACCAAAGGCATGGATCCTATTAGTGCCTAGGGGCCTGTTCGTTCCTTTTTACCTCTGGGGACATCAGTCTACGGGTCTGAGTGCAGGTAGGTGCTCAGATGGGCTCAGATTGCCCCTGTTTGTCCTGGGAAGCCACAACTATTGGGATGGCCTCAGGGACTTTGGAGATTTATCCTATTAGTAGGGTTGTGGCCATTGGAATGGGCACATACAATTCCCTTGGAAAGTGCAAGTACAGTCCTCAGGTTTGGCTACAGGGGCTTGAGCCTGTAGCGTGTGTACGCCAGACCTGTTGGGACAGTTGTCTGAAAACACAAACTCGGCTTATGTTTCAGGTCATAGGTATGGCAGGACTGATCTACAGACCATGAGGAGAACTCTTCGGGATATGAAAAAAGGGCGAGTGTGAGTCTCTTGCTCAAGTATTTGTCTCTGGATATCGTGTCACTCATGGTCGTGAAATTGCCAGGATGACTTCATGGGAAATGGACGAGTCTTACTCTCTGGGGTTCCGGCCCCGTCCAAAGAGTTTGGGGTCATTCTGGAGATGGAAGAAGTCCGTTTTTTTGTTGTTGTTGATTTGTTTCCTTTTGTGTTTCAACCTCAGATGTCCCACCTAATGAGGGATTCCAGAGTAGAGCCCTGGGGAGGGGCGACTGGACAACCAGAAATCTGGTAAAAATTGGGGCCTAGGGACATGTCAAGCCCATTATGACATCTAATGATCCAGCCACTGAGAGGAATTCCTAGAGGACAGGACCCACGCTGAGGTCACAATGTGTGTTTATGCTCTCGTCGCACTCAAGAGTGGGCGGGGCCTCATTGTGAATACTTTTTTCTCCTACACTGAACGTTGGACAACATGCCAACCACAAGGTTTCTTGCCATGGGTCAGGAAGAGTTATGATTTCTGCATCACAGTCACCCGTGGGCAGTGATTGGAGATAAGGTCTAGGTTCTGAAGACTGAAAACTGAGGTAGGGAAGAGATGATGACATAAGGCCATGGCGGGTCTGATGTGCTCAGTGTGCGTTCAGCTGTCTGGGAGTTGGTCAAAAGGTCTGGGCTCCGGTTGTGTCAGACAGTGCATTAGTGCCCAGGTTAGACTATATAATTTGGGTAGAGGCGAGTGCTGTGTAGGTTTATCCTCATTTAAGCTGCCTGGGCAGCTCATTAGGCAATATATTTTTTCTAGAGGGCAGGCAGAGTGCTTCATTGTCGGTCCGGAATTGCCAAACTTGAGGGCTTCGGGGCCAGGAGAGTGAGGACGGAAGTCTGAGAACACAAGCTAGACTTCGGATTCAGGGTGAGGGCACGGCAGGTACCCCCTGCAGATTTGAACCAATATCTCATGCATCTAAAGTCAGGGCGAGGATCAGACGTTGGCTCAGTTTGGAGTTTCTGTGCATGACGGCCCCTTCATGAAGGGAGCGGAATCTCGAGGCCATGGAGGTTTTCCACGTTGGGAGATGTGGGATGCCCCATTCAAGGATTCCTTCTGCGGGACAATTGAGACCTGTTGGACAGCTCCAGGACATCCCATATGGAATGAAACCAGAGCACCGTTCGAGGATGGATGCCTGGGAAGTCCGCCACGGATTCCAATTGCCTCCTAGCAACGAGACAGTTTAGATCCAATGGATCTGCGGGAGCAACCGGGGTGGCTGAGTTGAAATGGACTTTCCTGAGGATGGGTCGCAATGTGTGTTTGTGTCCATGAGAGCCTTGGAATGAGGCGGTGGCACCGGGACCCTGAAGTATTCTCCTAAGCTTTTGACACAGCTCCAATGCACATGTTTCCTTGTGGAGACGAGATTTGTTCTGATGCGTGCCTCAGGAAATCCCCTCTGCTGGTATTGGAATCCAGGCTTTTGAGGAGACATGCCTGTAAAGCAAAGCAATGGATCCGATAATGGCCTCGGGTCCTGTCTGGTTCAAACTTCTTCTCTGGGGACATCCATCTATGGTATGAGTGGAGGTAGATGCTCAGCTGGTATCAACCGCCCTTTTTTGTCCCGGGCGACCTGCACGATTGGGATGGCCTCAGGGACTTTGGATGGTTCTCCTAATTTGTGCGATTTTTGACAATGGAATGGGCAGAATTCCCATGGAATGGGTAGGCGCAGTCCTAATGTGTGACTCCAGGGGCCCCAGCCTGGAGGGAGTGTGGCCCAGGACTTTGAGGACAGAAGTCTGAAAACACAAACTCAGCTTAGGTTTGGGGCCGTAGGTATGGCACGCCCGATCTACAAACCATGAGAAGAACTCTTCAGGATCTGAAGAATGAGCGAGTCTGAGGCGCTTGCTCAGGCTTTTGTCTCTGGATTTTGTATCAGCGATGGCCGTGGAATGTTGGGGAGGCATCATGGGCCATGGACGCATCTTCCTCTCTGTGGATTTGGCGCGATCCCAATTGTTTTTCGTCAATCTGTGGGATGGGAGGACTCCTTTCAGGTTTGTAAACTCAGGTATCCCACCAAAAGAGGAATTCCAAAGCAGAGCCCTGGGGAAGAGGGAAGGGACAACCCGAACTATGGTTAAAAATTGGGGCCTAGGGGCATGGCAAGCCCAATATGCTGTCTCTTCATCCAGCCACTGAGAGGCCTTACCTGAGGACTGGGCTCAGGCTGAGGGTCACAATGTGTGTTTGTGACCAATGTGGCCCGCAAGCATGGGCTGGGCTTCATGGGCCACACTGGTTCCAACTACACTGAACGTTGGACAACCTTCCAAACACAAGGTTTCTTGCCATGGGGAAAGAGCTCTGATTTCTGCATCATTTTCAAACCAGGGCAGTGATTGGAGATCAGGTCTAGGTTCTGAAGCCTGGAAACCGAGGTTGAGAAGAGATGACGACCTAAGGCCATGGCGGGTCCGATGTGCTAAGTGTGCGGCCAGCTGTCTGGGTGGGGCCAGGAGGTCCAGGCTCAGGCCGGGTCAGAAAGTGCAATAGGGCCCAGGTCAGTCTATACAGCCGAATGGCGTGCAGGTTGATCCTCATTTGGGGTTTCTGGGTAGCCCCAGAGGGCAATGTTTTTCTTCTGAAGGGCAGGCAGAGTGCGGCATTGTAGTTCTGGATTGCCAAACAGGAGGGCTTGTGGGCCAGTAGTCTGAGGACGGAAGTCTGAGAACCCAAACTAGGCCAAGGTTTCTGGGTGAGGATATGGCAGGCACAATCTACAGACCTCAATCGAGATCTCGTGCACCTGAAGTCAGAGCAAGGATCAGACGATCGCTCAGGTTGGACTTTCTGTCCCTGATGGCCCCTTCTTGAAGGGGGGGTGGATCACGAGGCCATGGGGGTTTTCCCACGTTGGGAGTTGTGAGAAGCTCCAAACTGCAACGATTCTTCTGCAGGACAATTGAGACCTGTTGGTTGGCTCCAGGCCAACGATTCCGAGCAGGGTTCAAAGGATGGATGGCTGGGTAGCCCACCTCGCAGTCCAATTGTCTCCAAGCAACAAGAAAGGTTAGATCTGCTGGATGAGGGGGGAGCAACCGAGGAGGCTGAGTTGAAATGGACTCTCCTGTGGATGTGTCCTAATATGTTTTTGTGTCTATGGAGACCTTGGAATGAAGCGGTGGCACTGGGGCCCTGAAGGGTTCTCCTAAACAGAGGCTTTGACACAGCTCCAACGTGCATGTTTCCCATGTGTAGATGAGATTTGTTCTGATGGGTGAGTCAAGAAACAGCCATATGCTGGTATTGAAATCCAGGCCTCTGAGGAGAGATGCCTGGAAACCAAAGGCATGGATCCTATTAGTGCCTAGGGGCCTGTTCGTTCCTTTTTACCTCTGGGGACATCAGTCTACGGGTCTGAGTGCAGGTAGGTGCTCAGATGGGCTCAGATTGCCCCTGTTTGTCCTGGGAAGCCACAACTATTGGGATGGCCTCAGGGACTTTGGAGATTTATCCTATTAGTAGGGTTGTGGCCATTGGAATGGGCACATACAATTCCCTTGGAAAGTGCAAGTACAGTCCTCAGGTTTGGCTACAGGGGCTTGAGCCTGTAGCGTGTGTACGCCAGACCTGTTGGGACAGTTGTCTGAAAACACAAACTCGGCTTATGTTTCAGGTCATAGGTATGGCAGGACTGATCTACAGACCATGAGGAGAACTCTTCGGGATATGAAAAAAGGGCGAGTGTGAGTCTCTTGCTCAAGTATTTGTCTCTGGATATCGTGTCACTCATGGTCGTGAAATTGCCAGGATGACTTCATGGGAAATGGACGAGTCTTACTCTCTGGGGTTCCGGCCCCGTCCAAAGAGTTTGGGGTCATTCTGGAGATGGAAGAAGTCCGTTTTTTTGTTGTTGTTGATTTGTTTCCTTTTGTGTTTCAACCTCAGATGTCCCACCTAATGAGGGATTCCAGAGTAGAGCCCTGGGGAGGGGCGACTGGACAACCAGAAATCTGGTAAAAATTGGGGCCTAGGGACATGTCAAGCCCATTATGACATCTAATGATCCAGCCACTGAGAGGAATTCCTAGAGGACAGGACCCACGCTGAGGTCACAATGTGTGTTTATGCTCTCGTCGCACTCAAGAGTGGGCGGGGCCTCATTGTGAATACTTTTTTCTCCTACACTGAACGTTGGACAACATGCCAACCACAAGGTTTCTTGCCATGGGTCAGGAAGAGTTATGATTTCTGCATCACAGTCACCCGTGGGCAGTGATTGGAGATAAGGTCTAGGTTCTGAAGACTGAAAACTGAGGTAGGGAAGAGATGATGACATAAGGCCATGGCGGGTCTGATGTGCTCAGTGTGCGGTCAGCTGTCTGGGAGTTGGTCAAAAGGTCTGGGCTCCGGTTGTGTCAGACAGTGCATTAGTGCCCAGGTTAGACTATATAATTTGGGTAGAGGCGAGTGCTGTGTAGGTTTATCCTCATTTAAGCTGCCTGGGCAGCTCATTAGGCAATATATTTTTTCTAGAGGGCAGGCAGAGTGCTTCATTGTCGGTCCGGAATTGCCAAACTTGAGGGCTTCGGGGCCAGGAGAGTGAGGACGGAAGTCTGAGAACACAAGCTAGACTTCGGATTCAGGGTGAGGGCACGGCAGGTACCCCCTGCAGATTTGAACCAATATCTCATGCATCTAAAGTCAGGGCGAGGATCAGACGTTGGCTCAGTTTGGAGTTTCTGTGCATGACGGCCCCTTCATGAAGGGAGCGGAATCTCGAGGCCATGGAGGTTTTCCACGTTGGGAGATGTGGGATGCCCCATTCAAGGATTCCTTCTGCGGGACAATTGAGACCTGTTGGACAGCTCCAGGACATCCCATATGGAATGAAACCAGAGCACCGTTCGAGGATGGATGCCTGGGAAGTCCGCCACGGATTCCAATTGCCTCCTAGCAACGAGACAGTTTAGATCCAATGGATCTGCGGGAGCAACCGGGGTGGCTGAGTTGAAATGGACTTTCCTGAGGATGGGTCGCAATGTGTGTTTGTGTCCATGAGAGCCTTGGAATGAGGCGGTGGCACCGGGACCCTGAAGTATTCTCCTAAGCTTTTGACACAGCTCCAATGCACATGTTTCCTTGTGGAGACGAGATTTGTTCTGATGCGTGCCTCAGGAAATCCCCTCTGCTGGTATTGGAATCCAGGCTTTTGAGGAGACATGCCTGTAAAGCAAAGCAATGGATCCGATAATGGCCTCGGGTCCTGTCTGGTTCAAACTTCTTCTCTGGGGACATCCATCTATGGTATGAGTGGAGGTAGATGCTCAGCTGGTATCAACCGCCCTTTTTTGTCCCGGGCGACCTGCACGATTGGGATGGCCTCAGGGACTTTGGATGGTTCTCCTAATTTGTGCGATTTTTGACAATGGAATGGGCAGAATTCCCATGGAATGGGTAGGCGCAGTCCTAATGTGTGACTCCAGGGGCCCCAGCCTGGAGGGAGTGTGGCCCAGGACTTTGAGGACAGAAGTCTGAAAACACAAACTCAGCTTAGGTTTGGGGCCGTAGGTATGGCACGCCCGATCTACAAACCATGAGAAGAACTCTTCAGGATCTGAAGAATGAGCGAGTCTGAGGCGCTTGCTCAGGCTTTTGTCTCTGGATTTTGTATCAGCGATGGCCGTGGAATGTTGGGGAGGCATCATGGGCCATGGACGCATCTTCCTCTCTGTGGATTTGGCGCGATCCCAATTGTTTTTCGTCAATCTGTGGGATGGGAGGACTCCTTTCAGGTTTGTAAACTCAGGTATCCCACCAAAAGAGGAATTCCAAAGCAGAGCCCTGGGGAAGAGGGAAGGGACAACCCGAACTATGGTTAAAAATTGGGGCCTAGGGGCATGGCAAGCCCAATATGCTGTCTCTTCATCCAGCCACTGAGAGGCCTTACCTGAGGACTGGGCTCAGGCTGAGGGTCACAATGTGTGTTTGTGACCAATGTGGCCCGCAAGCATGGGCTGGGCTTCATGGGCCACACTGGTTCCAACTACACTGAACGTTGGACAACCTTCCAAACACAAGGTTTCTTGCCATGGGGAAAGAGCTCTGATTTCTGCATCATTTTCAAACCAGGGCAGTGATTGGAGATCAGGTCTAGGTTCTGAAGCCTGGAAACCGAGGTTGAGAAGAGATGACGACCTAAGGCCATGGCGGGTCCGATGTGCTAAGTGTGCGGCCAGCTGTCTGGGTGGGGCCAGGAGGTCCAGGCTCAGGCCGGGTCAGAAAGTGCAATAGGGCCCAGGTCAGTCTATACAGCCGAATGGCGTGCAGGTTGATCCTCATTTGGGGTTTCTGGGTAGCCCCAGAGGGCAATGTTTTTCTTCTGAAGGGCAGGCAGAGTGCGGCATTGTAGTTCTGGATTGCCAAACAGGAGGGCTTGTGGGCCAGTAGTCTGAGGACGGAAGTCTGAGAACCCAAACTAGGCCAAGGTTTCTGGGTGAGGATATGGCAGGCACAATCTACAGACCTCAATCGAGATCTCGTGCACCTGAAGTCAGAGCAAGGATCAGACGATCGCTCAGGTTGGACTTTCTGTCCCTGATGGCCCCTTCTTGAAGGGGGGGTGGATCACGAGGCCATGGGGGTTTTCCCACGTTGGGAGTTGTGAGAAGCTCCAAACTGCAACGATTCTTCTGCAGGACAATTGAGACCTGTTGGTTGGCTCCAGGCCAACGATTCCGAGCAGGGTTCAAAGGATGGATGGCTGGGTAGCCCACCTCGCAGTCCAATTGTCTCCAAGCAACAAGAAAGGTTAGATCTGCTGGATGAGGGGGGAGCAACCGAGGAGGCTGAGTTGAAATGGACTCTCCTGTGGATGTGTCCTAATATGTTTTTGTGTCTATGGAGACCTTGGAATGAAGCGGTGGCACTGGGGCCCTGAAGGGTTCTCCTAAACAGAGGCTTTGACACAGCTCCAACGTGCATGTTTCCCATGTGTAGATGAGATTTGTTCTGATGGGTGAGTCAAGAAACAGCCATATGCTGGTATTGAAATCCAGGCCTCTGAGGAGAGATGCCTGGAAACCAAAGGCATGGATCCTATTAGTGCCTAGGGGCCTGTTCGTTCCTTTTTACCTCTGGGGACATCAGTCTACGGGTCTGAGTGCAGGTAGGTGCTCAGATGGGCTCAGATTGCCCCTGTTTGTCCTGGGAAGCCACAACTATTGGGATGGCCTCAGGGACTTTGGAGATTTATCCTATTAGTAGGGTTGTGGCCATTGGAATGGGCACATACAATTCCCTTGGAAAGTGCAAGTACAGTCCTCAGGTTTGGCTACAGGGGCTTGAGCCTGTAGCGTGTGTACGCCAGACCTGTTGGGACAGTTGTCTGAAAACACAAACTCGGCTTATGTTTCAGGTCATAGGTATGGCAGGACTGATCTACAGACCATGAGGAGAACTCTTCGGGATATGAAAAAAGGGCGAGTGTGAGTCTCTTGCTCAAGTATTTGTCTCTGGATATCGTGTCACTCATGGTCGTGAAATTGCCAGGATGACTTCATGGGAAATGGACGAGTCTTACTCTCTGGGGTTCCGGCCCCGTCCAAAGAGTTTGGGGTCATTCTGGAGATGGAAGAAGTCCGTTTTTTTGTTGTTGTTGATTTGTTTCCTTTTGTGTTTCAACCTCAGATGTCCCACCTAATGAGGGATTCCAGAGTAGAGCCCTGGGGAGGGGCGACTGGACAACCAGAAATCTGGTAAAAATTGGGGCCTAGGGACATGTCAAGCCCATTATGACATCTAATGATCCAGCCACTGAGAGGAATTCCTAGAGGACAGGACCCACGCTGAGGTCACAATGTGTGTTTATGCTCTCGTCGCACTCAAGAGTGGGCGGGGCCTCATTGTGAATACTTTTTTCTCCTACACTGAACGTTGGACAACATGCCAACCACAAGGTTTCTTGCCATGGGTCAGGAAGAGTTATGATTTCTGCATCACAGTCACCCGTGGGCAGTGATTGGAGATAAGGTCTAGGTTCTGAAGACTGAAAACTGAGGTAGGGAAGAGATGATGACATAAGGCCATGGCGGGTCTGATGTGCTCAGTGTGCGGTCAGCTGTCTGGGAGTTGGTCAAAAGGTCTGGGCTCCGGTTGTGTCAGACAGTGCATTAGTGCCCAGGTTAGACTATATAATTTGGGTAGAGGCGAGTGCTGTGTAGGTTTATCCTCATTTAAGCTGCCTGGGCAGCTCATTAGGCAATATATTTTTTCTAGAGGGCAGGCAGAGTGCTTCATTGTCGGTCCGGAATTGCCAAACTTGAGGGCTTCGGGGCCAGGAGAGTGAGGACGGAAGTCTGAGAACACAAGCTAGACTTCGGATTCAGGGTGAGGGCACGGCAGGTACCCCCTGCAGATTTGAACCAATATCTCATGCATCTAAAGTCAGGGCGAGGATCAGACGTTGGCTCAGTTTGGAGTTTCTGTGCATGACGGCCCCTTCATGAAGGGAGCGGAATCTCGAGGCCATGGAGGTTTTCCACGTTGGGAGATGTGGGATGCCCCATTCAAGGATTCCTTCTGCGGGACAATTGAGACCTGTTGGACAGCTCCAGGACATCCCATATGGAATGAAACCAGAGCACCGTTCGAGGATGGATGCCTGGGAAGTCCGCCACGGATTCCAATTGCCTCCTAGCAACGAGACAGTTTAGATCCAATGGATCTGCGGGAGCAACCGGGGTGGCTGAGTTGAAATGGACTTTCCTGAGGATGGGTCGCAATGTGTGTTTGTGTCCATGAGAGCCTTGGAATGAGGCGGTGGCACCGGGACCCTGAAGTATTCTCCTAAGCTTTTGACACAGCTCCAATGCACATGTTTCCTTGTGGAGACGAGATTTGTTCTGATGCGTGCCTCAGGAAATCCCCTCTGCTGGTATTGGAATCCAGGCTTTTGAGGAGACATGCCTGTAAAGCAAAGCAATGGATCCGATAATGGCCTCGGGTCCTGTCTGGTTCAAACTTCTTCTCTGGGGACATCCATCTATGGTATGAGTGGAGGTAGATGCTCAGCTGGTATCAACCGCCCTTTTTTGTCCCGGGCGACCTGCACGATTGGGATGGCCTCAGGGACTTTGGATGGTTCTCCTAATTTGTGCGATTTTTGACAATGGAATGGGCAGAATTCCCATGGAATGGGTAGGCGCAGTCCTAATGTGTGACTCCAGGGGCCCCAGCCTGGAGGGAGTGTGGCCCAGGACTTTGAGGACAGAAGTCTGAAAACACAAACTCAGCTTAGGTTTGGGGCCGTAGGTATGGCACGCCCGATCTACAAACCATGAGAAGAACTCTTCAGGATCTGAAGAATGAGCGAGTCTGAGGCGCTTGCTCAGGCTTTTGTCTCTGGATTTTGTATCAGCGATGGCCGTGGAATGTTGGGGAGGCATCATGGGCCATGGACGCATCTTCCTCTCTGTGGATTTGGCGCGATCCCAATTGTTTTTCGTCAATCTGTGGGATGGGAGGACTCCTTTCAGGTTTGTAAACTCAGGTATCCCACCAAAAGAGGAATTCCAAAGCAGAGCCCTGGGGAAGAGGGAAGGGACAACCCGAACTATGGTTAAAAATTGGGGCCTAGGGGCATGGCAAGCCCAATATGCTGTCTCTTCATCCAGCCACTGAGAGGCCTTACCTGAGGACTGGGCTCAGGCTGAGGGTCACAATGTGTGTTTGTGACCAATGTGGCCCGCAAGCATGGGCTGGGCTTCATGGGCCACACTGGTTCCAACTACACTGAACGTTGGACAACCTTCCAAACACAAGGTTTCTTGCCATGGGGAAAGAGCTCTGATTTCTGCATCATTTTCAAACCAGGGCAGTGATTGGAGATCAGGTCTAGGTTCTGAAGCCTGGAAACCGAGGTTGAGAAGAGATGACGACCTAAGGCCATGGCGGGTCCGATGTGCTAAGTGTGCGGCCAGCTGTCTGGGTGGGGCCAGGAGGTCCAGGCTCAGGCCGGGTCAGAAAGTGCAATAGGGCCCAGGTCAGTCTATACAGCCGAATGGCGTGCAGGTTGATCCTCATTTGGGGTTTCTGGGTAGCCCCAGAGGGCAATGTTTTTCTTCTGAAGGGCAGGCAGAGTGCGGCATTGTAGTTCTGGATTGCCAAACAGGAGGGCTTGTGGGCCAGTAGTCTGAGGACGGAAGTCTGAGAACCCAAACTAGGCCAAGGTTTCTGGGTGAGGATATGGCAGGCACAATCTACAGACCTCAATCGAGATCTCGTGCACCTGAAGTCAGAGCAAGGATCAGACGATCGCTCAGGTTGGACTTTCTGTCCCTGATGGCCCCTTCTTGAAGGGGGGGTGGATCACGAGGCCATGGGGGTTTTCCCACGTTGGGAGTTGTGAGAAGCTCCAAACTGCAACGATTCTTCTGCAGGACAATTGAGACCTGTTGGTTGGCTCCAGGCCAACGATTCCGAGCAGGGTTCAAAGGATGGATGGCTGGGTAGCCCACCTCGCAGTCCAATTGTCTCCAAGCAACAAGAAAGGTTAGATCTGCTGGATGAGGGGGGAGCAACCGAGGAGGCTGAGTTGAAATGGACTCTCCTGTGGATGTGTCCTAATATGTTTTTGTGTCTATGGAGACCTTGGAATGAAGCGGTGGCACTGGGGCCCTGAAGGGTTCTCCTAAACAGAGGCTTTGACACAGCTCCAACGTGCATGTTTCCCATGTGTAGATGAGATTTGTTCTGATGGGTGAGTCAAGAAACAGCCATATGCTGGTATTGAAATCCAGGCCTCTGAGGAGAGATGCCTGGAAACCAAAGGCATGGATCCTATTAGTGCCTAGGGGCCTGTTCGTTCCTTTTTACCTCTGGGGACATCAGTCTACGGGTCTGAGTGCAGGTAGGTGCTCAGATGGGCTCAGATTGCCCCTGTTTGTCCTGGGAAGCCACAACTATTGGGATGGCCTCAGGGACTTTGGAGATTTATCCTATTAGTAGGGTTGTGGCCATTGGAATGGGCACATACAATTCCCTTGGAAAGTGCAAGTACAGTCCTCAGGTTTGGCTACAGGGGCTTGAGCCTGTAGCGTGTGTACGCCAGACCTGTTTGGACAGTTGTCTGAAAACACAAACTCGGCTTATGTTTCAGGTCATAGGTATGGCAGGACTGATCTACAGACCATGAGGAGAACTCTTTGGGATATGAAAAAAGGGCGAGTGTGAGTCTCTTGCTCAAGTATTTGTCTCTGGATATCGTGTCACTCATGGTCGTGAAATTGCCAGGATGACTTCATGGGAAATGGACGAGTCTTACTCTCTGGGGTTCCGGCCCCGTCCAAAGAGTTTGGGGTCATTCTGGAGATGGAAGAAGTCCGTTTTTTTGTTGTTGTTGATTTGTTTCCTTTTGTGTTTCAACCTCAGATGTCCCACCTAATGAGGGATTCCAGAGTAGAGCCCTGGGGAGGGGCGACTGGACAACCAGAAATCTGGTAAAAATTGGGGCCTAGGGACATGTCAAGCCCATTATGACATCTAATGATCCAGCCACTGAGAGGAATTCCTAGAGGACAGGACCCACGCTGAGGTCACAATGTGTGTTTATGCTCTCGTCGCACTCAAGAGTGGGCGGGGCCTCATTGTGAATACTTTTTTCTCCTACACTGAACGTTGGACAACATGCCAACCACAAGGTTTCTTGCCATGGGTCAGGAAGAGTTATGATTTCTGCATCACAGTCACCCGTGGGCAGTGATTGGAGATAAGGTCTAGGTTCTGAAGACTGAAAACTGAGGTAGGGAAGAGATGATGACATAAGGCCATGGCGGGTCTGATGTGCTCAGTGTGCGGTCAGCTGTCTGGGAGTTGGTCAAAAGGTCTGGGCTCCGGTTGTGTCAGACAGTGCATTAGTGCCCAGGTTAGACTATATAATTTGGGTAGAGGCGAGTGCTGTGTAGGTTTATCCTCATTTAAGCTGCCTGGGCAGCTCATTAGGCAATATATTTTTTCTAGAGGGCAGGCAGAGTGCTTCATTGTCGGTCCGGAATTGCCAAACTTGAGGGCTTCGGGGCCAGGAGAGTGAGGACGGAAGTCTGAGAACACAAGCTAGACTTCGGATTCAGGGTGAGGGCACGGCAGGTACCCCCTGCAGATTTGAACCAATATCTCATGCATCTAAAGTCAGGGCGAGGATCAGACGTTGGCTCAGTTTGGAGTTTCTGTGCATGACGGCCCCTTCATGAAGGGAGCGGAATCTCGAGGCCATGGAGGTTTTCCACGTTGGGAGATGTGGGATGCCCCATTCAAGGATTCCTTCTGCGGGACAATTGAGACCTGTTGGACAGCTCCAGGACATCCCATATGGAATGAAACCAGAGCACCGTTCGAGGATGGATGCCTGGGAAGTCCGCCACGGATTCCAATTGCCTCCTAGCAACGAGACAGTTTAGATCCAATGGATCTGCGGGAGCAACCGGGGTGGCTGAGTTGAAATGGACTTTCCTGAGGATGGGTCGCAATGTGTGTTTGTGTCCATGAGAGCCTTGGAATGAGGCGGTGGCACCGGGACCCTGAAGTATTCTCCTAAGCTTTTGACACAGCTCCAATGCACATGTTTCCTTGTGGAGACGAGATTTGTTCTGATGCGTGCCTCAGGAAATCCCCTCTGCTGGTATTGGAATCCAGGCTTTTGAGGAGACATGCCTGTAAAGCAAAGCAATGGATCCGATAATGGCCTCGGGTCCTGTCTGGTTCAAACTTCTTCTCTGGGGACATCCATCTATGGTATGAGTGGAGGTAGATGCTCAGCTGGTATCAACCGCCCTTTTTTGTCCCGGGCGACCTGCACGATTGGGATGGCCTCAGGGACTTTGGATGGTTCTCCTAATTTGTGCGATTTTTGACAATGGAATGGGCAGAATTCCCATGGAATGGGTAGGCGCAGTCCTAATGTGTGACTCCAGGGGCCCCAGCCTGGAGGGAGTGTGGCCCAGGACTTTGAGGACAGAAGTCTGAAAACACAAACTCAGCTTAGGTTTGGGGCCGTAGGTATGGCACGCCCGATCTACAAACCATGAGAAGAACTCTTCAGGATCTGAAGAATGAGCGAGTCTGAGGCGCTTGCTCAGGCTTTTGTCTCTGGATTTTGTATCAGCGATGGCCGTGGAATGTTGGGGAGGCATCATGGGCCATGGACGCATCTTCCTCTCTGTGGATTTGGCGCGATCCCAATTGTTTTTCGTCAATCTGTGGGATGGGAGGACTCCTTTCAGGTTTGTAAACTCAGGTATCCCACCAAAAGAGGAATTCCAAAGCAGAGCCCTGGGGAAGAGGGAAGGGACAACCCGAACTATGGTTAAAAATTGGGGCCTAGGGGCATGGCAAGCCCAATATGCTGTCTCTTCATCCAGCCACTGAGAGGCCTTATCTGAGGACTGGGCTCAGGCTGAGGGTCACAATGTGTGTTTGTGACCAATGTGGCCCGCAAGCATGGGCTGGGCTTCATGGGCCACACTGGTTCCAACTACACTGAACGTTGGACAACCTTCCAAACACAAGGTTTCTTGCCATGGGGAAAGAGCTCTGATTTCTGCATCATTTTCAAACCAGGGCAGTGATTGGAGATCAGGTCTAGGTTCTGAAGCCTGGAAACCGAGGTTGAGAAGAGATGACGACCTAAGGCCATGGCGGGTCCGATGTGCTAAGTGTGCGGCCAGCTGTCTGGGTGGGGCCAGGAGGTCCAGGCTCAGGCCGGGTCAGAAAGTGCAATAGGGCCCAGGTCAGTCTATACAGCCGAATGGCGTGCAGGTTGATCCTCATTTGGGGTTTCTGGGTAGCCCCAGAGGGCAATGTTTTTCTTCTGAAGGGCAGGCAGAGTGCGGCATTGTAGTTCTGGATTGCCAAACAGGAGGGCTTGTGGGCCAGTAGTCTGAGGACGGAAGTCTGAGAACCCAAACTAGGCCAAGGTTTCTGGGTGAGGATATGGCAGGCACAATCTACAGACCTCAATCGAGATCTCGTGCACCTGAAGTCAGAGCAAGGATCAGACGATCGCTCAGGTTGGACTTTCTGTCCCTGATGGCCCCTTCTTGAAGGGGGGGTGGATCACGAGGCCATGGGGGTTTTCCCACGTTGGGAGTTGTGAGAAGCTCCAAACTGCAACGATTCTTCTGCAGGACAATTGAGACCTGTTGGTTGGCTCCAGGCCAACGATTCCGAGCAGGGTTCAAAGGATGGATGGCTGGGTAGCCCACCTCGCAGTCCAATTGTCTCCAAGCAACAAGAAAGGTTAGATCTGCTGGATGAGGGGGGAGCAACCGAGGAGGCTGAGTTGAAATGGACTCTCCTGTGGATGTGTCCTAATATGTTTTTGTGTCTATGGAGACCTTGGAATGAAGCGGTGGCACTGGGGCCCTGAAGGGTTCTCCTAAACAGAGGCTTTGACACAGCTCCAACGTGCATGTTTCCCATGTGTAGATGAGATTTGTTCTGATGGGTGAGTCAAGAAACAGCCATATGCTGGTATTGAAATCCAGGCCTCTGAGGAGAGATGCCTGGAAACCAAAGGCATGGATCCTATTAGTGCCTAGGGGCCTGTTCGTTCCTTTTTACCTCTGGGGACATCAGTCTACGGGTCTGAGTGCAGGTAGGTGCTCAGATGGGCTCAGATTGCCCCTGTTTGTCCTGGGAAGCCACAACTATTGGGATGGCCTCAGGGACTTTGGAGATTTATCCTATTAGTAGGGTTGTGGCCAATGGACTGGGCACATACAATTCCCTTGGAAAGTGCAAGTACAGTCCTCAGGTTTGGCTACAGGGGCTTGAGCCTGTAGCGTGTGTACGCCAGACCTGTTGGGACAGTTGTCTGAAAACACAAACTCGGCTTATGTTTCAGGTCATAGGTATGGCAGGACTGATCTACAGACCATGAGGAGAACTCTTCGGGATATGAAAAAAGGGCGAGTGTGAGTCTCTTGCTCAAGTATTTGTCTCTGGATATCGTGTCACTCATGGTCGTGAAATTGCCAGGATGACTTCATGGGAAATGGACGAGTCTTACTCTCTGGGGTTCCGGCCCCGTCCTAAGAGTTTGGGGTCATTCTGGAGATGGAAGAAGTCCGTTTTTTTGTTGTTGTTGATTTGTTTCCTTTTGTGTTTCAACCTCAGATGTCCCACCTAATGAGGGATTCCAGAGTAGAGCCCTGGGGTGGGGCGACTGGACAACCAGAAATCTGGTAAAAATTGGGGCCTAGGGACATGTCAAGCCCATTATGACATCTAATGATCCAGCCACTGAGAGGAATTCCTAGAGGACAGGACCCACGCTGAGGTCACAATGTGTGTTTATGCTCTCGTCGCACTCAAGAGTGGGCGGGGCCTCATTGTGAATACTTTTTTCTCCTACACTGAACGTTGGACAACATGCCAACCACAAGGTTTCTTGCCATGGGTCAGGAAGAGTTATGATTTCTGCATCACAGTCACCCGTGGGCAGTGATTGGAGATAAGGTCTAGGTTCTGAAGACTGAAAACTGAGGTAGGGAAGAGATGATGACATAAGGCCATGGCGGGTCTGATGTGCTCAGTGTGCGGTCAGCTGTCTGGGAGTTGGTCAAAAGGTCTGGGCTCCGGTTGTGTCAGACAGTGCATTAGTGCCCAGGTTAGACTATATAATTTGGGTAGAGGCGAGTGCTGTGTAGGTTTATCCTCATTTAAGCTGCCTGGGCAGCTCATTAGGCAATATATTTTTTCTAGAGGGCAGGCAGAGTGCTTCATTGTCGGTCCGGAATTGCCAAACTTGAGGGCTTCGGGGCCAGGAGAGTGAGGACGGAAGTCTGAGAACACAAGCTAGACTTCGGATTCAGGGTGAGGGCACGGCAGGTACCCCCTGCAGATTTGAACCAATATCTCATGCATCTAAAGTCAGGGCGAGGATCAGACGTTGGCTCAGTTTGGAGTTTCTGTGCATGACGGCCCCTTCATGAAGGGAGTGGAATCTCGAGGCCATGGAGGTTTTCCACGTTGGGAGATGTGGGATGCCCCATTCAAGGATTCCTTCTGCGGGACAATTGAGACCTGTTGGACAGCTCCAGGACATCCCATATGGAATGAAACCAGAGCACCGTTCGAGGATGGATGCCTGGGAAGTCCGCCACGGATTCCAATTGCCTCCTAGCAACGAGACAGTTTAGATCCAATGGATCTGCGGGAGCAACCGGGGTGGCTGAGTTGAAATGGACTTTCCTGAGGATGGGTCGCAATGTTTGTTTGTGTCCATGAGAGCCTTGGAATGAGGCGGTGGCACCGGGACCCTGAAGTATTCTCCTAAGCTTTTGACACAGCTCCAATGCACATGTTTCCTTGTGAAGACGAGATTTGTTCTGAAGCGTGCCTCAGGAAATCCCCTCTGCTGGTATTGGAATCCAGGCTTTTGAGGAGACATGCCTGTAAAGCAAAGCAATGGATCCGATAATGGCCTCGGGTCCTGTCTGGTTCAATCTTCTTCTCTGGGGACATCCATCTATGGTATCAGTGGAGGTAGATGCTCAGCTGGTATCAACCGCCCTTTTTTGTCCCGGGCGACCTGCACGATTGGGATGGCCTCAGGGACTTTGGATGGTTCTCCTAATTTGTGCGATTTTTGACAATGGAATGGGCAGAATTCCCATGGAATGGGTAGGCGCAGTCCTAATGTGTGACTCCAGGGGCCCCAGCCTGGAGGGAGTGTGGCCCAGGACTTTGAGGACAGAAGTCTGAAAACACAAACTCAGCTTAGGTTTGGGGCCGTAGGTATGGCACGCCCGATCTACAAACCATGAGAAGAACTCTTCAGGATCTGAAGAATGAGCGAGTCTGAGGCTCTTGCTCAGGCTTTTGTCTCTGGATTTTGTATCAGCGATGGCCGTGGAATGTTGGGGAGGCATCATGGGCCATGGACGCATCTTCCTCTCTGTGGATTTGGCGCGATCCCAATTGTTTTTCGTCAATCTGTGGAATGGGAGGACTCCTTTCAGGTTTGTAAACTCAGGTATCCCACCAAAAGAGGAATTCCAAAGCAGAGCCCTGGGGAAGAGGGAAGGGACAACCCGAACTATGGTTAAAAATTGGGGCCTAGGGGCATGGCAAGCCCAATATGCTGTCTCTTCATCCAGCCACTGAGAGGCCTTACCTGAGGACTGGTCTCAGGCTGAGGGTCACCATGTGTGTTTGTGACCAATGTGGCCCGCAAGCATGGGCTGGGCTTCATGGGCCACACTGGTTCCAACTACACTGAACGTTGGACAACCTTCCAAACACAAGGTTTCTTGCCATGGGGAAAGAGCTCTGATTTCTGCATCATTTTCAAACCAGGGCAGTGATTGGAGATCAGGTCTAGGTTCTGAAGCCTGGAAACCGTGGTTGAGAAGAGATGACGACCTAAGGCCATGGCGGGTCCGATGTGCTAAGTGTGCGGCCAGCTGTCTGGGTGGGGCCAGGAGGTCCAGGCTCAGGCCGGGTCAGAAAGTGTAATAGGGCCCAGGTCAGTCTATATATTTGGGGTACAGCCGAATGGCGTGCAGGTTGATCCTCATTTGGGGTTTCTGGGTAGCCCCAGAGGGCAATGTTTTTCTTCTGAAGGGCAGGCAGAGTGTGGCATTGTAGTTCTGGATTGCCAAACAGGAGGGCTTGTGGGCCAGTAGTCTGAGGACGGAAGTCTGAGAACCCAAACTAGGCCAAGGTTTCTGGGTGAGGATATGGCAGGCACAATCTACAGACCTCAATCGAGATCTCGTGCACCTGAAGTCAGAGCAAGGATCAGACGATCGCTCAGGTTGGACTTTCTGTCCCTGATGGCCCCTTCTTGAAGGGGGGGTGGATCACGAGGCCATGGGGGTTTTCCCACGTTGGGAGTTGTGAGAAGCTCCAAACTGCAAAGATTTTTCTGCAGGACAATTGAGACCTGTTGGTTGGCTCCAGGCCAACGATTCCGAGCAGGGTTCAAAGGATGGATGGCTGGGTAGCCCACCTCGCATTCCAATTGTCTCCAAGCAACAAGAAAGGTTAGATCTGCTGGATGAGGGGGGAGCAACCGAGGAGGCTGAGTTGAAATGGACTCTCCTGTGGATGTGTCCTAATATGTTTTTGTGTCTATGGAGACCTTGGAATGAAGCGGTGGCACTGGGGCCCTGAAGGGTTCTCCTAAACAGAGGCTTTGACACAGCTCCAACGTGCATGTTTCCCATGTGTAGATGAGATTTGTTCTGATGGGTGAGTCAAGAAACAGCCATATGCTGGTATTGAAATCCAGGCCTCTGAGGAGAGATGCCTGGAAACCAAAGGCATGGATCCTATTAGTGCCTAGGGGCCTTTTCGTTCCTTTTTACATCTGGGGACATCAGTCTACGGGTCTGAGTGCAGGTAGGTGCTCAGATGGGCTCAGATTGCCCCTGTTTGTCCTGGGAAGCCACAACTATTGGGATGGCCTCAGGGACTTTGGAGATTTATCCTATTAGTAGGGTTGTGGCCATTGGAATGGGCACATACAATTCCCTTGGAAAGTGCAAGTACAGTCCTCAGGTTTGGCTATAGGGGCTTGAGCCTGTAGCGTGTGTACGCCAGACCTGTTTGGACAGTTGTCTGAAAACACAAACTCGGCTTATGTTTCAGGTCATAGGTATGGCAGGACTGATCTACAGACCATGAGGAGAACTCTCCGGGATAAGAAAAAAGGGCGAGTGTGAGTCTCTTGCTCAAGTATTTGTCTCTGGATATCGTGTCACTCATGGTCGTGAAATTGCCAGGATGACTTCATGGGAAATGGACGAGTCTTACTCTCTGGGGTTCCGGCCCCGTCCTAAGAGTTTGGGGTCATTCTGGGGATGGAAGAAGTCCGTTTTTTTGTTGTTGTTGATTTGTTTCCTTTTGTGTTTCATCCTCAGATGTCCCACCTAATGAGGGATTCCAGAGTAGAGCCCTGGGGAGGGGCGACTGGTCAACCAGAAATCTAGTAAAAATTGGGGCCTAGGGTTATGTCAAGCCCATTATGACATCTAATGATCCAGCCACTGAGAGGAATTCCTAGAGGACAAGACCCACGCTGAGGTCACAATGTGTGTTTATGCTCTCGTCGCACTCAAGAATGGGCCGGGCCTCATTGTGAATACTTTTTTCTCCTACACTGAACGTTGGACAACATGCCAACCACAAGGTTTCTTGCCATGGGTCAGGAAGAGTTATGATTTCTGCATCACAGTCATCCGTGGGCAGTGATTGGAGATAAGGTCTAGGTTCTGAAGACTGAAAACTGAGGTAGGGAAGAGATGATGACATAAGGCCATGGCGGGTCTGATGTGCTCAGTGTGCGGTCAGCTGTGTGGGAGTTGGTCAAAGGTCTGGGCTCCGGTTGTGTCAGACAGTTCATTAGTGCCCTGTTTAGACTATAAGATTTGGGTAGAGGCGAGTGCTGTGTAGGTTTATCCTCATTTAAGCTGCCTGGGCAGCTCATTAGGCAATATATTTTTTCTAGAGGGCAGGCAGAGTGCTTCATTGTCGGTCCGGAATTGCCAAACTTGAGGGCTTCGGGGCCAGGAGAGTGAGGACGGAAGTCTGAGAACACAAGCTAGACTTCGGATTCAGGGTGAGGGCACGGCAGGTACCCCCTGCAGATTTGAACCAATATCTCATGCATCTAAAGTCAGGGCGAGGATCAGACGTTGGCTCAGTTTGGAGTTTCTGTGCATGACGGCCCCTTCATGAAGGGAGCGGAATTTCGAGGCCATGCAGGTTTTCCACGTTGGGAGATGTGGGATGCCCCCTTCAAGGATTCCTTCTGCGGGACAATTGAGACCTGTTGGACAGCTCCAGGACATCCCATATGGAATGAAACCAGAGCACCGTTCGAGGATGGATGCCTGGGAAGTCCGCCACGGATTCCAATTGCCTCCTAGCAACGAGACAGTTTAGATCTAATGGATCTGCGGGAGCAACCGGGGTGGCTGAGTTGAAATGGACTTTCCTGAGGATGGGTCGCAATGTGTGTTTGTGTCCATGAGAGCCTTGGAATGGGGCGGTGGCACCGGGACCCTGAAGTATTCTCCTAAGCTTTTGACACAGCTCCAATGCACATGTTTCCTTGTGGAGACGAGATTTGTTCTGATGCGTGCCTCAGGAAATCCCCTCTGCTGGTATTGGAATCCAGGCTTTTGAGGAGACATGCCTGTAAACCAAAGCAATGGATCCGATAATGGCCTCGGGTCCTGTCTGGTTCAATCTTCTTCTCTGGGGACATCCATCTATGGTATCAGTGGAGGTAGATGCTCAGCTGGTATCAACCGCCCTTTTTTGTCCCGGGCGACCTGCACGATTGGGATGGCCTCAGGGACTTTGGATGGTTCTCCTAATTTGTGCGATTTTTGACAATGGAATGGGCAGAATTCCCATGGAATGGGTAGGCGCAGTCCTAATGTGTGACTCCAGGGGCCCCAGCCTGGAGGGAGTGTGGCCCAGGACTTTGAGGACAGAAGTCTGAAAACACAAACTCAGCTTAGGATTGGGGACGTAGGTATGGCACGCCCGATCTACAAACCATGAGAAGAACTCTTCAGGATATGAAGAATGAGCGAGTCTGAGGCGCTTGCTCAGACTTTTGTCTCTGGATTTTGTATCAGTGATGGCCGTGGAATATTGGGGAGGCATCATGGGCCATGAACGAATCTTCCTCTCTGTGGATTTGGCGCGATCCCAATTGTTTTCGTCAATCTGTGGGATGGGAGGACTCCTTTCAGGTTTGTAAACTCAGGTATCCCACCAAAAGAGGAATTCCAAAGCAGGGCCCTGGGGAAGAGTGAAGGGACAACCCGAACTATGCTTAAAAATTGGGGCCTAGGGGCATGGCAAGCCCAATATGCTGTCTCTTCATCCAGCCACTGAGAGGCCTTACCTGAGGACTGGGCTCGGGCTGAGGGTCACAATGTGTGTTTGTGACCAATGTGGCCCGCAAGCATGGGCTGGGCTTCATGGGCTACACTGGTTCTAACTACACTGAACGTTGGACAACTTTCCAAACACAAGGTTTCTTGCCATGGGGAAAGAGCTCTGATTTCTGCATCATTTTCAAACCAGGGCAGTGATTGGAGATCAGGTCTAGGTTCTGAAGCCTGGAAACCGAGGTTGAGAAGAGATGACGACCTAAGGCCATGGCGGGTCCGATGTGCTAAGTGTGCGGCCAGCTGTCTGGGTGGTGCCAGGAGGTCCAGGCTCAGGCCGGGTCAGAAAGTGCAATAGGGCCCAGGTCAGTCTATATATTTGGGGTACAGCCGAATGGCGTGCAGGTTGATCCTCATTTGGGGTTTCTGGGTAGCCCCAGAGGGCAATGTTTTTCTTCTGAAGGGCAGGCAGAGTGCGGCATTGTAGTTCTGGATTGCCAAACAGGAGGGCTTGTGGGCCAGTAGTCTGAGGACGGAAGTCTGAGAACCCAAACTAGGCCAAGGTTTCTGGGTGAGGATATGGCAGGCACAATCTACAGACCTCAATCGAGTTCTCGTGCACCTGAAGTCAGAGCAAGGATCAGACGATCGCTCAGGTTGGACTTTCTGTTCCTGATGGCCCCTTCTTGAAGGGGGGGTGGATCACGAGGCCATGGGGGTTTTCCCACGTTGGGAGTTGTGAGAAGCTCCAAACTGCAAAGATTCTTCTGCAGGACAATTGAGACCTGTTGGTTGGCTCCAGGCCAACGATTCCGAGCAGGGTTCAAAGGATGGATGGCTGGGTAGCCCACCTCGCATTCCAATTGTCTCCAAGCAACAAGAAAGGTTAGATCTGCTGGATGAGGGGGGAGCAACCGAGGAGGCTGAGTTGAAATGGACTCTCCTGTGGATGTGTCCTAATATGTTTTTGTGTCTATGGAGACCTTGGAATGAAGCGGTGGCACTGGGGCCCTGAAGGGTTCTCCTAAACAGAGGCTTTGACACAGCTCCAACGTGCATGTTTCCCATGTGTAGATGAGATTTGTTCTGATGGGTGAGTCAAGAAACAGCCATATGCTGGTATTGAAATCCAGGCCTCTGAGGAGAGATGCCTGGAAACCAAAGGCATGGATCCTATTAGTGCCTAGGGGCCTGTTCGTTCCTTTTTACCTCTGGGGACATCAGTCTACGGGTCTGAGTGCAGGTAGGTGCTCAGATGGGCTCAGATTGCCCCTGTTTGTCCTGGGAAGCCACAACTATTGGGATGGCCTCAGGGACTTTGGAGATTTATCCTATTAGTAGGGTTGTGGCCATTGGAATGGGCACATACAATTCCCTTGGAAAGTGCAAGTACAGTCCTCAGGTTTGGCTACAGGGGCTTGAGCCTGTAGCGTGTGTACGCCAGACCTGTTTGGACAGTTGTCTGAAAACACAAACTCGGCTTATGTTTCAGGTCATAGGTATGGCAGGACTGATCTACAGACCATGAGGAGAACTCTTCGGGATATGAAAAAAGGGCGAGTGTGAGTCTCTTGCTCAAGTATTTGTCTCTGGATATCGTGTCACTCATGGTCGTGAAATTGCCAGGATGACTTCATGGGAAATGGACGAGTCTTACTCTCTGGGGTTCCGGCCCCGTCCAAAGAGTTTAGGGTCATTCTGGGGATGGAAGAAGTCCGTTTTTTTGTTGTTGTTGATTTGTTTCCTTTTGTGTTTCAACCTCAGATGTCCCACCTAATGAGGGATTCCAGAGTAGAGCCCTGGGGAGGGGCGATTGGACAACCAGAAATCTGGTAAAAATTGGGGCCTAGGGACATGTCAAGCCCATTATGACATCTAATGATCCAGCCACTGAGAGGAATTCCTAGAGGACAGGACCCACGCTGAGGTCACAATGTGTGTTTATGCTCTCGTCGCACTCAAGAATGGGCCGGGCCTCATTGTGAATACTTTTTTCTCCTACACTGAACGTTGGACAACATGCCAACCACAAGGTTTCTTGCCATGGGTCAGGAAGAGTTATGATTTCTGCATCACAGTCACCCGTGGGCAGTGATTGGAGATAAGGTCTAGGTTCTGAAGACTGAAAACTGAGGTAGGGAAGAGATGATGACATAAGGCCATGGCGGGTCTGATGTGCTCAGTGTGCGGTCAGCTGTCTGGGAGTTGGTCAAAGGTCTGGGCTCCGGTTGTGTCAGACAGTGCATTAGTGCCCAGGTTAGACTATATAATTTGGGTAGAGGCGAGTGCTGTGTAGGTTTATCCTCATTTAAGCTGCCTGGGCAGCTCATTAGGCAATATATTTTTTCTAGAGGGCAGGCAGAGTGCTTCATTGTCGGTCCGGAATTGCCAAACTTGAGGGCTTCGGGGCCAGGAGAGTGAGGACGGAAGTCTGAGAACACAAGCTAGACTTCGGATTCAGGGTGAGGGCACGGCAGGTACCCCCTGCAGATTTGAACCAATATCTCATGCATCTAAAGTCAGGGCGAGGATCAGACGTTGGCTCAGTTTGGAGTTTCTGTGCATGACGGCCCCTTCATGAAGGGAGCGGAATCTCGAGGCCATGGAGATTTTCCACGTTGAGAGATGTGGGATGCCCCCTTCAAGGATTCCTTCTGCGGGACAATTGAGACCTGTTGGACAGCTCCAGGACATCCCATATGGAATGAAACCAGAGCACCGTTCGAGGATGGATGCCTGGGAAGTCCGCCTCGGATTCCCATTGCCTCCTAGCAACGAGACAGTTTAGATCCAATGGATCTGCGGGAGCAACCGGGGTGGCTGAGTTGAAATGGACTTTCCTGAGGATGGGTCGCAATGTGTGTTTGTGTCCATGAGAGCCTTGGAATGGGGCGGTGGCACCGGGACCCTGAAGTATTCTCCTAAGCTTTTGACACAGCTCCAATGCACATGTTTCCTTGTGGAGACGAGATTTGTTCTGATGCGTGCCTCAGGAAATCCCCTCTGCTGGTATTGGAATCCCGGCTTTTGAGGAGACATGCCTGTAAAGCAAAGCAATGGATCCGATAATGGCCTCGGGTCCTGTCTGGTTCAATCTTCTTCTCTGGGGACATCCATCTATGGTATGAGTGGAGGTAGATGCTCAGCTGGTATCAACCGCCCTTTTTTGTCCCGGGCGACCTGCACGATTGGGATGGCCTCAGGGACTTTGGATGGTTCTCCTAATTTGTGCGATTTTTGACAATGGAATGGGCAGAATTCCCATGGAATGGGTAGGCGCAGTCCTAATGTGTGACTCCAGGGGCCCCAGCCTGGAGGGAGTGTGGCCCAGGACTTTGAGGACAGAAGTCTGAAAACACAAACTCAGCTTAGGTTTGTGGCCGTAGGTATGGCACGCCTGATCTACAAACCATGAGAAGAACTCTTCAGGATCTGAAGAATGAGCGAGTCTGAGGCGCTTGCTCAGACTTTTGTCTCTGGATTTTGTATCAGCGATGGCCGTGGAATGTTGGGGAGGCATCATGGGCCATGGACGCATCTTCCTCTCTGTGGATTTGGCGCGATCCCAATTGTTTTTCGTCAATCTGTGGGATGGGAGGACTCCTTTCAGGTTTGTAAACTCAGGTATCCCACCAAAAGAGGAATTCCAAAGCAGAGCCCTGGGGAAGAGGGAAGGGACAACCCGAACTATGCTTAAAAATTGGGGCCTAGGGGCATGGCAAGCCCAATATGCTGTCTCTTCATCCAGCCACTGAGAGGCCTTACCTGAGGACTGGGCTCAGGCTGAGGGTCACAATGTGTGTTTGTGACCAATGTGGCCCGCAAGCATGGGCTGGGCTTCATGGGCCACACTGGTTCCAACTACACTGAACGTTGGACAACCTTCCAAACACAAGGTTTCTTGCCATGGGGAAAGAGCTCTGATTTCTGCATCATTTTCTTTTTTTTTTTTTTTTTTTTTTTTTTAAGATTTTATTTATTTATTTGACAGACAGAAATCACAAGTAGACGGAGAGGCAGGCAGAGAGAGAGAGGGAAGCAGGCTTCCTGCTGAGCAGAGAGCCCGATGCGGGCCTCGATCCCAGGACCCTGAGATCATGACCTGAGCCGAAGGCAGCGGCTTAAACCACTGAGCCACCCAGGCGCCCTCTGCATCATTTTCAAACCAGGGCAGTGATTGGAGATCAGGTCTAGGTTCTGAAGCCTGGAAACCGAGGTTGAGAAGAGATGACGACCTAAGGCCATGGCGGGTCCGATGTGCTAAGTGTGCGGCTAGCTGTCTGGGTGGGGCCAGGAGGTCCAGGCTCAGGCCGGGTCAGAAAGTGCAATAGGGCCCAGGTCAGTCTATATATTTGGGGTACAGCCGAATGGCATGCAGGTTGATCCTCATTTGGGGTTTCTGGGTAGCCCCAGAGGGCAATGTTTTTCTTCTGAAGGGCAGGCAGAGTGCGGCATTGTAGTTCTGGATTGCCAAACAGGAGGGCTTGTGGGCCAGTAGTCTGAGGACGGAAGTCTGAGAATCCAAACTAGGCCAAGGTTTCTGGGTGAGGATATGGCAGGCACATTCTACAGACCTCAATCGAGATCTCGTGCACCTGAAGTCAGAGCAAGGATCAGACGATCGCTCAGGTTGGACTTTCTGTCCCTGATGGCCCCTTCTTGAAGGGGGGGTGGATCACGAGGCCATGGGGGTTTTCCCACGTTGGGAGTTGTGAGAAGCTCCAAACTGCAACGATTCTTCTGCAGGACAATTGAGACCTGTTGGTTGGCTCCAGGCCAATGATTCCGAGCAGGGTTCAAAGGATGGATGGCTGGGTAGCCCACCTCGCATTCCAATTGTCTCCAAGCAACAAGAAAGGTTAGATCTGCTGGATGAGGGGGGAGCAACCGAGGAGGCTGAGTTGAAATGGACTCTCCTGTGGATGTGTCCTAATATGTTTTTGTGTCTATGGAGACCTTGGAATGAAGCGGTGGCACTGGGGCCCTGAAGGGTTCTCCTAAACAGAGGCTTGGACACAGCTCCAACGTGCATGTTTCCCATGTGTAGATGAGATTTGTTCTGATGGGTGAGTCAAGAAACAGCCATATGCTGGTATTGAAATCCAGGCCTCTGAGGAGAGATGCCTGGAAACCAAAGGCATGGATCCTATTAGTGCCTAGGGGCCTGTTCGTTCCTTTTTACCTCTGGGGACATCAGTCTACGGGTCTGAGTGCAGGTAGGTGCTCAGATGGGCTCAGATTGCCCCTGTTTGTCCTGGGAAGCCACAACTATTGGGATGGCCTCAGGGACTTTGGAGATTTATCCTATTAGTAGGGTTGTGGCCATTGGAATGGGCACATACAATTCCCTTGGAAAGTGCAAGTACAGTCCTCAGGTTTGGCTACAGGGGCTTGAGCCTGTAGCGTGTGTACGCCAGACCTGTTTGGACAGTTGTCTGAAAACACAAACTCGGCTTATGTTTCAGGTCATAGGTATGGCAGGACTGATCTACAGACCATGAGGAGAACTCTTCGGGATATGAAAAAAGGGCGAGTGTGAGTCTCTTGCTCAAGTATTTGTCTCTGGATATCGTGTCACTCATGGTCGTGAAATTGCCAGGATGACTTCATGGGAAATGGACGAGTCTTACTCTCTGGGGTTCCGGCCCCGTCCAAAGAGTTTGGGGTCATTCTGGGGATGGAAGAAGTCCGTTTTTTTGTTGTTGTTGATTTGTTTCCTTTTGTGTTTCAACCTCAGATGTCCCACCTAATGAGGGATTCCAGAGTAGAGCCCTGGGGAGGGGCGACTGGACAACCAGAAATCTGGTAAAAATTGGGGCCTAGGGACATGTCAAGCCCATTATGACATCTAATGATCCAGCCACTGAGAGGAATTCCTAGGGGACAGGACCCACGCTGAGGTCACAATGTGTGTTTATGCTCTCGTCGCACTCAAGAGTGGGCGGGGCCTCATTGTGAATACTTTTTTCTCCTACAATGAACGTTGGACAACATGCCAACCACAAGGTTTCTTGCCATGGGTCAGGAAGAGTTATGATTTCTGCATCACAGTCACCCGTGGGCAGTGATTGGAGATAAGGTCTAGGTTCTGAAGACTGAAAACTGAGGTAGGGAAGAGATGATGACATAAGGCCATGGCGAGTCTGATGTGCTCAGTGTGCGGTCAGCTGTCTTGGAGTTGGTCAAAGGTCTGGGCTCCGGTTGTGTCAGACAGTTCATTAGTGCCCAGGTTAGACTATATAATTTGGGTAGAGGCGAGTGCTGTGTAGGTTTATCCTCATTTAAGCTGCCTGGGCAGCTCATTAGGCAATATATTTTTTCTAGAGGGCAGGCAGAGTGCTTCATTGTCGGTCCGGAATTGCCAAACTTGAGGGCTTCGGGGCCAGGAGAGTGAGGACGGAAGTCTGAGAACACAAGCTAGACTTCGGATTCAGGGTGAGGGCACGGCAGGTACCCCCTGCAGATTTGAACCAATATCTCATGCATCTAAAGTCAGGGCGAGGATCAGACGTTGGCTCAGTTTGGAGTTTCTGTGCATGACGGCCCCTTCATGAAGGGAGCGGAATCTCGAGGCCATGGAGGTTTTCCACGTTGGGAGATGTGGATGCCCCCTTCAAGGATTCCTTCTGCGGGACAATTGAGACCTGTTGGACAGCTCCAGGACATCCCATATGGAATGAAACCAGAGCACCGTTCGAGGATGGATGCGTGGGAAGTCCGCCACGGATTCCAATTGCCTCCTAGCAACGAGACAGTTTAGATCCAATGGATCTGCGGGAGCAATCGGGGTGGCTGAGTTGAAATGGACTTTCCTGAGGATGGGTCGCAATGTGTGTTTGTGTCCATGAGAGCCTTGGAATGGGGCGGTGGCACCGGGACCCTGAAGTATTCTCCTAAGCTTTTGACACAGCTCCAATGCACATGTTTCCTTGTGGAGACGAGATTTGTTCTGATGCGTGCCTCAGGAAATCCCCTCTGCTGGTATTGGAATCCCGGCTTTTGAGGAGACATGCCTGTAAAGCAAAGCAATGGATGCGATAATGGCCTCGGGTCCTGTCTGGTTCAATCTTCTTCTCTGGGGACATCCATCTATGGTATGAGTGGAGGTAGATGCTCAGCTGGTATCAACCGCCCTTTTTTGTCCCGGGCGACCTGCACGATTGGGATGGCCTCAGGGACTTTGGATGGTTCTCCTAATTTGTGCGATTTTTGACAATGGAATGGGCAGAATTCCCATGGAATGGGTAGGCGCAGTCCTAATGTGTGACTCCAGGGGCCCCAGCCTGGAGGGAGTGTGGCCCAGGACTTTGAGGACAGAAGTCTGAAAACACAAACTCAGCTTAGGATTGGGGACGTAGGTATGGCACGCCCGATCTACAAACCATGAGAAGAACTCTTCAGGATATGAAGAATGAGCGAGTCTGAGGCGCTTGCTCAGACTTTTGTCTCTGGATTTTGTATCAGCGATGGCCGTGGAATATTGGGGAGGCATCATGGGCCATGAACGAATCTTCCTCTCTGTGGATTTGGCGCGATCCCAATTGTTTTTCGTCAATCTGTGGGATGGGAGGACTCCTTTCAGGTTTGTAAACTCAGGTATCCAACCAAAAGAGGAATTCCAAAGCAGAGCCCTGGGGAAGAGTGAAGGGACAACCCGAACTATGCTTAAAAATTGGGGCCTAGGGGCATGGCAAGCCCAATATGCTGTCTCTTCATCCAGCCACTGAGAGGCCTTACCTGAGGACTGGGCTCGGGCTGAGGGTCACAATGTGTGTTTGTGACCAATGTGGCCCGCAAGCATGGGCTGGGCTTCATGGGCCACACTGGTTCCAACTACACTGAACGTTGGACAACTTTCCAAACACAAGGTTTCTTGCCATGGGGAAAGAGCTCTGATTTCTGCATCATTTTCAAACCAGGGCAGTGATTGGAGATCAGGTCTAGGTTCTGAAGCCTGGAAACCGAGGTTGAGAAGAGATGACGACCTAAGGCCATGGCGGGTCCGATGTGCTAAGTGTGCGGCCAGCTGTCTGGGTGGGGCCAGGAGGTCCAGGCTCAGGCCGGGTCAGAAAGTGCAATAGGGCCCAGGTCAGTCTATATATTTGGGGTACAGCCGAATGGCGTGCAGGTTGATCCTCATTTGGGGTTTCTGGGTAGCCCCAGAGGGCAATGTTTTTCTTCTGAAGGGCAGGCAGAGTGCGGCATTGTAGTTCTGGATTGCCAAACAGGAGGGCTTGTGGGCCAGTAGTCTGAGGACGGAAGTCTGAGAACCCAAACTAGGCCAAGGTTTCTGGGTGAGGATATGGCAGGCACAATCTACAGACCTCAATCGAGATCTCGTGCACCTGAAGTCAGAGCAAGGATCAGACGATCGCTCAGGTTGGACTTTCTGTCCCTGATGGCCCCTTCTTGAAGGGGGGCTGGATCACGAGGCCATGGGGGTTTTCCCACGTTGGGAGTTGTGAGAAGCTCCAAACTGCAAAGATTCTTCTGCAGGACAATTGAGACCTGTTGGATGGCTCCAGGCCAACGATTCCGAGCAGGGTTCAAAGGATGGATGGCTGGGTAGCCCACCTCGCATTCCAATTGTCTCCAAGCAACAAGAAAGGTTAGATCTGCTGGATGAGGGGGGAGCAACCGAGGAGGCTGAGTTGAAATGGACTCTCCTGTGGATGTGTCCTAATATGTTTTTGTGTCTATGGAGACCTTGTAATGAAGCGGTGGCACTGGGGCCCTGAAGGGTTCTCCTAAACAGAGGCTTTGACACAGCTCCACCGTGCATGTTTCCCATGTGTAGATGAGATTTGTTCTGGTGGGTGAGTCAAGAAACAGCCATATGCCGGTATTGAAATCCAGGCCTCTGAGGAGAGATGCCTGGAAACCAAAGGCATGGATCCTATTAGTGCCTAGGGGCCTGTTCGTTCCTTTTTACCTCTGGGGACATCAGTCTACGGGTCTGAGTGCAGGTAGGTGCTCAGATGGGCTCAGATTGCCCCTGTTTGTCCTGGGAAGCCACAACTATTGGGATGGCCTCAGGGACTTTGGAGATTTATCCTATTAGTAGGGTTGTGGCCATTGGAATGGGCACATACAATTCCCTTGGAAAGTGCAAGTACAGTCCTCAGGTTTGGCTACAGGGGCTTGAGCCTGTAGCGTGTGTACGCCAGACCTGTTTGTACAGTTGTCTGAAAACACAAACTCGGCTTATGTTTCAGGTCATAGGTATGGCAGGACTGATCTACAGACCATGAGGAGAACTCTTCGGGATATGAAAAAAGGGCGAGTGTGAGTCTCTTGCTAAGTATTTGTCTCTGGATATCGTGTCACTCATGGTCGTGAAATTGCCAGGATGACTTCATGGGAAATGGACGAATCTTACTCTCTGGGGATCCGGCCCCGTCCAAAGAGTTTGGGGTCATTCTGGGGATGGAAGAAGTCTGTTTTTTTTGTTGTTGTTGATTTGTTTCCTTTTGTGTTTCAACCTCAGATGTCCCACCTAATGAGGGATTCCAGAGTAGAGCCCTGGGGAGGAGCGACTGGACAACCAGAAATCTGGTAAAAATTGGGGCCTAGGGACATGTCAAGCCCATTATGACATCTAATGATCCAGCCACTGAGAGGAATTCCTAGAGGACAGGACCCACGCTGAGGTCACAATGTGTGTTTATGCTCTCGTCGCACTCAAGAATGGGCGGGGCCTCATTGTGAATACTTATTTTTCCTACACTGAACGTTGGACAACATGCCAACCACAAGGTTTCTTGCCATGGGTCAGGAAGAGTTATGATTTCTGCATCACAGTCACCCGTGGGCAGTGATTGGAGATAAGGTCTAGGTTCTGAAGACTGAAAACTGAGGTAGGGAAGAGATGATGACATAAGGCCATGGCGGGTCTGATGTGCTCAGTGTGCGGTCAGCTGTCTGGGAGTTGGTCAAAAGGTCTGGGCTCCGGTTGTGTCAGACAGTGCATTAGTGCCCAGGTGGAGACGAGATTTGTTCTGATGCGTGCCTCAGGAAATCCCCTCTGCTGGTATTGGAATCCAGGCTTTTGAGGAGACATGCCTGTAAAGCAAAGCAATGGATCCGATAATGGCCTCGGGTCCTGTCTGGTTCAATCTTCTTCTCTGGGGACATCCATCTATGGTATGAGTGGAGGTAGATGCTCAGCTGGTATCAACCGCCCTTTTTTGTCCCGGGCGACCTGCACGATTGGGATGGCCTCAGGGACTTTGGATGGTTCTCCTAATTTGTGCGATTTTTGACAATGGAATGGGCAGAATTCCCATGGAATGGGTAGGCGCAGTTGTAATGTGTGACTCCAGGGGCCCCAGCCTGTGGGGAGTGTGGCCCAGGACTTTGTGGACAGAAGTCTGAAAACACAAACTCAGCTTACGTTTGGGGCCGTAGGTATGGCACGCCCGATCTACAAACCATGAGAAGAACTCTTCAGGATCTGAAGAATGAGCGAGTCTGAGGCGCTTGCTCAGGCTTTGGTCTCTGGATTTTGTATCAGCGATGGCCGTGGAATGTTGGGGAGGCATCATGGGCCATGGACGAATCTTCCTCTCTGTGGATTTGGCGCGATCCCAATTGTTTTTCGTCAATCTGTGGGATGGGAGGACTCCTTTCAGGTTTGTAAACTCAGGTATCCCACCAAAAGAGGAATTCCAAAGCAGAGCCCTGGGGAAGAGTGAAGGGACAACCCGAACTATGGTTAAAAATTGGGGCCTAGGGGCATGGCAAGCCCAATATGCTGTCTCTTCATCCAGCCACTGAGAGGCCTTATCTGAGGACTGGGCTCAGGCTGAGGGTCACAATGTGTGTTTGTGACCAATGTGGCCCGCAAGCATGGGCTGGGCTTCATGGGCCACACTGGTTCCAACTACACTGAACGTTGGACAACCTTCCAAACACAAGGTTTCTTGCCATGGGGAAAGAGCTCTGATTTCTGCATCATTTTCAAACCAGGGCAGTGATTGGAGATCAGGTCTAGGTTCTGAAGCCTGGAAACCGAGGTTGAGAAGAGATGACGACCTAAGGCCATGGCGGGTCCGATGTGCTAAGTGTGCGGCCAGCTGTCTGGGTGGGGCCAGGAGGTCCAGGCTCAGGCCGGGTCAGAAAGTGCAATAGGGCCCAGGTCAGTCTATATATTTGGGGTACAGCCGAATGGCGTGCAGGTTGATCCTCATTTGGGGTTTCTGGGTAGCCCCAGAGGGCAATGTTTTTCTTCTGAAGGGCAGGCAGAGTGCGGCATTGTAGTTCTGGATTGCCAAACAGGAGGGCTTGTGGGCCAGTAGTCTGAGGACGGAAGTCTGAGAACCCAAACTAGGCCAAGGTTTCTGGGTGAGGATATGGCAGGCACAATCTACAGACCTCAATCGAGATCTCGTGCACCTGAAGTCAGAGCAAGGATCAGACGATCGCTCAGGTTGGACTTTCTGTCCCTGATGGCCCCTTCTTGAAGGGGGGCTGGATCACGAGGCCATGGGGGTTTTCCCACGTTGGGAGTTGTGAGAAGCTCCAAACTGCAAAGATTCTTCTGCAGGACAATTGAGACCTGTTGGTTGGCTCCAGGCCAACGATTCCGAGCAGGGTTCAAAGGGTGGATGGCTGGGTAGCCCACCTCGCATTCCAATTGTCTCCAAGCAACAAGAAAGGTTAGATCTGCTGGATGAGGGGGGAGCAACCGAGGAGGCTGAGTTGAAATGGACTCTCCTGTGGATGTGTCCTAATATGTTTTTGTGTCTATGGAGACCTTGGAATGAAGCGGTGGCACTGGGGCCCTGAAGGGTTCTCCTAAACAGAGGCTTTGACACAGCTCCAACGTGCATGTTTCCCATGTGTAGATGAGATTTGTTCTGATGGGTGAGTCAAGAAACAGCCATATGCTGGTATTGAAATCCAGGCCTCTGAGGAGAGATGCCTGGAAACCAAAGGCATGGATCCTATTAGTGCCTAGGGGCCTGTTCGTTCCTTTTTACCTCTGGGGACATCAGTCTACGGGTCTGAGTGCAGGTAGGTGCTCAGATGGGCTCAGATTGCCCCTGTTTGTCCTGGGAAGCCACAACTATTGGGATGGCCTCAGGGACTTTGGAGATTTATCCTATTAGTAGGGTTGTGGCCATTGGAATGGGCACATACAATTCCCTTGGAAAGTGCAAGTACAGTCCTCAGGTTTGGCTACAGGGGCTTGAGCCTGTAGCGTGTGTACGCCAGACCTGTTTGGACAGTTGTCTGAAAACACAAACTCGGCTTATGTTTCAGGTCATAGGTATGGCAGGACTGATCTACAGACCATGAGGAGAACTCATCGGGATATGAAAAAAGGGCGAGTGTGAGTCTCTTGCTCAAGTATTTGTCTCTGGATATCGTGTCACTCATGGTCGTGAAATTGCCAGGATGACTTCATGGGAAATGGACGAGTCTTACTCTCTGGGGATCCGGCCCCGTCCAAAGAGTTTGGGGTCATTCTGGGGATGGAAGAAGTCTGTTTTTTTTGTTGTTGTTGATTTGTTTCCTTTTGTGTTTCAACCTCAGATGTCCCACCTAATGAGGGATTCCAGAGTAGAGCCCTGGGGAGGAGCGACTGGACAACCAGAAATCTGGTAAAAATTGGGGCCTAGGGACATGTCAAGCCCATTATGACATCTAATGATCCAGCCACTGAGAGGAATTCCTAGAGGACAGGACCCACGCTGAGGTCACAATGTGTGTTTATGCTCTCGTCGCACTCAAGAATGGGCGGGGCCTCATTGTGAATACTTTTTTCTCCTACACTGAACGTTGGACAACATGCCAACCACAAGGTTTCTTGCCATGGGTCAGGAAGAGTTATGATTTCTGCATCACAGTCACCCGTGGGCAGTGATTGGAGATAAGGTCTAGGTTCTGAAGACTGAAAACTGAGGTAGGGAAGAGATGATGACATAAGGCCATGGCGGGTCTGATGTGCTCAGTGTGCGGTCAGCTGTCTGGGAGTTGGTCAAAAGGTCTGGGCTCCGGTTGTGTCAGACAGTGCATTAGTGCCCAGGTTAGACTATATAATTTGGGTAGAGGCGAGTGCTGTGTAGGTTTATCCTCATTTAAGCTGCCTGGGCAGCTCATTAGGCAATATATTTTTTCTAGAGGGCAGGCAGAGTGCTTCATTGTCGGTCCGGAATTGCCAAACTTGAGGGCTTCGGGGCCAGGAGAGTGAGGACGGAAGTCTGAGAACACAAGCTAGACTTCGGATTCAGGGTGAGGGCACGGCAGGTACCCCCTGCAGATTTGAACCAATATCTCATGCATCTATAGTCAGGGCGAGGATCAGACGTTGGCTCAGTTTGGAGTTTCTGTGCATGACGGCCCCTTCATGAAGGGAGCGGAATCTCGAGGCCATGGAGGTTTTCCACGTTGGGAGATGTGGGATGCCCCCTTCAAGGATTCCTTCTGCGGGACAATTGAGACCTGTTGGACAGCTCCAGGACATCCCATATGGAATGAAACCAGAGCACCGTTCGAGGATGGATGCCTGGGAAGTCCGCCTCGGATTCCAATTGCCTCCTAGCAACGAGACAGTTTAGATCCAATGGATCTGCGGGAGCAACCGGGGTGGCTGAGTTGAAATGGACTTTCCTGAGGATGGGTCGCAATGTGTGTTTGTGCCCATGAGAGCCTTGGAATGGGGCGGTGGCACCGGGACCCTGAAGTATTCTCCTAAGATTTGACACAGCTCCAATGCACAAGTTTCCTCGTGGAGACGAGATTTGTTCTGATGCGTGCCTCAGGAAATCCCCTCTGCTGGTATTGGAATCCAGGCTTTTGACGAGACATGCCTGTAAAACAAAGCAATGGATCCGATAATGGCCTCGGGTCCTGTCTGGTTCAATCTTCCTCTCTGGGGACATCCATCTATGGTATGAGTGGAGGTAGATGCTCAGCTGGTATCAACCGCCCTTTTTTGTCCCGGGCGACCTGCACGATTGGGATGGCCTCAGGGACTTGGATGGTTCTCCTAATTTGTGCGATTTTTGACAATGGAATGGGCAGAATTCCCATGGAATGGGTAGGCGCAGTCCTAATGTGTGACTCCAGGGGCCCCAGCCTGGAGGGAGTGTGGCCCAGGACTTTGAGGACAGAAGTCTGAAAACACAAACTCAGCTTAGGTTTGGGGCCGTAGGTATGGCACGCCCGATCTACAAACCATGAGAAGAACTCTTCAGGATCTGAAGAATGAGCGAGTCTGAGGCGCTTGCTCAGGCTTTGGTCTCTGGATTTTGTATGAGCGATGGCCGTGGAATGTTGGGGAGGCATCATGGGCCATGGACGCATCTTCCTCTCTGTGGATTTGGCGCGATCCCAATTGTTTTTCGTCAATCTGTGGGATGGGAGGACTCCTTTCAGGTTTGTAAACTCAGGTATCCCGCCAAAAGAGGAATTCCAAAGCAGAGCCCTGGGGAAGAGTGAAGGGACAACCCGAACTATGGTTAAAAATTGGGGCCTAGGGGCATGGCAAGCCCAATATGCTGTCTCTTCATCCAGCCACTGAGAGGCCTTACCTGAGGACTGGGCTCAGGGTGAGGGTCACAATGTGTGTTTGTGACCAATGTGGCCCGCAAGCATGGGCTGGGCTTCATGGGCCACACTGGTTCCAACTACACTGAACGTTGGACAACCTTCCAAACACAAGGTTTCTTGCCATGGGGAAAGAGCTCTGATTTCTGCATCATTTTCAAACCAGGGCAGTGATTGGAGATCAGGTCTAGGTTCTGAAGCCTGGAAACCGAGGTTGAGAAGAGATGACGACCTAAGGCCATGGCGGGTCCGATGTGCTAAGTGTGGGGCCAGCTGTCTGGGTGGGGCCAGGAGGTCCAGGCTCAGGCCGGGTCAGAAAGTGCAATAGGGCCCAGGTCAGTCTATATATTTGGGGTACAGCCGAATGGCGTGCAGGTTGATCCTCATTTGGGGTTTCTGGGTAGCCCCAGAGGGCAATGTTTTTCTTCTGAAGGGCAGGCAGAGTGCGGCATTGTAGTTCTGGATTGCCAAACAGGAGGGCTTGTGGGCCAGTAGTCTGAGGACGGAAGTCTGAGAACCCAAACTAGGCCAAGGTTTCTGGGTGAGGATATGGCAGGCACAATCTACAGACCTCAATCGAGATCTCGTGCACCTGAAGTCAGAGCAAGGATCAGACGATCGCTCAGGTTGGACTTTCTGTCCCTGATGGCCCCTTCTTGAAGGGGGGCTGGATCACGAGGCCATGGGGGTTTTCCCACGTTGGGAGTTGTGAGAAGCTCCAAACTGCAAAGATTCTTCTGCAGGACAATTGAGACCTGTTGGTTGGCTCCAGGCCAACGATTCCGAGCAGGGTTCAAAGGGTGGATGGCTGGGTAGCCCACCTCGCATTCCAATTGTCTCCAAGCAACAAGAAAGGTTAGATCTGCTGGATGAGGGGGGAGCAACCGAGGAGGCTGAGTTGAAATGGACTCTCCTGTGGATGTGTCCTAATATGTTTTTGTGTCTATGGAGACCTTGGAATGAAGCGGTGGCACTGGGGCCCTGAAGGGTTCTCCTAAACAGAGGCTTTGACACAGCTCCAACGTGCATGTTTCCCATGTGTAGATGAGATTTGTTCTGATGGGTGAGTCAAGAAACAGCCATATGCTGGTATTGAAATCCAGGCCTCTGAGGAGAGATGCCTGGAAACCAAAGGCATGGATCCTATTAGTGCCTAGGGGCCTGTTCGTTCCTTTTTACCTCTGGGGACATCAGTCTACGGGTCTGAGTGCAGGTAGGTGCTCAGATGGGCTCAGATTGCCCCTGTTTGTCCTGGGAAGCCACAACTATTGGGATGGCCTCAGGGACTTTGGAGATTTATCCTATTAGTAGGGTTGTGGCCATTGGACTGGGCACATACTATTCCCTTGGAACGTGCAAGTACAGTCCTCAGGTTTGGCTACAGGGGCTTGAGCCTGTAGCGTGTGTACGCCAGACCTGTTTGGACAGTTGTCTGAAAACACAAACTCGGCTTATGTTTCAGGTCATAGGTATGGCAGGACTGATCTACAGACCATGAGGAGAACTCTTCGGGATATGAAAAAAGGGCGAGTGTGAGTCTCTTGCTCAAGTATTTGTCTCTGGATATCGTGTCACTCATGGTCGTGAAATTGCCAGGATGACTTCATGGGAAATGGACGAGTCTTACTCTCTGGGGATCCGGCCCCGTCCAAAGAGTTTGGGGTCATTCTGGGGATGGAAGAAGTCCGTTTTTTTGTTGTTGTTGATTTGTTTCCTTTTGTGTTTCAACCTCAGATGTCCCACCTAATGAGGGATTCCAGAGTAGAGCCCTGGAGAGGAGCGACTTGACCACCAGAAATCTGGTAAAAATTGGGGCCTAGGTACATGTCAAGCCCATTATGACATCTAATGATCCAGCCACTGAGAGGAATTCCTAGAGGACAGGACCCACGCTGAGGTCACAATGTGTGTTTATGCTCTCGTCGCACTCAAGAATGGGCGGGGCCTCATTGTGAATACTTTTTTCTCCTACACTGAACGTTGGACAACATGCCAACCACAAGGTTTCTTGCCATGGGTCAGGAAGAGTTATGATTTCTGCATCACAGTCACCCGTGGGCAGTGATTGGAGATAAGGTCTAGGTTCTGAAGACTGAAAACTGAGGTAGGGAAGAGATGATGACATAAGGCCATGGCGGGTCTGATGTGCTCAGTGTGCGGTCAGCTGTCTGGGAGTTGGTCAAAAGGTCTGGGCTCCGGTTGTGTCAGACAGTGCATTAGTGCCCAGGTTAGACTATATAATTTGGGTAGAGGCGAGTGCTGTGTAGGTTTATCCTCATTTAAGCTGCCTGGGCAGCTCATTAGGCAATATATTTTTTCTAGAGGGCAGGCAGAGTGCTTCATTGTCGGTCCGGAATTGCCAAACTTGAGGGCTTCGGGGCCAGGAGAGTGAGGACGGAAGTCTGAGAACACAAGCTAGACTTCGGATTCAGGGTGAGGGCACGGCAGGTACCCCCTGCAGATTTGAACCAATATCTCATGCATCTATAGTCAGGGCGAGGATCAGACGTTGGCTCAGTTTGGAGTTTCTGTGCATGACGGCCCCTTCAAGAAGGGAGCGGAATCTCGAGGCCATGGAGGTTTTCCACGTTGGGAGATGTGGGATGCCCCCTTCAAGAATTCCTTTTGCAGGACAATTGAGACCTGTTGGACAGCTCCAGGACATCCCATATGGAATGAAACCAGAGCACCGTTCGAGGATGGATGCCTGGGAAGTCCGCCTCGGATTCCAATTGCCTCCTAGCAACGAGACAGTTTAGATCCAATGGATCTGCGGGAGCAACCGGGGTGGCTGAGTTGAAATGGACTTTCCTGAGGATGGGTCGCAATGTGTGTTTGTGCCCATGAGAGCCTTGGAATGGGGCGGTGGCACCGGGACCCTGAAGTATTCTCCTAAGATTTGACACAGCTCCAATGCACAAGTTTCCTCGTGGAGACGAGATTTGTTCTGATGCGTGCCTCAGGAAATCCCCTCTGCTGGTATTGGAATCCAGGCTTTTGACGAGACATGCCTGTAAAACAAAGCAATGGATCCGATAATGGCCTCGGGTCCTGTCTGGTTCAATCTTCCTCTCTGGGGACATCCATCTATGGTATGAGTGGAGGTAGATGCTCAGCTGGTATCAACCGCCCTTTTTTGTCCCGGGCGACCTGCACGATTGGGATGGCCTCAGGGACTTGGATGGTTCTCCTAATTTGTGCGATTTTTGACAATGGAATGGGCAGAATTCCCATGGAATGGGTAGGCGCAGTCCTAATGTGTGACTCCAGGGGCCCCAGCCTGGAGGGAGTGTGGCCCAGGACTTTGAGGACAGAAGTCTGAAAACACAAACTCAGCTTAGGTTTGGGGCCGTAGGTATGGCACGCCCGATCTACAAACCATGAGAAGAACTCTTCAGGATCTGAAGAATGAGCGAGTCTGAGGCGCTTGCTCAGGCTTTGGTCTCTGGATTTTGTATGAGCGATGGCCGTGGAATGTTGGGGAGGCATCATGGGCCATGGACGCATCTTCCTCTCTGTGGATTTGGCGCGATCCCAATTGTTTTTCGTCAATCTGTGGGATGGGAGGACTCCTTTCAGGTTTGTAAACTCAGGTATCCCGCCAAAAGAGGAATTCCAAAGCAGAGCCCTGGGGAAGAGTGAAGGGACAACCCGAACTATGGTTAAAAATTGGGGCCTAGGGGCATGGCAAGCCCAATATGCTGTCTCTTCATCCAGCCACTGAGAGGCCTTACCTGAGGACTGGGCTCAGGGTGAGGGTCACAATGTGTGTTTGTGACCAATGTGGCCCGCAAGCATGGGCTGGGCTTCATGGGCCACACTGGTTCCAACTACACTGAACGTTGGACAACCTTCCAAACACAAGGTTTCTTGCCATGGGGAAAGAGCTCTGATTTCTGCATCATTTTCAAACCAGGGCAGTGATTGGAGATCAGGTCTAGGTTCTGAAGCCTGGAAACCGAGGTTGAGAAGAGATGACGACCTAAGGCCATGGCGGGTCCGATGTGCTAAGTGTGGGGCCAGCTGTCTGGGTGGGGCCAGGAGGTCCAGGCTCAGGCCGGGTCAGAAAGTGCAATAGGGCCCAGGTCAGTCTATATATTTGGGGTACAGCCGAATGGCGTGCAGGTTGATCCTCATTTGGGGTTTCTGGGTAGCCCCAGAGGGCAATGTTTTTCTTCTGAAGGGCAGGCAGAGTGCGGCATTGTAGTTCTGGATTGCCAAACAGGAGGGCTTGTGGGCCAGTAGTCTGAGGACGGAAGTCTGAGAACCCAAACTAGGCCAAGGTTTCTGGGTGAGGATATGGCAGGCACAATCTACAGACCTCAATCGAGATCTCGTGCACCTGAAGTCAGAGCAAGGATCAGACGATCGCTCAGGTTGGACTTTCTGTCCCTGATGGCCCCTTCTTGAAGGGGGGCTGGATCACGAGGCCATGGGGGTTTTCCCACGTTGGGAGTTGTGAGAAGCTCCAAACTGCAAAGATTCTTCTGCAGGACAATTGAGACCTGTTGGTTGGCTCCAGGCCAACGATTCCGAGCAGGGTTCAAAGGGTGGATGGCTGGGTAGCCCACCTCGCATTCCAATTGTCTCCAAGCAACAAGAAAGGTTAGATCTGCTGGATGAGGGGGGAGCAACCGAGGAGGCTGAGTTGAAATGGACTCTCCTGTGGATGTGTCCTAATATGTTTTTGTGTCTATGGAGACCTTGGAATGAAGCGGTGGCACTGGGGCCCTGAAGGGTTCTCCTAAACAGAGGCTTTGACACAGCTCCAACGTGCATGTTTCCCATGTGTAGATGAGATTTGTTCTGATGGGTGAGTCAAGAAACAGCCATATGCTGGTATTGAAATCCAGGCCTCTGAGGAGAGATGCCTGGAAACCAAAGGCATGGATCCTATTAGTGCCTAGGGGCCTGTTCGTTCCTTTTTACCTCTGGGGACATCAGTCTACGGGTCTGAGTGCAGGTAGGTGCTCAGATGGGCTCAGATTGCCCCTGTTTGTCCTGGGAAGCCACAACTATTGGGATGGCCTCAGGGACTTTGGAGATTTATCCTATTAGTAGGGTTGTGGCCATTGGACTGAGCACATACTATTCCCTTGGAACGTGCAAGTACAGTCCTCAGGTTTGGCTACAGGGGCTTGAGCCTGTAGCGTGTGTACGCCAGACCTGTTTGGACAGTTGTCTGAAAACACAAACTCGGCTTATGTTTCAGGTCATAGGTATGGCAGGACTGATCTACAGACCATGAGGAGAACTCTTCGGGATATGAAAAAAGGGCGAGTGTGAGTCTCTTGCTCAAGTATTTGTCTCTGGATATCGTGTCACTCATGGTCGTGAAATTGCCAGGATGACTTCATGGGAAATGGACGAGTCTTACTCTCTGGGGATCCGGCCCCGTCCAAAGAGTTTGGGGTCATTCTGGGGATGGAAGAAGTCCGTTTTTTTGTTGTTGTTGATTTGTTTCCTTTTGTGTTTCAACCTCAGATGTCCCACCTAATGAGGGATTCCAGAGTAGAGCCCTGGAGAGGAGCGACTTGACCACCAGAAATCTGGTAAAAATTGGGGCCTAGGTACATGTCAAGCCCATTATGACATCTAATGATCCAGCCACTGAGAGGAATTCCTAGAGGACAGGACCCACGCTGAGGTCACAATGTGTGTTTATGCTCTCGTCGCACTCAAGAATGGGCGGGGCCTCATTGTGAATACTTTTTTCTCCTACACTGAACGTTGGACAACATGCCAACCACAAGGTTTCTTGCCATGGGTCAGGAAGAGTTATGATTTCTGCATCACAGTCACCCGTGGGCAGTGATTGGAGATAAGGTCTAGGTTCTGAAGACTGAAAACTGAGGTAGGGAAGAGATGATGACATAAGGCGGGTCTGATGTGCTCAGTGTGCGGTCAGCTGTCTGGGAGTTGGTCAAAAGGTCTGGGCTCCGGTTGTGTCAGACAGTGCACTAGTGCCCAGGTTAGACTATATAATTTGGGTAGAGGCGAGTGCTGTGTAGGTTTATCCTCATTTAAGCTGCCTGGGCAGCTCATTAGGCAATATATTTTTTCTAGAGGGCAGGCAGAGTGCTTCATTGTCGGTCCGGAATTGCCAAACTTGAGGGCTTCGGGGCCAGGAGAGTGAGGACGGAAGTCTGAGAACACAAGCTAGACTTCGGATTCAGGGTGAGGGCACGGCAGGTACCCCCTGCAGATTTGAACCAATATCTCATGCATCTAAAGTCAGGGCGAGGATCAGACGTTGGCTCAGTTTGGAGTTTCTGTGCATGACGGCCCCTTCAAGAAGGGAGCGGAATCTCGAGGCCATGGAGGTTTTCCACGTTGGGAGATGTGGGATGCCCCCTTCAAGAATTCCTTTTGCAGGACAATTGAGACCTGTTGGACAGCTCCAGGACATCCCATATGGAATGAAACCAGAGCACCGTTCGAGGATGGATGCCTGGGAAGTCCGCCTCGGATTCCAATTGCCTCCTAGCAACGAGACAGTTTAGATCCAATGGATCTGCGGGAGCAACCGGGGTGGCTGAGTTGAAATGGACTTTCCTGAGGATGGGTCGCAATGTGTGTTTGTGTCCATGAGAGCCTTGGAATGGGGTGGTGTCACCGGGACCCTGAAGTATTCTCCTAAGCTTTTGACACAGCTCCAATGCACATGTTTCCTTGTGGAGACGAGATTTGTTCTGATGCGTGCCTCAGGAAATCCCCTCTGCTGGTATTGGAATCCAGGCTTTTGAGGAGACATGCCTGTAAACCAAAGCAATGGATCCGATAATGGCCTCGGGTCCTGTCTGGTTCAATCTTCTTCTCTGGGGACATCCATCTATGGTATGAGTGGAGGTAGATGCTCAGCTGGTATCAACCGCCCTTTTTTGTCCCGGGCGACCTGCACGATTGAGATGGCCTCAGGGACTTTGGATGGTTCTCCTAATTTGTGCGATTTTTGACAATGGAATGGGCAGAATTCCCATGGAATGGGTAGGCGCAGTCCTAATGTGTGACTCCAGGGGCCCCAGCCTGGAGGGAGTGTGGCCCAGGACTTTGAGGACAGAAGTCTGAAAACACAAACTCAGCTTAGGTTTGGGGCCGTAGGTATGGCACGCCCGATCTACAAACCATGAGAAGAACTCTTCAGGATCTGAAGAATGAGCGAGTCTGAGGCGCTTGCTCAGGCTTTGGTCTCTGGATTTTGTATCAGCGATGGCCGTGGAATGTTGGGGAGGCATCATGGGCCATGGACGAATCTTCCTCTCTGTGGATTTGGCGCGATCCCAATTGTTTTTCGTCAATCTGTGGGATGGGAGGACTCCTTTCAGGTTTGTAAACTCAGGTATCCCACCAAACGAGGAATTCCAAAGCAGAGCCCTGGGGAAGAGTGAAGGGACAACCCGAACTATGGTTAAAAATTGGGGCCTAGGGGCATGGCAAGCCCAATATGCTGTCTCTTCATCCAGCCACTGAGAGGCCTTATCTGAGACTGGGCTCAGGCTGAGGGTCACAATGTGTGTTTGTGACCAATGTGGCCCGCAAGCATGGGCTGGGCTTCATGGGCCACACTGGTTCCAACTACACTGAACGTTGGACAACCTTCCAAACACAAGGTTTCTTGCCATGGGGAAAGAGCTCTGATTTCTGCATCATTTTCAAACCAGGGCAGTGATTGGAGATCAGGTCTAGGTTCTGAAGCCTGGAAACCGAGGTTGAGAAGAGATGACGACCTAAGGCCATGGCGGGTCCGATGTGCTAAGTGTGCGGCCAGCTGTCTGGGTGGGGCCAGGAGGTCCAGGCTCAGGCCGGGTCAGAAAGTGCAATAGGGCCCAGGTCAGTCTATATATTTGGGGTACAGCCGACTGGCGTGCAGGTTGATCCTCATTTGGGGTTTCTGGGTAGCCCCAGAGGGCAATGTTTTTCTTCTGAAGGGCAGGCAGAGTGCGGCATTGTAGTTCTGGATTGCCAAACAGGAGGGCTTGTGGGCCAGTAGTCTGAGGACGGAAGTCTGAGAACCCAAACTAGGCCAAGGTTTCTGGGTGAGGATATGGCAGGCACAATCTACAGACCTCAATCGAGATCTCGTGCACCTGAAGTCAGAGCAAGGATCAGACGATCGCTCAGGTTGGACTTTCTGTCCCTGATGGCCCCTTCTTGAAGGGGGGGTGGATCACGAGGCCATGGTGGTTTTCCCACGTTGGGAGTTGTGAGAAGCTCCAAACTGCAAAGATTCTTCTGCAGGACAATTGAGACCTGTTGGTTAGCTCCAGGCCAACGATTCCGAGCAGGGTTCAAAGGATGGATGGCTGGGTAGCCCACCTCGCATTCCAATTGTCTCCAACCAACAAGAAAGGTTAGATCTGCTGGATGAGGGGGGAGCAACCGAGGAGGCTGAGTTGAAATGGACTCTCCTGTGGATGTGTCCTAATATGTTTTTGTGTCTATGGAGACCTTGGAATGAAGCGGTGGCACTGGGGCCCTGAAGGGTTCTCCTAAACAGAGGCTTTGACACAGCTCCTACGTGCATGTTTCCCATGTGTAGATGAGATTTGTTCTGATGGGTGAGTCAAGAAACAGCCATATGCTGGTATTGAAATCCAGGCCTCTGAGGAGAGATGCCTGGAAACCAAAGGCATGGATCCTATTAGTGCCTAGGGGCCTGTTCGTTCCTTTTTACTTCTGGGGACATCAGTCTACGGGTCTGAGTGCAGTTAGGTGCTCAGATGGGCTCAGATTGCCCCTGTTTGTCCTGGGAACCCACAACTATTGGGATGGCCTCAGGGACTTTGGAGATTTATCCTATTAGTAGGGTTGTGGCCATTGGACTGGGCACATACTATTCCCTTGGAAAAGGCAAGTACAGTCCTCAGGTTTGGCTACAGGGGCTTGAGCCTGTAGCGTGTGTACGCCAGACCTGTTTGGACAGTTGTCTGAAAACACAAACTCGGCTTATGTTTCAGGTCATAGGTATGGAAGGACTGATCTACAGACCATGAGGAGAACTCTTCGGGATATGAAAAAAGGGCGAGTGTGAGTCTCTTGCTCAAGTATTTGTCTCTGGATATCGTGTCGCTCATGGTCGTGAAATTGCCAGGATGACTTCATGGGAAATGGACGAGTCTTACTCTCTGGGGTTCCGGTCCCGTCCAAAGAGTTTGGGGTCATACTGGAGATGGAAGAAGTCCGTTTTTTTGTTGTTGTTGATTTGTTTCCTTTTGTGTTTCAACCTCAGTTGTTCCAACTAATTAGGGATTCCAGATTAGAGCCCTAGGGAGGGGCAATTGGGCAACAAGAAATCTGGTAAAAATTGGGGCCTAGGGACATGTCAAGCCCATTATGACATCTAATGATCCAGCCACTGAGAGGAATTCCTAGAGGACAGGACCCACGCTGAGGTCACAATGTGTGTTTATGCTCTCGTCGCACTCAAGAGTGGGCGGGGCCTCATTGTGAATACTTTTTTCTCCTACACTGAACGTTGGACAACATGCCAACCACAAGGTTTCTTGCCATGGGTCAGGAAGAGTTATGATTTCTGCATCACAGTCACCCGTGGGCAGTGATTGGAGATAAGGTCTAGGTTCTGAAGACTGAAAACTGAGGTAGGGAAGTGATGATGACATAAGGCCATGGCGGGTCTGATGTGCTCAGTGTGCGGTCAGCTGTCTGGGAGTTGGTCAAAAGGTCTGGGCTCCGGTTGTGTCAGACAGTGCATTAGTGCCCAGGTTAGACTATATAATTTGGGTAGAGGCGAGTGCTGTGTAGGTTTATCCTCATTTAAGCTGCCTGGGCAGCTCATTAGGCAATATATTTTTTCTAGAGGGCAGGCAGAGTGCTTCATTGTCGGTCCGGAATTGCCAAACTTGAGGGCTTCGGGGCCAGGAGAGTGAGGACGGAAGTCTGAGAACACAAGCTAGACTTCGGATTCAGGGTGAGGGCACGGCAGGTACCCCCTGCAGATTTGAACCAATATCTCATGCATCTAAAGTCAGGGCGAGGATCAGACGTTGGCTCAGTTTGGAGTTTCTGTGCATGACGGCCCCTTCATGAAGGGAGCGGAATCTCGAGGCCATGGAGGTTTTCCACGTTGGGAGATGTGGGATGCCCCCTTCAAGGATTCCTTCTGCGGGACAATTGAGACCTGTTGGACAGCTCCAGGACATCCCATATGGAATGAAACCAGAGCACCGTTCGAGGATGGATGCCTGGGAAGTCCGCCTCGGATTCCAATTGCCTCCTAGCAACGAGACAGTTTAGATCCAATGGATCTGCGGGAGCAACCGGGGTGGCTGAGTTGAAATGGACTTTCCTGAGGATGGGTCGCAATGTGTGTTTGTGTCCATGAGAGCCTTGGAATGGGGCGGTGGCACCGGGACCCTGAAGTATTCTCCTAAGCTTTTGACACAGCTCCAATGCACATGTTTCCTTGTGGAGACGAGATTTGTTCTGATGCGTGCCTCAGGAAATCCCCTCTGCTGGTATTGGAATCCAGGCTTTTGAGGAGACATGCCTTTAAACCAAAGCAATGGATCCGATAATGGCCTCGGGTCCTGTCTGGTTCAATCTTCTTCTCTGGGGACATCCATCTATGGTATGAGTGGAGGTAGATGCTCAGCTGGTATCAACCGCCCTTTTTTGTCCCGGGCGACCTGCACGATTGGGATGGCCTCAGGGACTTTGGATGGTTCTCCTAATTTGTGCGATTTTTGACAATGGAATGGGCAGAATTCCCATGGAATGGGTAGGCGCAGTCCTAATGTGTGACTCCAGGGGCCCCAGCCTGGAGGGAGTGTGGCCCAGGACTTTGAGGACAGAAGTCTGAAAACACAAACTCAGCTTAGGTTTGGGGACGTAGGTATGGCACGCCCGATCTACAAACCATGAGAAGAACTCTTCAGGATCTGAAGAATGAGCGAGTCTGAGGCGCTTGCTCAGGCTTTTGTCTCTGGATTTTGTATCAGCGATGGCCGTGGAATGTTGGGGAGGCATCATGGGCCATGGACGAATCTTCCTCTCTGTGGATGTGGCGCGATCCCAATTGTTTTTCGTCAATCTGTGGGATGGGAGGACTCCTTTCAGGTTTGTAAACTCAGGTATCCCACCAAAAGAGGAATTCCAAAGCAGAGCCCTGGGGAAGAGTGAAGGGACAACCCGAACTATGGTTAAAAATTGGGGCCTAGGGGCATGGCAAGCCCAATATGCTGTCTCTTCATCCAGCCACTGAGAGGCTTTACCTGAGGACTGGGCTCAGGCTGAGGGTCACAATGTGTGTTTGTGACCAATGTGGCCCGCAAGCATGGGCTGGGCTTCATGGGCCACACTGGTTCCAACTACACTGAACGTTGGACAACCTTCCAAACACAAGGTTTCTTGCCATGGGGAAAGAGCTCTGATTTCTGCATCATTTTCAAACCAGGGCAGTGATTGGAGATCAGGTCTAGGTTCTGAAGCCTGGAAGCCGAGGTTGAGAAGAGATGACGACCTAAGGCCATGGCGGGTCCGATGTGCTAAGTGTGCGGCCAGCTGTCTGGGTGGGGCCAGGAGGTCCAGGCTCAGGCCGGGTCAGAAACTGCAATAGGGCCCAGGTCAGTCTATATATTTGGGGTAGAGCCGACTGGCGTGCAGGTTGATCCTCATTTGGGGTTTCTGGGTAGCCCCAGAGGGCAATGTTTTTCTTCTGAAGGGCAGGCAGAGTGCGGCATTGTAGTTCTGGATTGCCAAACAGGAGGGCTTGTGGGCCAGTAGTCTGAGGACGGAAGTCTGAGAACCCAAACTAGGCCAAGGTTTCTGGGTGAGGATATGGCAGGCACAATCTACAGACCTCAATCGAGATCTCGTGCACCTGAAGTCAGAGCAAGGATCAGACGATCGCTCAGGTTGGACTTTCTGTCCCTGATGGCCCCTTCTTGAAGGGGGGGTGGATCACGAGGCCATGGGGGTTTTCCCACGTTGGGAGTTGTGAGAAGCTCCAAACTGCAAAGATTCTTCTGCAGGACAATTGAGACCTGTTGGTTGGCTCCAGGCCAACGATTCCGAGCAGGGTTCAAAGGATGGATGGCTGGGTAGCCCACCTCGCATTCCAATTGTCTCCAAGCAACAAGAAAGGTTAGATCTGCTGGATGAGGGGGGAGCAACCGAGGAGGCTGAGTTGAAATGGACTCTCCTGTGGATGTGTCCTAATATGTTTTTGTGTCTATGGAGACCTTGGATTGAAGCGGTGGCACTGGGGCCCTGAAGGGTTCTCCTAAACAGAGGCTTTGACACAGCTCCTACGTGCATGTTTCCCATGTGTAGATGAGATTTGTTCTGATGGGTGAGTCAAGAAACAGCCATATGCTGGTGTTGAAATCCAGGCCTCTGAGGAGAGATGCCTGGAAACCAAAGCAATGGATCCTATTAGTGCCTAGGGGCCTGTTCGTTCCTTTTTACTTCTGGGGACATCAGTCTACGGGTCTGAGTGCAGGTAGGTGCTCAGATGGGCTCAGATTGCCCCTGTTTGTCCTGGGAAGCCACAACTATTGGGATGGCCTCAGGGACTTTGGAGATTTATCCTATTAGTAGGGTTGTGGCCATTGGACTGGGCACATACTATTCCCTTGGAAAAGGCACGTACAGTCCTCAGGTTTGGCTACAGGGGCTTGAGCCTGTAGCGTGTGTACGCCAGACCTGTTTGGACAGTTGTCTGAAAACACAAACTCGGCTTATGTTTCAGGTCATAGGTATGGCAGGACTGATCTACAGACCATGAGGAGAACTCTTCGGGATATGAAAAAATGGCGAGTGTGAGTCTCTTGCTCAAGTATTTGTCTCTGGATATCGAGTCGCTCATGGTCGTGAAATTGCCAGGATGACTTCATGGGAAATGGACGAGTCTTACTCTCTGGGATTCCGGCCTCATCCAAAGAGTTTGGGGTCATTCTGGGGATGGAAGAAGTCCGTTTTTTTGTTGTTGTTGATTTGTTTCCTTTTGTGTTTCAACTTCAGATGTCCCACCTAATGAAGGATTCCAGAGTAGAGCCCTGGGGAGGGGCAACTGGGCAACCAGAAATCTGGTAAAAATTGGGGCCTAGGGACATGTCAAGCCCATTATGACATCTAATGATCCAGCCACTGAGAGGAATTCCTAGAGGACAGGACCCACGCTGAGGTCACAATGTGTGTTTATGCTCTCGTCGCACTCAAGAATGGGCGGGGCCTCATTTTGAATACTTTTTTCTCCTACACTGAACGTTGGACAACATGCCAACCACAAGGTTTCTTGCCATGGGTCAGGAAGAGTTATGATTTCTGCATCACAGTCACCCGTGGGCAGTGATTGGAGATAAGGTCTAGGTTCTGAAGACTGAAAACTGAGGTAGGGAAGAGATGATGACATAAGGCCATGGCGGGTCTGATGTGCTCAGTGTGCGGTCAGCTGTCTGGGAGTTGGTCAAAAGGTCTGGGCTCCGGTTGTGTCAGACAGTGCATTAGTGCCCAGGTTAGACTATATAATTTGGGTAGAGGCGAGTGCTGTGTAGGTTTATCCTCATTTAAGCTGCCTGGGCAGCTCATTAGGCAATATATTTTTTCTAGAGGGCAGGCAGAGTGCTTCATTGTCGGTCCGGAATTGCCAAACTTGAGGGCTTCGGGGCCAGGAGAGTGAGGACGGAAGTCTGAGAACACAAGCTAGACTTCGGATTCAGGGTGAGGGCACGGCAGGTACCCCCTGCAGATTTGAACCAATATCTCATGCATCTAAAGTCAGGGCGAGGATCAGACGTTGGCTCAGTTTGGAGTTTCTGTGCATGACGGCCCCTTCATGAAGGGAGCGGAATCTCGAGGCCATGGAGGTTTTCCACGTTGGGAGATGTGGGATGCCCCCTTCAAGGATTCCTTCTGCGGGACAATTGAGACCTGTTGGACAGCTCCAGGACATCCCATATGGAATGAAACCAGAGCACCGTTCGAGGATGGATGCCTGGGAAGTCCGCCTCGGATTCCAATTGCCTCCTAGCAACGAGACAGTTTAGATCCAATGGATCTGCGGGAGCAACCGGGGTGGCTGAGTTGAAATGGACTTTCCTGAGGATGGGTCGCAATGTGTGTTTGTGTCCATGAGAGCCTTGGAATGGGGCGGTGGCACCGGGACCCTGAAGTATTCTCCTAAGCTTTTGACACAGCTCCAATGCACATGTTTCCTTGTGGAGACGAGATTTGTTCTGATGCGTGCCTCAGGAAATCCCCTCTGCTGGTATTGGAATCCAGGCTTTTGAGGAGACATGCCTTTAAACCAAAGCAATGGATCCGATAATGGCCTCGGGTCCTGTCTGGTTCAATTTTCTTCTCTGGGGACATCCATCTATGGTATGAGTGGAGGTAGATGCTCAGCTGGTATCAACCGCACTTTTTTGTCCCGGGCGACCTGCACGATTGGGATGGCCTCAGGGACTTTGGATGGTTCTCCTAATTTGTGCGATTTTTGACAATGGAATGGGCAGAATTCCCATGGAATGGGTAGGCGCAGTCCTAATGTGTGACTCCAGGGGCCCCAGCCTGGAGGGAGTGTGGCCCAGGACTTTAAGGACAGAAGACTGAAAACACAAACTCAGCTTAGGTTTGGGGCCGTACGTATGGCACGCCCGATATACAAACCATGAGAAGAACTCTTCAGGATCTGAAGAATGAGCGAGTCTGAGGCGCTTGCTCAGGCTTTTGTCTCTGGATTTTGTATCAGCGATGGCCTTGGAATGTTGGGGACGCATCATTGGCCATGGACGAATCTTCCTCTCTGTGGATTTGGCGCGATCCCAATTGTTTTTCGTCAATCTGTGGGATGGGAGGACTCCTTTCAGGTTTGTAAACTCAGGTATCCCACCAAAAGTGGAATTCCAAAGCAGAGCCCTGGGGAAGAGTGAAGGGACAACCCGAACTATGGTTAAAAATTGGGGCCTAGGGGCATGGCAAGCCCAATATGCTGTCTCTTCATCCAGCCACTGAGAGGCCTTACCTGAGGACTGGGCTCAGGCTGAGGGTCACAATGTGTGTTTGTGACCAATGTGGCCCGCAAGCATGGGCTGGGCTTCATGGGCCACACTGGTTCCAACTACACTGAACGTTGGACAACCTTCCAAACACAAGGTTTCTTGCCATGGGGAAAGAGCTCTGATTTCTGCATCATTTTCAAACCAGGGCAGTGATTGGAGATCAGGTCTAGGTTCTGAAGCCTGGAAGCCGAGGTTGAGAAGAGATGACGACCTAAGGCCATGGCGGGTCCGATGTGCTAAGTGTGCGGCCAACTGTCTGAGTGGGGCCAGGAGGTCCAGGCTCAGGCCGGGTCAGAAAGTGCAATAGGGCCCAGGTCAGTCTATATATTTGGGGTACAGCCGAATGGCGTGCAGGTTGATCCTCATTTGGGGTTTCTGGGTAGCACCAGAGGGCAATGTTTTTCTTCTGAAGGGCAGGCAGAGTGCGGCATTGTAGTTCTGGATTGCCAAACAGGAGGGCTTGTGGGCCAGTAGTCTGAGGACGGAAGTCTGAGAACCCAACTAGGCCAAGGTTTCTGGGTGAGGATATGGCAGGCACAATCTACAGACCTCAATCGAGATCTCGTGCACCTGAAGTCAGAGCAAGGATCAGACGATCGCTCAGGTTGGACTTTCTGTCCCTGATGGCCCCTTCTTGAAGGGGGGGTGGATCACGAGGCCATGGGGGTTTTCCCACGTTGGGAGTTGTGAGAAGCTCCAAACTGCAAAGATTCTTCTGCAGGACAATTGAGACCTGTTGGTTGGCTCCAGGCCAACGATTCCGAGCAGGGTTCAAAGGATGGATGGCTGGGTAGCCCACCTCGCATTCCAATTGTCTCCAAGCAACAAGAAAGGTTAGATCTGCTGGATGAGGGGGGAGCAACCGAGGAGGCTGAGTTGAAATGGACTCTCCTGTGGATGTGTCCTAATATGTTTTTGTGTCTATGGAGACCTTGGATTTAAGCGGTGGCACTGGGGCCCTGAAGGGTTCTCCTAAACAGAGGCTTTGACACAGCCCCAGCGTGCATGTTTCCCATGTGTAGATGAGTTTTGTTCTGATGGGTGATTCAAGAAACAGCCATATGCTGGTATTGAAATCCAGGCCTCTGAGGAGAGATGCCTGGAAACCAAAGCAATGGATCCTATTAGTGCCTAGGGGACTGTTCGTTCCTTTTTACTTCTGGGGACATCAGTCTACGGGTCTGAGTGCAGGTAGGTGCTCAGATGGGCTCAGATTGCCCCTGTTTGTCCTGGGAAGCCACAACTATTGGGATGGCCTCAGGGACTTTGGAGATTTATCCTATTAGTAGGGTTGTGGCCATTGGACTGGGCACATACTATTCCCTTGGAAAGTGCAAGTACAGTCCTCAGGTTTGGCTACAGGGGCTTGAGCCTGTAGCGTGTGTACGGCAGACCTGTTTGGACAGTTTTCTGAAAACACAAACTCGGCTTATGTTTCAGGTCATAGGTATGGCAGGACTGATCTACAGACCATGAGGAGAACTCTTCGGGATATGAAAAAATGGCGAGTGTGAGTCTCTTGCTCAAGTATTTGTCTCTGGATATCGTGTCGCTCATGGTCGTGAAATTGCCAGGACGACTTCATGGGAAATAGACGAGTCTTACTCTCTGGGATTCCGGTCCCGTCCAAAGAGTTTGGGGTCATTCTGAGGATGGAAGAAGTCCGTTTTTTTGTTGTTGTTGATTTGTTTCCTTTTGTGTTTCAACCTCAGATGTCCCACCTAATGAGGGATTCCAGGGTAGAGCCCTGGGGAGGGGCGACTGGGCAACCAGAAATCTGGTAAAAATTGGGGCCTAGGGACATGTCAAGCCCATTATGACATCTAATGATCCAGCCACTGAGAGGAATTCCTAGAGGACAGGACCCACGCTGAGGTCACAATGTGTGTTTATGCTCTCGTCGCACTCAAGAATGGGCGGGGCCTCATTGTGAATACTTTTTTCTCCTACACTGAACGTTGGACAACATGCCAACCACAAGGTTTCTTGCCATGGGTCAGGAAGAGTTATGATTTCTGCATCACAGTCACCCGTGGGCAGTGATTGGAGATAAGGTCTAGGTTCTGAAGACTGAAAACTGAGGTAGGGAAGAGATGATGACATAAGGCCATGGCGGGTCTGATGTGCTCAGTGTGCGGTCAGCTGTCTGGGAGTTGGTCAAAAGGTCTGGGCTCCGGTTGTGTCAGACAGTGCATTAGTGCCCAGGTTAGACTATATAATTTGGGTAGAGGCGAGTGCTGTGTAGGTTTATCCTCATTTAAGCTGCCTGGGCAGCTCATTAGGCAATATATTTTTTCTAGAGGGCAGGCAGAGTGCTTCATTGTCGGTCCGGAATTGCCAAACTTGAGGGCTTCGGGGCCAGGAGAGTGAGGACGGAAGTCTGAGAACACAAGCTAGACTTCGGATTCAGGGTGAGGGCACGGCAGGTACCCCCTGCAGATTTGAACCAATATCTCATGCATCTAAAGTCAGGGCGAGGATCAGACGTTGGCTCAGTTTGGAGTTTCTGTGCATGACGGCCCCTTCATGAAGGGAGCGGAATCTCGAGGCCATGGAGGTTTTCCACGTTGGGAGATGTGGGATGCCCCCTTCAAGGATTCCTTCTGCGGGACAATTGAGACCTGTTGGACAGCTCCAGGACATCCCATATGGAATGAAACCAGAGCACCGTTCGAGGATGGATGCCTGGGAAGTCCGCCTCGGATTCCAATTGCCTCCTAGCAACGAGACAGTTTAGATCCAATGGATCTGCGGGAGCAACCGGGGTGGCTGAGTTGAAATGGACTTTCCTGAGGATGGGTCGCAATGTGTGTTTGTGTCCATGAGAGCCTTGGAATGGGGCGGTGGCACCGGGACCCTGAAGTATTCTCCTAAGCTTTTGACACAGCTCCAATGCACATGTTTCCTTGTGGAGACGAGATTTGTTCTGATGCGTGCCTCAGGAAATCCCCTCTGCTGGTATTGGAATCCAGGCTTTTGAGGAGACATGCCTGTAAACCAAAGCAATGGATCCGATAATGGCCTCGGGTCCTGTCTGGTTCAATCTTCTTCTCTGGGGACATCCATCTATGGTATGAGTGGAGGTAGATGCTCAGCTGGTATCAACCGCCCTTTTTTGTCCCGGGCGACCTGCACGATTGGGATGGCCTCAGGGACTTTGGATGGTTCTCCTAATTTGTGCGATTTTTGACAATGGAATGGGCAGAATTCCCATGGAATGGGTAGGCGCAGTCCTAATGTGTGACTCCAGGGGCCCCAGCCTGGAGGGTGTGTGGCCCAGGACTTTGAGGACAGAAGTCTGAAAACACAAACTCAGCTTAGGTTTGGGGCCGTAGGTATGGCACGCCCGATCTAAAAACCATGAGAAGAACTCTTCAGGATCTGAAGAATGAGCGAGTCTGAGGCGCTTGTTCAGGCTTTGGTCTCTGGATTTTGTATCAGCGATGGCCGTGGAATGTTGGGGAGGCATCATGGGCCATGGACGAATCTTCCTCTCTGTGGATTTGGCGCGATCCCAATTGTTTTTCGTCAATCTGTGGGATGGGAGGACTCCTTTCAGGTTTGTAAACTCAGGTATCCCACCAAAAGAGGAATTCCAAAGCAGAGCCCTGGGGAAGAGTGAAGGGACAACCCGAACTATGGTTAAAAATTGGGGCCTAGGGGCATGGCAAGCCCAATATGCTGTCTCTTCATCCAGCCACTGAGAGGCCTTACCTGAGGACTGGGCTCAGGCTGAGGGTCACAATGTGTGTTTGTGACCAATGTGGCCCGCAAGCATGGGCTGGGCTTCATGGGCCACACTGGTTCCAACTACACTGAACGTTGGACAACCTTCCAAACACAAGGTTTCTTGCCATGGGGAAAGAGCTCTGATTTCTGCATCATTTTCAAACCAGGGCAGTGATTGGAGATCAGGTCTAGGTTCTGAAGCCTGGAAACCGAGGTTGAGAAGAGATGACGACCTAAGGCCATGGCGGGTCCGATGTGCTAAGTGTGCGGCCAGCTGTCTGGGTGGGGCCAGGAGGTCCAGGCTCAGGCCGGGTCAGAAACTGCAATAGGGCCCAGGTCAGTCTATATATTTGGGGTACAGCCGAATGGCGTGCAGGTTGATCCTCATTTGGGGTTTCTGTGTAGCCCCAGAGGGCAATGTTTTTCTTCTGAAGGGCAGGCAGAGTGCGGCATTGTAGTTCTGGATTGCCAAACAGGAGGGCTTGTGGGCCAGTAGTCTGAGGACGGAAGTCTGAGAACCCAAACTAGGCCAAGGTTTCTGGGTGAGGATATGGCAGGCACAATCTACAGACCTCAATCGAGATCTCGTGCACCTGAAGTCAGAGCAAGGATCAGACGATCGCTCAGGTTGGACTTTCTGTCCCTGATGGCCCCTTCTTGAAGCAAGGGTGGATCACGAGGCCATGGGGTTTTCCCACGTTGGGAGTTGTGAGAAGCTCCAAACTGCAAAGATTCTTCTGCAGGACAATTGAGACCTGTTGGTTGGCTCCAGGCCAACGATTCCGAGCAGGGTTCAAAGGATGGATGGCTGGGTAGCCCACCTCGCATTCCAATTGTCTCCAACCAACAAGAAAGGTTAGATCTGTTGGATGAGGGGGGAGCAACCGAGGAGGCTGAGTTGAAATGGACTCTCCAGTGGATGTGTCCTAATATGTTTTTGTGTCTATGGAGACCTTGGATTGAAGCGGTGGCACTGGGGCCCTGAAGGGTTCTCCTAAAGAGAGGCTTTGACACAGCTCCAACGTGCATGTTTCCCATGTGTAGATGAGATTTGTTCTGATGGGTGAGTCAAGAAACAGCCATATGCTGGTGTTGAAATCCAGGCCTCTGAGGAGAGATGCCTGGAAACCAAAGCAATGGATCCTATTAGTGCCTAGGGGCCTGTTCGTTCCTTTTTACTTCTGGGGACATCAGTCTACAGGTCTGAGTGCAGTTAGGTGCTCAGATGGGCTCAGATTGCCCCTGTTTGTCCTGGGAAGCCACAACTATTGGGATGGCCTCAGGGACTTTGGAGATTTATCCTATTAGTAGGGTTGTGGCCATTGGACTGGGCACATACTATTCCCTTGGAAAAGGCAAGTACAGTCCTCAGGTTTGGCTACAGGGGCTTGAGCCTGTAGCGTGTGTACGCCAGACCTGTTTGGACAGTTGTCTGAAAACACAAACTCGGCTTATGTTTCAGGTCATAGGTATGGCAGGACTGATCTACAGACCATGAGGAGAACTCTTCGGGATATGAAAAAATGGCGAGTGTGAGTCTCTTGCTCAAGTATTTGTCTCTGGATATCGAGTCGCTCATGGTCGTGAAATTGCCAGGATGACTTCATGGGAAATGGACGAGTCTTACTCTCTGGGATTCCGGCCCCGTCCAAAGAGTTTGGGGTCATTCTGGGGATGGAAGAAGTCCGTTTTTTTGTTGTTGTTGATTTGTTTCCTTTTGTGTTTCAACTTCAGATGTCCCACCTAATGAAGGATTCCAGAGTAGAGCCCTGGGGAGGGGCAACTGGACAACCAGAAATCTGGTAAAAATTGGGGCCTAGGGACATGTCAAGCCCATTATGACATCTAATGATCCAGCCACTGAGAGGAATTCCTAGAGGACAGGACCCACGCTGAAGTCACAATGTGTGTTTATGCTCTCGTCGCACTCAAGAATGGGCGGGGCCTCATTGTGAATACTTTTTTCTCCTACACTGAACGTTGGACAACATGCCAACCACAAGGTTTCTTGCCATGGGTCAGGAAGAGTTATGATTTCTGCATCACAGTCACCCGTGGGCAGTGATTGGAGATAAGGTCTAGGTTCTGAAGACTGAAAACTGAGGTAGGGAAGAGATGATGACATAAGGCCATGGCGGGTCTGATGTGCTCAGTGTGCGTTCAGCTGTCTGGGAGTTGGTCAAAAGGTCTGGGCTCCGGTTGTGTCAGACAGTGCATTAGTGCCCAGGTTAGACTATATAATTTGGGTATAGGCGAGTGCTGTGTAGGTTTATCCTCCTTTAAGCTGCCTGGGCAGCTCATTAGGCAATATATTTTTTCTAGAGGGCAGGCAGAGTGCTTCATTGTCGGTCCGGAATTGCCAAACTTGAGGGCTTCGGGGCCAGGAGAGTGAGGACGGAAGTCTGAGAACACAAGCTAGACTTCGGATTCAGGGTGAGGGCACGGCAGGTACCCCCTGCAGATTTGAACCAATATCTCATGCATCTAAAGTCAGGGCGAGGATCAGACGTTGGCTCAGTTTGGAGTTTCTGTGCATGACGGCCCCTTCATGAAGGGAGCGGAATCTCGAGGCCATGGAGGTTTTCCACGTTGGGAGATGTGGGATGCCCCCTTCAAGGATTCCTTCTGCGGGACAATTGAGACCTGTTGGACAGCTCCAGGACATCCCATATGGAATGAAACCAGAGCACCGTTCGAGGATGGATGCCTGGGAAGTCCGCCTCGGATTCCAATTGCCTCCTAGCAACGAGACAGTTTAGATCCAATGGATCTGCGGGAGCAACCGGGGTGGCTGAGTTGAAATGGACTTTCCTGAGGATGGGTCGCAATGTGTGTTTGTGTCCATGAGAGCCTTGGAATAGGGCGGTGGCAGCGGGAACCTGAAGTATTCTCCTAAGCTTTTGACACAGCTCCAATGCACATGTTTCCTTGTGGAGACGAGATTTGTTCTGATGCGTGCCTCAGGAAATCCCCTCTGCTGGTATTGGAATCCAGGCTTTTGAGGAGACATGCCTGTAAACCAAAGCAATGGATCCGATAATGGCCTCGGGTCCTGTCTGGTTCAATCTTCTTCTCTGGGGACATCCATCTATGGTATGAGTGGAGGTAGATGCTCAGCTGGTATCAACCGCCCTTTTTTGTCCCGGGCGACCTGCACGATTGGGATGGCCTCAGGGACTTTGGATGGTTCTCCTAATTTGTGCGATTTTTGACAATGGAATGGGCAGAATTCCCATGGAATGGGTAGGCGCAGTCCTAATGTGTGACTCCAGGGGCCCCAGCCTGGAGGGTGTGTGGCCCAGGACTTTGAGGACAGAAGTCTGAAAACACAAACTCAGCTTAGGTTTGGGGCCGTAGGTATGGCACGCCCGATCTACAAACCATGAGAAGAACTCTTCAGGATATGAAGAATGAGCGAGTCTGAGGCGCTTGCTCAGGCTTTTGTCTCTGGATTTTGTATCAGCGATGGCCTTGGAATGTTGGGGACGCATCATTGGCCATGGACGAATCTTCCTCTCTGTGGATTTGGCGCGATCCCAATGGTTTTTCGTCAATCTGTGGGATGGGAGGACTCCTTTCAGGTTTGTAAACTCAGGTATCCCACCAAAAGTGGAATTCCAAAGCAGAGCCCTGGGGAAGAGTGAATGGACAACCCGAACTATGGTTAAAAATTGGGGCCTAGGGGCATGGCAAGCCCAATATGCTGTCTCTTCATCCAGCCACTGAGAGGCCTTACCTGAGGACTGGGCTCAGGCTGAGGGTCACAATGTGTGTTTGTGACCAATGTGGCCCGCAAGCATGGGCTGGGCTTCATGGGCCACACTGGTTCCAACTACACTGAACGTTGGACAACCTTCCAAACACAAGGTTTCTTGCCATGGGGAAAGAGCTCTGATTTCTGCATCATTTTCAAACCAGGGCAGTGATTGGAGATCAGGTCTAGGTTCTGAAGCCTGGAAACCGAGGTTGAGAAGAGATGACGACCTAAGGCCATGGCGGGTCCGATGTGCTAAGTGTGCGGCCAGCTGTCTGGGTGGGGCCAGGAGGTCCAGGCTCAGGCCGGGTCAGAAAGTGCAATAGGGCCCAGGTCAGTCTATATATTTGGGGTACAGCCGAATGGCGTGCAGGTTGATCCTCATTTGGGGTTTCTGGGTAGCCCCAGAGGGCAATGTTTTTCTTCTGAAGGGCAGGCAGAGTGCGGCATTGTAGTTCTGGATTGCCAAACAGGAGGGCTTGTGGGCCAGTAGTCTGAGGACGGAAGTCTGAGAACCCAAACTAGGCCAAGGTTTCTGGGTGAGGATATGGCAGGCACAATCTACAGACCTCAATCGAGATCTCGTGCACCTGAAGTCAGAGCAAGGATCAGACGATCGCTCAGGTTGGACTTTCTGTCCCTGATGGCCCCTTCTTGAAGGGGGGGTGGATCACGAGGCCATGGGGTTTTTCCCACGTTGGGAGTTGTGAGAAGCTCCAAACTGCAACGATTCTTCTGCAGGACAATTGAGACCTGTTGGTTGGCTCCAGGCCAACGATTCCGAGCAGGGTTCAAAGGATGGATGGCTGGGTAGCCCACCTCGCATTCCAATTGTCTCCAAGCAACAAGAAAGGTTAGATCTGCTGGATGAGGGGGGAGCAACCGAGGAGGCTGAGTTGAAATGGACTCTCCTGTGGATGTGTCCTAATATGTTTTTGTGTCTATGGAGACCTTGGATTTAAGCGGTGGCACTGGGGCCCTGAAGGGTTCTCCTAAACAGAGGCTTTGACACAGCCCCAACGTGCATGTTTCCCATGTGTAGATGAGATTTGTTCTGATGGGTGAGTCAAGAAACAGCCATATGCTGGTATTGAAATCCAGGCCTCTGAGGAGAGATGCCTGGAAACCAAAGCAATGGATCCTATTAGTGCCTAGGGGCCTGTTCGTTCCTTTTTACTTCTGGGGACATCAGTCTACGGGTCTGAGTGCAGGTAGGTGCTCAGATGGGCTCAGATTGCCCCTGTTTGTCCTGGGAAGCCACAACTATTGGGATGGCCTCAGGGACTTTGGAGATTTATCCTATTAGTAGGGTTGTGGCCATTGGACTGGGCACATACTATTCCCTTGGAAAGTGCAAGTACAGTCCTCAGGTTTGGCTACAGGGGCTTGAGCCTGTAGCGTGTGTACGGCAGACCTGTTTGGACAGTTGTCTGAAAACACAAACTCGGCTTATGTTTCAGGTCATAGGTATGGCAGGACTGATCTACAGACCATGAGGAGAACTCTTCGGGATATGAAAAAATGGCGAGTGTGAGTCTCTTGCTCAAGTATTTGTCTCTGGATATCGTGTCGCTCATGGTCGTGAAATTGCCAGGATGACTTCATGGGAAATAGACGAGTCTTACTCTCTGGGATTCCGGTCCCGTCCAAAGAGTTTGGGGTTATTCTGAGGATGGAAGAAGTCTGTTTTTTTGTTGTTGTTGATTTGTTTCCTTTTGTGTTTCAACCTCAGATGTCCCACCTAATGAGGGATTCCAGGGTAGAGCCCTGGGGAGGGGCGACTGGGCAACCAGAAATCTGGTAAAAATTGGGGCCTAGGGACATGTCAAGCCCATTATGACATCTAATGATCCAGCCACTGAGAGGAATTCCTAGAGGACAGGACCCACGCTGAGGTCACAATGTGTGTTTATGCTCTCGTCGCACTCAAGAATGGGCGGGGCCTCATTGTGAATACTTTTTTCTCCTACACTGAACGTTGGACAACATGCCAACCACAAGGTTTCTTGCCATGGGTCAGGAAGAGTTATGATTTCTGCATCACAGTCACCCGTGGGCAGTGATTGGAGATAAGGTCTAGGTTCTGAAGACTGAAAACTGAGGTAGGGAAGAGATGATGACATAAGGCGGGTCTGATGTGCTCAGTGTGCGGTCAGCTCTCTGGGAGTTGGTCAAAAGGTCTGGGCTCCGGTTGTGTCAGACAGTGCACTAGTGCCCAGGTTAGACTATATAATTTGGGTAGAGGCGAGTGCTGTGTAGGTTTATCCTCATTTAAGCTGCCTGGGCAGCTCATTAGGCAATATATTTTTTCTAGAGGGCAGGCAGAGTGCTTCATTGTCGGTCCGGAATTGCCAAACTTGAGGGCTTCGGGGCCAGGAGAGTGAGGACGGAAGTCTGAGAACACAAGCTAGACTTCGGATTCAGGGTGAGGGCACGGCAGGTACCCCCTGCAGATTTGAACCAATATCTCATGCATCTAAAGTCAGGGCGAGGATCAGACGTTGGCTCAGTTTGGAGTTTCTGTGCATGACGGCCCCTTCATGAAGGGAGCGGAATCTCGAGGCCATGGAGGTTTTCCACGTTGGGAGATGTGGGATGCCCCCTTCAAGGATTCCTTCTGCGGGACAATTGAGACCTGTTGGACAGCTCCAGGACATCCCATATGGAATGAAACCAGAGCACCGTTCGAGGATGGATGCCTGGGAAGTCCGCCTCGGATTCCAATTGCCTCCTAGCAACGAGACAGTTTAGATCCAATGGATCTGCGGGAGCAACCGGGGTGGCTGAGTTGAAATGGACTTTCCTGAGGATGGGTCGCAATGTGTGTTTGTGTCCATGAGAGCCTTGGAATGGGGCGGTGGCACCGGGACCCTGAAGTATTCTCCTAAGCTTTTGACACAGCTCCAATGCACATGTTTCCTTGTGGAGACGAGATTTGTTCTGATGCGTGCCTCAGGAAATCCCCTCTGCTGGTATTGGAATCCAGGCTTTTGAGGAGACATGCCTTTAAACCAAAGCAATGGATCCGATAATGGCCTCGGGTCCTGTCTGGTTCAATCTTCTTCTCTGGGGACATCCATCTATGGTATGAGTGGAGGTAGATGCTCAGCTGGTATCAACCGCCCTTTTTTGTCCCGGGCGACCTGCACGATTGGGATGGCCTCAGGGACTTTGGATGGTTCTCCTAATTTGTGCGATTTTTGACAATGGAATGGGCAGAATTCCCATGGAATGGGTAGGCGCAGTCCTAATGTGTGACTCCAGGGGCCCCAGCCTGGAGGGTGTGTGGCCCAGGACTTTGAGGACAGAAGTCTGAAAACACAAACTCAGCTTAGGTTTGGGGCCGTAGGTATGGCACGCCCGATCTACAAACCATGAGAAGAACTCTTCAGGATCTGAAGAATGAGCGAGTCTGAGGCGCTTGCTCAGGCTTTGGTCTCTGGATTTTGTATCAGCGATGGCCTTGGAATGTTGGGGAGGCATCATGGGCCAAGGACGAATCTTCCTCTCTGTGGATTTGGCGCGATCCCAATTGTTTTTCGTCAATCTGTGGGATGGGAGGACTCCTTTCAGGTTTGTAAACTCAGGTATCCCACCAAAAGAGGAATTCCAAAGCAGAGCCCTGGGGAAGAGTGAAGGGACAACCCGAACTATGGTTAAAAATTGGGGCCTAGGGGCATGGCAAGCCCAATATGCGTCTCTTCATCCAGCCACTGAGAGGCCTTACCTGAGGACTGGGCTCAGGCTGAGGGTCACAATGTGTGTTTGTGACCAATGTGGCCCGCAAGCATGGGCTGGGCTTCATGGGCCACACTGGTTCCAACTACACTGAACGTTGGACAACCTTCCAAACACAAGGTTTCTTGCCATGGGGAAAGAGCTCTGATTTCTGCATCATTTTCAAACCAGGGCAGTGATTGGAGATCAGGTCTAGGTTCTGAAGCCTGGAAACCGAGGTTGAGAAGAGATGACGACCTAAGGCCATGGCGGGTCCGATGTGCTAAGTGTGCGGCCAGCTGTCTGGGTGGGGCCAGGAGGTCCAGGCTCAGGCCGGGTCAGAAAGTGCAATAGGGCCCAGGTCAGTCTATATATTTGGGGTACAGCCGAATGGCGTGCAGGTTGATCCTCATTTGGGGTTTCTGGGTAGCCCCAGAGGGCAATGTTTTTCTTCTGAAGGGCAGGCAGAGTGCGGCATTGTAGTTCTGGATTGCCAAACAGGAGGGCTTGTGGGCCAGTAGTCTGAGGACGGAAGTCTGAGAACCCAAACTAGGCCAAGGTTTCTGGGTGAGGATATGGCAGGCACAATCTACAGACCTCAATCGAGATCTCATGCACCTGAAGTCAGAGCAAGGATCAGACGATCGCTCAGGTTGGACTTTCTGTCCCTGATGGCCCCTTCTTGAAGGGGGGGTGGATCACGAGGCCATGGGGGTTTTCCCACGTTGGGAGTTGTGAGAAGCTCCAAACTGCAAAGATTCTTCTGCAGGACAATTGAGACCTGTTGGTTGGCTCCAGGCCAACGATTCCGAGCAGGGTTCAAAGGATGGATGGCTGGGTAGCCCACCTCGCATTCCAATTGTCTCCAAGCAACAAGAAAGGTTAGATCTGCTGGATGAGGGGGGAGCAACCGAGGAGGCTGAGTTGAAATGGACTCTCCTGTGGATGTGTCCTAATATGTTTTTGTGTCTATGGAGACCTTGGATTTAAGCGGTGGCACTGGGGCCCTGAAGGGTTCTCCTAAACAGAGGCTTTGACACAGCTCCTACGTGCTTGTTTCCCATGTGTAGATGAGATTTGTTCTGATGGGTGAGTCAAGAAACAGCCATATGCTGGTATTGAAATCCAGGCCTCTGAGGAGAGATGCCTGGAAACCAAAGCAATGGATCCTATTAGTGCCTAGGGGCCTGTTCGTTCCTTTTTACTTCTGGGGACATCAGTCTACGGGTCTGAGTGCAGGTAGGTGCTCAGATGGGCTCAGATTGCCCCTGTTTGTCCTGGGAAGCCACAACTATTGGGATGGCCTCAGGGACTTTGGAGATTTATCCTATTAGTAGGGTTGTGGCCATTGGACTGGGCACATACTATTCCCTTGGAAAAGGCAAGTACAGTCCTCAGGTTTGGCTACAGGGGCTTGAGCCTGTAGTGTGTGTACGCCACACCTGTTTGGACAGTTTTCTGAAAACACAAACTCGGCTTATGTTTCAGGTCATAGGTATGGCAGGACTTATCTACAGACCATGAGGAGGACTCTTCGGGATATGAAAAAATGGCGAGTGTGAGTCTCTTGCTCAAGTATTTGTCTCTGGATATCGTGTCGCTCATGGTCGTGAAATTGCCAGGATGACTTCATGGGAAATGGACGAGTCTTACTCTCTGGGATTCCGGTCCCGTCCAAAGAGTTTGGGGTCTTTCTGAGGATGGAAGAAGTCCGTTTTTTTGTTGTTGTTGATTTGTTTCCTTTTGTGTTTCAACTTCAGATGTCCCACCTAATGAAGGATTCCAGAGTTGAGCCCTGGGGAGGGGCAACTGGGCAACCAGAAATCTGGTAAAAATTGGGGCCTAGGGACATGTCAAGCCCATTATGACATCTAATGATCCAGCCACTGAGAGGAATTCCTAGAGGACAGGACCCACGCTGAGGTCACAATGTGTGTTTATGCTCTCGTCGCACTCAAGAATGGGCGGGGCCTCATTGTGAATACTTTTTTCTCCTACACTGAACGTTGGACAACATGCCAACCACAAGGTTTCTTGCCATGGGTCAGGAAGAGTTATGATTTCTGCATCACAGTCACCCGTGGGCAGTGATTGGAGATAAGGTCTAGGTTCTGAAGACTGAAAACTGAGGTAGGGAAGAGATGATGACATAAGGCCATGGCGGGTCTGATGTGCTCAGTTTGCGGTCAGCTGTCTGGGAGTTGGTCAAAAGGTCTGGGCTCCGGTTGTGTCAGACAGTGCATTAGTGCCCAGGTTAGACTATATAATTTGGGTAGAGGCGAGTGCTGTGTAGGTTTATCCTCATTTAAGCTGCCTGGGCAGCTCATTAGGCAATATATTTTTTCTAGAGGGCAGGCAGAGTGCTTCATTGTCGGTCCGGAATTGCCAAACTTGAGGGCTTCGGGGCCAGGAGAGTGAGGACGGAAGTCTGAGAACACAAGCTAGACTTCGGATTCAGGGTGAGGGCACGGCAGGTACCCCCTGCAGATTTGAACCAATATCTCATGCATCTAAAGTCAGGGCGAGGATCAGACGTTGGCTCAGTTTGGAGTTTCTGTGCATGACGGCCCCTTCATGAAGGGAGCGGAATCTCGAGGCCATGGAGGTTTTCCACGTTGGGAGATGTGGGATGCCCCCTTCAAGGATTCCTTCTGCAGGACAATTGAGACCTGTTGGACAGCTCCAGGACATCCCATATGGAATGAAACCAGAGCACCGTTCGAGGATGGATGCCTGGGAAGTCCGCCTCGGATTCCAATTGCCTCCTAGCAACGAGACAGTTTAGATCCAATGGATCTGCGGGAGCAACCGGGGTGGCTGAGTTGAAATGGACTTTTCTGAGGATGGGTCGCAATGTGTGTTTGTGTCCATGAGAGCCTTGGAATGGGGCGGTGGCACCGGGACCCTGAAGTATTCTCCTAAGCTTTTGACACAGCTCCAATGCACATGTTTCCTTGTGGAGACGAGATTTGTTCTGATGCGTGCCTCAGGAAATCCCCTCTGCTGGTATTGGAATCCAGGCTTTTGAGGAGACATGCCTTTAAACCAAAGCAATGGATCCGATAATGGCCTCGGGTCCTGTCTGGTTCAATCTTCTTCTCTGGGGACATCCATCTATGGTATCAGTGGAGGTAGATGCTCAGCTGGTATCAACCGCCCTTTTTTGTCCCGGGCGACCTGCACGATTGGGATGGCCTCAGGGACTTTGGATGGTTCTCCTAATTTGTGCGATTTTTGACAATGGAATGGGCAGAATTCCCATGGAATGGGTAGGCGCAGTCCTAATGTGTGACTCCAGGGGCCCCAGCCTGGAGGGTGTGTGGCCCAGGACTTTGAGGACAGAAGTCTGAAAACACAAACTCAGCTTAGGTTTGGGGCCGTAGGTATGGCACGCCCGATCTACAAACCATGAGAAGAACTCTTCAGGATCTGAAGAATGAGCGAGTCTGAGGCGCTTGTTCAGGCTTTGGTCTCTGGATTTTGTATCAGCAATGGCCGTGAAATGTTGGGGAGGCATCATGGGCCATGGACGAATCTTCCTCTCTGTGGATTTGGCGCGATCCCAATTGTTTTTCGTCAATCTGTGGGATGGGAGGACTCCTTTCAGGTTTGTAAACTCAGGTATCCCACCAAAAGAGGAATTCCAAAGCAGAGCCCTGGGGAAGAGTGAAGGGACAACCCGAACTATGGTTAAAAATTGGGGCCTAGGGGCATGGCAAGCCCAATATGCTGTCTCTTCATCCAGCCACTGAGAGGCCTTACCTGAGGACCGGGCTCAGGCTGAGGGTCACAATGTGTGTTTGTGACCAATGTGGCCCGCAAGCATGGGCTGGGCTTCATGGGCCACACTGGTTCCAACTACACTGAACGTTGGACAACCTTCCAAACACAAGGTTTCTTGCCATGGGGAAAGAGCTCTGATTTCTGCATCATTTTCAAACCAGGGCAGTGATTGGAGATCAGGTCTAGGTTCTGAAGCCTGGAAACCGAGGTTGAGAAGAGATGACGACCTAAGGCCATGGCGGGTCCGATGTGCTAAGTGTGCGGCCAGCTGTCTGGGTGGGGCCAGGAGGTCCAGGCTCAGGCCGGGTCAGAAAGTGCAATAGGGCCCAGGTCAGTCTATATATTTGGGGTACAGCCGAATGGCGTGCAGGTTGATCCTCATTTGGGGTTTCTGGGTAGCCCCAGAGGGCAATGTTTTTCTTCTGAAGGGCAGGCAGAGTGCGGCATTGTAGTTCTGGATTGCCAAACAGGAGGGCTTGTGGGCCAGTAGTCTGAGGACGGAAGTCTGAGAACCCAAACTAGGCCAAGGTTTCTGGGTGAGGATATGGCAGGCACAATCTACAGACCTCAATCGAGATCTCGTGCACCTGAAGTCAGAGCAAGGATCAGACGATCGCTCAGGTTGGACTTTCTGTCCCTGATGGCCCCTTCTTGAAGGGGGGGTGGATCACGAGGCCATGGGGGTTTTCCCACGTTGGGAGTTGTGAGAAGCTCCAAACTGCAAAGATTCTTCTGCAGGACAATTGAGACCTGTTGGTTGGCTCCAGGCCAACGATTCCGAGCAGGGTTCAAAGGATGGATGGCTGGGTAGCCCACCTCGCATTCCAATTGTCTCCAAGCAACAAGAAAGGTTAGATCTGCTGGATGAGGGGGGAGCAACCGAGGAGGCTGAGTTGAAATGGACTCTCCTGTGGATGTGTCCTAATATGTTTTTGTGTCTATGGAGACCTTGGATTGAAGCGGTGGCTCTGGGGCCCTGAAGGGTTCTCCTAAACAGAGGCTTTGACACAGCTCCAACGTGCATGTTTCCCATGTGTAGATGAGATTTGTTCTGATGGGTGAGTCAAGAAACAGCCATATGCTGGTGTTGAAATCCAGGCCTCTGAGGAGAGATGCCTGGAAACCAAAGCAATGGATCCTATTAGTGCCTAGGGGCCTGTTCGTTCCTTTTTACTTCTGGGGACATCAGTCTACAGGTCTGAGTGCAGGTAGGTGCTCAGATGGGCTCAGATTGCCCCTGTTTGTCCTGGGAAGCCACAACTATTGGGATGGCCTCAGGGACTTTGGAGATTTATCCTATTAGTAGGGTTGTGGCCATTGGACTGGGCACATACTATTCCCTTGGAAAAGGCAAGTACAGTCCTCAGGTTTGGCTACAGGGGCTTGAGTCTGTAGCGTGTGTACGCCACACCTGTTTGGACAGTTTTCTGAAAACACAAACTCGGCTTATGTTTCAGGTCATAGGTATGGCAGGACTTATCTACAGACCATGAGGAGAACTCTTCGGGATATGAAAAAATGGCGAGTGTGAGTCTCTTGCTCAAGTATTTGTCTCTGGATATCGTGTCGCTCATGGTCGTGAAATTGCCAGGATGACTTCATGGGAAATGGACGAGTCTTACTCTCTGGGATTCCGGCCTCATCCAAAGAGTTTGGGGTCATTCTGGGGATGGAAGAAGTCCGTTTTTTTGTTGTTGTTGATTTGTTTCCTTTTGTGTTTCAACTTCAGATGTCCCACCTAATGAAGGATTCCAGAGTAGAGCCCTGGGGAGGGGCAACTGTTCAACCAGAAATCTGGTAAAAATTGGGGCCTAGGGACATGTCAAGCCCATTATGACATCTAATGATCCAGCCACTGAGAGGAATTCCTAGAGGACAGGACCCACGCTGAGGTCACAATGTGTGTTTATGCTCTCGTCGCACTCAAGAATGGGCGGGGCCTCATTGTGAATACTTTTTTCTCCTACACTGAACGTTGGACAACATGCCAACCACAAGGTTTCTTGCCATGGGTCAGGAAGAGTTATGATTTCTGCATCACAGTCACCCGTGGGCAGTGATTGGAGATAAGGTCTAGGTTCTGAAGACTGAAAACTGAGGTAGGGAAGAGATGATGACATAAGGCCATGGCGGGTCTGATGTGCTCAGTGTGCGGTCAGCTGTCTGGGAGTTGGTCAAAAGGTCTGGGCTCCGGTTGTGTCAGACAGTGCATTAGTGCCCAGGTTAGACTATATAATTTGGGTAGAGGCGAGTGCTGTGTAGGTTTATCCTCATTTAAGCTGCCTGGGCAGCTCATTAGGCAATATATTTTTTCTAGAGGGCAGGCAGAGTGCTTCATTGTCGGTCCGGAATTGCCAAACTTGAGGGCTTCGGGGCCAGGAGAGTGAGGACGGAAGTCTGAGAACACAAGCTAGACTTCGGATTCAGGGTGAGGGCACGGCAGGTACCCCCTGCAGATTTGAACCAATATCTCATGCATCTAAAGTCAGGGCGAGGATCAGACGTTGGCTCAGTTTGGAGTTTCTGTGCATGACGGCCCCTTCATGAAGGGAGCGGAATCTCGAGGCCATGGAGGTTTTCCACGTTGGGAGATGTGGGATGCCCCCTTCAAGGATTCCTTCTGCGGGACAATTGAGACCTGTTGGACAGCTCCAGGACATCCCATATGGAATGAAACCAGAGCACCGTTCGAGGATGGATGCCTGGGAAGTCCGCCTCGGATTCCAATTGCCTCCTAGCAACGAGACAGTTTAGATCCAATGGATCTGCGGGAGCAACCGGGGTGGCTGAGTTGAAATGGACTTTCCTGAGGATGGGTCGCAATGTGTGTTTGTGTCCATGAGAGCCTTGGAATGGGGCGGTGGCAGCGGGATCCTGAAGTATTCTCCTAAGCTTTTGACACAGCTCCAATGCACATGTTTCCTTGTGGAGACGAGATTTGTTCTGATGCGTGCCTCAGGAAATCCCCTCTGCTGGTATTGGAATCCAGGCTTTTGAGGAGACATGCCTGTAAACCAAAGCAATGGATCCGATAATGGCCTCGGGTCCTGTCTGGTTCAATCTTCTTCTCTGGGGACATCCATCTATGGTATGAGTGGAGGTAGATGCTCAGCTGGTATCAACCGCCCTTTTTTGTCCCGGGCGACCTGCACGATTGGGATGGCCTCAGGGACTTTGGATGGTTCTCCTAATTTGTGCGATTTTTGACAATGGAATGGGCAGAATTCCCATGGAATGGGTAGGTGCAGTCCTAATGTGTGACTCCAGGGGCCCCAGCCTGGAGGGAGTGTGGCCCAGGACTTTAAGGACAGAAGACTGAAAACACAAACTCAGCTTAGGTTTGGGGCCATAGGTATGGCACGCCCGATCTACAAACCATGAGAAGAACTCTTCAGGATCTGAAGAATGAGCGAGTCTGAGGCGCTTGCTCAGGCTTTTGTCTCTGGATTTTGTATCAGCGATGGCCTTGGAATGTTGGGGACGCATCATTGGCCATGGACGAATCTTCCTCTCTGTGGATTTGGCGCGATCCCAATTGTTTTTCGTCAATCTGTGGGATGGGAGGACTCCTTTCAGGTTGGTAAACTCAGGTATCCCACCAAAAGTGGAATTCCAAAGCAGAGCCCTGGGGAAGAGCGAAGGGACAACCCGAACTATGGTTAAAAATTGGGGCCTAGGGGCATGGCAAGCCCAATATGCTGTCTCTTCATCCAGCCACTGAGAGGCCTTACCTGAGGACCGGGCTCAGGCTGAGGGTCACAATGTGTGTTTGTGACCAATGTGGCCCGCAAGCATGGGCTGGGCTTCATGGGCCACACTGGTTCCAACTACACTGAACGTTGGACAACCTTCCAAACACAAGGTTTCTTGCCATGGGGAAAGAGCTCTGATTTCTGCATCATTTTCAAACCAGGGCAGTGATTGGAGATCAGGTCTAGGTTCTGAAGCCTGGAAAGCGAGGTTGAGAAGAGATGACGACCTAAGGCCATGGCGGGTCCGATGTGCTAAGTGTGCGGCCAACTGTCTGAGTGGGGCCAGGAGGTCCAGGCTCAGGCCGGGTCAGAAAGTGCAATAGGGCCCAGGTCAGTCTATATATTTGGGGTACAGCCGAATGGCGTGCAGGTTGATCCTCATTTGGGGTTTCTGGGTAGCCCCAGAGGGCAATGTTTTTCTTCTGAAGGGCAGGCAGAGTGCGGCATTGTAGTTCTGGATTGCCAAACAGGAGGGCTTGTGGGCCAGTAGTCTGAGGACGGAAGTCTGAGAACCCAAACTAGGCCAAGGTTTCTGGGTGAGGATATGGCAGGCACAATCTACAGACCTCAATCGAAATCTCGTGCACCTGAAGTCAGAGCAAGGATCAGACGATCGCTCAGGTTGGATTTTCTGTCCCTGATGGCCCCTTCTTGAAGGGGGGGTGGATCACGAGGCCATGGGGGTTTTCCCACGTTGGGAGTTGTGAGAAGCTCCAAACTGCAAAGATTCTTCTGCAGGACAATTGAGACCTGTTGGTTGGCTCCAGGCCAACGATTCCGAGCAGGGTTCAAAGGATGGATGGCTGGGTAGCCCACCTCGCATTCCAATTGTCTCCAAGCAACAAGAAAGGTTAGATCTGCTGGATGAGGGGGGAGCAACCGAGGAGGCTGAGTTGAAATGGACTCTCCTGTGGATGTGTCCTAATATGTTTTTGTGTCTATGGAGACCTTGGATTGAAGCGGTGGCACTGGGGCCCTGAAGGGTTCTCCTAAACAGAGGCTTTGACACAGCCCCAACGTGCATGTTTCCCATGTGTAGATGAGATTTGTTCTGATGGGTGAGTCAAGAAACAGCCATATGCTGGTATTGAAATCCAGGCCTCTGAGGAGAGATGCCTGGAAACCAAAGCAATGGATCCTATTAGTGCCTAGGGGCCTGTTCGTTCCTTTTTACTTCTGGGGACATCAGTCTACGGGTCTGAGTGCAGGTAGGTGCTCAGATGGGCTCAGATTGCCCCTGTTTGTCCTGGGAAGCCACAACTATTGGGATGGCCTCAGGTACTTTGGAGATTTATCCTATTAGTAGGGTTGTGGCCATTGGAATGGGCACATACTATTCCCTTGGAAAGGGCAAGTACAGTCCTCAGGTTTGGCTACAGGGGCTTGAGCCTGTAGCGTGTGTACGGCAGACCTGTTTGGACAGTTTTCTGAAAACACAAACTCGGCTTATGTTTCAGGTCATAGGTATGGCAGGACTGATCTACAGACCATGAGGAGAACCTATCGGGATATGAAAAAATGGCGAGTGTGAGTCTCTTGCTCAAGTATTTGTCTCTGGACATCGTGTCGCTCATGGTCGTGAAATTGCCAGGATGACTTCATGGGAAATAGACGAGTCTTACTCTCTGGGATTCCGGTCCCGTCCAAAGAGTTTGGGGTCATACTGAGGATGGAAGAAGTCCGTTTTTTTGTTGTTGTTGATTTGTTTCCTTTTGTGTTTCAACCTCAGATGTCCCACCTAATGAGGGATTCCAGAGTAGAGCCCTGGGGAGGGGCGACTGGGCAACCAGAAATCTGGTAAAAATTGGGGCCTAGGGACATGTCAAGCCCATTATGACATCTAATGATCCAGCCACTGAGAGGAATTCCTAGAGGACAGGACCCACGCTGAGGTCACAATGTGTGTTTATGCTCTCGTCGCACTCAAGAATGGGCGGGGCCTCATTGTGAATACTTTTTTCTCCTACACTGAACGTTGGACAACATGCCAACCACAAGGTTTCTTGCCATGGGTCAGGAAGAGTTATGATTTCTGCATCACAGTCACCCGTGGGCAGTGATTGGAGATAAGGTCTAGGTTCTGAAGACTGAAAACTGAGGTAGGGAAGAGATGATGACATAAGGCCATGGCGGGTCTGATGTGCTCAGTGTGCGGTCAGCTGTCTGGGAGTTGGTCAAAAGGTCTGGGCTCCGGTTGTGTCAGACAGTGCATTAGTGCCCAGGTTAGACTATATAATTTGGGTAGAGGCGAGTGCTGTGTAGGTTTATCCTCATTTAAGCTGCCTGGGCAGCTCATTAGGCAATATATTTTTTCTAGAGGGCAGGCAGAGTGCTTCATTGTCGGTCCGGAATTGCCAAACTTGAGGGCTTCGGGGCCAGGAGAGTGAGGACGGAAGTCTGAGAACACAAGCTAGACTTCGGATTCAGGGTGAGGGCACGGCAGGTACCCCCTGCAGATTTGAACCAATATCTCATGCATCTAAAGTCAGGGCGAGGATCAGACGTTGGCTCAGTTTGGAGTTTCTGTGCATGACGGCCCCTTCATGAAGGGAGCGGAATCTCGAGGCCATGGAGGTTTTCCACGTTGGGAGATGTGGGATGCCCCCTTCAAGGATTCCTTCTGCGGGACAATTGAGACCTGTTGGACAGCTCCAGGACATCCCATATGGAATGAAACCAGAGCACCGTTCGAGGATGGATGCCTGGGAAGTCCGCCTCGGATTCCAATTGCCTCCTAGCAACGAGACAGTTTAGATCCAATGGATCTGCGGGAGCAACCGGGGTGGCTGAGTTGAAATGGACTTTCCTGAGGATGGGTCGCAATGTGTGTTTGTGTCCATGAGATCCTTGGAATGGGGCGGTGGCACCGGGACCCTGAAGTATTCTCCTAAGCTTTTGACACAGCTCCAATGCACATGTTTCCTTGTGGAGACGACATTTGTTCTGATGCGTGCCTCAGGAAATCCCCTCTGCTGGTATTGGAATCCAGGCTTTTGAGGAGACATGCCTGTAAACCAAAGCAATGGATCCGATAATGGCCTCGGGTCCTGTCTGGTTCAATCTTCTTCTCTGGGGACATCCATCTATGGTATGAGTGGAGGTAGATGCTCAGCTGGTATCAACCGCCCTTTTTTGTCCCGGGCGACCTGCACGATTGGGATGGCCTCAGGGACTTTGGATGGTTCTCCTAATTTGTGCGATTTTTGACAATGGAATGGGCAGAATTCCCATGGAATGGGTAGGCGCAGTCCTAAAGTGTGACTCCAGGGGCCCCAGCCTGGAGGGTGTGTGGCCCAGGACTTTGAGGACAGAAGACTGAAAACACAAACTCAGCTTAGGTTTGGGGCCGTAGGTATGGCACGCCCGATCTACAAACCATGAGAAGAACTCTTCAGGATCTGAAGAATGAGCGAGTCTGAGGCGCTTGCTCAGGCTTTGGTCTCTGGATTTTGTATCAGCGATGGCCGTGGAATGTTGGGGAGGCATCATGGGCCAAGGACGAATCTTCCTCTCTGTGGATTTGGCGCGATCCCAATTGTTTTTCGTCAATCTGTGGGATGGGAGGACTCCTTTCAGGTTTGTAAACTCAGGTATCCCACCAAAAGAGGAATTCCAAAGCAGAGCCCTGGGGAAGAGTGAAGGGACAACCCGAACTATGGTTAAAAATTGGGGCCTAGGGGCATGGCAAGCCCAATATGCTGTCTCTTCATCCAGCCACTGAGAGGCCTTACCTGAGGACTGGGCTCAGGCTGAGGGTCACAATGTGTGTTTGTGACCAATGTGGCCCGTAAGCATGGGCTGGGCTTCATGGGCCACACTGGTTCCAACTACACTGAACGTTGGACAACCTTCCAAACACAAGGTTTCTTGCCATGGGGAAAGAGCTCTGATTTCTGCATCATTTTCAAACCAGGGCAGTGATTGGAGATCAGGTCTAGGTTCTGAAGCCTGGAAACCGAGGTTGAGAAGAGATGACGACCTAAGGCCATGGCGGGTCCGATGTGCTAAGTGTGCGGCCAGCTGTCTGGGTGGGGCCAGGAGGTCCAGGCTCAGGCCGGGTCAGAAAGTGCAATAGGGCCCAGGTCAGTCTATATATTTGGGGTACAGCCGAATGGCGTGCAGGTTGATCCTCATTTGGGGTTTCTGGGTAGCCCCAGAGGGCAATGTTTTTCTTCTGAAGGGCAGGCAGAGTGCGGCATTGTAGTTCTGGATTGCCAAACAGGAGGGCTTGTGGGCCAGTAGTCTGAGGACGGAAGTCTGAGAACCCAAACTAGGCCAAGGTTTCTGGGTGAGGATATGGAAGGCACAATCTACAGACCTCAATCGAGATCTCGTGCACCTGAAGTCAGAGCAAGGATCAGACGATCGCTCAGGTTGGACTTTCTGTCCCTGATGGCCCCTTCTTGAAGGGGGGGGTGGATCACGAGGCCATGGGGGTTTTCCCACGTTGGGAGTTGTGAGAAGCTCCAAACTGCAAAGATTCTTCTGCAGGACAATTGAGACCTGTTGGTTGGCTCCAGGCCAACGATTCCGAGCAGGGTTCAAAGGATGGATGGCTGGGTAGCCCACCTCGAATTCCAATTGTCTCCAAGCAACAAGAAAGGTTAGATCTGCTGGATGAGGGGGGAGCAACCGAGGAGGCTGAGTTGAAATGGACTCTCCTGTGGATGTGTCCTAATATGTTTTTGTGTCTATGGAGACCTTGGATTGAAGGGGTGGCACTGGGGCCCTGAAGGGTTCTCCTAAACAGAGGCTTTGATACAGCTCCAACGTGCATGTTTCCCATGTGTAGATGAGATTTGTTCTGATGGGTGAGTCAAGAAACAGCCATATGCTGGTGTTGAAATCCAGGCCTCTGAGGAGAGATGCCTGGAAACCAAAGGAATGGATCCTATTAGTGCCTAGGGGCCTGTTCGTTCCTTTTTACTTCTGGGGACATCAGTCTACAGGTCTGAGTGCAGGTAGGTGCTCAGATGGGCTCAGATTGCCCCTGTTTGTCCTGGGAAGCCACAACTATTGGGATGGCCTCAGGGACTTTGGAGATTTATCCTATTAGTAGGGTTGTGGCCATTGGACTGGGCACTTACTATTCCCTTGGAAAAGGCAAGTACAGTCCTCAGGTTTGGCTACAGGGGCTTGAGCCTGTAGCCTGTGTACGCCAGACCTGTTTGGACATTTTTCTGAAAACACAAACTCGGCTTATGTTTCAGGTCATAGGTATGGCAGGACTGATCTACAGACCATGAGGAGAACTCTTCGGGATATGAAAAAATGGCGAGTGTGAGTCTCTTGCTCAAGTATTTGTCTCTGGATATCGTGTCGCTCATGGTCGTGAAATTGCCAGGATGACTTCATGGGAAATAGACGAGTCTTACTCTCTGGGATTCCGGTCCCGTCCAAAGAGTTTGGGGTCATTCTGAGGATGGAAGAAGTCCGTTTTTTTGTTGTTGTTGATTTGTTTCCTTTTGTGTTTCAACTTCAGATGTCCCACCTAATGAAGGATTCCAGAGTAGAGCCCTGGGGAGGGGCGACTGGGCAACCAGAAATCTGGTAAAAATTGGGGCCTAGGGACATGTCAAGCCCATTATGACATCTAATGATCCAGCCACTGAGAGGAATTCCTAGAGGACAGGACCCACGCTGAGGTCACAATGTGTGTTTATGCTCTCGTCGCACTCAAGAATGGGCGGGGCCTCATTGTGAATACTTTTTTCTCCTACACTGAACGTTGGACAACATGCCAACCACAAGGTTTCTTGCCATGGGTCAGGAAGAGTTCTGATTTCTGCATCACAGTCACCCGTGGGCAGTGATTGGAGATAAGGTCTAGGTTCTGAAGACTGAAAACTGAGGCAGGGAAGAGATGATGACATAAGGCCATGGCGGGTCTGATGTGCTCAGTGTGCGGTCAGCTGTCTGGGAGTTGGTCAAAAGGTCTGGGCTCCGGTTGTGTCAGACAGTGCATTAGTGCCCAGGTTAGACTATATAATTTGGGTAGAGGCGAGTGCTGTGTAGGTTTATCCTCATTTAAGCTGCCTGGGCAGCTCATTAGGCAATATATTTTTTCTAGAGGGCAGGCAGAGTGCTTCATTGTCGGTCCGGAATTGCCAAACTTGAGGGCTTCGGGGCCAGGAGAGTGAGGACGGAAGTCTGAGAACACAAGCTAGACTTCGGATTCAGGGTGAGGGCACGGCAGGTACCCCCTGCAGATTTGAACCAATATCTCATGCATCTAAAGTCAGGGCGAGGATCAGACGTTGGCTCAGTTTGGAGTTTCTGTGCATGACGGCCCCTTCATGAAGGGAGCGGAATCTCGAGGCCATGGAGGTTTTCCACGTTGGGAGATGTGGGATGCCCCCTTCAAGGATTCCTTCTGCGGGACAATTGAGACCTGTTGGACAGCTCCAGGACATCCCATATGGAATGAAACCAGAGCACCGTTCGAGGATGGATGCCTGGGAAGTCCGCCTCGGATTCCAATTGCCTCCTAGCAACGAGACAGTTTAGATCCAATGGATCTGCGGGAGCAACCGGGGTGGCTGAGTTGAAATGGACTTTCCTGAGGATGGGTCGCAATGTGTGTTTGTGTCCATGAGAGCCTTGGAATGGGGCGGTGGCACCGGGACCCTGAAGTATTCTCCTAAGCTTTTGACACAGCCCAATACACATGTTTCCTTGTGGAGACGAGATTTGTTCTGATGCGTGCCTCAGGAAATCCCCTCTGCTGGTATTGGAATCCAGGCTTTTGAGGAGACATGCCTGTAAACCAAAGCAATGGATCCGATAATGGCCTCGGGTCCTGTCTGGTTCAATCTTCTTCTCTGGGGACATCCATCTATGGTATGAGTGGAGGTAGATGCTCAGCTGGTATCAACCGCCCTTTTTTGTCCCGGGCGACCTGCACGATTGGGATGGCCTCAGGGACTTTGGATGGTTCTCCTAATTTGTGCGATTTTTGACAATGGAATGGGCAGAATTCCCATGGAATGGGTAGGCGCAGTCCTAATGTGTGACTCCAGGGGCCCCAGCCTGGAGGGAGTGTGGCCCAGGACTTTAAGGACAGAAGACTGAAAACACAAACTCAGCTTAGGTTTGGGGCCCTAGGTATGGCACGCCCGATCTACAAACCATGAGAAGAACTCTTCAGGATCTGAAGAATGAGCGAGTCTGAGGCGCTTGCTCAGGCTTTTGTCTCTGGATTTTGTATCAGCAATGGCCTTGGAATGTTGGGGACGCATCATTGGCCATGGACAAATCTTCCTCTCTGTGGATTTGGCGCGATCCCAATTGTTTTTCGTCAATCTGTGGGATGGGAGGACTCCTTTCAGGTTTGTAAACTCAGGTATCCCACCAAAAGTGGAATTCCAAAGCATAGCCCTGGGGAAGAGTGAAGGGACAACCCGAACTATGGTTAAAAATTGGGGCCTAGGGGCATGGCAAGCCCAATATGCTGTCTCTTCATCCAGCCACTGAGAGGCCTTACCTGAGGACTGGGCTCAGGCTGAGGGTCACAATGTGTGTTTGTGACCAATGTGGCCCGCAAGCATGGGCTGGGCTTCATGGGCCACACTGGTTCCAACTACACTGAACGTTGGACAACCTTCCAAACACAAGGTTTCTTGCCATGGGGAAGGAGCTCTGATTTCTGCATCATTTTCAAACCAGGGCAGTGATTGGAGATCAGGTCTAGGTTCTGAAGCCTGGAAACCGAGGTTGAGAAGAGATGACGACCTAAGGCCATGGCGGGTCCGATGTGCTAAGTGTGCGGCCAGCTGTCTGGGTGGGGCCAGGAGGTCCAGGCTCAGGCCGGGTCAGAAAGTGCAATAGGGCCCAGGTCAGTCTATATATTTGGGGTACAGCCGAATGGCGTGCAGGTTGATCCTCATTTGGGGTTTCTGGGTAGCCCCAGAGGGCAATGTTTTTCTTCTGAAGGGCAGGCAGAGTGCGGCATTGTAGTTCTGGATTGCCAAACAGGAGGGCTTGTGGGCCAGTAGTCTGAGGACGGAAGTCTGAGAACCCAAACTAGGCCAAGGTTTCTGGGTGAGGATATGGCAGGCACAATCTACAGACCTCAATCGAGATCTCGTGCACCTGAAGTCAGAGCAAGGATCAGACGATCGCTCAGGTTGGACTTTCTGTCCCTGATGGCCCCTTCTTTAAGGGGGGGTGGATCACGAGGCCATGGGGGTTTTCCCACGTTGGGAGTTGTGAGAAGCTCCAAACTGCAAAGATTCTTCTGCAGGACAATTGAGACCTGTTGGTTGGCTCCAGGCCAACGATTCCGAGCAGGGTTCAAAGGATGGATGGCTGGGTAGCCCACCTCGCATTCCAATTGTCTCCAAGCAACAAGAAAGGTTAGATCTGCTGGATGAGGGGGGAGCAACCGAGGAGGCTGAGTTGAAATGGACTCTCCTGTGGATGTGTCCTAATATGTTTTTGTGTCTATGGAGACCTTGGATTGAAGCGGTGGCACTGGGGCCCTGAAGGGTTCTCCTAAACAGAGGCTTTGACACAGCCCCAACGTGCATGTTTCCCATGTGTAGATGAGATTTGTTCTGATGGGTGAGTCAAGAAACAGCCATATGCTGGTATTGAAATCCAGGCCTCTGAGGAGAGATGCCTGGAAACCAAAGCAATGGATCCTATTAGTGCCTAGGGGCCTGTTCGTTCCTTTTTACTTCTGGGGACATCAGTCTACGGGTCTGAGTGCAGGTAGGTGCTCAGATGGGCTCAGATTGCCCCTGTTTGTCCTGGGAAGCCACAACTATTGGGATGGCCTCAGGGACTTTGGAGATTTATCCTATTAGTAGGGTTGTGGCCATTGGACTGGGCACATACTATTCCCTTGGAAAGGGCAAGTACAGTCCTCAGGTTTGGCTACAGGGGCTTGAGCCTGTAGCCTGTGTACGCCAGACCTGTTTGGACATTTTTCTGAAAACACAAACTCGGCTTATGTTTCAGGTCATAGGTATGGCAGGACTGATCTACAGACCATGAGGAGAACTCTTCGGGATATGAAAAAATGGCGAGTGTGAGTCTCTTGCTCAAGTATTTGTCTCTGGATATCGTGTCGCTCATGGTCGTGAAATTGCCAGGATGACTTCATGGGAAATGGACGAGTCTTACTCTCTGGGATTCCGGTCCCGTCCAAAGAGTTTGGGGTCATTCTGAGGATGGAAGAAGTCCGTTTTTTTGTTGTTGTTGATTTGTTTCCTTTTGTGTTTCAACCTCAGATGTCCCACCTAATGAGGGATTCCAGAGTAGAGCCCTGGGGAGGGGCGACTGGGCAACCAGAAATCTGGTAAAAATTGGGGCCTAGGGACATGTCAAGCCCATTATGACATCTAATGATCCAGACACTGAGAGGAATTCCTAGAGGACAGGACCCACGCTGAGGTCACAATGTGTGTTTATGCTCTCGTCGCACTCAAGAATGGGCGGGGCCTCATTGTGAATACTTTTTTCTCCTACACTGAACGTTGGACAACATGCCAACCACAAGGTTTCTTGCCATGGGTCAGGAAGAGTTATGATTTCTGCATCACAGTCACCCGTGGGCAGTGATTGGAGATAAGGTCTAGGTTCTGAAGACTGAAAACTGAGGTAGGGAAGAGATGATGACATAAGGCCATGGCGGGTCTGATGTGCTCAGTGTGCGGTCAGCTGTCTGGGAGTTGGTCAAAAGGTCTGGGCTCCGGTTGTGTCAGACAGTGCATTAGTGCCCAGGTTAGACTATATAATTTGGGTAGAGGCGAGTGCTGTGTAGGTTTATCCTCATTTAAGCTGCCTGGGCAGCTCATTAGGCAATATATTTTTTCTAGAGGGCAGGCAGAGTGCTTCATTGTCGGTCCGGAATTGCCAAACTTGAGGGCTTCGGGGCCAGGAGAGTGAGGACGGAAGTCTGAGAACACAAGCTAGACTTCGGATTCAGGGTGAGGGCACGGCAGGTACCCCCTGCAGATTTGAACCAATATCTCATGCATCTAAAGTCAGGGCGAGGATCAGACGTTGGCTCAGTTTGGAGTTTCTGTGCATGACGGCCCCTTCATGAAGGGAGTGGAATCTCGAGGCCATGGAGGTTTTCCACGTTGGGAGATGTGGGATGCCCCCTTCAAGGATTCCTTCTGCGGGACAATTGAGACCTGTTGGACAGCTCCAGGACATCCCATATGGAATGAAACCAGAGCACCGTTCGAGGATGGATGCCTGGGAAGTCCGCCTAGGATTCCAATTGCCTCCTAGCAACGAGACAGTTTAGATCCAATGGATCTGCGGGAGCAACCGGGGTGGCTGAGTTGAAATGGACTTTCCTGAGGATGGGTCGCAATGTGTGTTTGTGTCCATGAGAGCCTTGGAATGGGGCAGTGCACCGGGACCCGGAAGTATTCTCCTAAACATTTGACATAGCTCCAATGCACATGTTTCCTTTTGGAGACGAGATTTGTTCTGATGCGTGCCTCAAGAAAACCCCTCTGCTGGTATTGGAATCCAGGCTTTTGAGGAGACATGCCTGTAAAGCAAAGCAATGGATCCGATAATGGCCTCGGGTCCTGTCTGGTTCAATCTTCTTCTCTGGGGACATCCATCTATGGTATGAGTGGAAGTAGATGCTCAGCTGGTAGCAACCGCCCTTTTTTGTCCCGGGTGACCTGCACGATTGAAATGGCCTCAGGGACTTTGGATGGTTCTCCTAATTTGTGCGATTTTTAATAATGGAATGGGCAGAATTCCCATGGAATGGGTAGGCGCAGTCCTAATGTGTGACTCCAGGGGCCCCAGCCTGGAGGGAGTGTGGCCCAGGACTTTGAGGACAGAAGTCTGAAAACACAAACTCAGCTTAGGTTTGGGGCCGTAGGTATGGCACGCCCTATCTACAAACCATGAGAAGAACTCTTCAGGATATGAAGAATGAGCGAGTCTGAGGCGCTTGCTCAGGCTTTTGTCTCTGGTATTTGTATCAGCGATGGCCCTGGAATGTTGGGGAGGCATCATGGGCCATGGACGAATCTTCCTCTCTGTGGATTTGGCGCGATCCCAATTGTTTTTCGTCAATCTGTGGGATGGGAGGACTCCTTTCAGGTTTGTAAACTCAGGTATCCCACCAAAAGAGGAATTCCAATGCAGAGCCCTGGGGAAGAGTGAAGGGACAACCCGAACTATGGTTAAAAATTGGGGCCTAGGGGCATGGCAAGCCCAATATGCTGTCTCTTCATCCAGCCACTGAGAGGCCTTACCTGAGGACTGGGCTCAGGCTGAGGGTCACAATGTGTGTTTGTGACCATTGTGGCCCGCAAGCATGGGCTGGGCTTCATGGGCCACACTGGTTCCAACTACACTGAACGTTGGACAACCTTCCAAACACAAGGTTTCTTGCCATGGGGAAAGAGCTCTGATTTCTGCATCATTTTCAAACCAGGGCAGTGATTGGAGATCAGGTCTAGGTTCTGAAGCCTGGAAACCGAGGTTGAGAAGAGATGACGACCTAAGGCCATGGCGGGTCCGATGTGCTAAGTGTGCGGCCAGCTGTCTGGGTGGGGCCAGGAGGTCCAGGCTCAGGCCGGGTCAGAAAGTGCAATAGGGCCCAGGTCAGTTAATATATTTGGGGTACAGCCGAATGGCGTGCAGGTTGATCCTCATATGGGGTTTCTGGGTAGCCCCAGAGGGCAATATTTTTCTTCTGAAGGGCAGGCAGAGTGCGGCATTGTAGTTCTGGATTGCCAAACAGGAGGGCTTGTGGGCCAGTAGTCTGAGGACGGAAGTCTGAGAACCCAAACTAGGCCAAGGTTTCTGGGTGAGGATATGGCAGGCACAATCTACAGACCTCAATCGAGATCTCGTGCACCTGAAGTCAGGGCAAGGATCAGACGATCGCTCAGGTTGGACTTTCTGTCCCTGATGGCCCTTTCTTGAAGCGGGGGTGGATCACGACGCCATGGGCTTTTACCCACGATGGGAGTTGTGAGAAGCTCCAAACTGCAAAGATTCTTCTGCAGGACAATTGAGACCTGTTGGTTGGCTCCAGGCCAACGATTCTGAGCAGGGTTCAAAGGATGGATGGCTGGGTAGCCCACCTCGCATTCCAATTGTCTCCAAACAACAAGCAAGGTTAGACCTGCTGGATGAGGGGGGAGCATTCGAGGAGGATGAGTTGAAATGGACTCTCCTGTGGATGTGTCCTAATATGTTTTTGTGTCTATGGAGACTTTGGAATGAAGCGGTGGCACTGGGGCCCTGAAGGGTTCTCCTAAACAAAGGCTTTGACACAGCCCCAACGTGCATGTTTCGCATGTGTAGATGAGATTTGTTATGATGGGTGAGTCAAGAAACAGCCATATGCTGGTATTGAAATCCAGGCCTCTGAGGAGAGATGCCTGGAAACCAAAGGAATGGATCCTATTAGTGCCTAGGGGCCTGTTCATTCCTTTTTACCTCTGGGGACATCAATCTACGGTTCTGAGTGCAGGTAGGTGCTCAGATGGGCTCAGATTGCCCCTGTTTGTCCTGGGAAGCCACAACTATTGGGATGGCCTCAGGGACTTTGGAGATTTATCCTATTAGTAGGGTTGTGGTCATTGGACTGGGCACATACCATTCCCTTGGAAAGTGCAAGTACAGTCCTCAGGTTTGGCTACAGGGGCTTGAGCCTGTAGCGTGTGTACGCCAGACCTGTTTGGACAGTTGTCTGAAAACACAAACTCGGCTTATGTTTCAGGTCATAAGTATGGCAGGACTGATCTACAGACCATGAGGAGAACACTTCGGGATATGAAAAAAGGGCGAGTGTGAGTCTCTTGCTCAAGTATTTGTCTCTGGATATCGTGTCACTCATGGTCGTGAAATTGCCGGATGACTTCATGGGAAATGGACGAGTCTTACTCTCTGGGATTCCGGCCCCGTCCAAAGAGTTTGGGGTCATTCTGGGGATGGAAGAAGTCCGTTTTTTTGTTGTTGTTGATTTGTTTCCTTTTGTGTTTCAACCTCAGATGTACCATCTAATGAGGGATTCCAGAGTAGAGCCCTGGGGAGGGGCGACTGGGCAACCAGAAATCTGGTAAAAATTGGGGCCTAGGGTAATGTCAAGCCCATTATGACATCTAATGATCCAGCCACTGAGAGGAATTCCTAGAGGACAGGACCCACGCTGAGGTCACAATGTGTGTTTATGCTCTCGTCGCACTCAAGAATGGGCGGGGCCTCATTGTGAATACTTTTTTCTCCAGCACTGAACGTTGGACAATATGCCAAACACAAGGTTTCTTTCCATGGGTCAGGAAGAGTTATGATTACTGCATCACAGTCACCCGTGGGCAGTGATTGGAGATAAGGTCTAGGTTCTGAAGACTGAAAACTGAGGTAGGGAAGAGATGATGACATAAGGCCATGGTGGGTCTGATGTGCTCAGTGTGCGGTCAGCTGTCTGGGAGTTGGTCAAAAGGTCTGGGCTCCGGTTGTATCAGACAGTGCATTAGTGCCCAGGTTAGACTATATAATTTGTGTAGAGGCGAGTGCTGTGTAGGTTTATCCTCATTTAAGCTGCCTGGGCAGCTCATTAGGCAATATATTTTTTCTAGAGGGCAGGCAGAGTGCTTCATTGTCGGTCCGGAATTGCCAAACTTGAGGGCTTCGGGGCCAGGAGAGTGAGGACGGAATTCTGAGAACACAAGCTAGACTTCGGATTCAGGGTGAGGGCACGGCAGGTACCCCTGCAGATTTGAACCAATATCTCATGCATCTAAAGTCAGGGCGAGGATCAGACGTTGGCTCAGTTTGGAGTTTCTGTGCATGACGGCCCCTTCATGAAGGGAGCGGAATCTCGAGGCCATGGAGGTTTTCCACGTTGGGAGATGTGGGATGCCCCCTTCAAGGATTCCTTCTGCGGGACAATTGAGTCCTGTAGGACAGATCCAGGACATCCCATATGGAATGAAACCAGAGCACCGTTCGAGGATGGATGCCTGGGAAGTCCGCCTCGGATTCCAATTGCCTCCTAGCAACGAGACAGTTTAGATCCAATGGATCTGCGGGAGCAACCGGGGTGGCTGAGTTGAAATGGACTTTCCTGAGGATGGGTCGCAATGTGTGTTTGTGTCCATGAGAGCCTTGGAATGGGGCGGTGGCACCGGGACCCTGAAGTATTCTCCTAAGCTTTTGACATAGCTCCAATGCACATGTTTCCTTGTGGAGACGAGATTTGTTCTGATGCGTGCCTCAGGAAATCCCCTCTGCTGGTATTGGAATCCAGGCTTTTGAGGAGACATGCCTTTAAACCAAAGCAATGGATCCGATAATGGCCTCGGGTCCTGTCTGGTTCAATCTTCTTCTCTGGGGACATCCATCTATGGTATGAGTGGAGGCAGATGCTCAGCTGGTATCAACCGCCCTTTTTTGTCCCGGGCGACCTGCACGATTGGGATGGCCTCAGGGACTTTGGATGGTTCTCCTAATTTGTGCGATTTTTAATAATGGAAGGGGCAGAATTCCCATGGAATGGGTAGGCGCAGTCCTAATGTGTGACTCCAAGGGCCCCAGCCTGGAGGGAGTGTAGCCCAGGACTTGAGGACAGAAGTCTGAAAACACAAACTCAGCTTAGGTTTGGGGCCGTAGGTATGGCACGCCCGATCTACAAACCATGAGAAGAACTCTTCAGGATCTGAAGAATGAGCGAGTCTGAGGCGCTTTCTCAGGCTTTGGTCTCTGGATTTTGTATCAGCGATGGCCGTGGAATGTTGGGGAGGCATCATGGGCCAAGGACGAATCTTCCTCTCTGTGGATTTGGCGCGATCCCAATTGTTTTTCATCAATCTGTGGGATGGGAGGACTCCTTTCAGGTTTGTAAACTCAGGTATCCCACCAAAAGAGGAATTCCAAAGCAGAGCCCTGGGGAAGAGTGAAGGGACAACCCGAAGTATGGTTAAAAATTGGGGCCTAGGGGCATGGCAAGCCCAATATGCTGTCTCTTCATCCAGCCACTGAGAGGCCTTACCTGAGGACTGGGCTCAGGCTGAGGGTCACAATGTGTGTTTGTGACCAATGTGGCCCGCAAGCATGGGCTGGGCTTCATGGGCCACACTGGTTCCAACTACACTGAACGTTGGACAACCTTCCAAACACAAGGTTTCTTGCCATGGGGAAAGAGCTCTGATTTCTGCATCATTTTCAAACCAGGGCAGTGATTGGAGATCAGGTCTAGGTTCTGAAGCCTGGAAACCGAGGTTGAGAAGAGATGACGACCTAAGGCCATGGCGGGTCCGATGTGCTAAGTGTGCGGCCCGCTGTCTGGGTGGGGCCAGGAGGTCCAGGCTCAGGCCGGGTCAGAAAGTGCAATAGGGCCCAGGTCAGTCTATATATTTGGGGTACACCCGGATGGCGTGCAGGTTGATCCTCATTTGGGGTTTCTGGGTAGCCCCAGAGGGCAATGTTTTTCTTCTGAAGGGCAGGCAGAGTGCGGCATTGTAGTTCTGGATTGCCAAACAGGAGGGCTTGTGGGCCAGTAGTCTGAGGACGGAAGTCTGAGAACCCAAACTAGGCCAAGGTTTCTGGGTGAGGATATGGCAGGCACAATCTACAGACCTCAATCGAGATCTCATGCACCTGAAGTCAGGGCAAGATTCAGACGATCGCTCAGGTTGGACTTTCTGTCCCTGATGGCCCCTTCTTGAAGCAAGGGTGGATCACTACGCCATGGGCGTTTTCCCACGATGGGAGTTGTGAGAAGCTCCAAACTGCAAAGATTCTTCTGCAGGACAATTGAGACCTGTTGGTTGGCTCCAGGCCAACGATTCCGAGCAGGGTTCAAAGGATGGATGGCTGGGTAGCCCACCTCGCATTCCAATTGTCTCCAAGCAACAAGAAAGGTTAGACCTGCTGGATGAGGGGGGAGCAACCGAGGAGGCTGAGTTGAAATGGACTCTCCTGTGGATGTGTCCTAATATGTTTTTGTGTCTATGGAGACCTTGGAATGAAGCGGTGGCACTGGGGCCCTGAAGGGTTCTCCTAAACAGAGGCTTTGACACAGCTCCACCGTGCATGTTTCCCATGTGTAGATGAGATTTGTTCTGGTGGGTGAGTCAAGAAACAGCCATATGCCGGTATTGAAATCCAGGCCTCTGAGGAGAGATGCCTGGAAACCAAAGCAATGGATCCTATTAGTGCCTAGGGGCCTGTTCATTCCTTTTTACCTCTGGGGACATCAGTCTACGGTTCTGAGTGCAGGTAGGTGCTCAGATGGGCTCAGATTGCCCCTGTTTGTCCTGGGAAGCCACAACTATTGGGATGGCCTCAGGGACTTTGGAGATTTATCCTATTAGTAGGGTTGTGGCCATTGGACTGGGCACATACAATTCCCTTGGAAAGTGCAAGTACAGTCCTCAGGTTTGGCTACAGGGGCTTGAGCCTGTAGCGTGTGTACGCCAGAACTGTTTGGACAGTTGTCTAAAAACACAAACTCGGCTTATGTTTCAGGTCATAGGTATGGCAGGACTGATCTACAGACCATGAGGAGAACTCTTCGGGATATGAAAAAAGGCCGGGTGTGAGTATCTTGCTCAAGTATTTGTCTCTGGATATCGTGTCACTCATGGTCGTGAAATTGCCGGATGACTTCATGGGAAATGGACGAGGCTTACTCTCTGGGGTTCCGGCCCCGTCCAAAGAGTTTGGGGTCATTCTGGGGATGGAAGAAGTCCGTTTTTTTTGTTGTTGTTGATTTGTTTCCTTTTGTGTTTCAACCTCAGATGTACCATCTAATGAGGGATTCCAGAGTAGAGCCCTTTGGAGGAGCGACTGGGCAACCAGAAATCTGGTAAAAATTGGGGCCTAGGGACTTGTCAAGCCCATTATGACATCTAATGATCCAGCCACTGAGAGGAATTCCTAGAGGACATGACCCACGCTGAGGTCACAATGTGTGTTTATGCTCTCGTCGCACTCAAGAATGGGCGGGGCCTCATTGTGAATACTTTTTTCTCCTACACTGAACGTTGGACAACATGCCAACCACAAGGTTTCTTGCCATGGGTCAGGAAGAGTTATGATTTCTGCATCACAGTCACCCGTGGGCAGTGATTGGAGATAAGGTCTAGGTTCTGAAGACTGAAAACTGAGGTAGGGAAGAGATGATGACATAAGGCCATGGCGGGTCTGATGTGCTCAGTGTGCGGTCAGCTGTCTGGGAGTTGGTCAAAAGGTCTGGGCTCCGGTTGTGTCAGACAGTGCATTAGTGCCCAGGTTAGACTATATAATTTGGGTAGAGGCGAGTGCTGTGTAGCTTTATCCTCATTTAAGCTGCCTGGGCAGCTCATTAGGCAATATATTTTTTCTAGAGGGCAGGCAGAGTGCTTCATTGTCGGTCCGGAATTGCCAAATTTGAGGGCTTCGGGGCCAGGAGAGTGAGGACGGAAGACTGAGAACACAAGCTAGACTTCGGATTCAGGGTGAGGGCACGGCAGGTACCCCCTGCAGATTTGAACCAATATCTCATGCATCTAAAGTCAGGGCGAGGATCAGACGTTGGCTCAGTTTGGAGTTTCTGTGCATGACGGCCCCTTCATGAAGGGAGCGGAATCTCGAGGCCATGGAGGTTTTCCACGTTGGGAGATGTGGGATGCCCCCTTCAAGGATTCCTTCTGCGGGACAATTGAGACCTGTTGGACAGCTCCAGGACATCCCATATGGAATGAAACCAGAGCACCGTTCGAGGATGGATGCCTGGGAAGTCCGCCTCGGATTCCAAATGCCTCCTAGCAACGAGACAGTTTAGATCCAATGGATCTGCGGGAGCAACCGGGGTGGCTGAGTTGAAATGGACTTTCCTGAGGATGGAGCGCAATGTGTGTTTGTGTCCATGGGAGCCTTGGAATGGGGCGGTGGCACCGGGACCCTGAAGTATTCTCCTAAGCTTTTGACATAGCTCCAATGCACATGTTTCCTTGTGGAGACGAGATTTGTTCTGATGCGTGCCTCAGGAAATCCCCTCTGCTGGTATTGGAATCCAGGCTTTTGAGGAGACATGCCTGTAAAGCAAAGCAATGGATCCGATAATGGCCTCGGGTCCTGTCTGGTTCATTCTTCTTCTCTGGGGACATCCATCTATGGTATGAGTGGAGGCAGATGCTCAGCTGGTATCAACCGCCCTTTTTTGTCCCGGGCGACCTGCACGATTGGGATGGCCTCAGGGACTTTGGATGGTTCTCCTAATTTGTGCGATTTTTGACAATGGAATGGGCAGAATTCCCATGGAATGGGTAGGCGCAGTCCTAATGTGTGACTCCAGGGGCCCCAGCCTGGAGGGAGTGTGGCCCAGGACTTTGAGGACAGAAGTCTGAAAACACAAACTCACCTTATGTTTGGGGACGTAGGTATGGCAGGCCCAATCTACAAACCATGAGAAGAACTCTTCAGGATCTGAAGAATGAGCGAGTCTGAGGCTCTTGCTCAGGCTTTTGTCTCTGGATTTTGTATCAGCGATGGCCGTGGAATGTTGGGGAGGCATCATGGGCCATGCACGAATCTTCCTCCTTGTGGATTTGGCACGATCCCAATTGTTTTTCGTCAATCTGTGGGTTGGGAGGACTCCTTTCAGGTTTGTAAACTCAGGTATCCCACCAAAAGAGGAATTCCAAAGCAGAGCCCTGGGGAAGAGTGAAGGGACAACCCGAACTATGGTTAAAAATTGGGGCCTAGGGGCATGGCAAGCCCAATATGCTGTCTCTTCATCCAGCCACTGAGAGGCCTTACCTGAGGACTGGGCTCAGGCTGAGGGTCACAATGTGTGTTTGTGACCAATGTGGCCTGCAAGCATGGGCTGGGCTTCATGGGCCACACTGGTTCCAACTACACTGAACGTTGGACAACCTTCCAAACACAAGGTTTCTTGCCATGGGGAAAGAGCTCTGATTTCTGCATCATTTTCAAACCAGGGCAGTGATTGGAGATCAGGTCTAGGTTCTGAAGCCTGGAAACCGAGGTTGAGAAGAGATGACGACCTAAGGCCATGGCGGGTCCGATGTGCTAAGTGTGCGGCCAGCTGTCTGGGTGGGGCCAGGAGGTCCAGGCTCAGGCCGGGTCAGAAAGTGCAATAGGGCCCAGGTCAGTCTATATATTTGGGGTACACCCGGATGGCGTGCAGGTTGATCCTCATTTGGGGTTTCTGGGTAGCCCCAGAGGGCAATGTTTTTCTTCTGAAGGGCAGGCAGAGTGCGGCATTGTAGTTCTGGATTGCCAAACAGGAGGGCTTGTGGGCTAGTAGTCTGAGGACGGAAGTCTGAGAACCCAAACTAGGCTAAGGTTTCTGGGTGAGGATATGGCAGGCACAATCTACAGACCTCAATCGAGATCTCGTGCACCTGAAGTCAGGGCAAGGATCAGACGATCGCTCAGGTTGGACTTTCTGTCCCTTATGGCCCCTTCTTGAAGGGGGGGTGGATCACGAGGCCATGGGGGTTTTCCCACGTTGGGAATTCTGAGAAGCTCCAAACTGCAAAGATTCTTCTGCAGGACAATTGAGACCTGTTGGTTGGCTCCAGGCCAACGATTCCGAGCAGGGTTCAAAGGATGGATGTCTGGGTAGCCCACCTCGCATTCCAATTGTCTCCAAGCAACAAGAAAGGTTAGATCTGCTGGATGAGGGGGGAGCAACCGAGGAGGCTGAGTTGAAATGGACTCTCCTGTGGATGTGTCCTATTATGTTTTTGTGTCTATGGAGACCTTGGAATGAAGCGGTGGCACTGGGGCCCTGAAGGGTTCTCCTAAACAGAGGCTTTGACACAGCTCCACCGTGCATGTTTCCCATGTGTAGATGAGATTTGTTCTGATGGGTGAGTGAAGAAACAGCCATATGCTGGTATTGAAATCCAGGCCTCTGAGGAGAGATGCCTGGAAAACAAAGCAATGGATCCTATTAGTGCCTAGGGACCTGTTCGTTCCTTTTTACCTCTGGGGACATCAGTCTACTGGTCTGAGTGCAGGTAGGTGCTCAGATGGGCTCAGATTGCCCCTGTTTGTCCTGGGAAGCCACAACTATTGGGATGGCCACAGGGACTTTGGAGATTTATCCTATTAGTAGGGTTGTGGCCAATGGACTGGGCACATACAATTCCCTTGGAAAGGGCAAGTACAGTCCTCAGGTTTGGCTCCAGAGGCCTGAGCCTGTAGGTTGTTTAGGCCATGGCTGTTTGGACAGTTGTCTGAAAACACCAAATCGGCTTATGTTTCGGGTCATAGGTATGGCAGGACTGATCTACAGACCATGAGGTGAACATTCGGGATTTCAAAGAAGGGCGAGTGTGAGGCTGTTGCTTAAGTTTTTGTCTCTGGATATCGTGTCACTCATGGTGGTGGAATTTCTAGGTGACTTCATGGGAAATGGTCGAGTCTTACTCTCTGGTGGTTTGGCCCCGTCCAAAGAGTTTGGGGTAATTCTGTGGGCTGGAAGAAGTCCGTTTTTTTTTTCTTGTTGTTGTGGTTTCTTTTTTAACCTCAGGTGTCCCACCAAATGAGGGATTCCAGAGTAGAGCGCTGGGGAGGGGCGACTGGACTTTCAGAAATCTGGTTAAAAATTGGGGCCTAGGGACATGTCAAGCCCATTGTGACATCTAATGGTCTTGCTACTGAGGGAATTACTAGAGGGCAGGACTCATGCTGAGGGTCACAATGCGTGTGTATGCCCTCGTCGCACTCAAGAATGGGCGGGGCCTCAAGGTGAATGCGGGTTTCTCCTACAGTGAACGTTGGACAATGTGCCAACCGTAAGGGTTCTTGCCATGGGTAAGGAGGAGTTCTGATTTCTGAATCACACTGAACCATGGGCAGTGATTGGAGATAAGGTCTCGGTTCTGAAGTCTGAAAACTGAAGTAGGGAAGAGATGATGACCTAAGGCCATTCCGGGTTTTATGTGCTCAGTGTGCGGTCAGCTTTCTGGGTGTTGGTCAGTAGGTCCGGTCTCAGGTTGTGTTCGACAGTGCATTAGTGCCCAGTTTAGACTATATAATTTGGTTAAAGTCGAGTGCTGTGTAGGTTTATCCTCATTTAAGGTGCCTGGGCAGCTCATGAGGGAATAATTTTTTTTCTAGAGGGCAGACAGAGTGCTGCATTGTGGGTGCGGATTTGCCAAACTTGAGGGCCTCGGGGCCAGGAGTGTGAGGACAGAAGTCTGAGTAGACAAGCTAGACTTGCGTTTCAGGGCCAGGGCACGGGAGGTACCCCCTGCAGATCTGAACCAATATCTCATGCATCTGAAGTCAGGGAGAGATCAGACGTGGCACAGGTTGAAGTTTCTGTGCATGACGACCGCTTCATGAAGGGAGCTGAATCTAGAGGCAATTGATGTTTTCCCAAGTTTGGAGTTGTGGGACAATTGAGAACTGTTGGACAGCTCCAGGACATCCCATATGGAATGACTCCAGAGCACCGTTCGAGGATGGATGCCATGAGAAGAACTCTTCAGGATATGAAGAAAGTGCGAGTCTGAGGCGCTTGCTCAGATTTTTGTCTCTGGATTTTGTATCAGCGATGGCACAATCTACAGACCTGAATCGAGATCTCGTGCATCTGAAGTCAGGGCGAGGATCAGACGATCGCTCAAGTTGGTGTTTCTGTCCCTGATGGCCCCTTCACGAAGGGGCGGCATCACGAGGCCATGGGGGTTATCCCACGATGGGATTTGTGAGAAGCTCCAAACTGCAAAGTGTCTTCTGCAGGACAATTGAGACCTGTTGTTTGGCTCCAGGCCAATGTTTCTGAGCAGGGTTCTATGGATGCAAGACTGGGTAGCCCACCTCGCATTCCAATTGTCTCCTAGAAACAAGACAGGTTAGATCTGCTGGATCTGGGGGAGCAACCGAAGAGGCTGAGTTGAAATGGACTCTCCTATGGATGGGTCCTAATGTGCTTTTGTGTCTATTGAGACCTTGGAATGAAGCGGTGAAACTGGGGCCCTGAAGGGTTCTCCTAAACAGAGGCTTTGACACAGCTCCAACGTGCAATTTTCCCATGTGTAGATGAGATGTTTTCTGATGGGTGAGTCAAGAAACAGCCATTGCTAGTTTTGAAATCCAGGCCTCTGAGGAGAGATGCCTGGACCCAAAGCAATGGATATTATTAGTGCCTAGGGGCCTGTTCTTTCCTTTTTACCTCTGGGGACATCTGTCTATGGGTCTGAGTACAGGTAGGTGCTCAGATGGGCTCAGATTGCCCCTGTTTTACCTGGGAAGCCACCACTAATGAGATGGATCAGGGACTTTGGAGGTTTATCCTATTAGAAGGGATGTGGCCATTGGAATGGGCACACAAAATTCCCTTGGAGAGGGCAAGTACAGTCCTCAGGTTTGGCTCCAGGGGCCTGAGCCTGTAGGTTGTGTAGGCCAGGGCTGTTTGGACAGTTGTCTGAAAACACAAACTTGGCTTATGTTTCAGGTCATAGGTATGGCAGGACTTATCTACAGACCATGAGGAGAACTTTTCGGGATTTGAGAAAAGGGCGAGTGTGAGGCTCTTGCTCAAGTTTTTGTCTCTGGATATCGTGTCACTCATGGTCGTGGAAATTCTGGGTGACTACATGGGAAATGGACGAGTCTTACTCCCTGGTGGTTTGGCCCAGTCCAAAGCGTTTGGGGTCACTCTGTGGGATGGAAGAAGTCTGTTTTTTTTTTTTTGATGTTGTTTTCTTTTTAATCTCAGGTGTCCCACCAAATGTGGGATTCCAGAGTAGAGGCCTGGGGGGGGGTGGCTGGACAATCAGAAATCTGGTTAAAAATTGGGGCCTAGGGACATGTCAAGCCCATTATGACATCTAATGTTCCAGCCACTGAGAGGACTTACTAGAGGACAGGACTCATGCTGAGGGTCACAATGCGTGTTTATACCCTTGTCGCACTCAAGAATGGGCGGGGCCTCAGGGTGAATGCTGGTTTCTCCTACACTGAACGTTGGACGACGTGCCAACCACAAGGTTTCTTACCATGGGTAAGGAGTTGTTCTGATTTCTGCATCACACTCACCCCTGGGCAGTGATTGGAGATAATGTCTCGGTTCAGAGGCCTGAAAACTGAGGTAGGGAAGAGATGATGACCTAAGGCCATGGCGGGTCTTATGTGCTCAGTGTGCGGTCTGCTTTCCGGGTGTTGGTCAGGAGGTCCGGGCTCAGGTTTTGTCCGACAGTGCATTAGTGCCCAGGTTAGACTATATAATTTGGGTGAAGTCGAGTGCTGTGGAGGTTTATCCTCATTGAAAGTGCCTGGGCAGCTCATGAGGCAATAATTTTTTTCTAGAGGGCAAGCAGAGTGCTGCATTGTGGGTCCGGAATTGCCAAACTTGAGGGCTTCGGGGCCAGGAGTGTAGGGCAGAAGTCTGAGAAGACAAGCTAGACTTGGGTTTCAGGGCGAGGGCACGGCAGGTACCCCCTGCAGATCTGAACCAATACTCATGCATCTGAATTCAGGGCGAGGATCAGACGTTGGCTCAGGTTGGAGTTTCCGTGCATGACGGCCGCTTCATGAAGGGAGTGGAATCTCGAGGCCATTGAGGTTTTCCCACGTTGGGAGTTGTGGGATGCCCCCTTCAAGGATTCTTTCTGCGGGACAATTGAGACCTGTTGGACAGCTCCAGGACATCCCATATGGAATGACTCCAGAGCACCATTCGAGGATGGATGCCTGGGAAGCTCGCCTCGCATTCCAATTGTCTCATAGCAACAAGACAGTTTAGATCTGATGGCTCTGCGGGAGCAACCGGGGTGTCTGAGTTGAAATGGACTTTCCTGAGGATGGGTCCTAATGTGTTTTTGTGTCCCTGAGGGCCTTGGAATGGGGCGGTGGCACCGGGACCCTGACGTACTCTCCTATGCTTTGGACATGTCTCCCATTCACAGGTTTCCTTGTGGAGACGAGATGAGTTCTGATGGGTGCCTCACCAAAACCCCTATGCTTGTATTGGAATCAGGCTTTTGAGGAGACATGCCTGTAAACCAAGGCAATGGATCCTATTATAGCCTAGGGTCCTGTCTGGTTCAATCTTCACCTCTGGGGACATCCATTTATGGTATGAGTGGAGGTAGATTATCAGCTGGTGTCAGACAGCCCTTGTTTGTTCCGGGCGACCTACACGATTGGGATGGCCTCAGGGACTTTGGATGTTTCTCCTAATTTGTACGATTTTGGACAATGGAATGGGCACAATTCCCATGAATTGGTAGGCACAGTCCTAATGTGTGGTTCCAGGGGCCCCAGCCTGGACGGTGTGTGGCCCTGGACTTTGAAGACAGAAGTCTGAAAACACAAACTCAGCTTAGGTTTGGGGATGTAGGTATGGCAGGCCCGATCTACAAACTATGAGAAGAACTCGTCAGGATATGAAGAAAGTGCGAGTGTGAGGCGCTTGCTCTGGTTTTTGTCTCTGGATTTTGTATCAGCGATGGCACAATCTACAGACCTGAATCGAGATCTCGTGCATCTGAAGTCAGGGCGAGGAACAGACGATCGCTCAAGTTGGTGTTTCTGTCCCTGATGGCCCCTTCACGAAGGGGCAGCATCACGAGGCCATGGAGGTTTTCCCAAGATGGGATTTGTGAGAAGCTCCAAACTGCAAAGTGTCTTCTGCAGGACAATTGAGACCTGTTGTTTGGCTACAGGCCAAAGATTCTGAGCAGGGTTCTAAGGATGCATGGCTTGGTAGCCCACTTCGCATTCCAATTGTCTCCTAGAAACAAGACAGGTTAGATCTGCTGGATCTGGGGGAGCAACCGAGGAGGCTGAGTTGAAATGGACTCTCCTATGGATGGGTCCTAATGTGCTTTTGGGTCTATGGAGACCTTGGAATGAAGCGGTGGCACTGGGGCCCTGAAGGGTTCTCCTAAACAGAGGCTTTGACACAGCTCCAACGTGCAAGTTTCCCTTGGGTAGATGAGATGTTTTCTGATGGGTGAGTCAAGAAACAGCCATATGCTGGTTTTGAAATCCAGGCCTCTGAGTAGAGATGCCTGGAAACCAAAGCAATGGATCTGATTAGTGCCTAGGGGCCTGTTCTTTCCTTTTTACCTCTGGGGACATCTGTCTATGGGTCTGAGTACAGGTAGGTGCTCAGATGGGCTCAGATTGCCCCTGTTTTACCTGGGAAGCCACCACTAATGAGATGGATCAGGGACTTTGGAGGTTTATCCTATTAGAAGGGATGTGGCCATTGGAATGGGCACACAAAATTCCCTTGGAGAGGGAAAGTACAGTCCTCAGGTTTGGCTCCAGGGGCCTGAGCCTGTAGGTTGTGTAGGCCAGGGCTGTTTGGACAGTTGTCTGAAAACACAAACTTGGCTTATGTTTCTGGTCATACGTATGGCAGGACTTATCTACAGACCATGAGGAGGACATTTCGGGATTTAAGAAAAGGGCGAGTGTGAGGCTCTTGCTCAAGTTTTTGTCTCTGGATATCGTGTCACTCATGGTCGTGAAATTTCTGGGTGACTTCATGGGAAATGGACGAGTCTTACTCCCTGGTGGTTTGGCCCAGTCCAAAGCGTTTGGGGTCACTCTGTGGGATGGAAGAAGTCCGTTTTTTTTTTTGATGTTGTTTTCCTTTTAACCTCAGGTGTCCCACCAAATGAGGGATTCCAGAGTAGAGCCCTGGGGGGGGGTGACTGGACAATCAGAAATCTGGTTAAAAATTGGGGCCTAGGGACATATCAAGTTCATTATGACATCTAATGGTCCAGTCCCTGAGCGGACTTACTAGAGGACAGGACTCATGCTGAGGGTCACAATGCGTGTTTATGCCCTTGTCGCACTCAAGAATGGGCGGGGCCTCAGGGTGAATGCTGGTTTCTCCTACACTGAATGTTGGACGACGTGCCAACCACAAGGTTTCTTACCATGGGTAAGAAGGTGTTCTGATTTCTGCATCACACTCACCCCTGGGCAGTGATTGGAGATAATGTCTCGGTTCTGAGGCCTGAAAACTGAGGTAGGGAAGAGATGATGACCTAAGGCCATGGCAGGTCTTATGTGCTCAGTGTGCGGTCTGCTTTCCGGGTGTTGGTCAGGAGGTCCGGGTTCAGGTTGTGTCCGACAGTGCATTAGTGTCCAGGTTAGACTATATAATTTGGGTGAAGTCGAGTGCTGTGGAGGTTTATCCTCATTGAAGGTGCCTGGGCAGCTCATGAGGCAATAATTTTTTTCTAGAGGGCAGGTAGAGTGCTGCATTGTGTGTCCGGAATTGCCAAACATGAGGACATCGGGGCCAGGAGTGTGAGGACGGAAGTCTGAGAAGACAAGCTAGACTTGGGTTTCAGGGCGAGGGCATGGCAGGTACCCCCTGCAGATCTGAACCAATACTCATGCATCTGAATTCAGGGCGAGGATCAGACGTTGGCTCAGGTTGGAGTTTCCGTGCATGACGGCCGCTTCATGAAGGGAGCGGACTCTCGAGGCCATTGAGGTTTTCAGACGTTGGGAGTTGTGGGATGCCCCCTTCAAGGAATCCTTCTGCGGGACAATTGAGACCTGTTGGACAGCTCCAGGTCATCCCATATGGAATGACTCCAGAGCACTATTCGAGGATGGATGCCTGGGAAGCCCGCCTCGCATTCCAATTGTCTCCTAGCAACTAGACAGTTTAGATATGATGGCTCTGCGGGAGCAACCGGGGGGGCTGAGTTGAAATGGACTTTCCTGAGGATGGGTCCTAATGTGTTTTTGTGTCCCTGAGGCCTTGGAATGGGGCGGTGGCACCGGGACCCTGAAGTACTCTCCTATGCTTTGGACATGGCTGCCATTCACAGGTTTCCTTGTGGAGACGAGATGAGTTCTGATGGGTGCCTCAGCAAAACCCCTATGCTCGTATTGGAATCAGGCTTTTGAGGACACATGCCTGTAACCCAAAGCAATGGATCCTATTATGGCCTAGGGTCCTGTCTGGTTCAATCTTCTCCTCTGGGGACATCCATTTATGGTATGAGTGGAGGTAGATTATCAGCTGGTGTCAGACAGCCCTTGTTTGTTCCGGGCGACCTACACGATTGGGATGGCCTCAGGGACTTTGGAGGTTTCTCCTAATTTGTACGATTTTGGACAATGGAATGGGCAGAATTCCCATGAATTGGTAGGCACAGTCCTAATGTGTGGATCCAGAGGCCCCAGCCTGGACGGTGTGTGGCCCTGGACTTTGAGGACAGAAGTCTGAAAACACAAACTAAGCTTAGGTTTGGGGATGTAGGTATGGCAGGCCCGATCTACAAACCATAAGAAGAACTCTTCAGGATATGAAGAAAGTGCGAGTGTGAGGCGCTTGCTCAGGTTTTTGTCTCTGGATTTTGTATCAGCGATGGCACAATCTACAGACCTGAATCGAGATCTCGTGCATCTGAAGTCAGGGCGAGGCACAGACGATCGCTCAAGTTGGTGTTTCTGTCCCTGATGGCCCCTTCACGAAGGGGCGGCATCACGAGGCCATGGGGGTTTTCCCACGATGGGATTTGTGAGAAGCTCCAAACTGCAAAGTATATTCTGCAGGACAATTCAGACCTGTTGTTTGGCTCCAGGCCAATGATTCTGAGCAGGATTCTAAGGATGCATGGCTTGGTAGCCCACCTCGCATTCCAATTGTCTCCTAGAAACAAGACAGGTTAGATCTGCTGGATCTGGGGGAGCAACCGAGGAGGCTGAGTTGAAATGGAATCTCCTATGGATGGGTCCTAATGTGCTTTTGGGTCTATGGAGACCTTGGAATGAAGCGGTGGCACTGGGGCCCTGAAGGGTTCTCCTAAACAGAGGCGTTGACACAGCTCCAACGTGCAAGTTTCCCTTGGGTAGATGAGATGTTTTCTGATGGGTGAGTCAAGAAACAGCCATATGCTGGTTTTGAAATCCAGGCCTCTGAGTAGAGATGCCTGGAAACCAAAGCAATGGATCTGATTAGTGCCTAGGGGCCTGTTCTTTCCTTTTTACCTCTGGGGACATCTGTCTATGGGTCTGAGTACAAGTAGGTGCTCAGATGGGCTCAGATTGCCCCTGTTTTACCGGGGAAGCCACCACTAATGAGATGGATCAGGGACTTTGGAGGTTTATCCTATTAGAAGGGATGTGGCCATTGGAATGGGCACACAAAATTCCCTTGGAGAGGGCAAGTACAGTCCTCAGGTTTGGCTCCAGGGGCCTGAGCCTGTAGGTTGTGTAGGCCAGGGCTGTTTGGACAGTTGTCTGAAAACACAAACTTGGCTTATGTTTCTGGTCATACGTATGGCAGGACTTATCTACAGACCATGAGGAGGACATTTCGGGATTTAAGAAAAGGGCGAGTGTGAGGCTCTTGCTCAAGTTTTTGTCTCCGGATATCGTGTCACTCATGGTCGTGAAATTTCTGGGTGACTTCATGGGAAATGGACGAGTCTTACTCCCTGGTGGTTTGGACCAGTCCAAAGCGTTTGGGATCACTCTGTGGGATGAAAGAAGTCCGGTTTTTTTTTTTTATTTGATGTTGTTTTCCTTTTAACCTCAGGTGTCCAACCAAATGAGGGATTCCAGAATAGAGCCCTGGGGGGGGGTGACTGGACAATCAGAAATCTGGTTAAAAATTGGGGCCTAGGGACATATAAAGCCCATTATGACATCTAATGGTCCAGTCCCTGAGCGGACTTACTAGAGGACAGGACTCATGCTGAGGGTCACAATGCGTCATTATGCCCTTGTCACACTCAAGAATGGGCGGGACCTCAGGGTGAATGCTGGTTTCTCCTACACTGAACGTTGGACGACGTGCCAACCACAAGGTTTCTTACCATGGGTAAGAAGTTGTTCTGATTTCTGCATCACACTCACCCCTGGGCAGTGATTGGAGATTATGTCTCGGTTCTGAGGCCTGAAAACTGAGGTAGGGAAGAGATGATGACCTAAGGCCATGGCAGGTCTTATGTGCTCAGTGTGCGGTCTGCTTTCCGGGTGTTGGTCAGGAGGTCCGGGCCAGGTTGTGTCCGACAGTGCATTAGTGCCCAGGTTAGACTATATAATTTGGGTGAAGTCGAGTGCTGTGTAGGTTTACCCTCATTTAAGTTGCCTGGGCAGCTCATGAGGCAATAATTTTTTTCTAGAGGGCAGGCAGAGTGCTGCATTGTGTGTCCGGAATTGCCAAACATGAGGACTTCGGGGCCAGGAGTGTGAGGACGGAAGTCTGAGAAGACAAGCTAGACTTGGGTTTCAGGGCGAGGGCAAGGCACTTACCCCCTGCAGATCTGAACCAATACTCATGCATCTGAATTCAGGGCGAGGATCAGACGTTGGCTCAGTTTGGAGTTTCCGTGCATGACGGCCGCTTCATGAAGGGAGCAGAATCTCGAGGCCATTGAGGTTTTCCCACGTTGGGAGTTGTGGTATGCCCCCTTCAAGGATTCCTTCTGCGGGACAATTGAGACCTGTTGGACAGCTCCAGGACATCCCATATGGAATGACTCCAGAGCACTATTCGAGGATGGATGCCTGGGAAGCCCGGCTCGCATTCCAATTGTCTCCTAGCAACAAGACAGTTTAGATCTGATGGCTCTGCGGGAGCAACCGGGGGGGCTGAGTTGAAATGGACTTTCCTGAGGATGGGTCCTAATGTGTTTTTGTGTCCCTGAGGGCCTTGGAATGGGGCGATGGCACCGGGACCCTGAAGTACTCTCCTATGCTTTGGACATGGCTCCCATTCACAGGTTTCCTTGTGGAGACGAGATGAGTTCTGATGGGTGCCTCAGCAAAACCCCTATGCTCGTATTGGAATCAGGCTTTTGAGGAGACATGCCTGTAAACCAAGGCAATGGATCCTATTATAGCCTAGGGTCCTGTCTGGTTCAATCTTCTCCTCTGGGGACATCCATTTATGGTATGAGTGGAGGTAGATTATCAGCAGGTGTCAGACAGCCCTTGTTTGTTCCGGGCGACCTACACGATTGGGATGGCCTCAGGGACTTTGGAGGTTTCTCCTAATTTGTACGATTTTGGACAATGGAATGGGCAGAATTCCCATGAATTGGTAGGCACAGTCCTAATGTGTGGCTCCAGAGGCCCCAGCCTGGACGGTGTGTGGCCCTGGACTTTGAGGACAGAAGTCTGAAAACACAAACTCAGCTTAGGTTTGGGGATGTAGGTATGGCAGGCCCAATCTACAAACCATGAGAAGAACACTTCAGGATATGAAGAAAGTGCGAGTCTGAGGCGCTTGCTCAGGTTTTTGTCTCTGGATTTTTTATCAGCGATGGCACAATCTACAGACCTGAATCGAGATCTCGTGCATCTGAAGTCAGGGCGAGGATCAGACGATAGCTCAAGTTGGTGTTTCTGTCCCTGATGGCCCCTTCACGAAGGGGCGGCATCACGAGGCCATGGGGGTTTTCCCACGATGGGATTTGTGAGAAGCTCCAAATTGCAAAGTGTCTTTTGCAGGACAATTGAGACCTGTTGTTTGGCTCCAGGCCAATGATTCTGAGCAGGGTTCTAAGGATGAATGGCTGGGTAGCCCACCTCGCATTCCAATTGTCTTCTAGACACAAGACAAGTAGATCTGCTGAATCTCTGGGAGCAAGCGAGGAGGCTGATTTGAAATGGACTCTCCTATGGATGGGTCCTAATGTGCATTTGTGTCTATGGAGACCTTGGAATGAAGCGGTGGCACTGGGGCCCTGAAGGGTTCTCCTAAACATGGCTTTGACACAGCTCCAACGTGCAATTTCCCATGGGTAGATGATATGTTTTCTGATGGGTGAGTCTAGAAAGAGCCATATGCTGGATTTGAAATCCAGGCCTCTGAGGAGAGATGCCTGGAAACCAAAGCAATGGATATGATTAGTGCCTAGGGGCCTGTTCATTTCTTTTTACCTCTGGGGACATCTGTCTATGGGTCTGAGTACAGGTAGGTGCTCAAATGGGCTCAGATTGCCCCTGTTTTACCTGGGAAGCCACCACTAATGAGATGGATCAGGGACTTTGGAGGTTTATCCTATTAGAAGGGATGTGGCCATTGGAATGGGCACACAAAATTCCCTTGGAGAGGGCAAGTACAGTCCTCAGGTTTGGCTCCAGGGGCCTGAGCCTGTAGGTTGTGTAGGCCAGGGCTGTTTGCACAGTTGTCTGAAAACACAAACTTGGCTTATGTTTCAGGTCATAGGTATGGCAGGACTTATCTACAGACCATGAGGAGAACATTTCGGGATTTGAGAAAAGGGCGAGTGTGAGGCTCTTGCTCAAGTTTTTGTCTCTGGATATCGTGTCACTCATGGTCTTGAAATTTCTGGGTGACTTCATGGGAAATGGACGAGTCTTACTCCCTGGTGGTTTCGCCCAGTCCAAAGCGTTTGGGGTCACTCTGTGGGATGGAAGAAGTCCGTTTTGTTTTTTTTTTTGATGTTGTTTTCTTTTTAACCTCAGGTGTCCCACCAAATGAGGGATTCCAGAGTGAGCCCTGGGGGGGGAGTGACTGGACAATCAGAAATCTGGTTAAAAATTGGGGCCTAGGGACATATCAAGCCCATTATGACATCTAATGTTCAAGTCCCTGAGAGGACTTACTAGAGGACAGGACTCATGCTGAAGGTCACAATGCGTGTTTATGCCCTTGTCGCACTCAAGAATGGGCGGGGCCTCAGGGTGAATGCTGGTTTCTCCTACACTGAACGTTGGATGACGTCCAACAACAAGGTTTCTTACCATGGGTAAGAAGGTGTTCTGATTTCTGCATCACACTCACCCCTGGGCAGTGATTGGAGATAATGTCTCGGTTCAGAGGCCTGAAAACTGAGGTAGGGAAGAGATGATGACCTAAGGCCATGGCGGGTCTTATGTGCTCAGTGTGCGGTCTGCTTTCCGGGTGTTGGTCAGGGGGTCCGGATCTCAGGTTGTGTCCCACAGTGCATTAGTGCCCAGGTTAGACTATATAATTTGGGTGAAGTCGAGTGCTGTGGAGGTTTATCCTCATTGAAGTTGTCTGGGCAGCTCATGAGGCAATAATTTTTTCTAGAGGGCAAGCAGAGTGCTGCATTTGGTCCGGTATTGCCAAAGTTGAGGGCTTCGGGGCCAGGAGTGTGATGACGGAAGTCTGAGAAAACAAGCTAGACTTGGGTTTCAGGGCGAGGGCACGGCAGGTACCCCCTGCAGATCTGAACCAATACTCATGCATCAGAAGTCAAGGCGAGGATCAGACGTTGGCTACGGTTGGAGTTTCCGTGCATGACGGCCGCTTCATGAAGGGAGTGGAATCTCGAGGCCATTGAGGTTTTCCCACGTTGGGAGTTGTGGGATGCCCCCTTCAAGGATTCCTTCTGCGGGACAATTGAGACCTGTTCGACAACTCCAGGACATCCCATATGGAATGAAACCAGAGCACCGTTCGAGGATGGATGCCTGGGATGCCCGCCTCGCATTCCAATTGTCTCCTAGCAACAAGACAGTTTAGATCTGATGGCTCTGCGGGAGCAACCGGGGTGGCTGAGTTGAAATGGACTTTCCTGAGGATGGGTCCTAATGTGTTTTTGTGTCCCTGAGGGCCTTGGAATGGGGCGGTGGCACCGGGACCCTGAAGTACTCTCCTATGCTTTGGACATGGTTCCCATGCACAGGTTTTCTTCTGGAGATGAGATGAGTTCTGCTGGATGCCTCAGCAAAACCCCTATGCTCGTATTGGAATCAGGCTTTTGAGGAGACATGCCTGTAAACCAGGCAATGGATCCTATTATGGCCTAGGGCCCTGTCTGGTTCAATCTTCTCCTCTGGGGACATCCATTTATTGTATGAGTGGAGGTAGATTATCAGCTGGTGTCAGACAGCCCTTGTTTGTTCCGGGCGACTAACACTATTGGGATGGCCTCAGGGACTTTGGAGGTTTCTCATAATTTGTACGATTTTGGACAATGGAATGGGCAGAATTCCCATGGATTGGTAGGCACAGTCCTAATGTGTGGCTCCAGGCGCCCCAGCCTGGAGGGAGTGTGGCCCAGGACTTTGAGGACAGAAGTCTGAAAACACAAACTCAGCTTAGGTTGGGGACGTAGGTATGGCAGGCCCGATCTACAGACCATGAGAAGAACTCTTCAGGCTATGAAGAAAGTGCGAGTCTGAGGCGCTTGCTCAGGTTTTTGTCTCTGGATTTTGTATCAGCGATGGCACAATCTACAGACCTGAATCGAGATCTCGTGCATCTGAAGTCAGGGCAAGGATCAGAACTTCGCTCAAGTTGGTGTTTCTGTCCCTAATGGCCCCTTCACGAAGTGGAGGGCATCCCGATGCCATGGGGGTTTTCCCACGATGGGATTTGTGAGAAGCTCCAAACTGCAAAGTGTCATCTGCAGGACAATTGAAACCTGTTGTTTGGCTCCAGGCCAATGATTCTGAGCAGGGTTCTAAGGATGAATGGCTGGGTAGCCCACCTCGCATTCCAATTGTCACCTAGACACAAGACAGGTTAGATCTGCTGGATCTGGGGGAGCAACCGAGAAGGATGAGTTGAAATGGACTCTCCTATGGATGGGTCCTAATGTGCTTTTGTGTTGATGGAGACCTTGGAATGAAGCGGTGGCACTGTGGCCCTGAAGGGTTCTCGTTAACAGAGGCGTTGACACAGATCCAACATGCAAGTTTCCCATGGGTAGATGAGATGTTTTGTGATGGGTGAGTCAAGAAAGAGCCGTATGCTGGTTTTGAAATCCAGGCCTCTGAGGAGAGATGCCTGGAAACCAAGAAATGGATCTGATTAGTGCGTAGGGAACTGTTCTTTCCTTTATACGTCTGGGGACATCTGTCTATGGGTTTGAGTACAGGTAGGTGCTCACATGGGCTAAGATTGCCCCTGTTTTACCTGGGAAGCCACCACTAATGAGATGGATCAGGGACTTTGGAGGTTTATCCTATTAAAAGGGATGTGGCCATTGGAATGGGCACACACAATTCCCTTGGAGAGGGCAAGTACAGTCCTCAGGTTTGGCTTCAGGGGCCTGAGCCTGTAGGTTGTGTAGGCCAGGGCTGTTTGGACAGTTGTCTGAAAACACAAACTTGGCTTATGTTTCAGGTCATAGGTATGGCAGGACTTATCTACAGACCATGAGGAGAACATTTCGGGATTTGAGAAAAGGGCGAGTGTGAGGCTCTTGCTCAAGTTTTTGTCTCTGGATATCGTGTCACTCATGGTCTTGAAATTTCTGGGTGACTTCATGGGAAATGGACGAGTCTTACTCCCTGGTGGTTTGGCCCAGTCCAAAGCGATTGGGGTCACTCTTTGGGATGTAGAAGTCCGTTTCATTATTTTATTTTTGATGTTGTTTTCTTTTTAACCTTAGGTGTCCCACCAAATGAGGGATTCCTTAGTAGAGCCCTGGGGGGGGGTGACTGGACAATCAGAAATCTGGTTAAAAATTGGGGCCTAGGGACATATAAAGCCCATTATGACATCTAATGGTCCAGTCACTGAGAGGACTTACTAGAGGACAGGACTCATGCTGAGGGTCACAATGCGTGTTTATGCCCTTGTCGCACTCAAGAATGGGCGGGACCTCAGGGTGAATGCTGGTTTCTCCTACACTGAACGTTGGACAACGTGCCAACCACAAGCTTTCTTACCATGGGTAAGGAGGTGTTCTGATTTCTGCATCACACTCACGCCTGGGCAGTGATTGGAGATAATATCTCGGTTCTGAGGCCTGAAAACTGAGGTAGGGAAGAGATGATGGCCTAAGGCCATGGCGGGTTTTATGTGCTCAGTGTGCGGTCTGCTTTCCGGGTGTTGGTCAGGAGGTCCGGGCTCAGGTTGTGTCCGACAGTGCATTAGTGCCCAGGTTAGACTATATAATTTGGGTAAAGTCGAGTGCTGTGGAGGTTTATCCTCATTGAAGGTGCCTGGGCAGCTCATGAGGCAATAATTTTTTTCTAGAGGGCAGGCAGTGTGCTGCATTGTGGGTCCGGAATTGCCAAACTTGAGGGCTTTGGGGCCAGGAGTGTGAGGATGGAAGTCTGAGAAGACAAGCTAGACTTGGGTTTCAGGGCGAGGGCACTGCAGGTACCCCCTGCAGATCTGAACCAATACTCATGCATCTGAACTCAGGGCGAGGATCAGACGTTGGCTCAGTTTGGAGTTTCCGTGCATGACGGCCGCTTCATGAAGGGAGTGGAATCTCGAGGCCATTGAGGTTTTCCCACGTTGGGAGTTGTGGGATGCCCCCTTCAAGGATTCCTTCTGCGGGACAATTGAGACCTGTTGGACAGCTCCAGGACATCCCATATGGAATGACTCCAGAGCACCGTTCGCGGATGGATGCCTGGGAAGCCCGCCTCGCATTCCAATTGTCTCCTAGCAACAAGACAGTTTAGATCTGATGGCTCTGCGGGAGCAACCGGAGTGGCTGAGTTGAAATGGACTTTCCTGAGGATGGGTCCTAATGTGTTTTTGTGTCCATGAGGGCCTTGAAATGGGGCGGTGGCACCGGGACCCTGAAGTACTCTCCTATGCTTTGGACATGGCTCCCATGCACAGGTTTCCTTGTGGAGACGAGATAAGTTCTGATGGGTGCCTCAGCAAAACCCCTATGCTCGTATTGGAATCAGGCTTTTGAGGAGACATGCCTGTAAACCAAGGCAATGGATCCTATTATGGCTAGGGTCCTGTCTGGTTCAATCTTCTCCTCTGGGGACATCCATTTATTGTATGAGTGGAGGTAGATTATCAGCTGGTGTCAGACAGCCCTTGTTTGTTCTGAGCGACCGACACTATTGGGATGGCCTCAGGGACTTTGGAGGTTTCTCCTAATTAGTACCATTTTGGACAATGGAATGGGCAGATTCCCATGGATTGGTAGGCACAGTCCTCCTGTGTGGCTCCAGGGGCCCCAGCTTGAAGGGTGTGTGGCCCAGGACTTTGAGGACAGAATTCTGAAAACACAAACTGAGCTTAGGTTGGGGACGTAGGTATGGCAGGCCCGATCTACAGACCATGAGAAGAACTCTTCAGGATATGAAGAAAGTGTGAGTGTGAGGCGCTTGCTCAGGTTTTTGTCTCTGGATTATGTATCAGCGATGGCACAATCTACAGACCTTAATCGAAATCTCGTGCATCTGAAGTCAGGGCGAGGATCAGAAGATCGCTCAAGTTGGTGTTTCTGTCCCTGATGGCCCCTTCACGACGTGCAGGGCATCCCGATGCCATGGGGGTTTTCCCACGATGGGATTTGTGAGAAGCTCCAAACTGCAAAGTGTATTCTGCAGGACAATTGAGACCTGTTGTTTGGCTCCAGGCCAATGATTCTGAGCAGGGTTCTAAGGATACATGGCTGGGTAGCCCACCTGCTTCCAATTGTCTCCTAGAAACAAGACAGGTTAGATCTGCTGGATCTGGGGGAGCAAGCGAGGAGGCTGAGTTGAAATGGACTCTCCTATGGATGGGTCCTAATGTGCTTTTATGTCTATGGAGACCTTGGAATGAAGCGATGGCACTGGGGCCCTGAAGGGTTCTCCTAAACAGAGGCTTTGACACAGCTCCAACGTGCAAGTTTCCCATGGGTAGATGAGATGTTTTCTGATGGGTGAGTCAAGAAACAGCCATATGCTGGTTTTGAAATCCAGGCCTCTGAGGAGAGATGCCTGGATACCAAAGCAATGAATATGATTAGTGCCTAGGGGCCTGTTCTTCCCTTTTTTCCCTCTGGGGACATCTGTCTATGGGTCTGAGTACAGGTAGGTGCTCAGATGGGCTCAGATTGCCCCTCTTTTACCTGGGAAGCCACCACTAATGAGATGGATCAGGGACTTTGGAGGTTTATCCTATTAGAAGGGATGTGGCCATTGGAATGGGCACACAAAATTCCCTTGGAGAGGGCAAGTACAGTTTTCATGTTTGGCTCCAGGGGCCTGAGCCTGTAGGTTGTGTAGGCAAGGGCTGTTTGGACAATTGTCTGAAAACACAAACGTGGCTTATGTTTCAGGTCATTGGTGTGGCAGGACTTATCTACAGACCATGAGTAGAACTTTTCGGGATTTGAGAAAAGGGCGAGTGTGAAGCTCTTGCTCAAGTTTTTGTCTCTGGATATCGTGTCACTCATGGTCGTGAAATTTCTGGGTGACTTCATGGGAAATGGACTAGTCTTACTCCCTGGTGCTTTGGCCCAGTCCAAAGGGTTTGGGGTCACTCTCTGGGATGGAAGAAGTCCGCTTTTTTTTTTTTTGATGCTGTTTTCTTTTTAACCTCAGGTGTCCCACCAAATGAGGGATTCCAGAGTAGAGCCCTGGGAGGGGTTGACTGGACAATCAGAAATCTGGTTAAAAATTGGGGCCTAGGGACATATCAAGCCCATTATGACATCTAATGGTACAGTCCCTGAGCGGACTTACTAGAGGACAGGACTCATGCTGAGGGTCACAATGCTTGTTTATGCCCTTGTCGCACTTAAGAATGGGCGGGGCCTCAGGGTGAATGCTGGTTTCTCATACTCTGAACGTTGGACAACGTGCCAACCACAAGGTTTCTTACCATTGGTAAGGAGGTTTTCTGATTTCTGCATCACACTCACCCCTGGGCAGGGGAAGAGATGATGACCTAAGGCCATCGCGGGTCTTATGTGCTCAGTGTGCGGTCTGCTTTCCGGGTGTTGGTCAGGAGGTCCGGGCTCAGGTTGTGTCCGATAGTGCATTGGTGCCCCGTTTAGACTATATAATATGGGTAAAGTCGAGCTGTGGAGGTTTATCCTCATTGAAGGTGCCTGGGCACCTCATTAGGCCAAACTGGTTTCAACTACACTGGACCTTGGACAACATGCCAATCACAAGGTCTCTTGCCATGGGTAAGGTTTCTGATTTCTGCATCATTTTCAATCGTGAGCAGTGATTGGACAAAAGGTATAGGTTCTGAAGCCTGAAAAATCGCAATTGGGAAGAGATGACGATCTAAGGCGATGGCGCGTCTGATATGCTCAGTGTGCTGTCAGCTGCCTGGGTGTTGGTCAGGAGTTTCTGGGTCAGGTTGTGTCAGAGAGTGCATTAGTGCCCAGGTTAGACTATATAATTTGGGTACCTTCGAGTGCCATGTAGGTTTATCCTCATTTGAGGTGCCTGGGCACCTCATTAGGCAAGATATTTTTTCTAGAGGGCAGGCAGTGTGCTGCATTGTGGGTCCGGAATTGCCAAACTTTTGGGTTTCTGGGCCAGGAGTGTGAGGACAGAAGTCTGAGAACACAAGCTAGACTTGAGTTTCAGGCCGAAGGCACAGCTGGTACCCCCTGCATTCGCAACCAAAATCTCAAGCATCTGAAGTCACGGCGAGGATCAGACGTTGGCTCAGGTTGGAGTTTCTTTGCATGACTGCCCCTTCATGAACGGAGCGGAATCTCAAGGCCATGGAGGTTTTCTGACGTGGGAGTGGTGGGATCCCCCTTTCAATTATTCCTTCTGTGTGACAATAGAGACCTGTTGGGCAGCTCCAAGACATCCCATATGGAATGACTCCAGAGCAATTTGGAGGATGGATGCCAGGGAAGACCGCCTCGCAATCCAATTGTCTACTAGCCACAATAGAGTAGAGATCTGATCCCTCTGCGGAGCAACCTGTGTGGCTGAGTTGAAATGGACTTTCCTGAGGATGGGACCTAATGTGTGTTTGTGTCCATGAGGGCCTTGAAATGGGGCAGTGGCACTGGGACCCTGAAGTATTCTCCTAAGCTTTTGACATAGCTCCCATGCACAAGTTTCCTTGTGGAGAGGAGATTTGTTCTGATGGGTGCCTCCGGAAACCCATTATGCTGGTATTGGAATCCAGACTTTTGAAGAGACATGCCTGTAAACCAAAGCAATGTATTCGATTATGGCCTAGGGTCCTGTCTTGTTCATTCTTCTTCTCTGGGGATATTCATCTATGGAATGAGTGGAGGTAGATGCTCACCTGGAGTAAGACCGCCGTTGTTTGTCCCCGGAGACCTACACTATTGGGATGGCCTTGGGGACTTTGGAGAGTTCTCCTAATTAGTACCAATTTGGACAATGGAATGGGCAGAATTCCCATGGATTGGGTAGGCACAGTCCTAATGTGTGGCTTCAGGGGCCCCAGCCTGAGGGTGTGTGGCCCAGGACTTTGAGGACAGATGTTTGAAAACACAAACTCAGCTTAGGTTTGGGGATGTAGGTATGGCAGGCCCAATCTACAAATCATGAGAAGAAATCTTCAGGATATGAAGAAATAGCGAGTCTGAGGCACTTGCTCAGGCTTTTGCATTTGGATTTTATATCAACGATGGCCGTGGAATGTGGGGAGGCCTCATGGGCCATGGACGAATCTTCCTCTCTGTGGATTTGGCCCGATCCCAATTGTTTTTCGTCAATCTGTGGGATGGGAGGTCTCCTTTTAGGTTTATTACCTCAGGTGTCTGAACAAAATAGGAATTCCAAAGCAGAGCCCTTGGAAAGAGTGAAGGGAAAACCCAAACTATGGTTAAAAATTGGGGCCTAGGGGCATGGCAGGCACAATAAGCTGTCTCTTCATCCAGCCACTGAGAGGCCTTACTTGAGGGCTGGGCTCAGGTTGAGGGTCACAGTGTGTGTTTGTGACCAACGTGGCACGCGAGCATGGGCGGGGCCTCATGGGCCACACTGGTTTCAACTACACTGGACATTGGACAACATGCCAATCACAAGGTCTCTTGCCATGGGGAAGGTGTTTTGATTTCTGCATCATTTTCAACCCTGGGCAGTGGTTGGAGATAAGGTCTAGGTTCTGTAGCCTGAAAATCGCAGTTGGGAAGAGATGACGATCTAAGGCGATGGCGCCTCTGATATGCTCAGTGTGCAGTCAACTGCCTGGGTGTTGGTCCGGAGGTTCTGGCTCAGGTTGTGTCAGACAGTGCACTAGTGCCCAAGTTAGACTATATAATTTGGGTACAGTCGAGTGCCCTGTAGGTTTATCCTTATTTGAGGTGCCTGGGCACCTCATTAGGCAAGATATTTTTTCTAGATGGTAGGCAGAGTGCTGCATTGTGGGTCCGGAATTGCCAAAATGGAGGACTTCTGGGCCAAGAGTTTGAGGACAGAAGTCTGAGAACACAAGCTAGACCTGGGATTCAGGCCGAGGGCACGGTAGGTACCCCCTGCATATCGGAAACAATATCTCAACCATCTGAAGTCACGGCGAAGATCAGACGTTGGCTCAGGTTGTAGTTTCTGTGCATGACTGCCCCTTCATGAAAGGAGCGGAATCTCAAGGCCATGGAGCTTTTCCCACGTTGGGAGTTGTGTGATGCCCCCTTCAAGGATTCCTTCTTTGGGACAATTGAGACCTGTTGGGCAGCTCCAGGACATCCCATATGGAATGACTCCAGAGCACGGTTTGAGGATAGATGCCAGGGAAGTCCTCCTCTCATTCCAATTGTCTCCTAGCAACAAGAAAGTTGAGATCAGATGGCTCTGCGGGAGCAACCGGGGTGGCTGAGTTGAAATGGACTTTCCTGAGGATGGGGCCTAAAGTGTGTTTGTGTCCATGAGGGCCTTGGAATGGGGCGGTGGCAACGAGACCCTGAAGCATTCTCCTAAGCTTTTGACATAGCTCCCATGCACAAGTTTCCTTGTGGAGAGGAGTTTTGTTCTTATGGGTGCCTCAGGAAAACCCTTATGCTGGTCTTGGAATCCAGGCTCTTGAGGAGACATGCCTGTAAACCAAAGCAATGGATCCGATTATTGTCTAGGATCCTGTCTGGCTCAATCTTCTTCTCTGGGGATATCCGTCTATGGAATGAGTGGAGGTAGATGCTCACCTGGTGTCAGACTACACTTCTTGTCCCTGGAGACCTACACTATTGGGATTGCCTCGGGACTTTGGAGAATTCTCCCAATTTGTAAGATTTTGGACAATGGAATGGGCAGAATTCCCATGGATTGGGTAGGCACAGTCCGAATGTGTGGCTCCAGGGGCCCCAGCCTTGAGGGTGTGTGGCCCAGGACTTTGAGGACAGAAGTCTGAAAACACAAACTCACCTTATGTTTGGGGACGTAGGTATGGCAGGCGCAATCTATAAACCATGAGAAGAACTCTTCAGGATATGAAGAAAGAGCGAGTCAGAGGCCCTTGCTCAGGCTTTTGTCTCTGGATTTTATATCAACGATGGCCGTGGAATGTGGGGAGGCCTCATGGGCCATGGACGAATCTTCCTTTCTGTGGATTGGGGAGGTCCCAATTATTTTTCGTCAATCTGTTGGATGGGAGGTCTCCGTTCAGGTTTATTACCTCAGGTGTCCGAACAAAAGAAGAATTCCAAAGCAGAGCCCTGGGTAAGAGTGAAGGGACAACCCAAACTATGGTTAAAAATTGGGGCCTAGGGGCATGGCAGGCCCAATAAGCTGTCTCTTCATCCAGCCACTGAGCGGCCTTACTTGAGGACTGGGCTCAGGCTGAGGGTCAAATGTGTGTTTGTGACAAATGTGGCCCGCGAGCATGGGCGGGGCCTCATGGGCCAAACTGGTTTCAACTACACTGGACCTTAGACAACATGCCATTCACAAGGTCTCTTGCCATGGGGAAGGTGTTCTAATTTCTGCATCATTTTCAATCGTGAGCAGTGATTGGACATAAGGAATAGGTTCTGAAGCCTGAAAAATCACAGTTGGGAAGAGATGACGACCTAAGGCGATGGCGCGTCTGATATGCTCAGTGTGCGGCCAGCTGCCTGGGTGTTGGTCAGGAGGTTCTGGCTCAGGTTGTGTCAGACAGTGCATTAGTGCCCAGGTTAGACTATATAATTTGGGTACAGTCGAGTGCCGTGTAGGTTTATCCTCATTTGAGGTGCCTGGGCACCTCATTAGGCAAGATATTTTTTCTAGAGTGCAGGCAGAGTGCTGCATTGTGGGTCCGGAATTGCCAAACTTTTGGGCTTCTGGGCCAGGAGTGTGAGGACAGAAGTCTGAGAACACAAGCTAGACTTGAGTTTCAGGCCGAGGGCACCGCTGGTACCCCCTGCAGTTGCAACCAAAATCTCAAGCATCTGAAGTCACGGCGAGGATCAGACGTTGGCTCAGGTTGGAGTTTCTGTGCATGACTGCCCCTTCATGAACGGAGCCGAATCTCAAGGCCATGGAGGTTTTCCGACGTGGGAGTGGTGGGATGCCCCCTTCAATGATTCCTTCTGTGTGACAATTGAGACCTGTTGGGCAGCTCCAGGACATCACATATGGAATGACTCCAGAGCACCCTTGGAGGATGGATGCCAGGGAAGCCCGCCTCGCAATCCAATTGTCTACTAGCCACAATACAGTTGAGATCGGATCCCTCTGCGGGAGCAACCGGTGTGGCTGAGTTGAAATGGACTTTCCTGATGATGGGCCCTAATGTGTGTTTGTGTCCATGAGGGCCTTGAAATGGGGCAGTGGCACTGGGACCCTGAAGTATTCTCCTAAGCTTTTGACATAGTTCCCATGCACAAGTTTCCTTGTGGAGAGGAGATTTGTTCTGATGGGTGCCTCAGGAAACCCATTATGCTGGTATTGGAATCCTGACTTTTGAAGAGACATGCCTGTAAACCAAAGCAATGTATTCGATTATGGCCTAGGGTCCTGTCTTGTTCATTCTTCTTCTCTGGGGATATTCATCTATGGAATGAGTGGAGGTAGATGCTCACCTGGAGTCAGACCGCCGTTGTTTGTCCCCGGAGACCTACACTATTGGGATGGCCTCGGGGACTTTGGAGAGTTCTCCTAATTAGTACCATTTTGGACAATGGAATGGGCAGAATTCCCATGGATTGGGTAGGCACAGTCCTAATGTGTGGCTTCAGGGGCCCCAGACTGAGGGTGTGTGGCCCAGGACTTTGAGGACAGAAGTCTGAAAACACAAACTCAGCTTAGGTTTGGGGATGTAGGTATGGCAGGCCCAATCTACAAATCATGAGAAGAAATCTTCAGGATATGAAGAAAGAGCGAGTCTGAGGCACTTCCTAGGGTTTTGAATTTGGATTTTATATCAACGATGGCCGTGGAATGTGGGGAGGCCTCAAGGGCCATGGACAAATCTTCCTCTCTGTGGATTTGGCCCGATCCCAATTGTTTTTCGTCAATCTGTGGGATGGGAGGTCTCCTTTCAGGTTTATTACCTCAGGTGTCTGAACAAAAGAGGAATTCCAAAGCAGAGCCCTGGGGAAGTGTGAAGGGAAAACCCAAACTATGGTTAAAAATTGGGGCCTAGGGGCATGGCAGGCACAATAAGGTGTGTCTTCATCCAGCCACTGAGAGGCCTTACTTGAGGGCTGGGCTCAGGCTGAGGGTCACAGTGTGTGTTTGTGACCAACGTGGCACGCGAGCATGGGCGGGGCCTCATAGGCCACACTGGTTTCAACTACACGGACCTTGGACAACATCCAATCACAAGGTCTCTTGCCATGGGGAAGGTGTTTTGATTTCTGCATCATTTTTAACCATGGGCAGTGGTTGGAGATAAGGTCTAGGTTTTGAAGCCTGAAAATTCGCAGTTGGGAAGAGATGACGATCTAAGTCGATGGCGCGTCTGATATTCTCAGTGTGCGGTCAACTGCCTGGGTGTTGGTCAGGAGGTTCTGGCTCAGGTTGTGTCAGACAGTGCACTAGTGCCCAAGTTAGACTATATAATTTGGGTACAGTCGAGTGCCCTGCAGGTTTATTCTCATTTGAGGTGCCTGGGCACCTCATTAGGCAAGATATTTTTTCTAAAGGGCAGGCATAGTGCTGCATTGTGGGTCAGGAGTTGCCAAAATGGAGGAATTCTGGGCCAGGAGTTTGAGGAAAGAAGTCTGAGAACACAAGCTAGACTTGGGCTTCAGGCCGAGTGCAAGGTAGGTACCCCCTGCAGATCAGAAAAAATATCTCAAGCATCTGAAGTCACGGCGAGGATCAGACGTTGGCTGAGGTTGTAGTTTCTGTGCATGACTGACCCTTTATGAAAGGAGCAGAATCTCAAGTCCATGGAGCTTTTCCCACGTTGGGAGTTGTGTGATGCCCCCTTCAAGGATTCATTCTGCGGGACAATTGAGACCTGTTGGGCAGCTCCAGGACATCCCATATAAAATGACTCTAGAGCACCGTTTGAGGATGGATGCCTGGGAAGCCCGCCTCTCATTCCAATTATCTCCTAGCAACAATACAGTTGAGATTGGATGGCTCTGCGGGAGCAACCGGGGTGGCTGAGTTGAAATGGACTTTCCTGAGGATGGGGCCTAAAGTGTGTTTGTGTCCATGAGGGCCTTGGAATGGGGCGGTGGCACCGGGACCCTGAAGTATTCTTTTAAGCTTTGACATAGCTCCCATGCACAAGTTTTCTTGTGGAGACGAGATTTGTTCTGATGGGTGCCTCAGGAAAACACTTATGCTGGTCTTGAAAACCAGGCTCTTGAGGAGACATGCCTGTAAACCAAAGCAATGGATCCAATTATTGCCTAGGATCCTGTCTGGTTCAATCTTCTTCTCTGGGGTTATCCGTCTATGGAATGAGTGGAGGTAGATGCTCACCTGGTGTCAGACCACCCTTGTTTGTCCCTGGAGACCTACACTATTGGGATTGCCTCGGGGACTTTGGAGAGTTCTCCCAATTTGTAAGATTTCGGACAATGGAATGGGCAGAATTCCCATGGATTAGGTAGGCACAGTCCGAATGTGTGGCTCCAGGGGCCCCAGCCTGGAGGGTGAATGGCCCAGGACTTTGAGGACAGAAGTCTGAAAACACAAACTCACCTTATGTTTGGGGACGTAGGTATGGCAGGCCCAATCTACAAACCATGAGAAGAACTCTTCAGGATATGAAGAAAGAGCGAGTCTGAGGCCCTTGCTCAGGCTTTTGTCTCTGGATTTTATATCAATGATGGCCGTGGAATGTGTGGAGGCCTCATGGGCCATGGACGAATCTTCCTTTCTGTGGATTGGGGAGGTCCCAATTATTTTTCGTCAATCTGTGGGATGGGAGGTCTCCTTTCAGGTTTATTACCTCAGGTGTCCGAACAAAAGAGGAATTCCAAAGCAGAGCCCTGGGGAAGAGTGAATGGACAACCCAAAATATGGTTAAAATTGGGGCCTAGGGGCATGGCAGGCCCAATAAGCTGTCTCTTCATCCAGCCACTGAGCGGCCTTACTTGAGGACTGGGCTCAGGCTGAGGGTCAAATGTGTGTTTGTGACAAATGTGGCCCGCGAGCATGGGCAGGGCCTCATGGGCCAAACTGGTTTCAACTACACTGGACCTTGAACAACATGCCAATCACAAGGTCTCTTGCCATGGGGAAGGTGTTCTGATTTCTGCATCATTTTCAATCGTGAGCAGTGATTGGACATAAGGTATAGGTTCTGAAGCCTGAGAAATCGCAGTTGGGAAGAGATAACGACTTACGGCGATGGCGCGTCTGATATGCTCAGTGTGCGGCCAGCTGCCTGGGTGTTGGTCAGGAGGTTCTGGCTCAGGTTGTGTCAGACAGTGCATTAGTGCCCAGGTTAGACTATATAATTTGGGTACAGTCGAGTGCCGTGTAGGTTTATCCTCCTTTGAGGTGCCTGGGCACCTCATTATGCAAGATATTTTTTCTAGAGGGCAGGCAGAGTGCTGCATTGTGGGTCCGGAATTGCCAATCTTTTGGGCTTCTGGGCCAGGAGTGTGAGGACAGAAGTCTGAGAACACAAACTAGACTTGAGTTTCAGGCCGAGGGCACGGCTGGTACCCCCTGCAGTTGCAACCAAAATCTCAAGCATCTGAAGTCACGGCGAGGATCAGACGTTGGCTCAGGTTGGAGTTTCTGTGCATGACTGCCCCTTCATGAACGGAGCGGAATCTCAAGGCCATGGAGGTTTTCCGACGTTGGGAGTTGTGGGATGCCCCCTTCAATGATTCCTTCTGTGTGACAATTGAGACCTGTTGGGCAGCTCCAGGACATCCCATATGGAATGACTCCAGAGCACCGTTGGAGGATGGATGCCAGGCAAGCCCGCCTCGCAATCCAATTGTCTCCTAGGAACAATTCAGTTGAGATCGGATCCCTCAAAGGGAGCAACCGGAGTCGCTGAGTTGAAATGGACTTTCCTGAGGATGGGGCCTAATGTGTGTTTGAGTCCATGAGGGCCTCAGAATGGGGCGGTGGCACCGGGACCCTGAAGTATTCTCCTAAGCTTTTGACATAGCTCCCATTCTCAAGTTTCCTTTTGTAGGCGAGATTTGTTCTGATGGGTGCCTCAGGAAACCCCTTATGCTGTTTTTGGAATCCAGGCTTTTGAGGAGACATGCCTGTAAACCAAAGCAATGGATCCGATTATGGCCTAGGGTCCTGTTTGGTTCATCTTCTTATCTGGGGATATCTATCTACGGAATGAGTGGAGCTAGATGCTCACCTGGTGTCACACCGCCGTTGTTTGTCCCCGGAGACCACACTATTGGGATTGCCTCGGGGACTTTGGAGAGTTCTTCGAATTTGTACGATTTTGGACAATGGAATGGGCAGAATTCCCATGGATTGGGTAGTCACAGTCCTAATGTGTGGCTCAAGGGGCCCAAGCGTGCAGGGAGAGTGGCCCAAAACTTTGAAGACAGAAGTATGAAAACACAAACTCAGCTTAGGTTTGGGGACGTAGGTATGGCAGGCCCATTCTACAAACCATGAGAAGAACTCTTCAGGATATGAAGAAAGAGCGAGTCTCAGACACTTGCTCAGGCTTTTGTCTCTGGATTTTGGATCAACGATGGCCGTGGAATGTGGGGAGGCCTCATGTACCATGGACGAATCTTCCTCTCTGTGGATTTGGCCCTGTCCCAATTGTTTTTCGTCAATATGTGGATGGGAGGTCTCCTTTCAGGTTTATTACCACAGGTGTCCGCACAAAAGAGGAATTACAAAGCAGAGCCCTGGGGAAGAGTGAAGGGACATCCCAAACTATGGTTAAAAATTGGGGCCTAGGGGCATGGCAGGCCCAATATGCTGTCTCTTCATCCAGCCACTGAGAGGCCTTACTTGAGGACTGAGCTCAGGCTGAGGGACACAATGTGTGTTTGTGACCAATGTGGCCCACGAGCATGGGCGGGGCCTCATGGGCCACACTGGTTTCAACTACACTGGACTTTGGAAACATGCCAATCACAAGGACTCTGCCATGGGGAAGGTGTTCTGATCTGCATCATTTTCAACCCTGTGCAGTGGTTGGAGATAAGGTCTAGGTTCTGAAACCTGAAAAACCGCAGTTGGGAAGAGAAGAGGACCTAAGTCCATGGCGGGTGTGATATGCTCAGTATGCGGTCAGCTGCCTGGGTGTTGGTAGGAGCTTCTGGCTCAGGTTGTGTCAGACAGTGCATTAGTGCCCAGGTTACACTATATAATTTAGGTACAGTCGAGTGCCGTGTAGGTTGATCCTCATTTGAGGTGCCTGGGTAGATCATTAGGCAAGATATTTTTTCTAGAGGGCAGGCAGAGTGCTGCATTGTGGGTCCGGAATTGCCAAACTTGAGGGCTTCTGGGCCAGGAGTGTGAGGACAGAAGTCTGAGAACACAAGCTAGACTTGGGATTCAAGCCGTGGGCATGGCAGGTACCCCCTGCGGATCTGAACCAATATCTCTAGCATCTGAAGACATGGCGAGGATCAGACATTGGCTCAGGTTGGAGTTTCTGTGCATGACTGCCCCTTCATGAACGGAGCGGAATCTCAAGGCCATGGAGGTTTTCCCATGTTGGGAGTTTTGGGATGCCCCCTTCAAGGATTCCTTCTGCGGGACATTTGAGACCTTTGGACAGCACCAGGCCATTCCATATTGAATGACTCCAGAGCACCATTGGAGTATGGATGCCAGGGAAGCCCGCCTCGCATTCCAATTGTCCTCTCACAAAAATTCAGTTGAGATCGGATGGCTCTGCGGGAGAAACAGGGTGGCTGAGTTGAAATGGACTTTTCTGCGGATGGGGCCTAATGTGTGTTTGTGTCAATAAGGCCCTGGAATGAGGCGGTGGCACCGGGACACTGAAGTATTCTCCTAAGCTTTTGACATAGCCTCCAGCACAAGTTTCCTTGTGGAGACGAGATTTGTTCTGATGGGTGTCTCAGAAAACGCCTTATGCTTGTATTAGAAACCAGGCTTTTGAGGAGACATGCCTGTAAACCAAAGCAATGGATCCGATTATGGCCTAGGGTCCTGTCTGGTTCAATCTTCTTCTCTCGGTATATCCATCTATGGAATGAGTGGAGGTAGATGCTCACCTGGTGTCAGACCGCCCTTGTTTGTCCCCGGAGACCTACACTATTGGGATGGCCTCGGGGACGTTGGAGGTTTCTCCTAATTTGTACGATTTTGGACAATGGAATGAGCAGAATTCCCATGGATTAGGTAGGCACAGTCCTAATGTGTGGCTCCAGGGGCCCAAGCCTGGAGGGAGTGTGGCCCAGGACTTTTAGGACCGAAGTCTGAAAACACAAACTCAGCTTAGGTTTGGGGACTTAGGTATGGCAGGCGCAATCTACAAACCATGAGAAGAACTCTTCAGGATATGAAGAAACAGCGAGTCTCAGGCACTTGCTCAGGCTTTTGTCTCTGGATTTTGTATCAACGATGGCGGAGAATGTGCGGAGGCCTCATGGGCCATGGACGAATCTTCCGCTCTGTGTGTTTGGCCCGGTCCCAATTGTTTTTCGCCAATCTGTGGGATGGGAGGTCCCCTTTCAGGTTTATTACCTCAGGTGACTGAACAAAAGAGGAAATCCAAAGCAGAGCCCTGGGGAAGAGTGAAGGGACAACCCAAACTATGGTTAAAAATTGGGGCCTAGGTTCATGGCAGGCCCAATATGCTGTCTCTTCATTCAGCCACTGAGAGACCTTACATGAGCACTGGGCTCAGGCTGAGGGTTACAATGTGTGTTGGTGACCAATGTGTCCGCGAGCATGGGCGGGGCCCCATGGGACACACTGGTTTCAACTACACTGGATTTTGGACAACATGCCAAACACAAGGTCTCTTGCCATGGGTAAGGTGTTCTGATTTATGCATCATTTTCAACCCTGGGCAGCGGTTGAAGATAAGGTCTCGTTTCTGAAGCCTGAAAAATCGCAGTTGGCAAGATATGACGACCTAAGGCCATGGCGGGTGATATGCTCAGTGGGCGGTCAGCTGCCTTGGTGTTGGTCAGGGGGTTCTGGCTCAGGTTGTGTCAGACAGTGCATTAGTGCCCAGGGTAGACTATATAATTTGGGTACAGTCGAGTGCCGTTTAAGTTTATCCTCATTTGAGGTGCCTGGTCAGCTCATTAGGCAAGATATTTTTTCTAGAGGGCAGGCAGAGTGCTGCATTGTGGGTCCGGAATTGCCAAACTTGAAGGCTTCTGGGCCAGGAGTGTGAGGACAGAAGTCTGAGAACACAAGTTAGACTTGGGCTTCAGGCCGAGGGCACGGCAGGTACCCCCTGCAGATCTGAACCAATATCTCAAGCATCTGAAATCACGGCGAGGATCAGACTTTGGCCTAGGTTGTAGTTTTTGTGCATGAATGCCCCTTCATGAATGGAGTGGAAACTCAGGGCCATGGAGGTTTTTTCACGTTGGGAGTTGTGGGATGCCCCCTTCAAGGATTCCTTCTGCGGGACAATTGAGAACTGTTGGGCAGCTCCAGGACATCCCATATGGAATGACTCCTGAGCACCGTTGGAGGATGGATGCCAGGGAAGCGAGCATCACATTCCAATTGTCTCCTAGCAACAAGACAGTTGAGATCGGATGGCTCTGCGGGAGCAACCATGGTGGCTGATTTGAAATGGACTTTCCTGAGGATGGGGCCTAATGTGTGTTTGTGTCCATGAGGACCTTGGAATGGGGCGGTGGCACCGGGACCCTGAAGTATTCTCCTAAGCTTTTGACATAGCTCCCATGCACAAGTTTTCTTGTGGAGAGGAGATTTGTTCTGATGGGTGCCTCAGGAAACGCCTTATGCTGGTATTGGAATGCAGGCTTTTGAGGAGATATGATTGTAAACCAAAGCAATGGATCTGATTATGGCCTAGGGTCCTGTCTGGTTCAATCTTCTTCTCTGGGGATATCCATCTATCCAATGAGTGGAGGTAGATGCTCACCTGGTGTCAGACTGCCCTTGTTTGTTCCAGGAGACTTACACTATTGGGATGGCCTCGGGGACTTTGGAGATTTCTCCTAATTCGTACGATTTTGGACAATGGAATGGGACGAATTCCTATGGATTGGGTAGGCACAGTATTAATGTGTGCCTCCAGGGGCCCCAGCCTGGAGGGTGTGTGGCCCAGGACTTTGAGGACAGAAGTCTGAAAACACAAACTCAGCTCAGGTTTGGGGACGTAGGTATGGCAGGGCGAATCTACAAACCATGAGAAGAGCTCTTCAGGATATGAAGAAAGAGCGAGTCTGAGCCACTTGCTCAGGCTTTGTCTCTGGATTTTGATTCAACGATGGCCGTGGAATGTGGGGAGGCCTCATGGGGCATGAACGAATATTCCAGTCTTTGGATTTGGCACGGTCCCAATTGTTCTTTGTTATTCTGTGGGATGGGAGGTCTCCTTTCAGGTTTATTACCTCAGGTGTCCGAACAAAAGAGGAATTCCAAAGCAGCGCCCTGGGGAACATTGAATGGACAACCCAAACTATGGTTAAAAATTGGGGACTAGGGGCATCGCAGGCCCAGTATGCTGTCTATTCATTCAGCCACTGAGAGACCTTACTTGAGGAGTGGGCTCAGGCTGAGGGTCTCAATGTGTGTTTGTGACCAATGTGGCATGCGATCATGGGCGGGACCTCATGGGCCACACTGGTTTCCACTACTCTGAACTTTGGACAACATGCCAATCACAAGGTCTCTTGCCATGGGGAACGTGTTCTGATTTCTGCATCATTTTCAACCCTGGGCAGTGGTTGGAGATAATGTCTAGGTTCTGAAGCCTGAAAAACCGCTGTTGGGTAGAGATGACGAACTAAGTCCATGGCAAGTCTGATATGCTCAGTGTGCGGTCAGCTGCCTGGGTGTTGGTCAGGAGGTTCTGGATCAGGTTGTGTCAGACAGTGCATCAGTGCCCAGTTTAGATGATATAATTTGGGTACAGTCGAGGGCTGTGTAGGTCTATCCTCATTTGAGGAGCCTGGGCAGCTCATTAAGCAAGATATTTTTTTCTAGAGTGCAGGCATAGTGCTGCATTGTGGGTCCGGAATTGCCAAACGTGAGGGCTTCTGGGCCAGGAGTGTGAGGACAGAAGTCTGAGAACACAACGTGGACTTGGGCTTTAGGCCGAGGGCACGGCAGGTACCCCTGCAGATCTGAACCAATATCTCAAGTATCTGAAGTCACGGCGAGGATCAGACTTTGGCTCAGGTTGGAGTTATTGTGCATGACTGCCCCTTCATGAACGGAGCGGAATCGCAAGGCCATCGAGATTTTCCCACGTTGGGAGTTGTGCGCTACCCCCTTCAAGGATTTCTTCTGCGGGACAATTGAGACCTGTTGGGCAGCTCCAGGACATCCCATATGGAATGACTCCAGAGCACCGTTGGAAGATGGATGGCAGGGAAGTGCGCCTCACATTCAAATTTTCTCCTAGCAACATGACAGTTGAGATCGGATGGCTCTGCGGGAGCAACCAGGGTGGCTGAGTTGAAATGGACTTTCCTGAGGATGGGGCCTAATGTGTGTTTGTGTCCATGATGGCCTTGGAATGGGGCGGTTGATACGGGACTCTGAAGTATTCTCCTAAGCTTTGACATAGCTCCCATGCACAAGTTTTCTTGTGGAGACGAGATTTGTTTTGATGGGTGCCTCAGAAAACCCCTTATGTTGTTTTTGGAATCCCGGCTTTTGAGGAGACATGCCTGTAAACCAATGCAAAGGATCCGATTATGGCCTAGGGTCTTGTCAGGTTCAATCTTCTCTGGGGATATCCATCTATGGAATGTGTGGAGGTAGATACTCACCTGGTGTCAGAACGCCCTTGTTTTTCCTCAGAGACCTACACTATTAGGATGGCCTCGGGGTCTTTGGAGATTTCTCCTAATTTGTACGATTTTGGACAATGGAATGGGACGAATTCCCATGGATTGGGTAGGCACTGTATTAATGTGTGGCTCCAGGGGCCCCAGCCTGGAGGGTGTGTGGCCCAGGACTTTGAGGACAGAAGTCTGAAAACACAAACTCAGCTCAGGCTTGGGGACGTAGGCTTGGCAGGCCCAATCTACAAACCATGAGAAGAACACTTCAGGATATGAAGAAAGAGCGAGTCTGAGCCACTTGCTCAGGCTTTTGTCTCTGGATGTGTATCAACGATGGCCGTGGAATGTGGGGAGGCCTCATGGGGCATGGACGAATCTTCATCTCTGTGGATTTGGCCCGGTTTCAATTGTTTTTCGGCAATCTGTGGGATGGGAGGTCTCCTTTCAGGTTTATTACCTCAGGTGTCCGAACAAAAGAGGAATTCCAAAGCATAGCCCTGGGGAAGATTAAAGGGACAACCCAAACTATGGTTAAAAATTGGGGCCTAGGGGCATGGCAGGCCCAATATGCTGCCTCTTCATCCATCCATTGAGAGGCCTTACTTGAGGACTGGGCTCAGGCTGGGGGTCACAGTGTGTGTTTGTGACCAATGTGGCCCGCGAGCATGGCGGGGCCTCATTAGCCACACTGGTTTCCACTACACTGAACTTTGGACAACATGCCAATAACAAGGTCTCTGCCATGGGGAAGGTGTTCTGATTTCTGCATCATTTTCAACACTGGGCAGTGATTGGAGATAAGGTCTAGTTTCTGAAGCCTGAAAAACCGCAGTTGGGAAGAGATGACGACCTATTGCCATGGTTGGTCTGATATGTTCAGTGTGCGGTCAGCTGCCTGGGTGTTGGTCAGGAGGTTCTGGCACAGGTTTTGTCAAAAAAAGCATTAGTGCCCAGGTTAGACTATATGATTTGGATACATTCGAGTGCCGTGTAGGTTTATCCTCATTTGAGGTGCCTGGGCAGCTCATTAGGGAAGATATTTTTTCTAAAGGGCAGGCAGAGTGCTGCATTGTGGGTCCGGAATTGCCAAACTTGAGGGCTTCTGGGCCAGGAGTGTGAGGACAGAAGTCTGAGAACACAAGCTAGACTTGGACTTCAGGCCGAGGGCACGGCACGTACCCCCGCAGATTTGAACCAAAATCTCAAGCATCTGAAGTCACGGCGAGGATCAGACGTTTGCTCAGGTTGGAGTTTCTGTGCATGTCTGCCCCTTCATGAACGGAGCAGAATTTCAAGGCCATGGAGGTTTTCCCACGTTGGTAGTTGTGGGCTGCCCCCTTCCAGGATTTTTCTACGGGAAAATTGAGACCAGTTGGGCAGCTCCAGGACTTCCCATATGGAATGACTCCAGAGCACCGTTGGAGGATGGATGCCAGGGAAGCCCGCCTCGTATTCCATTTTGGAATCCAGGCTTTTGAGGAGACATGCCTGTAATCCAAAGCAATGGATCCGTTTATGGCCTAGGGTCTTGTCTGGTTCAATCTTCTCTGGGGATATCCATCGATGGAATGAGTGGAAGTAGATCCTCACTTGGTGTCAGACCGCCCTTGTTTGTCCCCGGGGACCTACACTTTTGGGATGGCCTTGGGGTCTTTGGAGATTTCTCCTAATTTGTACGATTTTGGACCATGGAATGGGCAGAATTCCCAAGGATTGGGTAGGCACAATACTAATGTTGGCTCCAGGGGCCACGCCTGGAGGGTGTGTGGCCCAGGACTTTGAGGACAGAAGTCTGAAAACACAAACTCAGCTTAGGTTTGGGGACGTAGGTATGGCAGGCTCATTCTACAAATCATGAGAAGAGCACTTCAGGATATGAAGAAAGAGTGATTCTGAGCCACTTGCTCAGGCTTTTGTCTCTGGATTTTGTATCAACGAAGGCCGTGGAATGTGGGGAGGCCTCATGGGGCATGGACGAATCTTCCTCTCTGTGGATTTGGTCCGTTCCCAATTGTTTTTTGTCAATCTGTAGGATGGGAGGTCTCCTTTCAGGTTTATTACCTCAGGTGTCCGAACAAATAGGAATTCCACAGCAGAGCCCTGGGGAAGAGCGAAGGGACAACCCAAACTATGGTTAAAAATTGGGGCCTAGGGGCATGGCAGGCCCAATATGCTGTCTCTTCATCCAGCCACTGAGAGGCCTTCCTTGAGGACTGGTCTATTGCTGAGGCTCACAATGCGTGTTTGTGACCAATGTGGCCCGCGAGCTTGGGCGGAGACTCTTGGGCCACACTGGTTTCAACTACACTGGACTTTGGACAACATGCCAATCACAAGGTCTCTTGACATGTGGATGGTGTTCTGAATTCTGCATCATTTTCAACCCTGGGCAGTGGTTGGAGATAAGGTCTCGGTTCTGAAGCCAGTAAAACCGCAGTTGGGAAGAGATGACGACCTAAGGCCATAACGGGTCTGATACGCTCAGTGTGAGGTCAGCTCCCTGAGTGTTGGTCAGGAGGTTCTGGCTCATGTTGTGTCAGACAGTGCATTAGTGCCAAGGTTAGACTACATGATTTGGGTACAGTCGAGTGCCATGTAGGTTTATCCTCATTTGAGGTGCCTGGGCAGCTCATTAGGCAAGATATTTTTTCTAGAGGGCAGGCAGAGTGCGGCATTGTGGGTCCGGAATTGCCAAACTTTTGGGCTTCTGGGCCAGGAGTGTGAGGACAAAAGTCTGAGAACACAAGCTAGACATGGGCTTCAGGCCGAGGGTACGGCAGGTAACCCATACAGATCTGAACCAATATCTCAGCATCTGAAGTCACGGCGAGGATCAGACGTTGTCTTAGGTTGGAGTTTCTGTGCATGACTTCTGCTTCATGAACAGAGCGGAATCTCAAGGCCATGGAGGTTTTCCCACGTTGGGAGTTGTGGAATGCACCTTTCAAGGATTCCTTCTGTGGGACAATTAAGACCTGGTGGGCAGCTCCAGGACATCACATATGGAATGACTCCAGAGCCCTGTTGGTGGATGGATGCCAGCGAAGCACGCCTCGCATTCCAATTGTCTCCTAGCAACAAGACAGTTGAGATCAGATGGCTCTGCGGGAGCAACTGGGGTGGCTGAGTTGAAATGGACTTTCCTGAGGATGGGGCCTAACTTGTGTTTGTGTCCATGAGGGCCTTGGAATGGGGCGGTGGCACCGGGACCCTGAAGTATTCTTCTAAGCTTTTGACATAGCCCCCATGCACAAGATTCCTTGTGGAGATGAGATTTGTTCTGATGGGTGCCTCAGGAAACCCCTTATGTTGGTATTGGAATCCAGGGTTTTGAGGAGACATGCCTGTAAACCAAAGCAATGGATTCTATTATGGCCTAGGGTCCGGTCTGTTTCTATCTTCTCTTCTGGGGATATCCATCTATGGAATGAGTGGAGGTAGATGCTCACCTGGTGTCAGACCACCCTTGTTTGTCCCCGGAGACCTACACTATTGGGATGGCCTCGGGGACTTTGGAGAGTTCTCCTAATTTGTACGATTTTGGACAATGGAATGGGCAGAATTCCCATGGATTGGTTAGGCACAGTCCTAATGTGTGGCTCCAGGGTGTGTGGCCCAGGACTTTGAGGACAGTAGTCTGAAAACACAAACTCAGCTTAGGTTTGGGGACGTGGTATGGCAGGCCCAATCTACAAACCATGAGAAGAACTCTTCAGTTTATGAAGAAAGAACGATTCTGAGGCACTTGCTCAGGCGTTTTTCTCTGGATTTTGTATCAACGATGGCCGTGGAATGTGGGGAGGCCTCATGGGCCATGGACGAATCTTCCTCTCTGTGGATTTGGCCCGGTCCCAATTGTTTTTCATCAATCTGTGGGATGGGAGGTCTCCTTTCAGGTTTATAACCTCAGGTGTCCGAACAAAAGAGTAATTCCAAAGCAGAGCCCTGGGGAAGAGCGAAGGGACAACCCAAACTATGGTTAAAAATTGGGGCCTACGGACAACGCACGTCGAATATGCTGTCTCTTAATCCAGCCACGGAGAGGCCTTACTTGAGGACTGGGCTCAGTCTGAGGGTCACAATGTGTGTTTGTGACCAATGTGGCCCACGAGCATGGGCGGGGCCTCATGGGCCACACTGGTTTCAACTACACTGGACTTTGGACAACATGCCAATCATAAGGTCTCTTGCCATGGGGAAGATGTTCTGATTTCTCCATCATTTTCAACCCTGGGCAGTGGTTGGAGATAAGGTCTAGAATCTGAAGCCTGAAAAACCGCAGTTGGGAAGAGATGACGACCTAAGTCCATGGCGGGTCTGATGCACTCAGTGTGCGGTCAGCTGCCTGGGTCTTGGTCAGGAGGTTCTGGCTCAGGTTGTGTCAGACAGTGCATTAGTGCCCAGGGTAGACTATATAATTTGGGTAGAGTCAAGTGCCGTGTAGATTTATCCTCATTTGAGGTGTCTAGGCAGCTCATTAGGCAAGATATTTTTTCTAGAGGGCAGGCAGAGTGCTGCATTGTGGGTCAGGATTTGCCAAACTTGAGGGCTTCTGGGCCAGGAGTGTGAGGACAGAAGTCTGAGAACACAAGCTAGACATGGGCTTCAGGCCGAGGGCACGGCAGGTACCCCCTGCATATCTGAACCAATATCGCAAGTCTCTGAAGTCACGGTGACGATCCGACGTTGGCTCAGGGTGGAGATTCTGTGCATGACTGCCGGTTCATGAAAGGAGTGGAATCTCAAGGCCATGAAGGTTTACACACGTTGGGAGTTTTGGGACGGCCCCTTCAAGGATTCCTTCTACGGGACAATGGAGACCTGTTGGGCAGCTCCAGGACATCCCATATGGAATGACACCAGAGCACCATTCGAGGATGGATTCCAGGGAAGCCGGGCTCGCATTCCAATTGTCTCCTAGCAACAATACAGTTGAGATCAGATGGCTCTGCGGGAGCAACCGGGGTGGCTGTTTTGAAATGGACTTTCCTGAGGATGGGGTCTAACTTGTGTTTGTGTCCATGAGAGCCTTGGAATGGGGCGGTGGCACCGAGACCCTGTAGTATTCTCCTAAGCTTTTGACAGAGCTCCCAAGCACAAGTTTCCTTGTGCAGACGAGATTTATTCTGATGGGTGCCACAGGAAACCACTTATGCTGGTATTGGAATCCAGGCTTTTGAGGAGACATGCCTGTAAACCAAAGCAATGGATCTGATTATGGCCTATGGTCCAGTCTCGTTCAATCTTCTCCTCTGGGGATATCCATCTATGGAATGAGTGGAGGTAGATGCTCACCTGGTGTCAGACCGCCCTTGTTTGTCCCCGGAGACCTACACTATTGGGATGGCCTCGGGGACTTTGGAGAGTTCTCCTAATTTGTACGATTTTGGACAATGGAATGGGCAGAATTCCCATGGATTGGGTAGGCACAGTCCTAATGTGTGGCTCCAGGGGCCTCAGCCTGCGGGGAGTGTGGCCCAGGACTTTGAGGACAGAAGTCTGAAAACACAAACTCAGCTTAGTTTGGGGACGTAGGTATGGCAGGCCCAATCTACAAACCATGAGAAGAACTCTTCAGGATTTGAAGAAAGAGCGATTCTGAGGCACTTGCTCAGGCGTTTTTCTCTGGATTTTGTATGAAAGATGGCCATGGAATGTGGGGAGGCCTCCTGGGCCATGGACGAATCTAACTCTCTGTGGATTTGGCCCGGTCCCAATTCTTTTTCGTCAATCTGTGGGATGGGAGGTCTCCTTTCAGGTTTATAAGCTCAGGTGTCCGAACAAAAGAGGATTTCCAAAGCAGAGCCCTGGGGAAGAGTGAAGGGACAACCCAAACTATGTCCCAAATAGACTGAGCCCAGATCTTCCAAAAGACACCGACACAGCTGGCTGCACACCCAGCACATTTGACCCGCCACTGCCTTAGGTCACCATCCATTCCCAACCTGGGTTTTCAGTCATCGGAACCTAGACCTTATTTCCAATCCCTGTGCAGTGGGGAACCTGATGCACAAGTCAGAACCCCTCCTTCCCCATGGCAAGAAACCTTGCTGCTGGCAGTGAGTCAAACCTTCAGTGTTTGAGAAAACAGCATGTTCCATGAGGCCACGCCCATGAGTGAGGGCCGCCTTGGGCACAAACACACATTGTGACCCTCAGCGTGAGTACCTTATTCAAGTAACGCCTCTCAGTGACTGGACCAAGAGCCAGCATATGTGGCTTGCCATGCCCCTAGGCACCCAGAACTAACTAGATGGTGTGTATTCCAGTTGAGGGAACCGACTGCTGTGCTCTAGAGTCTCTCTCCTGGGGAGTCCCCTGTGGCAGAAAACAGTATTCTTCCCTTCCAACAGAATGAACCCAAACACTTGGGAGCTTGGACAATACCCCGAGAGGAAGGCTGTTCCTCAGCCCGTGAGGCAACCCCTACACTGAACGGCCACTGTGAACGCAAGACCCAGATACAAAAGCCTGAACGACTGCCTCCCACTTGCCCTCCTTTGATATCCAGAGGATCTCCCCTCACAGACTGGAGATCCGGCCTGCCATTACATTGGCCCCTAGCTGAGCCAAGTTTGCTTTTTCAGACATCTGTCCCCACAGCCCTGGCAAACACAGCCTCTAGGCTGGGTCCTCTGGAGTCATACCACAGGACCGTGCCTGCTCTCTCCTGGGTTCTGTGTCCATTCCTTGGCCACACACCTCCAGAATATGAGAAACCTCAAGGCCCACGAAACATCCCAATGCTGGGAGCCTCCCTGGACACACAGGGGCATTCTGACACAAGCTGAGCAGCTACCTCCACGAAGGCATGCACACAGATGTCAACAGAGATAGAAGGTTGAGCCGGACAGGCCCTTAGGCCCTAATCTCAACTCTTGCTTTGGTTTCCAGGTGTCACTCCTCAGAGGCTTTGGTTCGAAGAACAGGATATGGGGCTTTCCTGAGGCACTGAACAGAACTCCTCTCGTCTCCACATGGGAAGCTTCCTTGTTGTTGCCGTGTCAAACACCTCAGGTTGGAGAATCCTGCAGAGTCCCTGAGCCACCTCCACATTCCAAGGTCTCCCAGGCCACCAACCCTTAGTAGGACTCATCTTCAGGAGAGTCCATTTCAACTCTCCCCTCTGGGTAGCTCACCCAGGAGCCCGCAGATTGAGCCTGCTTTGTCCTGACTAAAGAGTGGGAATATGTGGTGGCGTTCCCAGGCATCCATGCTTAGACACCTGCTCTCGAGTCTTTTCGTATGGGGCCACCTGGAACCATCTAATAGGACTCGACTGTCGTGCAGAAGGAAACCTTGAAGTTTGGAGTAGTTCACAAATCCCATCGTAGGCAAACCTCCTTGGCCTCATGAAGCCCCCACACCCTACAGGAAGAGGCCATGCTGGACAAAAGCTCTAGCCTGAGGCACGTCTCATAGTTGACCTGACCTCAGTGCAGCAGATCTCGATTCAGCCTCTGCAGAGTGGGCCTGCCGTGCCCTGGTCCCAAACCTCATGCTATCTTGTGTTTTCAGACTTCCTTCCTCACACTCCTGGCAAACAAGCCCTCCGGACTAGGAACTCCAGAACCACAACCCAGCTCAGTGTCTGCCCAATGGAAGAAAAACGTTTCCCTGTGGGGCTCTCCAGAAAACCCAGATGAGGATCAACCTGCTCGGGCCTCGACAGTACCCGAACTGGATAGGCTGCTCTGGGCACTCATGCTCTGTCTGACACAGCCTGAAGCCATACGTCCAGACAGACAAGGAGACAGCTGGCCGCACACCCAGAACTTCGGACACGCCATGGTCTTATGCCGTCACCTCTTCCTGACCTTGGTTTTCAGATATCTGAACCTAGACATTATATCAATTCTCCACACAGCTGGGTATCGCAAGCACAAAACAGAACTCCTCCTTCCCCATGGCTGTCAAGCTTGCTCTTGGCATGGAGTCACACCTTCAGGGTGGGATAAACCTTCAAGGCCACTGATGCCACGCCCAAACTTGAGTGCTGCTTGGGCACAAATTCACACTGTGACCCTCAGCATGAGCCCCATGTCAAAGAAAGTCCTGTCAGGGCTTGGACCAAGAGCCCACATATGGGGCTTGCCAAGCCCCTATGCACCCAATCCTCACCAGTGTTTGAGTTTTCCAGTCGCCCCGCCCGTACCTGGGGCTGTGCTCTGGAATCCCTTTCTTGGAGAGACACATGAGCTAGACAACACGACTCCACCCTTCCCACAAAATGACCCCAAAATCTTGGGAGCTGGGACAAATCCCCAGAGAGGGATACTCGTCCACAGTCCCTGAGGCCACCCCTCCAATCCACGGCTATCCCAGACACAACATCCAGATACAAAAGCCTTAAGGAACTCCTCCCACTCGCCCTTGTTTCAGAGGACCAGGAACTCCCTCTCGGGCTGTACATCCTGCCTCCCATACCCTGCCGACAATCATAAGCTGAGTTTGTGTTTTTAGACTTCTGTGCCCACAGCCTGGATCCACACAATCTCCAGGCTCACGACCCATTCCAAGGCCCTCATGGACACAAACAAATACTAGGCCCCATCCTCAGGAAAGTCCATTTCAACTCAACCACCCGGGTTGCTCCCGCAGAGCCATCAGATCTCAACTGTCTTGTTGCTAGGAATCAATTGGAATATGAGGCGGGCTCCTTGGCTTCCATCCTCGAACGATGCTCTGGAGTCATTCCATAGGGGATGTCCTGGAGCTGCCCAACAGTTCTCAATTTTCCCGCACAAGGAATCCTTCAAGGGGGCATCCCACAACTCCCAACGTGGGAAAACCTCCATGGCCTTGAGACTCCTCTTCATTCATGAAGGGCAGTCATGCACAGAAACTCCAACCTGAGCCAACGTCTGATCCTCGACGTGAGTTCAGATGCCTGAGATATTGGTTCAGATGTGTAGGGGGTAACTGCCATGCCCTTGGCCTGAAGCCCAAGTCTAGCTTGTGTTCTCAAACTTCTGTCCTCACACTCCTGGCCAAGAAGCCCTCAAGTTTGTCAATTCCGGACCCACGATGCAGCACTCTGCCTGCCCTCCAGAAAGAATATATTGCCTAATGAGCTGCCCAGGCACCACAAATGAGGATCAACCTACACGGCACTCGACTATACCCAAATTATATTGTCTAACCTGGGCACTAATGCACTGTCTGACACAACCTGAGCCCGAACCTGCTGAACAACAACCAGGCAGCTGACCGCATACTGAGCACGTAGGACCCGCCATGGCCTTAGGTCGTCATCTCTTCCCAACTGCGGTTTTCAGGCTTCAGAACCTAGACCTTATCTCCAACCACTGCCCAGGGTGGAAAATGATGCAGAAATCAGAACTCCTTCCCCATGGCTAGAAACCTTGTGATTGGCATGTTGTCCAAAGTTCAGTGTAGTTGAAACCAGTGTGGCCCATGAGTTCTCGCCCACGCTCTCGTGCCACATTGGTCAAAAACACACATTGTGACCCTCAGCCTGAGCCCAGTCCTCAAGTAAGGCCTCTCAGTGGCTGGATGAAGAGACAGCATATTGGGCCTGCCATGCCCCTACACCCCAATTTTTAACCATAGGTTGGGTTGTCCCTTCACTCTTCCCCAGGGCTCTGCTTTCGTATTCCTCTTTGGTTGGGACACCTGAGGTAACAAATCTGAAAGGAGACCTCCCATCCCACAGCTTGACAAAAAACAATTCGGACCGGGCAAAATCCACAGAGAGGAAGATTCGTCCATGGCCCATGGGGCCTCCCCACATTCCACGGCCATTGTTGATACGAAATTTAGAGACAAAAGCCTGAGCAAGCGCCTCAGACTCTCTCTTTCTTCATATCCTGAAGAGTTCTTCTCATGGTTTGTAGATTGGGCCTGCCATACCTACGTCCCCAAACCTAAGCTGAGTTTGTGTTTTCATACTTCTGTCCTCTAAGTCCTGGGCCACACACACTCCAAGCTTGGGCCCCTTGAGCCACGCATTAGGACTGTGCCTACCCCATGCATGGGAATTCTACCCATTCCATTGTCCGAAATCATACAAATTAGGAGAACCCTCCAAAATCCCCGAGGCCATCCCAAAAGTGTAGGTCCCGGGACAAACATGGGCGGTCTGACACCAGCGGAGCATCCACCTCCACCTGTACCATAGATGGATGAACCCAGAGAAGGAGATTGAACCAGACAGGACCCGAGGCCATCATCGGATCCATTGCTTTGGTTACAGGCATGTCTCATCAAAAGCCTGGATTCCATTCCAGCATAGGGGGTTTCCTGAGGAACCCATCAGAACAAATCTCGTCTCAAGGAAACTTGAGCCTGGGAGCTATGTCAAAAGCTTAGGAGAATACTTCAGGGTCCCGGTGCCACCGCCCCATTTCAAGGCCCCCATGGACAAAAACACTCATTAGGCCCCATACTCAGGAAAGTCCATTTCAACCCAGCCACCCCAGCAGAGCCATCAGATCTCAACTGTCTTGTTGCTAGGAGACAATTGGAATGCGAGGCGGGCTTCCCTGGCATCCATCATCGAACGGTGTTCTGGAGTCATTCCATATGGGATGACCTGTAGCTCCCCAACAGGTCTCAATTGTCCCGCAGAAGGAATCCTTGAAGGGGGCATCCCACAACTCCCAACGTGGGAAAACCTCCATGGCCTTGAGACTCCGCTCCGTTCATGAATGGGAAGTCATGCACAGAAACTCCAACCTGAGCCAACGTCTGATCCTCGCCGTGACTTCAGATGCTTGAGATATTGGTTCAGATATGCAAGGGGTACCTGCCGTGCCCTCGGCCTGAAGCCCAAGTCTAGCTTGTGTTCTCAGACTGGTGTCCTCACACTCCTGGCCCAGAAGCCCTCAAGTTTGGCAATTCTGGACCCACAATGCAGCACTCTGCCGTCCCTCTAGAAAAAATATCTTGCCTAATGAGCTGCCCAGGCACCTCAAATGAGGATCAACCTACACGGCACTCGACTATACCCAAATTATAGAGTCTAACCGGGGCACTAATGCACTGTCTGACACAACCTGAGCCCGAACCTCCTGACCAACAGCAAGTCAGCTGACCGCACACTGAGCGCATACCACCCGCCAAGGCCTTAGGTCGTCATCTCTCCACAACTGCGGTTTTCAGGCTTCAGAACCTAGACCTTATCTCCAACCACTGCCCAGGGTTGAAAATGATGCAGAAATCAGAACTCCTTCCCCATGGCTAGAAACCTTGTGATTGGCATGTTGTCCAAAGTTCAGTGTAGATGAAACCAGTGTGGCCCATGAGGCCCTGCCATGCTCGTGGGACACATTGGTCACAAACACACATTGTGACCCTCACCTTAGCCCACTCCTCAAGTAAGGCCTCTCAGTGGCTGGATGAAGAGACAGCATATTGGGCCTGCCATGCCCTTAGGCCCCAATTTTTAACCATAGTTTGGGTTTTCCCTTCACTCTTCCCCAGGGCTCTGCTTTGGAATTCCTCTTTGGTAGGGACACCTGAGGTAACAAACCTGAAAGGAGACCTCCAATCCCACAGCTTGATGAAAAACAATTGGGACCGTGCCAAATCCACAGAGAGGAAGATTCGTCCATGGCCCATGAGGCCTCCCCACATTCCACGGCCATCGTTGATATAAAATCCAGAGACAAAAGCCTGAGCAAGCGCCTCAGACTCACTCTTTCTTAATACCCTGATGAGTTCTTCTCATGGTTTGTAGATTGGGCCTGCCATACCTATGTCCCCAAACCTAAGCTGAGTTTGTGTTTTCAGAATTCTGTCCTCAAAGTACTGGGCCACACACCCTCCAGGATGGGGCCCCTGGAGCCACACATTAGGACGCTGCCTACCCAATCCATGGGAATTCTGCCCATTCCATTGTCCAAAATCGTACAAATTAGGAGAACACTCCAAAGTCCCCGAGGCCATCCCAATAGTGTCGGTCTTCCGGGACAAACAAGGGCGGTCTGACACCAGCTGAGATCCTCTCCACTCATACCCAGATGGATGAACCCAGAGAAAAAGATTGAAACACAGAGGACCCTAGGCCAGTTTCGGATCCATTGCTTTGGTTTACATGCATGTCTCCTCAAAAGCCTGGATTCCAATTCCATCATAGGAGGTTTCCTGAGGCACCCATCAGAACAAATCTAGTCTCCACAAGGAAACTTGTGCATGGGAGCTATGTCAAAACCTTCGGAGAATACATCATGGTCACGGTGCCACCGCCCCATTTCAACGCACCCATGGACTCAAAAACCCATTAGGCCCCATCTTCAGGAAAGTCCATTTCACCTCAGCCACCTCAGTGGCTGCCGCAGAGCAATCACATCTCAACTCTCTTGTTGCTAGGAGACATTTGAAATGCGAGGCGGGCTTCCCTGGCATTCATCCTCGAACTGTGCTCGGGAGTCATTCCATAGGGGATGTCCTGGAGCTGCGCAACAGTTCTCAATTGTCCCGCAGAAGGAATCCTTGAAGGGGGCATCCCACAAATCCCAAAGTGGGAAAACCTCCATGGCCTTGACATCCGCTCCGTTCATGAAGGGGAAGTCATGCACAGAAACTACAACATGAGCAAACGTCTGATCCTCGACGTGACTTAAGATGCTTGAGATATTGGTTCAGATCTGCAAGAGGTACCTGCCGTGCCCTCGGCCTGAGCCGAAGTCTAGCTTGTGTTCTCAGACTTCTGTCCTCACACTCCGGGCCCAGAAGCCCTCAAGTTTGGCAATTCCGGACACACAATGCAGCACTCTGACAGCCCTCTAGAAAGAATATATTCCCTAATGAGCTGCCCAGGCACCTCAATAGAGGATCAACCTACACGGCACTCGACTATACCCAAATTATAGAGTCTAACCTGCGCACTAATGCACTGTCTGACAAAACCTGAGCCCGAACCTCCTGACCCACAGCCAGGCAGCTGACCACACAGAGCACTTAAGACCCGACAAAGCCTTAGGTCGTCATCTCTCCAAAACTGAGGATTTCAGGCTTCAGAACCTATACCTTATCTCCAAACACTGCCCAGGGTTGAAAATGATGCAGAAATCAGAACTCCTTCCCCATGGCTAGAAACATTGTGATTGGCATGTTGTCCAAAGTATAGTGTAGTTGAAACCAGTGTGGCCCATGAGGTCTCGCCCACGCTCTCGGGCCACATTGGTCACAAACACACATTGTGACCCTCAGCCTGAGCCCAGTCCTCAAGTAAGGCCTCTCAGTGGCTGGATGAAGAGACAGCATATTGGGCCTGCCATGCCCCTAGGCCCCAATTTTTAACCATAGTTTGGGTTGTCCCTTCACTCTTCCCCAGGGCTCCTCTTTGGAATTCCTCTTTGGTTGGGACACCTGAGGTAACAAACCTGAAAGGAGACATCCATTCCCACCGATTGACAAAAAACAATTGGTACCGCGCCAAATCCACAGAGAGGAAGATTCATCCATGGCCCACGAGGCCTCCCCACATTCCACGGCCATCGATGATACAAAATATGGAGACAATAGCCTGAGCAATGGCCTCAGACTCGCTCTTTCTTCATATCCTGAAGAGTTCTTCTCATGGTGTGTAGATTGGTCCTGCCATACCTACGTCCCCAAACCTAAGCTGAGTTTGTGTTTTCAGACTTCTGTCCTCAAAGTCCTGGGCCACATACCCTCCAGGCTGGGGCCCCTGGAGCCACACATTAGGACTGTGCCTACCCCATCCATGGGAATTCTGCCCATTCCATTGTCTAAAATCGTACAAGTTAGGAGAACCCATCAAAGTCCCCGAGGCCATCACAATAGTGTAGGTCTCCCGGGTCAAACAAGGGCAGTCTGACACCAGGAGACCGTCTACCTCCACTCATACCATAGATAGATGTCCCCAGAGAAAAAGATGGAACCAGACAGTACCCTAGGCCATATTCGGATCCATTGCTTTGGTTTACAGGCATGTCTCCTCAAAAGCATGGATTCCAATTCCAGCATAGGGGGATTCCTGAGTCACCCATCAGAACAAATCTCGTCTCCACAAGGAAACCTGAGCATGGGAGCTATGTCAAAACCTTAGGAGAATACTTCAGGGTCCTCGTGCCACCGCCCCATTTCAATGCCCCCAAGGACACAAACACCCATTAGGCCCAATCCTCAGGAAAGTCCATTTCACCTCAGCCACCCCGGTTGCTCTCGAAGAGCAATCACATCTCAACTGTCTTGTTGCTAGGAGACAATTGGAATGTGAGGCGGGCTTCCCAGGCATCCATCCTCGAAAGGTGCTCTGGAGTCATTCCATAGGGGATGTCCTGGAGCTGCGCAACAGTTATCAATTGTCCCGCAGAAGGAATCCTTGAAGGGGGCATCCCACAACTCCCAACGTGGGAAAAACTCCATGGCCTTGAGATTCCGCTCCGTTCATGAAGGGGAAGTCATGCACAGAATCTCCAACCTGAGCCAACATCTGATCCTCAACGTGACTTCAGATGCTTGAGATACTGTTTCATATCTGCATGAGGTACCAGCCGTGCCCTCGGCCTCAGCCGAAGTCTAGCTTGTGTTCTCAGACTTCTGCCCTCACACTCCGGGCCCAGAAGCCCTCAAGTTTGGCAATTCCGGACACACAATGCAGCACTCTGACAGCCCTCTAGAAAGAATATATTCCCTAATGAACTGCCCAGGCACCTCAATAGAGGATCAACCTACATGGCACTCGACTATACCCAAATTATAGATTCTAACCGGGTCACTAATGCACTGTCTGACACAACCTGAGCCCGAACCTCCTGACCAACAGCAAGGCAGCTGGCCGAACACTGAGCGCATACGACCCGCCAAGGCCTTAGGTCGTCATCTCTCCAAAACTGCGGTTTTCAGGCTTCAGAACATAGACCTTATCTCCAACCACTGCCCAGGGTTGAAAATGATGCAGAAATCAGAACTCCTTCCCCATGGCTAGAAACCTTGTGATTGGCATGTTGTCCAAAGTTCAGTGTAGTTGAAACCAGTGTGGCCCATGAGGCCCCGCCATGCTCGTGGGACACATTGGTCAAAAACACACATTCTGACCCTCAGCCTGAGCCCAGTCCTCAAGTAAGGCCTCTCAGTGGCTGGATGAAGAGACAGCATATTGGGCCTGCATGCCACTAGGCCCCAATTTTTAACCATAGTTTGGGTTGTCCCTTCCCTCTTCCCCAGGGTTCTGCTTTGGAATTCCTCTTTGGTTGGGACACCTGAGGTAACAAACCTGAAAGGAGACCTCCCATCCCACAGCTTGACGAATAACAATTGGGACTGGGCCAAATTTACAGAGAGAAAGATTGATCCATGGCCCATGAGTTCTCCCCACATTCCACGGCCATCATTGATACAAAATCCAGAGACAAAAGCCTGAGCAGGCGCCTCAGACTCGCTCTTTCTTAATATCCTGATGAGTTCTTCTCAGGGTTTGTAGATTGGGCCAGCCATACCTATGTCCCCAAACCTAAGCTGAGTTTGTGTTTTCAGTATTCTGTCCTCAAAGTACTGGGCCACACACCCTCCAGGCTGGGGCCCCTGGAGCCACACATTAGGACGCTGCCTACACAATCCAGGGAATTCTGCCCATTCCATTGTCCAAAATCGTACAAATTAGGAGAACACTCCAAAGTCCCTGAGGCCATCCCAATAGTGTAGGTCTCCCGGGACAAACAAGGGCGGTCTGACACCAGCTGAGATCCACCACCACTCATACCATAGATGGATGAACCAGAGAAGAAGATTGAACCAGACAGGACCATAGGCCATAATAGGATCCATTGCTTTGGTTTACATGCATGTCTCATCAAAAGCCTGGATTCCAATTCCAACATAGGGGGTTTCCTGAGGCACCCATCAGAACAAATCTCGTCTTCACAAGGTAACTTGAGCATTGGAGCTATGTCAAAAGCTTAGGAGAATACTTCAGTGTCCCGGTGCCACAACCCATTCTAAGGCCCCCATGGACACAAACACACATTATGCCCCATCCTCAGGAAAGTCCATTTCACCACAGCCACCCCGGTTGCTCCCGCAGAACAATCACATCTCAATTGTCTTGTTGCTAGGACACAATTGGAATGCGAGGCGGGCTTCCCTGGCATCCATCCTCTAACGGTGCTCTGGAGTCATTCCATATGGGATGTCCTGGAGCTGCCCAACAGGTCTCAATTGTCCCGCACAAGGAATCCTTCAAGGGGGCATCCCACAACTCCCAACGTGGGAAAACCTCCATGGCCTTGAGACTCTTCTCCGTTCATGAAGGGGAAGTCATTCACAGAATCTCCAACCTGAGGCAACGTCTGATCCTCGCCGTGACATCAGATGCTTGATATATTGGTTCAGATCTGCAAGGGTTACCTGTCGTACTCTCGGCCGGAAGCCCAATTCTAGCTTGTGTTCTCAGATTTCTGTCCTCACACTCCTCGCCCTGAAGCCCTCAAGTTTGGCAATTCTGGACCCACAATGCAGCACTCTTCCTGCCCTCTAGAAAAAAGTATCTTGCCTAATGAACTGCCTAGGCACCTCAAATGAGGATAAACTTACACAGCACTCGACTGTACCCAAATTATATAGTCTAACCTGGGCACTAATGCACTGTCTGACACAACCTGAGCCTGAACCTCCTGACCAACACCCAGGCAGCTGACCGAACACTGAGCGCATACGACCCGCCAAGGCCTTAGGTCGTCATCTCTCCCCAACTGCGGTTTTCAGGCTTCAGAACCTAGACCTTATCTCCAACCACTGCCCAGGGTTGAAAATGATGCAGAAATCAGAACTCCTTCCCCATGGCAAGAAACCTTGTGATTGGCCTGTTGTCCAAAGTTCAGTGTAGTTGAAACCAGTGTGGCCCATGAGGCCCTGCCCATGCCCGCGGGCCACATTGGTCACAAACACACATTGTGACCCTCAGCCTAAGCCCAGTCCTCAAGTAAGGCCTCTCAGTGGCTGGATGAAGAGACAGCATATTGGGCCTGCCATGCCCCTAGGCCCCAATTTTTAACCATAGTTTGGGTTGTCCCTTCACTCTTCCCCAGGGCTCTGCTTTCGAATTCCTCTTTGGTTGGGACACCTGAGGTAACAAACCTGAAAGGAGACATCCATTCCCACAGATTGACGAAAAACAATTGGGACTGGGCCAAATCCACAGAGAGGAAGATTCGTCCATGGCCCATGAGGCCTCCCCACATTCCAAGGCCATCGTTGATACAAAATCCAGAGACAAAAGCCTGAGCAAGCGCATCAGACTTGCTCATTCTTTATATCCTGAAGAGTTCTTCTCATGGTTTGTAGATTGGGCCTGCCATACCTATGTCCCCATACCTAAGCAGAGTTTGTGTTTTAAATCTTCCTCCCTCAACGTCATGGGCCCCACACCATCCAAGGAGGGGCCCCTGGAGCCACACATTAGGACGCTGGCTACACAACCAATGGGAATTCTGCCCATTCCATTGTCCAAAATCGTACAAATTAGGAGAACTCTCCAAAGTCCCCGAGGCCATCCCAATAGTGTAGGTCTCCCGGGACAAACAAGGGCGGTCTGACACCAGCTAAGCATCCACCTCCACTCATACCATAGATGGATGAACCCAGAGAACAAGACAGGACCCTAGGCCATAATCGGATCCATTGCTTTGGTTTACAGGCATGTCTCATCAAATGCCTGAATTCTAATACCAGCATAGGGGGTTTCCTGAGGCACCCATCAGAGCAAATCTCGTCACCACAAGGAAACTTGTGCATGGCAGCTATGTCAAAACCTTTGGAGAATACTTCAGGGTCACGGTGCCTCCGCCCCATTCCAAGTCCCTCATGGACATAAACACTCATTAGGCCCCATACTCAGGAAAGTCCATTTCAACTCAGCCAACCCAGCAGAGCCATCAGATCTCAACTGTCTTGTTGCTAGGAGACAATTGGAATGCGAGGCGGGCTTCCTTGGCATCCATCCTCTAACGGTGCTCTGGAGTCATTCCATATGGGATGTCCTGGAGCTGCCCAACAGGTCTCAATTGTCCCGCACAAGGAATCCTTCAAGGGGGCATCCAACAACTCCCAACGTGGGAAAACCTCCATGGACTTGAGACTCTGCTCAGTACCTGAAGGGGCAGTCATGCACAGAAACTCCAACCTGAGCCAACGTCTGATCCTCGCCGTGACTTCAGATGCTTGAGATATTTGTTCAGATCTGCAGGGGATACCTGCCGTGCCCTCGGCCTGAAGCCCAAGTCTAGCTTGTTTTCTCAGACTTCTGTCCTCACACTCCTGGCCCAGAAGCCCTCAAGTTTGGCAATTCTGGACCCACAATACAGCACTCTGCCTGCCCTCTAGAAAAAATATCTTGCCAAATGAGCTGCCCAGGCACCTCAAATGAGGATAAACCTACACGACACTCGACTGTACCCAAATTATATAGTCTAACCTGGGCACTAATGCACTGTCTGACACACCTGAGCCCGAACCTCCTGACCAACACACTGGCAGCTGAACGCACACTAAGCGCATATGACCCGCCAAGGCCTTCGGTCGTCATCTCTCCCCAACTGCGGTTTTCAGGCTCCAGAACCTAGACCTTATCTCCAACCACTGCCCAGGGTTGAAAATGATGCAGAAATCAGAACTCCTTCCCCATGGCAAGAAACCTTGTGATTGGCCTGTTGTCCAAAGTTTAGTGTAGTTGAAACCAGTGTGTCCCATGAGGCCCTGCCCATGCCAGCAGGCCACATTGGTCACAAACACACATAGTGTCCTTCAACCTGAGCCCAGTCCTCAAGTATGGCCTCTCAGTGGCTGGATGAAGAGACAGCATATTGGGCCTGCCATGCCCCTAGGCCCCAAATTTTAACCATAGTTTGGGTTGTCCCTTCACTCTTCCCCAGGGCTCAGCTTTCGAATTCCTCTTTGGTTGAGACACCTGAGGTAACATCCTGAAAGGAGACCTCCCATCCCACAGATTGACGAAAAACAATTGGGACCGGGCCAAATCCACAGAGAGGAAGATTCGTCCATGGCCCATGAGGCCTCCCCACATTCCACGGCCATCGATGATAAAAAATCCAGAGACAAAAGCCTGAGCAAGCGCATCAGACTCGCTCATTCTTCATGTCCTGAAGAGTTCTTCTCATGGTTTGTAGATTGGGCCTGCCATACCTATGTCCCCAAACCTAAGCTGAGTTTGTGTTTTCAGACTTCCTCCCTCAAAGTCCTGGGCCCCACACCCTCCAGTGTGGGGCCCCTGGAGCCACACATTAGGACGCTACCTACCCAATCCATGGGAATTCAGCCCATTCCATTGTCCAAAATCGTACAAATTAGGAGAACCCTCCAAAGTCCCCGAAGCCATCCCAATAGTGTAGGTCTCCCGGGACAAACAAGGGCGGTCTGACACCAGCTAAGCATCCACCTACACTCATACCATAGATGGATGAACCCAGAGAAGAAGATTGAACCAGACAGGACCCTAGGCCATAATCAGATCCATTGTTTTGGTTTACAGGCATGTCTCATCAAATGCCTGGATTCCAATACCAGCATAGGGGGTTTTCTGAGGCAACCATCAGAACAAATCTCGTCACCAGAAGAAACTTGTGCAAGGCAGCTATGTCAAAAGCTTAGGAGAATACTTCAGTGTCACGGTGCCTACACCCCATTCCAAGGCCCACATGAACATTAACACTCATTAGGCCCCATACTCAAGAAAGTCCATTTCAACTCAGCCAACCGTGCAGAGCCATCAAATCTCAACTGTCTTGTTGCTAGGAGACAATTGGAATGCGAGGCTGGCTTCCCTGTCATCCATCCTCTAACGGTGCTCTGGAGTCATTCCATATGGGATTCCTGGAGCTGCCCAACAAGTCTCAATTGCCCCACACAAGGAATCCTTCAAGGGGGCATCCCACAACTCCCAACGTGGGAAAACCTCCATGGCCTTGAGACTCTGCTCCATTCAAGAAGGGGCAGTCATGCACAGAAACTCCAACCTGACCAACGTCTGATCCTCGCCGTGACTTCAGATGCTTGAGATATTGCTTCAGATCTGCAGGGGGTACCTGCCGTGCCCTCGGCCTGAAACCCAAGTCTAGCTTGTGTTCTCGACTTCTGTTCTCACACTCATGGCCCAGAAGCCCTCAAGTTTGTCAATTCCGGACCCACAATGCAGCACTCTGCCTGCCCTCCTAAAAGAATATATTGCCTAATGTGCTGCCCAGGCACCACAAATGAGGATCAACCTACACGGCACTCGACTATACCCAAATTATATTGTCTAACCTGGGCACTAATGCACTGTCTGTCACAACCTGAGCCCGAACCTGCTGACCAACACCCAGGCAGCTAACCGCACACTGAGCACGTCGGACCCGCCATGGCCTTAGGTCGTCATCCATCCCAACTGCGGTTTTCAGGCTTCAGAACCTAGACCTTATCTCCAACCACTGCCCAGGGTGGAAAATGATGCAGAAATCAGAACTCCTTCCCCATGGCTAGAAACCTTGTGATTGGCATGTTGTCCAAAGTTCAGTGTAGTTGAAACCAGTGTGGCCCATGAGGTCTCGCCCACGCTCTCAGGCCACATTGGTTAAAAACACACATTGTGACCCTCAGCCTGAGCCCAGTCCTCAAGTAAGGCCTCTCAGTGGCTGGATGAAGAGACAGCATATTGGCCGGCCATGCCCCTAGGCCCAAATTTTTAACCATAGTTTGGGTTATCCCTTACTCTTCCCCAGGGCTCTGCTTTCGAATTCCTCTTTGGTTGGGACACCTGAGGTAACAAACCTGAAAGGAGACCTCCCATCTCACAGATTGATGAAAAACCATTGGGACCGGGCCAAATCCACAGAGAGAAAGATTCTTCCATGGCCCATGAGGCCTCCCCACATTCCACGGCCATCGTTGATACAAAATCCAGAGACAAAAGCCTGAGCAAGCGCATCAGACTCGCACATTCTTTATATCCTGAAGATTTCTTCTCTTGGTTTGTAGATTGGGCCTGCCATACCTATGTCCCCAAACCTAAGCTGAGTTTGTGTTTTCAGACTTCCACCCTCAAAGTCCTGGGCCCCACACCCACCAGGCTGGGGCCCCTGGAGCCACACATTAGGATGCTGCCTACCCAATCCATGGGAATTCTGCCCATTCCATTGTCTAAAATCGTACGAATTAGGAGAACACTCCAAAGTTACCGAGGCCATCCCAAAAGTGTAGGTCTCCCGGGACAAACAAGGGCGGTCTGACACCAGCTAAGCATCCACCTCCACTCATACTATAGATGGATGAACCCAGATAAGAAGATTGAAGCAGACAGGACCCTAGGCCATAATCGGATCCATTGCTTTGGTTTACAGGCATGTCTCATCAAATACCTGGATTTCAATACCAGCATAGGGGGTTTCCTGCGGGACCCATCAGAACAAATCTCGTCACCACAAGGAAACTGGTGCAAGGCAGCTATGTCAAAAGCTTAGGAGAATACTTCAGGGTCACGGTGTCTCCACCCCATTCCAAGGCCCCCATGGACATAAACACTCATTAGGCCCCACACTCAGGAAAGTCCATATCAACTCAGCCACCCCAGCAGAGCCATCAGATCTCAACTGTCTTGTTGCTAGGAGACAATTGGAATGCGAGCCTGGCTTCCCTGGCATGCATCCTCTAATGGTGCTCTGGAGTTATTCCATATGGGATGTCCTGGAGATGCCCAACAGGTCTCAATTGTCCCGCACAAGGAATCCTTCAAGGGGGCATCCCACAACCTCCAAAGTAGGAAAACCTTCATGGCCTTGAGACTCCGCTCTGTTCATGAAGGGGCAGTCATGCATAGAAACTCCAACCTGAGCCAACGTCTGATCCTCACCGTGACTTCAGAATCTTGAGATATTGGTTCAGATCTGCAGGGGGTACCTGCCGTGCCCTCAGCCTGAAGCCCAAGTCTAGCTTGTGTTCTCAGACTTCTGTCCTCACACTCCTGCTCCAGACCCTCACGTTTGTCAATTCCGGACCCACAATGCAGCACTCTGCTGGCCCTCCAAAAAGAATATATTGCCTAATGAGCTGCCCAGGCACCACAAATGAGGATCAACCTACACGGCACTCGACTATACCCAAATTATATTGTCTAACCTGGGCACTAATGCACTGTCTGACACAACCTGAGCCCGAATCTCCTGACCAACACCCAGGCAGCTGACCTACACTGAGCAGGTCCGACCCGCCATGGCCTTAGGTCGTCATCTCTTCCCAACTGCGGTTTTCAGGCTTCATAACATAGACCTTATCTCCAACCACTGCCCAGGGTTGAAAATGATGGAGAAATCAGAACTCCTTCACCATGGCTAGAAACCTTGTGATTGGCATGTTGTCCAAAGTTCAGTGTAGTTGAAACCAGTGTGGCCCATGAGGTCTCGCCCACGCTCTCGGGCCACATTGGTCAAAAACACACATTGTGACCCTAAGCCTGAGCCCAGTCCTCAAGTAAGGCCTCTCAGTGGCTGGATGAAGAGACAGCATATTGGGCCTGCATGCCACTAGGCCCCAATTTTTAACCATAGTTTGTGTTGTCCCTTCACTCTTCCCCAGGGCTCTGCTTTGGAATTTCTCTTTGGTAGGGACACCTGAGGTAACAAACCTGAAAGGAGACCTCCCACCCCACAGATTGACGAAAAACAATTGGGACCATGCTAAATCCACAGAGAGTAAGATTCGTCCATGTCCCATGAGGCTTCCCCACATTCCACGGCCATCTTTGATACAAAATCCAGAGACAAAAGCCTGAGCAATGGCCTCAGACTCTCTCTTTCTTCATATCCTGAAGAGTTCTTCTCATGGTGTGTAGATTGGTCCTGCCATACCTTCGTCCCCAAACCTAAGCTGAGTTTATGTTATCAGACTTCTGTCCTCAAAGTCCTGGGCCACACACCCTCCAGGCTGGGGCCCCTGGAGCCACAAATTAGGACTGTGCCTACCCCATCCAGGGGAATTCTGCCCATTCCATTGTCTAAAATCGTACTAGTTAGGAGAACCCATCAAAGTCCCTGAGGCCATCACAATAGTGTAGGTTTCCCGGGTCAAACCAGGGCAGTCTGACACCAGGAGACCGTCTACATCCACTCATACCATAGATGGATGTCCCCAGAGAAGAAGATGGAACCAGACAGGACCCTAGGCCATATTCGGATCCATTGCTTTGGTTTACAGGCATGTCTCCTCAAAAGCGTGGATTCCAATTCCAGCATAAGGGGTTAAATGAGGCCCATCAGTACAAATCTCTTCTCCACAAGGAAACTTGTGCATGGCAGCTATGTCAAAAACTTAGGAGAATACTCAGGGTCCCGGTGCCACCGCCCCATTTTAAGGCCCACATGGACACAAACACCCATTGGGCCCCATCCTCAGGAAAGTACATTTCACCTCAGCCACCCCGGTTGCTCCCGCAGAGCAATCACATCTCAACTGTCTTGTTGCTAGGAGACAATTGGAATGCGAGGCGGGCTTCCCTGGCATTCATCCTCGAACGGTGCTCGGGAGTCATTCCATATGGGATTTCCAGGAGCTGCGTAACAGTTCTCAATTGTCCCGCAGAAGGAATCCTTGAAGGGGGCATCCCACAACTCCCAACGTGGGAAAACCTCCATGGCCTTGAGACTCCGCTCCGTTCATGAAGGTGAAGTCATGCACAGAAACTCCAACCTCAGCCAACGTCTGATCCTCGCCTTGACTTCAGATGCTTGAGATATTGGTCAGATCTGCAAGAGGTACCTGCCGTTCCCTCGGCCTCAGCCGAAGTCTAGCTTGTGTTCTAGACTTCTGTCCTCACACTCCTGGCCCAGAAGCCCTCAAGTTTGGAACATCCGGACCCACAATGTAGCACTCCGACAGCCCTCTAGAAAGAAAATATTCCCTAATGAGCTGCCCAGGCACCTCAATAGAGGATCAACCTACACGGCACTCGACTATAACCAAATTATATTGTCTAACCTGGGCACTAATGCACTGTCTGATACAACCTGAGCCCGAACCTCCTGACCAACACCCAGGCAGCTGACCGCACACTGAGCACGTCAGACCCACCATGGCCTTAGGTCGTCATTTCTTCCCAACTGCGGTTTTCAGGCTTCAGAACCTAGACCTTATCTCCAACCACTGCCCAGGGTGGAAAATGATGCAGAAATCAGAACTCCTTCCCCATGGCTAGAAACCTTGTGATTGGCATGTTGTCCAACGTTCAGTGTAGTTGAAACCAGTGTGGCCCATGAGGTCTCGCCCACGCTCTCGGGCCACATTGTCAAAAACACACATTGTGACCCTCAGCCTGAGCCCAGTCCTCAAGTAAGGCCACTCAGTGGCTGGATGAAGAGATAGCATATTGGGCTTGCCATGCCCCTAGGCCCCAATTTTTAACCATAGTTCGGGTTGTCCCTTCAGTCTTCTCCACAGCTTTGCATCGGAATTCCTCTTTTGGTGGGACACCTGAGGTAACAAAACTGAAAGGAGTCCTCCCATTCCACAGATTGACGAAAAACAATTGGGATTCGGGGCAAATCCTCAGAAAGGAAGATTCGTCCATGGCCCATGATGCCTCCCCGACATTCTACGGCCATCGCTGATACAAAATCCAGAGACAAAAGCCTGAGCAAGCGCCTCAGACTCGCACTTTCTTCATACACTGAAGAGTTCTTCTCATGATTTGTAGATCGGGCCTGCCATAACTACGTCCCCAAACCTAAGCTGAGTTGGTGTTTTCAGACTTCTGTCCTCAAAGTCCTGGGCCACAAACTCTCCAGGCTGGTGCCCTAGGAGCCACACATTAGAACTGTGCCTACCAATCCATGGTGATTCTGCCCATTCCATGGTCCAAAATCGTACAAATGAGGAGAAACCTCCAAAGTCCCTGAGGCCATCCCAATAGTGTAGGTCGCCAGGAACAAACAAGGGCTGTCAGACACAAGCTGATAATCTACCTCCACTCATACCATAGATGGATGTCCCCAGAGAAGAAGATTGAACCAGACAGGACACTAGGCCATAAGAGGATCCATTGCCTTGGTTTACAGGCATGTATCCTCAAAAGCCTGATTCCAATAAGGTCATAGGGGTATTCCTGAGGCACCCATCAGAACTCATCTCGTCTCCACAAGGAAACCTGTGCATGGGAGCTATGTCAAAAGCTTAGGAGAGTACTTCAGGGACCCGGTGCAACCGCCCCATTCCAAGGCCCTCATGGACACAAAAACACATTAGGACCCATCATCAGGAAAGTCCATTTCAACTCATCCACGCCGGTTGCTCCCACAGAGCCATCAGATCTAAACTGTCTTGTTGCTAGGAGACAATTGGTATGTGAGGCGGGCTTCCCAGGCATCCATCCTCGAACGGAGCTCTGGAGTCATTCCATATGGGATGTCCTGGAGCTGTCCAACAGGTCTCAATTGTCCCGCAGAAGGAATCCTTGAAGGGGGCATCCCACAACTCCCAACGTGGGAAAACCACAATGGCCTCGAGATTCTGCTCCCTTCATGAAGCGGCCGTCATGCACGGAAACTCCAACCTGAGCCAACGTCTGATCCTCGCGCTGACTTCAGATGCATGAGATATTGGTTCAGGTCTGCAGGGGTTACCTGCCGTGCCCTCGCTCTGAAACCCAAGTCTAGCTTGTCTTCTCAGACTTCCATCCTCACACTCCTGGTCCCGAAGCCCTCAAGTTTGGCAATTCCGGTCCCACAATGCAGCACTCTGCCTGACCTGTAGAAAAAAATTATTGCCTCATGAGATGCCCAGGCACCTTAAATGAGGATAAACCTACACAGCACTCGACTTTACCCAAATTATGTATTCTAACCTGGGCACTAATGCACTGTCGGACACAACCTGAGGATGGGCCTCCTGACCAACACCCAGAAAGCTGACCGCACACTGAGCACATAAGACCCGCCATGGCCTTAGGTCATCAACTCTTCCCTATCTCAGTATTCAGGCTTCAGAACCGAGACCTTACTCCAATCACAGCCCAGGCGTGCCTGTGATGCCGAAATCACAACTCCTCCTTACCCATGGCAAGAAACCTTGTGGTTGGCACGTTGTCCAACGTTCAGTGTAAAAGAAACCAGCATTCACCCTGAGGCTCCGCCCATTCTTGAGTGCGACGAGGGCCTAAACACGCATTGTGACCCTCAGCATGAGTCCTGTCCTCTAGTAAGTCCTCTCAGTGGCTGGACCATTAGATGCCATAATGGGCATGACATGTCCCTAGGCCCCAATTTTTAACCAGATTTCTGATTGTCCAATCGCCCCTCCCCAGGGCTCTACTTTGGAACCCCTCATTTGGTGGGACACCTGAGGTTAAATAAGAAAACAAGAACAACAAAAAAACGGACTTCTTCCATCCCACAGAATGACCTCAAACTCTTTGTAGTGGGCCAAACCACCAGAGAGTAAGACTCGTCCTTTTCCCATGAAGTCACCCAGAAATTTCACGACCATGAGTGACAAGGTATCCAGAGACAAAAACTTGAACAAGAGCCTCACACTCGGCCTTTTTTCAAATCCTGAAGAGTTCTCCTTATGGTCTGTAGATCAGTCCTGCCATATTTATGTACCGAAACATAAGACGAGTTTGTGTTTTCAGACAACTGTCCAAACAGCCCTGGCCTACACAACCTACAGGCTCAGGCCCCTGGAGCCAAACCTGGGGACTGTACTTGCCCTCACCAAGGGAATTGTGTGTTCCCATTCCAATGGCCACAACCCTACTAATAGGATGAACCTCCAAAGTTCCTGATCCATCTCAATAGTGGTGGCTTCCCTGGAAAAAGAGGGGCAATCTGAGCCCATCGGAGCACCTCCCTGCACTCAGACCCATAGACAGATGTCCCGAGTGTTAAAAAGGAAAGAACAGGCCCCTAGGCACTAATCAGATCCATTGCTTTGGTTTCCTGGCATCTCTCCTCAGAAGCCTGGATTTCAAAACCAACATATGGCTCTTTCTTGACTCACCCATCTGAAAACATCTCATCTACACATGGGATACTTGGACGTTGGAGCTGTGCAAGGCCTCTGTTTAGGAGAACCCTTCAGGGCCCCAGTGCCACCGCTTCATTCCAAGGTCTCCATAGACACAAAAGCACATTAAGAACCATCCCCAGGAGCGTCCAATTCAACTCAGCCTCCTCTGTTGATCCACGGATCCAGCAGATCTAACCTGTCTTGTTGCTAGGAGACAATAGGAATGCGAGGTGGGCTACCCAGCCATCCATCCTTAGAACCCTGCTCAGAATCATTGGCCTGGAGCCAAACAACAGGTCTCCATTCCTGCAGAAGACTCTTTGCAGTTTGGAGCTGCTCAACTCCAATCGTGTGAAAACCTCCATGGCCTCGTGATGCCCCCCATTCATGAAGGGGCCATCAGGGACAGAAACTCCAACCTGAGCGATCATCCGATCCTCGCCCTGACTTCAGATGCACGAGATCTCGATTCAGGTCTGAAGATTGTGCCTGCCATGTCCTCACTCAGAAAGCGAAGCCTAGCTTGTGTTCTCAGACTTCTGTCCTCAGATTACTGGCCCACAAGCCCTCCAGTTTGGCAATCCAGAACTACAATGCCGCACTCTGCCTGCCCTCCAGAAGAAAAACATTGCCCTCTGGGGATTCCCAGTAACCCCAAGTGAGGATCAAACTGCACCTACCTTGGCTGTACCCCAAATACATAGGCTGACCAGGGCTCTAATGCCCTTTCTGACACAGTCTGAGCCTGGAACTCCTGGCCCACCCAGACTGCTGGCCGCACACTGAGCACATCGAGCCGCCATGGCCTTAGGTCGTCATCTCTTCCCAACCTCGGTTTTCAGGTTTCAGAACCTAGACCTTATCTCCAATCACTGCCCAGGGTTGAACGTGATGAAGAAATCAGAACTCCTTCCCCATGGCAAGAAACCTTGTGGTTGGCATGTTGTCCAACCTTCAATGTAGTTGAAGCCAGTGTGGCCCATGAGGCCCCGCCCATGCTCTTGGGCCACATTGGTCACAAACACACATTTTGACCCTCAGTGTGAGCCCAGTCCCCAAGTAAGGCCTCTCAGTGGCTGGATGAAGAGATAGCATGATGGGCTTGCCATGCCCCTAGGCCCCAATTTTTAACCATAGTTCTGGTTGTCTCTTCAGTCTTCTCCACGGCTTTGCTTTGGAATTTCTCTTTTGGTGGGACACCTGAGGTAAAAAAACTGAAAGGAGTCCTCCCATCCCACAGATTGACGAAAAACAATTGGGAATCGGAGCAAATCCTCAGAGAGGAAGATTCGTCCATGGCTCATGAGGACTCCCCGACATTCAACGGCCATCGCTGATACAAAATCCAGAGACAAAAGCCTGAGCAAGCGCCTCAGACTCGCACTTTCTTCATTTCCTGAAGAGTTCTTCTCATGGTTTGTATTTCGGGCCTGCCATACCTACGTCCCCAAACCTAAGCTGAGTTGGTGTTTTCAGACTTCTGTCCTCAAAGTCCTGGGCCACACACTCTCCTGGCTGGGACCCCTGGAGCTACACATTACGACTGTGCCTACCAATCCATGGGAATTCTGCCCATTCCATGGTCCAAAATCGTACAAATGAGGAGAAACCTCCAAAGTCCCTGAGGCCATCCCAATAGTGTAGGTCGACCTGAACAAACAAGGGCTGTCTGACACCAGCTGATAATCTACCTCCACTCATACCATAGATGGATGTCCCCAGAAGAGATTGAAGCAGACAGGACCCTAGGCCATAATAGGATCCATTGCCTTGGTTTACAGGCATGTTTCCTCAAATGCCTGATTCCAATAAGAGCATAGGGGTTTTCCTGAGGCACCCATCAGAACTCATCTCGTCTCCACAAAGAAACCTGTGCATGGGAGCTATGTCAAAAGTTTAGGATAGTACGTCAGGGTCCCGGTGCCACAGCCCCATTCCAAGGTTTTCATGGACACAAAAACATATTAGGACCCGTCCTCAGCCACCTTGTTTGCTCCCGCAGAGCCATCACATCTAAACTGTCTTGTTGCTGGGAGACAATTGGAATGCGAGGCGTGCTTTCCAGGCATCCATTCTCGAACGTGCTCTGGAGTCATTCCATATGGGATGTCCTGGAGCTGTCCAACAGGTCTCAATTGTCCCGCAGAAGGAATCCTTGAAGGGGACATCCCACAACTCCCAACGTGGGAAAACCTCAATGGCCTCGAGATTCTGCTCCCTTCATGAAGCGGCCGTCATGCACGGAAATTCCAACCTGAGCCAATCTCTAATCCTCGCGCTGAATTCAGATGCATGATATATTGGTTCAGATCTGCAGGGGGTTCCTGCCGTGCCCTCTCCCTGAAACCCGAATTTAGCTTGTCTTCTCAGACTTCCGTCCTCACACTCCTGGTCCCGATGCCCTCAAGTTTGGCAATTCCGGACCCACAATGCAGCATTCTGCCTGACCTGTAGAAAAAAATTATTGCCTCATGAGCTGCCCAGGCACCTTAAATGAGGATAAACCTACACAGCACTCGACTTTACCCAAATTATATAGTCTAACCTGGGCACTAATGCACTGTCGGACACAACCTGAGCCCGGACCTCCTCACCAACACCCAGAAAGCTGACCACACATTGAGCACATAAGACCCGCCATGGCCTTAGGTCATCATCTCTTCCCTACCTCAGTTTTCAGGCTTCAGAACCGAGACCTTATCTCCAATCACTGCCCAGTCGTGAGTGTGATGCAGAAATCACAACTCCTCCTTACCCATGGCAAGAAACCTTGTGGTTGGCACGTTGTCCAACGTTCAGTGTAGGAGAAACCAGCATTCACCCTGAGGCCCCGCCCATTCTTGAGTGCGACGACGGCATAAACAAGCATTATGACCCTCAGCATGAGTCCTGTCCTCTAGTAAGTCCTCTCAGTGGCTGGACCATTAGATGCCATAATGGGCTTGATATGTCCCTAGGCCCCAATTTTTAACCAGATTTCTGATTGTCCAATCGCCCCTCCCCAGAGCTCTACTTTGGAACCCCTCATTTGGTGGGACACCTGAGGTTAAAAAAGAAAATAACAACAACAAAAAAAACGGACTTCTTCCATCCCACAGAATCACCCCAAACTCTTTGGACTGGGCCAAACCACCAGAGAGTAAGACTCGTCCATTTCCCATGAAGTCACCCAGAAATTTCACGACCATGAGTGACACGGTATCCAGAGACAAAAACTTGAGCAAGAGCCTCACACTCGCCCTTTTTTCAAATCACGAAGAGTTCTCCTCATGGTCTGTAGATCAGTCATGCCATATTTATGTCCCGAAACATAAGACGAGTTTGTGTTTCCAGACAACTGTCCAAACAGCCCTGGCCTACACAACCTACAGGCTCAGGCCCCTGGAGCCAAACCTGAGGACTGTACTTGCCCTCACCAAGGGAATTGTGTGTTCCCATTACAATGGACACAACCCTTCTAATAGTATAAACCTCCAAAGTCCCTGATCCATCTCAATAGTGGTTGCTTCCCAGGAAAAAGAGGGGCAATCTAAGCCCATCGGAGCACCTCCCTGCACTCAGACCCATAGACAGATGTCCCGAGAGTTAAAAAGGATAGTACAGGCCCCTTGCACATTTCAGATCCATTGATTTGGTTTCAAAGATTCTCTCCACAGAGGCCTGGATTTCAAAACCAGCATATGGCTCTTTCTTGACTCACCCATCAGAAAACATCTCATCTACACATGGGATACTTGGACGTTGGAGCTGTGCAAAGCCTATGTTTAGGAGAACCCTTCAGGGCCCCAGTGCCACCGCTTCATTCCAAGGTCTCCATAGACACAAAAGCACATTAGGACCCATCCCCAGGTGAGTCCATTTCAACTCACCCTCCTCGGTTGCTCCCCCAGATCCAGCAGATCTAACCTGTCTTGTTGCTAGGAGACAATAGGAATGCGAGGTGGGCTACCAAGCCATCCATCCTTAGAACCCTGCTCAGAATCATTGGCCTGGAGCCAAACAGCAGGTCTCAATTGTCCTGCAGAAGACTCTTTGCAGTTTGGAGTTGCTCACAACTTTAATCATAGGAAAACCTCCATGGCCTCGTGATGCCCTTCATTCATGAAGGGGCCATCGTGGACAGAAACTCCAACCTGAGCGATCGTCCGATCCTCGCCCTGCCTTCAGATGCACGAGATCTCGATTCCGGTCTGTAGATTGTGCCTGCCATGTCCTCACCCAGAAAGCGAAGCCTAGCTTGTGTTCTCAGACTTCTGTCCTCAGACTACTGGCCCACAAGCCCTCCAATTTGGCAATCCAGAACTACAATGCAGCACTCTGCCTGCCCTCCAGAAGAACAACATTGCCCCCGGGGTGACCCAGTAATCCCAAGTGAGGAACAACCTGCACCTACCTTGTCTCTACCCCAAATACATAGGCTGACCTGGGCACTAATGCTCTTTCTGACACAGCCTGAGCCTTGAACTCCTGGCCCACCCAGACTGCTAGCCACACACTGAGCACATCGAGCCGCCATGGCCTTAGGTCGTCAACTCTTCCCTCCCTCGGTTTTCAGGATTCAGAATCTAGACCTTATCTCCAATCATTGCCCAGGGTTGAACGTGATGCAGAAATCAGAACTCCTTCCCCATGGCAAGAAACCTTGTGGATGGCATGTTGTCCAACCTTCAGTGTAGTTGAAGACAGTGTGGCCCATGAGGCCCCGCCCATGCTCTTGGGCCACATTGGTCACAAACACACATTGTGACCCTCAACGTGAGCCCAGTCCCCAAGTAAGGGCTCTCAGTGGCTGGATGAAGAGATAGCATATTGGGTTTGCCATGCCCCTAGGTCCCATTTTTTAACCATAGTTCGGGTTGTCCCTTCAGTCTTCCCCACGGCTTGGCTTTGTTATTTCTCTTTTGGTGGGAACCTGGGTAAAAAAACTGAAAGAAGCCCTCCCATACCACAGATTGACGAAAAACGATTGGGAATCGGGGCAAATCCTCAGAGAGGAAGATTCATCCATGGCCCCTGAGGCCTCCCCGACATTCAACGGCCATCGCTGATACAAAATCCAGAGACAAAAGCCTGAGCAAGCGCCTCAGACTCGCACTTTCTTCATATCCTGAAGAGTTCTTCTCATGGTTTGTAGATCGGGCCTGCCATACCTACGTCCCCAAACCTAAGCTGAGTTTGTGTTTTCAGACTTCTGTCCTCAAAGTCCTGGGTCACACACTCTCCAGGCTGGGGCCTCTGGAGCCAAACATTAGGACTGTGCCTACCAGTCCATGGGAATTCTGCCCATTCCATGGTCCAAAATCGTACAAATTAGGAGAAACCTCCAAAGTCCCTGAGGCCATCCCAATAGAGTAGGACGACCGGAACAAAAAAGGGCTGTCTGACACTAGCTGATAATCTACCTCCACTCATACCATAGATGGATGTCCCCAGAGAAGAAGATTGAACCAGACAGGACCCTAGGCCATAATAGGATCCAATGCCTTGGTTTACAGGCATGGCTCCTCAAAAGCCCGATTCCAATACGAGCATAGGCGTTCTCCTGGGGCACCCATCAGAACTCATCTTGTCTCCACAAGGAAACCTGTGCATGGGAGCTATGTCAAAATCTTAGGAGAGTACTTCAGGTTTCCGGGTCCACCGCCCCATTCCAAGGCCCTCATGGACACAAAAACACATTAGGACCCATCCTCAGGAAAGTCCATTTCAATTCAGCCACCCAGTTTGCTCCCTCACAGCCATCAGATCGAAACTGTCTTGTTGCTAGGAGACAATTGGAATGCGAGGAGGGCTTCCCAGGCATCCATTCTCGAACGGTGCTCTGGAGTCATTCCATATGGGATGTCCTGGAGCTGTCCAACATGTCTCAATTGTCCCGCAGAAGGAATCCTTGAAGGGGGCATCCCACAACTCCCAACGGGGGAAAACCTCAATGGCCTCGAGATTCTGCTCCCTTCATGAAGCGGCCGTCATGCACGGAAACTCCCACCTGAACCAACGTCTGATCCTCGCGCTGACTCCAGATGCATGAGATATTTGTTCAGATCTGCAGGGTTACCTGGGGTGCCCTCTCCCTGAATCCCAATTCTAGCTTGTCTTCTCAGACTTCCATCCTCACACTCCTGGTCCCGAAGCCCTCAAGTTTGTCAATTCCGGACCCACTATGCCGCACTCTGCCTGCCCTCTAGAAAAAACTATTGCCTCATGAGCTGCCCAGGCACCTTAAATGAGGATAAACCTACACAGCACTCGACTTTACCCAAATTATGTAGTCTAACCTGGGCACTAATGCACTGTCGGACACAACCTGAGCCCGGACCTCCTCACCAACACCCAGAAAGCTGACCACACACTGAGCACATAAGACCCGCCATGGCCTTAGGTCATCATCTCTTCCCTATCTCAGTTTTCAGGCTTCAGAACCGAGACCTTATCTCCAATCACTGCCCAGGCGTGAGTGTGATGCAGAAATCACAACTCCTCCTTACCCATGGCAAGAAACCTTGTGGTTGGCACGTTTTCCAACGTTCAGTGTAGGAGAAACCAGCATTCACCCTGAGGCCCCGCCCATTCTTGAGTGCGACGAGGGCATAAACACGCATTGTGACCCTCTGCATGAGTCCTGTCCTCTAGGAAGTCCTCTCAGTGGCTGGACAATTAGATGCCATAATGGGCTTGATATGTCCCTAGGACCTAATTTTTAACCAGATTTCTGATTGCCCAATTGCCCCTCCCCAGGGCTCTACTTTGGAACCCCTCATTTGGTGGGACACCTCAGGTTAAAAAAGAAAACAACAACAAAAAAACGGACTTCTTCCATCCCACAGAATGATCCCAAATTCTTTGGGCGGGCCAAACCACCAGAGAGTAAGACTCGTCCATTTCCCATGAAGTCACCCAGAAATTTCACGACCATGAGTGACACGGTATCCAGAGACAAAAACTTGAGCAAGATCCTCACACTCGCCCTTTTTTCATATCCCTAAGACTTCTTCTCATGGTCTGTAGATCAGTCCTGCTATATTTATGTCCCGAAACATAAGACGAGTTTGTGTTTCCAGACAACTGTCCAAACAGCCCTGGCCTACACAACCTACAGGCTCATGCCCCTGGAGCCAAACCTGAGGACTGTACTTGCCCTCACCAAGGGAATTGTGTGTTCCCATTCCAATGGCCAAAACTTTTCTAATAGGATAAACCTCCAAATTCCCTGATCCATCTCAATAGTGGTGGCTTCCCAGGAAAAAGAGGGGCAATCTGAGCCCATCGGAGCACCTCCCTGAACTCAGACCCATAGACAGATGTCCCCAGATTTAAAAAGGAAAGAACAGGCTCCTAGGCACTAATCAGATCCATTTCTTTGGTGTCCAACATCTCTCCTCAGAGGCCTGGATTTCAAAACCAGCATATGGCTGTTTCTTGACTTACCCATCATAAAACATCTCATCTACACATGGGATACTTGGACGTTGGAGCTGTGCAAAGCCTCTGTTTAGGAGAATCCTTCAGGGCCCCAGTGCCACAGCTTCATTCCAAGGTCTCCATAGACGCAAAAGCACATTAGGACCCATCCACAGGAGAGTCCATTTCAACTCAGCCTCCTCGGTTGCTCCCCCAGATCCAGCAGATCTAACCTGACTTGTTGCTAGGAGACAATTGGAATGTGAGGTGGGCTACCCAGCCATCCATCCTTAGAACCCTGCTCAGAATCATTGGCCTGGAGCCAAACAACAGGTCTCCATTCCTGCAGAAGACTGTTTGCATTTTGGAGCTGCTCACAACTCCCATCGTGGGAAAACCCCCATGGCCTCGTGATGCCCCCCATTCATGAAGGGGCCATCAGGGACAGAAAATCCAACCTGAGCGATCATCCGATCCTCGCCCTGACTTCAGATGCACGAGATCTCGATTCCGGTCTGTAGATTGTGCCTGCCATGTGCTCACCCAGAAACCTAAGCCTAGCTTGTGTTTTCAGAATTCTGTCCTCAGACTACTGGCCCATAGGCCCTCCCGTTTGGCAATCGAGAACTACAATGCAGCACTCTGCCTGCCCTACAGAAGAAAAACTTTGCCATCTGGGGTGACACAGTAACCCCAAATGAGGATCAACCTGCACCTACCTTGGCTGTACCCCAAATACATAGGCTGACCAGGGCACTAATGCCCTTTCTGACACAGCCTGAGCCTGGAACTTCTGGCTTACCCAGACTGCTAACAGGACACTGAGCACATCGTGCCGCCATGGCCTTAGGTCGTCATCTCTTCCCAACCCTGGTTTTCAGGCTTCAGAACCTAGACCTTATCTCCAATCACTGCCCAGGGTTGAACGTGATGAAGAAATCAGAACTCCTTCCCCATGGCAAGAAACCTTGTGGTTGGCATGTTGTCCAACCTTCAGTGTAGTTGAAGACAGTGTGGCCCATGAGGCCCCGCACATGCTCTTGGGCCACATTGGTCACAAACACACATTGTGACCCTCAGCGTGATCCCAGTCCCCAAGTAAGGCCTCTCAGTGGCTGGATGAAGAGATAGCATATTGGGCTTGCCATGCCCCTAGGCCCCAATTTTTAACCATAGTTCGGGTTGTCCCTTCAGTCTTCTCCACGGCTTTGTTTTGGAATTCCTCTTTTGGTGAGACACCTGAGGTGACAAAAGTGAAAGGAGTCCTCCCTTACCACAAATTGACGAAAAACGATTGGGAATCGGGGCAAATCCTCAGAGAGGAAGATTCGTCCATGGCCCATGAGGCCTCCCCGACATTCCACGGCCATCGCTGATACAAAATCCAGAGACAGTAGCCTGAGCAAGCGCCTCAGACTCGCACTTTCTACATATACTGAAGAGTTCTTCTCATGGTTTGTAGATCGGGCCTGCCATACCTACGTCCCCAAACCTAAGCTGAGTTTGTTTTTTCACACTTCTGTCTTCAAAGTCCTGGGCCACACACTCTCCAGGCTGGGGCCCCTGGAGCCACACATTAGGACTGTGCCTACCAATCCATGGGAATTCTGCCCATTCCATGGTCCAATATCGTACAAATTAGGAGAAACCTCTAAAGTCCCTGAGGCCATCCCAATAGTGTAGGTCGACCGGAACAAGCAAGGGCTGTCTGACACCAGCTGATAATCTACCTCCACTCATACCATAGACGGATGTCCCCAGAGAAGAAGATTGAACCAGACAGGACCCTAGGCCATAATAGGATCCCTTGCCTTCGTTTAAGGCATGTGTCCTCAAAAGCCTGAATTCAATACGAGCATGGGGTTTTTCCTGAGGCAACCATCAGAACTCATCTTGTCTCCACAAGGAAACCTGTGCATGGGAGCTATGTCAAAAGCTTAGGAGAGTACTTCAGGGTCCCGGTGCCACCGCCCCATTCCAAGGCCCTCATGGACACAAAAACACATTAGAACGCATCCTCAGGCAAGTCCATTTCAATTCAGCCACCCAGATTGCTCCCGCAGAGCCATCAGATCTAAACTGTCTTGTTGCTAGGAGAAAATTGGAATGCGACGCGGGCTCCCAGGCATCCATTCTTGAACGGTGCTCTGGAGTCATTCCATATGGGATGTCCTGGAGCTGTCCAACATGTCTCAATTGTCCCGCAGAAGGAATCCTTGAAGGGGGCATCCCACAACTCCCAACGTGGGAAAACCTCAATGGCCTCGAGATTCTGCTCCCTTCATGAAGCGGCCTTCATGCACGGAAACTCCAACCTGAGGCAACGTCTGATCCTCGCCCTGATATCAGATGCATGAGATATTGGTTCAGATCTGCAGGGGGTACCTACCATGCCCTCGCCCTGAAACCCAAGTCTAGCTTGTCTTCTCAGACTTCCGTCCTCTCACTCCTGGTCCCGAAGCCCTCAAGTTTGGCAATTCCGGCCCCACAATGCAACACTCTGCCTGATCTAGAAAAAAAATTATGGCCTCATGAGCTGCCCAGGCACCTAAAATGAGGATAAACCTACACAGCACTCGACATTAACCAAATTATGTAGTCTAACCTGGGCACTAATGCACTGTCGGACACAACCTGAGGCCGGACCTCCTCACCAACACCCAGAAAGCTGACCACACACTGAGCACATAGGAACCGCCATGGCCTTAGGTCATCATCTCTTCCCTATCTCAGTTTTCAGACTTCAGAACCGAGACCTTATCTCCAATCACTGCCCAGGCGTGAGTGTGATGCAGAAATCACAACTCCCCCTTACCCATGGCAAGAAACCTTGCTGCTGGCAGTGAGTCAAACCTTCAGTGTAGGAGAAAACGGCATGGCCCATGAGGCCACGCCCAAGCGTGACTGCCGCCTTGGGCACAAACACAATTTGTGACCCACAGCGTGGGTACCTTATTCAAGTAACGCCTCTCAGTGACTGGACCAAGAGCCCTGATATGTGGCTTGCCATGCCCGTAGGCACACAGGACTAACAAGATGGTGTGTATTCCAGTTGAGGGAACCCACTGCTGTGCCCAAGAATCCCTCCCCTGGGGGGTCCGATGTGGCAGAAAACAGTACTCTTCCCTTCCCACACCAGGAACCCAAACACTTGGGAGCTTGGACAATCCCCCGTGAGGAAGGCTCTTCCTCGCCCCCTGAGGGAACCCCTACACTGACCGGCCACTGTGAACGCAACACCCAGAGACAAAAGCCTGAACGACTGCCTCCCACTCCCCTCCTTTGATATCCAGAGGATCTCCCCTCACGGACTGGAGATCAGGCCTGCCATTACCTTGGCCCCTAGCTGAGCCAAGTTTGCTTTTTCAGATATCTGTCCCCACCGCCATGGAAAACACAGCATTTAGGCTGGGCCCTCTAGAGCCATACCACAGGACCGTTCCTGCTCTCTCCTGGGAAACTGTGTCAATTCATTTGGCCACACACCTCCAGAATATGAGAACCCTCAAGGCCCCCGAGGACATCCCACTACTGGGAGCCTCCCTGGACACACAGGGGCTTTCGGACACAAGCTGAGCAGCTACCTCTACGAAGGCATGCACACAGATGTCAACAGAGATAGATATTTGAGTCGGAAAGGCCCTTAGGCCCTAACCTCGACAATCGCTTTGGTTTCCAGGTGTCTCTCCTCAGAGGCTTTGGTTCGAAGAACAGGATATGGGGCTTTCCTGAGGCACTGAACAGAACTCCTCACGTCTCCACATGGGAAGCTTCTTTGTTGGAGCCTTGTCAAACACCTCAGGTTGGAGAATCCTGCAGTGTCCCTGAGCAACCTCCACATTCCAAGGTCTCCCAGGCCAACAAGCCTCAGTAGGACTCATCATCAGGAGAGTCCATTTCAACTCTCCCCTCAGAGTAGATCACCCAGGAGACCGCAGATTGAGCCTGCCTTTTCCTGACTAAAGAGTGGGAATATGAGGTGGCGTTCCCAGGCATCCATGCTTAGACACCTGCTCTCGAGTCTTTCCGTATGTGGCCTCCTGGAACCATCCAATAGGACTCGACTGTCGTGCAGAAGGAAACCTTGAGGTTTGGAGTAGTTCACAAATCCCATCGTAGGCAAATCTCCCTGGCCTCATGAAGCCCCCACACCCTTCAGGTAGAGGCCATGCTGGACAAAAACTCTAGCCTGAGGCACGTCTCATAGTTGACATGACCTCAGTGCAGGAGATCTCGATTCAGCCTCTGCAGAGTAGGCCTGCTGTGCCCTCGGTCCCAAACATTACGCTAGCTTGTGTTTTAAGTCTTCCTTCCTCACACTCCTGGCAAACAAGCCCTCCGGACTAGGAACTCCAGAACCAGAACCCAGCCCAGTGTCTGCCCAACGGAAGAAAAACGTTTCCCTGTGGGGCTCTCCAGAAAACCCAGATGAGGATCAACCTGCTCGGGCCTCGACGGTCCCTGAACTGGATAGGCTGCTCTGGGCACCCATGCTCTATCTGACACAGCCTGAAGCCAGACGTCCAGACAGAGAAGGAGACAGCTGGCCGCACACCCAGAACTTCGGACATGCCATGGTCTTATGCCGTCACCTCTTCCTAACCTTGGTTTTCAGATATCTGAACCTAGACATTATATCAATTCTCCACACAGCTGGGTATCGCAAGCACAAAACAGAACTCCTCCTTCCCCATGGCTGTCAAGCTTCCTCTTGGCATGGAGTCACACCTTCAGGGTGGGAGAAACCTTCATGGCTCCTGATGCCACGCCCAAACTTGAGTGCTGCTTGGGCACAAATTCACACTGTGACCCTCAGCATGAGCCCCATGTCAAAGAAAGGCCTGTCAGGGCCTGGACCAAGAGCCAGCAGATGGGGCTTGCCAAGCCCCTATGCACCCAATCCTCACCAGGGTTTGAGTTTTCCAGTCGCCCCGCCCATACCTGGGGCTCTGCTCTGGAATCCCTTTCTTGGATAGACACATGAGCCAGACAACACTACTCCACCCTTCCCATAAAATGACCCCAAAATCTTGGGAGCTGGGACAAATCCCCAGAGAGGGATACTCGTCCACAGTCCCTGAGGCCACCCATCCAATCCACGGCTATCCTGGACACAACATCCAGAGACAAAAGCCTGAAGGAACGCCTCCCACTCGCCCTTGTTTCAGAGGCCCAGGAGCTCCCTCTCCGGCTGTACATCCGGCCTGCCATACCATAGGCGCCACTCATAAGCTGAGTTTGAGTTTTCAGACTTCTGTGCCCACAGCCTGGACCCACACAACCTCCAGGCTAGGGCCTCTGGAGCCACAGCGAAAGATTGTGCCTGCCCTCTCCAAGGAAAGTGTGCCCAATCCATTGACACAACCTTAGAGGTTAGGGAAAAGCTCCAAGGCCCCTGAGGCCATCAATAGTTTAGGCCACTCTGGACTAAGAGGGGCTCCCTGACACCAGCGGAGCAACTATCTCCACTTAGACTCTCAGACAGTGTCCCCAGAGATAGAAGGTTGAAATGTACAGGCCCCCAGGCCCTTATATGAACCTTAGCTTTGGTTTCCATGTTTCCGTCCTCAGAGGACTGTTTTCGTAGACCAGCACACGGGGCTTTTCCGAGGCACCAAACCAAACCTCTCTAGTCTCCACATGGGGAGTTTTCTTACTGGGGATGTATCAAACCCTTCAGGTAGGAGAGTTCCGCAGGGCCACTGAACAACCAGCACATTCCAAGGTCTCCATGGACCCAAACACACATTATGACGCATCCTCAGGAGAGGCCATTTCAACTCAGCTCCCTGGGTAGCGTGCCCCAGAGGCAGCAGATCAAACATATCTTGTCGCTAATGGCCAATGGGAATGCGAGGCATGCTGTACAGGGATCCATCCTTCAAACCCTACTCTCCAGTCCTTCTGTATGGTATGTCCTGGAGCCATGCAACAGGACTCGAATGTCCCGCAGAAGGAAACCTTGTGGTTTGGGGCAACCTCCAAACTCAGCGTGGGAAAACTTCCTTGGCCTCATGAGGCCACCGCTTCATGAAGGTGCCAACATGGACACATACTCCAGCCTCAGCCAACGTCTGATCCTCAGCCTGACATCAGATGCAGGAGATTTTGATTCAGCCTCTGCAGAGTGGGCCTGCTCTGCCCTTGGCTCCAATCCTCACCCTAGCTTGTGTTTTCAGACTTCCGTCCTCACACTCCTGGCCCGCAAACCCTCCCTACTGGGAATTCTGGGGCCACAATGAAGCACTCTGCCTGCCTCCCAGGAGAAAAACATTGTCTATGGTGCTGCCCAGAAACGCGAAATGAGTATCAAACAGCTTGGACCTCGTCAACATCCCAATTGCATAGGCTACCTTAAACAGTGATGCTCTGTCGCAAATAGCCTGAGCCCAGACCTTCCAACAGACACCGACACAGCTGGCTGCACACCCAGCACATTGGACCCGCCACTGCCTTCGGCCAACATCCATTCCCAACCTGGGTTTTCAGTCATCGGAACCTAGACCTTATCTCCAATCCCTGCACAGGGGTAACCGGATGCACAAGTCAGAACCCTTCCTTCCCCATGGCAAGAAACCTTGCTGCTGGCAGTGACTCAAACCTTCAGTGTAGGAGAAAACGGCATGGCCCATGAGTCCACACCCATGCGTGAGGTCCGCCTTGGGCACAAACACATATTGAGACCCTCAGCGTGAGTACCTTATTCAAGTAACGCCTCTCAGTGACTGTACCAAGAGCCCGCATATGGGGCTTCCCATGCCCGTAGGCACCCAGAACTAACTAAATGGTGTGTATTCCAGTTGAGGAAACCGACTGCTGTGCTCTAGAGTCCCTCTCCTGGGGAGTCCCCTGTGGCAGAAAACAGTACTCTTCCCTTCCCACAGAATGAACCCAAACACTTGGGAGCTTGGAAAATCCCCGAGAGGAAGGCTCTCCCTCAGCCCCTGAGGCAACACCTACCCTGAAGGCCACTGTGAACGCAACACCCAGAGACAAAAGCCTGAGCGACTGCCTCCCACTTGCCCTCCTGTGTTATCCAGAGGATCTCCTCTCACGGACTGGAGATTAGGCCTGCCATTACCTTGGCCCCTAGCTGAGCCAAGTTTGCTTTTTCAGACATCTGTCCCCACAGCCCTGGCAAACACAGCCTCTAGGCTCGGTCCTCTGGAGCCATACCAGGGGACCGTGCATGCTCTCTCCTGGGAAATTCTGTCCATTCCTTTGGCCACAAACCTCCAGAATATGAAAAACCTCAAGGCCCCCGAGGACATCCCACTACTGGGAGCCTCCCTGGACACACAGGGGCATTCGGGCACAAGCTGAGCAACTACCTCCATGAAGGCAGGCACACAGATGTCCACAGAGATAGAAGGTTGAGCAGGACAGGCCCTTAGGCCCTAATCTCAACTCTTGCTTTGGTTTCCAGGTGTCACTCCTCAGAGGCTTTGGTTCGAAAAACAGGATATGGGGCTTTCCTGAGGAACTGAACAGAACTCCTCTCGTCTCCACATGGGAAGCTTCCTTGTTGGAGCCATGTCAAACACCTCAGGTTGGAGAATCCTGCAGAGTCCCTGAGCCACCTCCACATTCCAAGGTCTCCCAGACCACCAAGCCACAGTAGGACTCATCTTCAGGAGAGTCCATTTCAACTCTCCCCTCTGGGTAGCTCACCCAGGAGCCCGCAGATTGAGCCTGACTTGTCCTGACTAAAGAGTGGGAATATGAGGTGGCGTTCCCAGGCATCCATGCTTAGACACCTGCTCTCAAGTCTTTCCGTATGGGGCCTCCTGGAACCATCCAATAGGACTCGACTTTTGTGCAGAAGAAAACCTTGAGGTTTGGAGTAGTTCACAAATCCCACCGTAGGCAAACCTCCCTGGCCTCATGAAGCCCCCACACCCTTCAGGAAGAGGCCATGCTGGACAAAAACTCTAGCCTGAGGCACGTCTCATAGTTGACATGACCTCAGTGCAGGAGATCTCGATTCATCCTCTGCAGAGTGGGCCTGCCGTGCCCTCGGTCCCAAAACTTACGCTAGCTTGTGTTTTCAGACTTCCTTCCTCACACTCCTGGCAAACAAGCCCTCCGGACTAGGAACTCCAGAACCACAACCCAGCCCAGTGTCTGCCCAACGGAAGAAAAACGTTTCCCTGTGGAGCTCTACAGAAAACCCAGATGAGGATCAACCTGCTTGGGCCTCGACGGTACTCGAAATGGATAGGCTGCTTTGGGCACTCATGCTCTGTCTGACACAGCCTGAAGCCAGACGTCCAAACAGACAAGGAGACAGCTGGCCGCACACCCAGCACTTCGGAAACGCCATGGTCTTATGCCGTCACCTCTTCCTGACCTTGGTTTTCATATATCTGAACCTAGACATTATATCAATTCTCCATACAGCTGGGTATCGCAAGCACCAAAAAGAACTCCTCCTTCCCCATATCTGTCAAGCTTGCTCTTGGCATGGAGTCACACCTTCAGGGTAGGAGAAACCTTCATGGCCCCTGATGCCACACCCAAACTTGAGTGCTGCTTGGGCACAAATTCACACTGTGACCCTCAGCATGAGCCCCATGTCAAAGAAAGGCCTGTCAGGGCCTGGACCAAAAGCCCGCAGATGGGGCTTGCCAAGCCCCTATGCACCCAATCCTCACCAGGGTTTGAGTTTTCCAGTCGCCCCGCCCATACCTGGGGCTCCGCTCTGGAGTCCATTTCTTGGAGAGACACATGAGCCAGACAACACGACTCCACCCTTCCCATAAAATGACCCAAAATCTTGGGAGCTGGGACAAATACCCAGAGAGGGATACTCGTCCACAGTCCCTGAGGCCACCCCTCCAATCCACGGCTATCCCGGACACAACATCCAGAGACAAAAGCCTGAAGGAACGCCTCCCACTCGCCCTTGTTTCTGAGGACCAGGAGCTCCCTCTCGGGCTGTACATCCGGCCTCCCATACCCTAGGAGCCACCCATAAGCTGATTTTGTGTTTTTAGACTTCTGTGCCCACAGCCTGGACCCACACAATCTCCAGGCTCACGACCCATTCCAAGGCCCTCATGGAAACAAACACAAACTAGGCCCCATCCTCAGGAAAGTCCATTTCAACTCAACCACCCCGGTTGCTCCCGCAGAGCCATCAGATCTCAACCCTCTTGTTGCTAGGAATCAATTGGAATGTGAGGCGGGCTCCCTGGCTTCCATCCTCGAACGATGGTCTGGAGTCATTCCATAGGGGATGTCCTGGAGCTGCCCAACAGGTCTCAATTGTCTCGCACAAGGAATCCTTCAAGGGGGCATCCCACATCTCCCAACGTGGAAAAACCTCCATGGCCTTGAGACTCCGCTTCATTCATGAAGGGGCAGTCATGCACAGAAACTCCAACCTGAGCCAACGTCTGATCCTCGCCGTGACTTCAGATGCTTGAGATATTGGTTCAGATGTGTAGGGGGTAACTGCCGTGCCCTTGGCCTGAAGCCCAAGTCTAGCTTGTGTTCTCAAACTTCTGTCCTCACACTCCTGGCCCAGAAACCCTCAAGTTTGGCAATTTTGGAACCACAATGCAGCACTCGGCCTGCCCTCTAAAAATAATAGCTTGCCTAATGAGATGCCCAGGCACCTCAAATGAGGATTAACCTAACGGCACTCGACTCTACCCAAATTATATAGTCTAACCTGGGAACTAATGCACTGTCTGACACACCCTGAGCCCGACCCTCCTGACCAACACCCAGGGAGCTGACTGCACACTGAGCACATCAGATCGCCATGGCCTTAAGTCGTCATCTCTTCCCAACTGCGGTTTTCAGGTTTCAGAACCTAACCTTATTTCCAACCACTGCCCAGTGTTGAAATGATGCGGAAATCAGAACTCCTTCCCCATGGCAAGAATCCTTGTGATTGGCATGTTGTCCAAAGTTCAGTGTATTTGAAACCAGTGTGGTCCACGAGGCCCCGCCAATGCTCATGAGCCACATTGGTCACAAACACACATTGTGACCCTCAGCCTGAGCCCATTATTCAAGTAAGGCCCCTCAGTGGCTGGATGAAGAGACAGCATATTGGGCCTGCCATGCCCATAGGCCCCATTTTTAAAGATAGGTTGGGTTGTCCCTTCAATCTTCCCCAGGGCTCTGCTTTTGAATTCCTCTTTGGTTGGGACACCTGAGGTAACAAACCTGAAAGGAGACCTCCCATCCCACAGCTTGACGAAAAACAATTGGGACCAGGCAAAATCCACAGAGAGGAAGATTCGTCCATGGCCCATGGGGCCTCCCCACATTCCACGGCCATCATTGATACGAAATTCAGAGACAAGCCTGAGCAAGCGCTTCAGACTCGCTCTTTCATTATATCCTGAAGTGTTCTTCTCATGGTTTGTAGATTGAGCATGCCATACCTACGTCCCCAAAGCTAAGCTTAGTTTGTTTTTTCGTACTTCTGTACTCAAAGTCCTGGGCCACACAACTCCAAGCTTGGGCCCCTTGAGCCACACATTAGGACTGTGCCTACCCAATCCATGGGAATTCTGCCCATTCCATTGTCCGAAATCGTACAAATTAGGAAAACCCTCCAAACTCCCCGAGGCTATCCCAAAAGTGTAGGTCCCGGGACAAACATGGGCTGTCTGACACCAGCTGAGCATCCACCTCCACTCGTATCATAGAAGATGAACCCAGAGAAGAAGATTGAACCAGACAGGACCCTAGGCCATAATCGGATCCATTGCTTTGGTTTACAGGCATGTCTCCTCAAAAGCCTGGATTCCAATACCAGCATTGGGGGTTTCCTGAGGAACCCATCAGAACAAATCTCGTCTCAAGGAAACTTGAGCATGGGAGCTATGTCAAAAGCTTAGGAGAATACTTCAGGGTCCCGGTGCCACCGCCCCATTTAAAGGCCTCCATGGACACAAACACCCATTAGGCCCCATCCTCAGTAAAGTCCATTTCAACTCAGCCACCCCAGCAGAGCCATCAGATCTCAACTGTCTTGTTGCTAGGAGACAATTGGAATGCGTGGCGGGCTTCCCTGGCATCCATCCTCGAACGGTGCTCTGGAGTCATTCCATATGGGATGTCCTGGAGCTGCGCAACAGTTCTCAATTGTCCCGCAGAATGCATCCTTGAAGGGGGCATCCCACAACTCCCAACGTGGGAAAACCTCCATGGCCTTGAGACTCCGCTCCATTCATGAATGGGAAGTCATGCACAGAAACTCCAACCTGAGCCAACGTCTGACTTTCGCCGTGACTTCAGATGCTTGAGATACTGGTTCAGATCTGCAAGGGGTACCTGCCGTGCCCTCGGCCAGAAACCCAAGTCTAGTGGTGTTCTCAGACTTCTGTCCTCACACTCCTGGCCAAGAAGCCCTCAACTTTGGCAATTCTGGACCCACAATGCAGCACTCTGCCTGCCCTCTAAAAAAAATATCTTGCCTAATGAGCTGCCCAGGCTCCTCAATGAGGATAAACCTACACGGCACTCGACTGTACCCAAATTGTATAGTCTAACCTGGGCACTAATGCACTGTCTGACACAACCTGAGCCCGAAACTGCTGACCAACACCCAGGCAGCTGACCGCACACTGAGCGCATATGACCCGCCAAGGCATTAGGTCGTCATCTCTTCCCAACTGCGGTTTTCAGGCTTCAGAACCTAGACCTTATCTCCAACCACTGCCCAGGGTTTAAAATGATGCAGAAATCAGAACTCCTTCCCCATGACTAGAAACCTTGTGATTGGCATGTTGTCCAAAGTTCAGTGTAGTTTAAACCAGTGTGGCCCATGAGGTCTCGCCCACGCTCTCGGGCCACATTGGTCAAAAAAACACATTGTGACCCTCAGCCTGAGCCCAGTCCTCAAGTAAGGCCTCTCAGTGGCTGGATTAAGAGACAGCATATTGGGCCTGCCATGCCCCTAGGCCCCCATTTTTAACCATAGTTTGGGTTGTCCCTTCACTCTTCCCCAGGGCTCCTCTTTGGAATTCCTCTTTGGTTGTGACACCTGAGGTAACAAACCTGAAAGGAGACATCCATTCCAACAGATTGACGAAAAACAATTGGGACCGGGCCATATCCACAGAGAGGAAGATTCGTCCATGGCCCATGAGGCCTCCCCGACATTCCACAGCCATCGTTGATACAAAATCCAGAGACAAAAGCCTGAGCAAGCGCATCAGACTCGCTCATTCTTTATATCCTGAAGAGTTCTTCTCATGGTTTGTAGATTGGGACTGCCATAACTATGTCCCCAAACCTAAGCTCAGTTTGTGTTTTCAGACTTCCTCCCTCAATGTCCTGGGCCCCACCCTCCAGGTTGGGGCCCCTGGAGCCACACATTAGGACACTGTCTACTTAATCCATGGGAATTCTGCCCATTCCATTGTCCAAAATCGTACAAATTAGGAGAACCCTTCAAAGTCCGCGAGGCCATCCCAATAGTGTAGGTCTCCCGGGACAAACAAGGGCGGTCTGACACCAGCTGACCGTCTACCTCCACTCATACCATAGATGGATGTCCCCAGAGAAGAAGATGGAACCAGAAAGGACCCTAGGCCATATTCGGATCCATTGCTTTGGTTTACAGGCATGTCTCCTCAAAAGCCTGGATTCCAATTCCAGCATAAGGGGTTAAATGAGGCCCATCAGTACAAATCTCTTCTCCACAAGGAAACTTGTGCATGGCAGCTATGTCAAAAACTTAGGAGAATACTCAGGGTCCCGGTGCCACTACCCCATTTCAACGTCCCCATGGACACAAACACCCATTAGGCCCCATCCTCAGGAAAGTCCATTTCAACTCAGCCACCCAGCAGAGCCATCAGATCTCAACTGTCTTGTTGCTAGGAGACAATTGGAATGTGAGGCGGGCTTCCCTGGCATCCATCCTCGAACGGTGCTCTAGAGTCATTCCATATGGGATGACCTGGAGCTCCCCAACAGGTCTCAATTGTCCCGCACAAGGAATCCTTGAAGGGGGCATCCCACAACTCCCAACGTGGGAAAACCTCCATGGCCTTGATACTCCGCTCCGTTCATGAAGGGGAAGTCATGCACAGAAACTCCAACCTGAGCCAACGTCTGATCCTCGCCGTAACTTCAGATGCTTGAGATATTGGTTCAGATCTGCAAGGGGTACCTGCCATGCCCTCGTCCTGAAGCCCAAGTCTAGCTTGTGTTCTCAGACTTCTGTCCTCACACCCTTGGCCCAGAAGCCCTCAAGTTTGGCAGTTCTGGACCCACAATGCAGCACTCTGCCTGCCCTCTAGAAAAAATATCTTGCCTAATGAGCTGCCCAGGCACCTCAAATGAGGATAAACCTTCACGGCACTCGACTGTACCCAAATTATATAGTCTAACCTGGGCACTAATGCACTGTCTGACACAACCTGAGCCCGAAACTGCTGACCAACACCCAAGCAGCTGACCGCACACTGAGCGCATATGACCCGCCAAGGCATTAGGTCGTCATCTCTTCCCAACTGGGGTTCAGCTTCGGAACCTAGACCTTATCTCCAACCACAGCCCAAGGTTGAAAATGATGCAGAAATCAGAACTCCTTCCCCATGGCTAGAAACCTTGTGATTGACATGTTGTCCAAAGTTCAGTGTAGTTGAAACCAGTGTGGCCCATGAGGTCTCGCCCACGGTCTCGGGCCACATTGGTGAAAAACACACATTGTGTCCCTCAGCTTGAGCCCAGTCTTCAAGTAAGGCCTCTCAGGGGCTGGATGAAGAGACAGCATATTGGGCCTTCCATGCACCTAGGCCCCAATTTTTAACCATAGTTTGGGTTGTCCCTTCACTCTTCCCCAGGGCTCTGCTTTCGAATTCCTCTGGTTGGGACACCTGAGGTAACAAACCTGAAAGGAGACATCCATTCCCACAGATTGACGAAAAACAATTGGGACTGGGCCAAATCCAAAGAGAGGAAGATTCGTCCATGGCCCATGAGGCCTCCCCACATTCCACGGCCATCGTTGATACAAAATCCAGAGACAAAAGCCTGAGCAAGCGCATCAGACTCGCTCATTCTTTATATCCTGAAGAGTTCTTCTCTTGGTTTGTAAATTGGGCCTGCCATACCTATGTCCCTAAACCTAAGTTGAGTTTGTGTTTTCACACTTCCTTCCTTAAAGTCCTGGGCCCCACACCCTCCAGGCTGGGGCCCCTGGAGCCACACATTCGGACTGTGCCTACCCCATGCATGGGAATTCTGCCCATTCCATTGTCCAAAAAAGTACAATTTAGGAGAACCCTCCCGAGTTTCCGAGGCCATCCCAATAGTGTAGGACTCCCGGGACAAACAAGGGCGGTCTGACACCAGCTAAGCATCCACTTCCACTCATACCATAGATGGATGAACCCAGAGAAGAAGATTGAACCAGACAGGACTCTAGGCCATATTCGGATCCATTGCTTTGGTTTACAGGCATGTCTCATCAAATGCCTGGATTCCAATACCAGCATAGGGTGTTCCCTGAGGCAACCATCAGAACAAATCTGGTCTTCAGAAGGAAACTTGTGCAAGGCAGACATGTCATAAGCTTAGGAGAATACTTCAGGGTCACGGTGCCTCCACCCCATTCCAAGGCCCCCATGGACATAAACACTCATTAGGCCCCATACTCAGGAAAGTCCATTTCAACTCAGCCACCCCAGCAGAGCCATCAGATCTCAACTGTCTTTTTGATAGGAGACAATTGGAATGTGAGGCAGGCTTCCGGGCATGCATCCTCTAACAGTGCTCTGGAGTCATTCCATATGTGATGTCCTGGAGCTGCCCAACAGGTCTCAATTGTCCCGCACAAGGAATCCTTGAAGGGGGCATCCCACAACTCCCAACGTGGGAAAACCTCCATGGCCTTGAGTCTCTGCTCCGTTCATGAAGGGGCAGTCATGCACAGAAACTCCAAACTGACCAACGTCTGATCCTCGCCGTGACTTCAGATGCTTGAGATATTGGTTCAGATCTGCAGGGGGTACCTGCCGTGCCCTCGGCCTGAAGCCCAAGTCTAGCTTGTGTTCTCAGACTTCTGTCCTCACACTCCTGGCCAAAAAGCCCTCAAGTTTGTCAATTCCGGACCCAAAATGCAGCACTCTGCCTGCCCTCCAAAAAGAATATATTGCCTAATGAGCTGCCCAGGCACCACAAATGAGAATCAACCTACACGGCACTCGACTGTACCCAAATTATATTGTCTAACCTGGGCACGAATGCACTGTCTGACAAAACCTGAGCCCGAAACTGCTGACCAACACACAGGCAGCTGACCGCACACTGAGCAGGTCCGACCCGCCATTGCCTTAGGTCGTCATCTCTTCCCAACAGCGGTTTTAAGGCGTCAGAACCTAGACCTTATCTCCAACCACTGCCCAGGGTTTAAAATGATGCAGAAATCAGAACTCCTTCCCCATGGCTAGAAACCTTGTGTTTGGCATGTTGTCCAAAGTTCAGTGTAGTTGAAACCAGTGTGGCCCATGAGGTTCGCCCACGCTCTCGGGCCACATTGGTCAAAAACACACATTGTGACCCTCAGCCTGAGCCCAGTCCTCAAGTAAGGCCTCTCAGTGGCTCGATGAAGAGACAGCATATTGGGCCTGCCATGCCCCTAGGCCCCAATTTTTAACCATAGTTTGGGTTGTCCCTTCACTCTTCCCCAGGGTTATGCTTTGGAATTCCTCTATGTTTGGGACACCTGAGGTAAAAAACCTGAAAGGAGACATCCATTCCCACAGATTGACGAAAAACAATTGGGACTGGGACAATAAAAAGAGAGGAAGATTTGTCCATGGCCCATGAGGCCGCCCCACATTCCACGGACATCGTTGATACGAAATCCAGAGACAAAAGCCTGAGCAATGGCCTCAGACTCTCTCTTTCTTCATATCCTGAGAGTTCTTCTCATGGTGTGTACATTGGGCCTGCCATACCTACGTCTCCAAAACTAAGCTGAGTTTGTGTTTTCAGACTTCTGTCCTCAAAGTCCTGGTCCACACACCCTACAGGCTGGGGCCCCTGGAGACACACATTAGGACTGTGCCTACCCAATCCATGGGAATTTTGCCCATTCCATTGTCTAAAATCGTACAAGTTAGGAGAACCCATCAAAGTCCCCGAGGCCATCAGAATAGTATATATCTCCCGGGTCAAACAAGGGCAGTCTGACACCAGGAGACCGTCTACCACCACTCATACCATAGATGGATGTCCCCACAGAAGAAGATGGAACCAGACAGGACCCTAGGCCATATTCGGATCCATTGTATGGTTTACAGGCATGTCCCCTCAAAAGCCTGGATTCCAATTCCAGCATAGGGGTTTTCCTGAGGCACCCATCAGAACAAATCTCGTCTCCAGAAAGAAACTTGTGCATGGGAGCTATGTCAAAAACTTAGGAGAATACTTCAGGGTCCCGGTGCTACCGCCCCATTCCAAGGCCCTCATGGACACAAACACACATTAGGCCCCATCCTCAGGAAAGTCCATTTCAACTCAGCCACCCCGGTTGCTCCCGCAGAGTCATCCGATCTCACATGTCTTGTTGCTAGGAAAATTGGAATGCGAGGCGGGCTTCCCTGGCATCCATCCTCGAACAGTGCTCTTGAGTCATTCCACATGGGATGTCCTGGAGCTGCCCAACAGGTCTCTATTGTCCCGCAGAAGGAATCCTTGAAGGGGGCATCCCACAACTCCCAACGTGGGAAAACCTGCATGGCCTTGAGTTTCCGCTTCATTCATGAAGGGGCAGTCATGCACAGAAACTCCAAACTGAGCCAAAGTCTGATCTTCGCCGTGATTTCAGATGCATGAGATATTGGTTCAGATCTGCAGGGGGTACCTGCCGTGTCCTCGGCCTGAAGCTCAAGTCTAGCTTGTGTTCTCAGTCTTCTGTCCTCACACTCCTTGCCCAGAAGCCCTCAAGTTTGGCAATTTCGGACCCACAATGCAGCACTCTGCCTGCCCTCTAGAAAAAATAACTTGCCCCATGAACTGCCCAGACCTCAAGTGAGGATAAACCTGCACGGCACTTGACTGTACCCAAATTATATAGTCTAACCTGAACACTAATGCACTGTCTGATTACACCTGAGCCAGAACGTCCTGACCAACACCCAGGCAGCTGATCGCACACTGAGCATATCAGACCCGCCATGGCCTTAGGTCGTCATCCCTTCCCATCTGTGGTTTTCCGGCTTCAGAACCTAGACGTTATCTCCAAACACTGCCCAGGGTTGAAAATGATGCAGAAATCAGAACACCTTCCCCATGGCAAGAGACCTTGTGATTGGCATGTTGTACAAAGTCCAGTGTAGTTGAAACCAGTGTGGCCCATGAGGCCCAGGCCATACTCGCGGGCCAGCCACATTGGTCACAAACACAAATTGTGACCCTCAGCCTGAGCCCAGTACTCAAGTAAGGCCTCTCAGTGGCTGGATGTAGAGACAGCATATTGGGCCGGCCATGCCTCCAGGACCCAATTTTTAACCATAGTTTCGGTTGACCCTTTACTCTTCCCCAGGGCTCTGCTTTGGATTTCATCTTTGGTTGGGACACCTGAGGTAAAAAACCTGAAAGGAGACCTCCCATCTTACAATTGACGAAAAACAATTGGGACTGGGCCAAATAAACAGAGAGGAAGTTTCGTCCATAACCCATGAGACCTCTCCACATTCCACGGCCATCGTTGATACAAATTCCAGGGACAAAAGCCTGAACAAGTGCCTCAGACTCGCTCTTTCTTCATATCCTGAAGAATTCTTCTCATGGTTTTTAGATTGGGCCTGCCATACATACGTCCCCAAACCTAAGCTGAGTTTGTGTTTTCAGACTTCTGTCCTCAAAGTCCTGGGCCACACTCCCTCCAGGCTGTGGCCCCTGGAGCCACACATTAGGAGTGTGCCTACCCAATCCATGGGAATTATGCCCACTCCATTGTCCAAAATCGTACAAATTAGGAGAACTCTCCAAAGTCCCCGAGGCCATCCCAATAGAGTAAGTCTCCGGGGACAAACAAGGGCGGTCTGAAACCAGGGGAGCATCTAACTCCACTCATTCCATCGATGGATATCCAGAGAGAAGAAGATTGAACTATACTGGACCGTAGGCCATATTCGGATCCATTGCTTTGGTTTACAGGCATGTCTCCTCAAAAGCCTGGATTGCAATACCAGCATAGGGGTTTTCCTGAGGCACCCATCAGAATAAATCTCGTCTCCACAAGGAAACTTGAGCATGGGAGCTATGTCAAAAGCTTAGGAGAATACTTCATGGTCCCAGTGCCACCGCCCCATTGCAAGGCCCTCATGGACACAAACACACATTAGGCCTCATCCTCAGGAAAGTCCATTAAAACTCAGCCACCCCTGTTGCTCCCGCAGAGCCATCCGATCTCAACTGTCTTGTTGCTAGGAGACAATTGGAATGCGAGGCGGGATTCCCTGGCATCCAACCTCGAACGTTGTTCTGGAGTCATTGCATATGGGATATCCTGGAGCTGCCCAACAGGTCTCTATTGTCCCGCAGAAGGAATCCTTGAAGGGGCCATCCAACAACTCCCACGTGGGAAAACCTCCATGGCCTTGAGTTTCCGCTCCGTTCATGAAGGGGCAGCATGCACAGAAACTCCAACCTGAGCCAACGTCTGATCCTCGCCGTGACTTCAGATGTTTGAGATATTGGATCAGATCTGCAGGGGGTACCTGCCATCCCCTCGGCCTGAAGCCCAAGTCCATCTTGTGTTCTCAGACTTCTGTCCTCACACTCCTGGCCCAGAAGACCCCAAGTTTGGCAATTCCGGACCCACAATGCAGCACTCTGCCTGCCCTCTAGAAAAAATATCTTGCCTAATGAGCTGCCTAGGCACTTCAAATGAGGATAAACCTACAAGGCACACGTCTGTACCCAAATTATATAGGCTACCTGAACACTAATGCACTGTCTGATACCACCAGAGCCCGAACCTCCTGACCAACACCCGGGCAGCTGACCACACCCTGAGCACATCAGACCCGCCATGGCCTTAGGACGTCATCTCTTCCCAACTGCGGTTTTCAGGCTTCATAACCTAGACCTTATCTCCAACCACTGCCCAGGGTTGAAAATGATTCAGAAATCAGAACTCCGTCCCCATGGCAAGAGACCTTGTGATTGGCATGTTGTCCAAAGTTCAGTGTAGTTGAAACCAGTGGGGCCCATGGGACCCTGCCCATGCTCGCGGGACACGTTCGTCACAAACACATTGTGACACTCAGCCCTAGCCCAGTCCTCAAGTAAGGCCTCTCAGAAGCTGGATGTCTAGACAGCAGATTGGGCTTGCCATGCCCCTAGACCCCAAATTTAACCATAGTTTGGGTTGTCCCTTCACTCTTCCCTGGGTTCTGCTATGGAATTCCTCTTTTGTTGGGACATTTGAGGTAACAAACCTGAAAGGAGAACTCCCATCCCACAGTTTGACGAAAAACAATTGGGATCGGGCCAAATCCACAAGGAGGAAGATTCGTCCATGGCCCATGAGGCCTCCCCACATTCCACGGCCATCGTTGATACAAAATCCAGAGACAAAAGCCTGAGCAAGCGCCTCTGACTCGCTCTATCATATCCTGAAGATTTCTTCTCATGGCTTTTTAGATTGGGCCTGCCATACCTACGTCCTCAAACCTAAGCTGAGTTTGTGTTTTCAGACTTCTGTCCTCAAAGTCCTGGGCAAAACGCCCTCCTGGCTGGGGCCCCTGGAGCCACACATTAGGACTGTGCCTACCCAATCCATGGGAATTCTGCTCATTCCATTGTCCAAAGGTGTACAAATTAGGAGAACCCTCCAAAGTCCCCGAGGCCATCCCATTAGTGTAGGTCTCCGGGGACAAACAATGGCGGTCTGACGCCAGCTGAGCATCTACCTCCACTCATACCATAGATGGATGTCCCCAGAGAAGATTAAACCAGACAGGAGCCTAGGCCATAATCGGATCCATTGCTTTGGTTTACAGGCATGTCTCCTCAAAACCATGGATTCCAATACCAGCATAGGGCGTTTCCTGAGGAACCCATCAGAATAAATCTCGTCTCCACAAGGAAACTTGTGCATGGGAGCTATGCCAAAAACGTAGGAGAATACTTCAGGGTCCCGGTGCCACCGCCCCATTCCAAGGCCCTCATGGACACAAACAGACATTAGGCCCCATCTTCAGGAAAGTCCATTTCAACTTAGCCACCTCGGTTGCTCCCGCAGAGCCATCCGATCTCAACTGTGTTGTTGCTAGGAGACAATTGGAATGCGAGGCAGGCTTCCCTGGCATCCATCCTCGAACGGTGCTCTGGAGTCATTCCATATGGGATCACCTGGAGCTGTCCAACAGGACTCCATTGTACCGCAAAAGGAATCCTTGAAGGGGGCATCCCACAACTCCCAACGTGGAAAATCTCCATGGCCTTGAGATTCCGCTCCGTTCATGAAGGGGCAGTCATGCACAGAAACTCCAACCTGAGCCAACGTCTGATCCTCGCCGTGACTTCAGATGCATGAGATATTGGTTCAGATCTGCAGGGGGTACCTGCCGTGCCCTCGGCCTGAAGCCGAAGTCTAGCTTGTGTTCTCAGACTTCTGTCCTCACACTCCTGGCCCAGAAGCCCTAAGTTTGGCAATTCCGGACCCACAATGCAGCACTCTGCCTGCCCTCTAGAAAGAATATCTTGCCTAATGAGCAGCCCAGGCACCTCAAATGAGGAAAACACTACACGGCACTCGACTGTACCCAAATTATATAGTCTAACCTGGGCACTAATGCACTGTCTGACACACCCTGAGCCCGAGCCTCCTGAAGAACACCCAGGCAGCTGACCGAACAGTGAGCACATCAGACCCGCCAAGGACTTAGGTTGTCATCTCTTCCCAACTGCGATTTTCAGGCTTCAGAACCTAGACCTTATCTCCAAACACTGCCCAGGGTTGAAAATGATGCAGAAATCAGAACACTTTCCCCATGGCAAGAGGCCTTGTGATTGGCATGTTGTTCAAAGTCCAGTGTAGTTGAAACCAATGTGGCCCATGAGGCCCAGGCCATGCTCGCGGGCCAGCCACATTGGTCACAAACACAAATTGTGACCCTCAGCCTGAGCCCAGTCCTCAAGTAAGGCCTCTCAGTGGCTGGATGAAGAGACAGCATATTGGGCCGGCCATGCCCCCAGGCCCCAATTTTTAACCATAGTTTCGGTTGACCCTTTACTCTTCCCCAGGGCTCTGCTTTGGAATTCATCTTTGGTTGGGACACCTGAGGTAAAAAACCTGAAAGGAGACCTCCCATCTTACAATTGACGAAAAACAATTGGGACCGGGCCAAATCCACAGAGAGGAAGTTTAGTCCATGGCCCATGAGACCTCTCCACATTCCACGGCCATCGTTGATACAAATTCCAGGGACAAAAGCCTGAACAAGTGCCTCAGACTCGCTCTTTCTTCATATCCTGAAGAATTCTTCTCATGGTTTTTAGATTGGGCCTGCCATACATACGTCCCCAAACCTAAGCTGAGTTTGTGTTTTCAGACTTCTGTCCTCAAAGTCCTGTGCCACACACCCTCCAAGCTGGGGCCCCTGGAGCCACACATTAGGACTGTGCCTACCCAATCCATGGGAATTATGCCCACTCCATTGTCCAAAATCGTACAAATTAGGAGAACTCTCCAAAGTCTCCGAGGCCATCCAAATAGTGTAAGTCTCCGGGACAAACAAGGGCGGTCTGAAACCAGGGGAGCATCTACCTCCACTCATTCCATAGATGGATATCCCGAGAGAAGAAGATTGAACTAGACAGGACTGTAGGCCATAATTGGATCCATTGCTTTGGTTTACAGGCATGTCTCCTAAAAAGCCTGGATTGCAATACCAGCATAGGAGTTTTCCTGAGGCACCCATCAGAATAAATCTCGTCTCCGCAAGGAAACTTGAGCATGGGAGCTATGTCAAAAGCTTAAGGGAATACTTCATGGTCCCAGTGCCACCGCCCCATTGCAAGGCCCTCATGGACACAAACTCACATTAGGCCTCATCCTCAGGAAAGTCCATTAAAACTCAGCCACCCCGGTTGCTCCCGCAGAGCCATTCGAGCTCAACAGTCTTGTTACTAGGAGACAATTGGAATGCGAGGCGGGATTCCCTGGCATCCAACCTCGAACGGTGTTCTGGAGTCATTGCATATGGGATATCCTGGAGCTGCCCAACAGGTCTCTATTGTCCCGCAGAAGGAATCCTTGAAGGGGCAATCCAAAAACTCCCACGTGGTTAAACCTCCATGGCCTTGAGTTTCCTCTCCGTTCATGAATGGGCAGCATGCACAGAAACACCAACCTGAGCCAACGTCTGAACCTCACCGTGATTCAGATGCATGAGATATTGGATCAGATCTGCAGGGGGTACCTGCCATGCCCTCGACCTGAAGCCCAAGTCCATCTTGTGTTCTCCGACTTCTGTCCTCACACTTCTGGCCCAGAAGACCCCAAGTTTGGCAATTCCGGATCCACAATGCAGCACTCTGCCTGCCCTCTAGAAAAAATATCTTGCCTAATGAGCTGCCTAGGCACCTCAAATGAGGATAAACCTACAAGGCACACGACTGTACCCAAATTATATAGTCTAACCTGAACACTAATGCACTGTCTGATACCACCAGAGACCGAACCTCCTGACCAACACCCGGGCAGCTGACCACACACTGAGCACATCAGACCCGCCATGGCCTTAGGACGTCATCTCTTCCCAACTGCGGTTTTCAGGCTTCAGAACCTAGACCTTATCTCCAACCACTGCCCAGGGTTGAAAATGATTCAGAAATCAGAACTCCGTCCCCATGGCAAGAGACCTTGTGATTGGCATGTTGTCCAAAGTTCAGTGTAGTTGAAACCAGTGTGGCCCATGGGACCCCGCCCATGCTCGTGGGACACATTCGTCACAAACACACATTGTGACACTCAGCCCTAGCCCAGTCCTCAAGTAAGGCCTCTCAGAAGCTGGATGTCTAGACAGCAGATTGGGCTTGCCATGCCCCTAGGCCCCAAATTTAACCATAGTTTGGGTTGTCCCTTCACTCTTCCCTGGGTTGTGCTTTGGAATTCCTCTATGGTTGGGACACCTGAGGTAACAAACCTGAAAGGAGACCTCCCATCCCACAGTTTGACGAAAAACAATTGGGATCGGGCCAAATCCACAGGGAGGAAGATTCGTCCATGGCCCATGAGGCCTCCCCACATTCCTCGGCCATCGTTGATACAAAATCCAGAGACAAAAGCCTGAGCAAGTGCCTCTGAATCGCTCTATCTTCATATCCTGAAGATTTCTTCTCATGGCTTTTTAGATTGGGCCTGCCATACATACGTCCTCAAACCTAAGATGAGTTTGTGTTTTCAGACTTCTGTCCTCAAAGTCCTGGGCAAAACGCCTTCCAGGCTGGGTCCCCTGGAGCCACACATTAGGACTGTGCCTACCCAATCCATGGGAATTCTGCCCATTCCATTGTCCAAAGTCGTACAAATTAGGAGAACCCTCCAAAGTCCCCGAGGCCATCCCATTAGTGTAGGTCTCCGGGGACAAACAATGGTGGTCTGACACCAGCTGAGCATCTACCTCCACTCATACCATAGATGGATGTCCCCAGAGAAGAAGATTAAACCAGACAGGAGCCTAGGCCATAATCGGATCCATTGCTTTGGTTTACAGGCATGTCTCTTCAAAACCATGGATTTCAATACCAGCATAGGGGGTTTCCTGAGGAACCCATCAGAATAAATCTCGTCTCCACAAGGATACTTGTGCATGGGAGCTATGCCAAAAACGTAGGAGAATACTTCAGGGTCCCGGTGCCACCGCCCCATTCCAAGGCCCTCATGGACACAAACACACATTAGGAGCCATCTTCAGGAAAGTCCATTTCAACTTAGCCACCCCGGTGTCTCCCGCAGAGCCATCCGATCTCAACTGTGTTGTTGCTAGGAGACAATTGGAATGCGAGGCAGGCTTCCCTGGCATCCATCCTCGAATGGTGCTCTGGAGTCATTCCATATGGGATCTCCTGGAGCTGCCCAACAGGTCTCCATTGTCCCGCAGAAGGAATCCTTGAAGGGGGCATCCCACAAATCCCAACGTGGGAAAACCACCATGGCCTTGAGATTCCGCTCTGTTCATGAAGGGGCAGTCATGCACAGAAACTCCAAACTGAGCCAACTTCTGATCCTTGCCGTGACTTCAGATGCATGAGATATTGGTTCAGATCTGTAGGGGGTACCTGCCGTGCCCTCGGCCTGAAGCCCAAGTCTAGCTTGTGTTCTCAGACTTCTGTCCTCCCACTCCTGGCCCAGAAGCCCTCAAGTTTGGCAATTCCGAACCCACAATGCAGCACACTGCCTGCCCTCTAGAAAGAATACCTTGCCTAATGAGCAGCCCAGGCACCTCAAATGAGGAAAAAACTACACGGCACTCGACTGTACCCAAATTATATAGTCTAACCTGGGCACTAATGCACTGTCTGACACACCCTGAGCCCGATCCTCCTGAACAACACCCAGGCAGCTGACCGAACAGTGAGCACATCAGACCCGCCAAAGCCTTAGGTTGTCATCTCTTCCCAATTGCGATTTTCAGGCTTCAGAACCTAGACCTTATCTCCAACCACTGCCCAGGGTTGAAAATGATGCAGAAATCAGAACACCTTCCCCATGGCAAGAGACCTTGTTATTGGCATCTTGTCCAAATTTCAGTGTAGTTGAAACCAGTGTGGCCCATGAGGCCCTACCCATGCTCCCGGGCCACATTGATCACCAACACACATTGTGACCATCAACCCTAGCGCAGTCCTCAAGTAAGGCCTCTCAGAAGCTGGATTTATAGACAGCATATTGCGCCTGCCATGCCACTAGGCCCCAATTTTTAACAATAGATTGGCTTGTCCCTTCACTCTTCCCCAGGGCTCTGCTTTGGAATTCCTCTTTTGTTGGGACACCTGAGGTAACAAACCTGAAAGGAGACCTCCTATCCCACAGCTTGACTAAAAACAATTGGGACCGGGACAAATCCACAGAGAGGAAGATTGGTATATGGCCCATGAGGCCTCCCCACATTCAACGGCCATCGTTGACACAAAATCCAGAGACCAAATCCTGAGCAAGCGTTTCAGACTCGCTCTTTCTTCATATCCTGAAGAGTTCTTCTCATGGATTGTAGATTGGGCCTGCCATACCTATGTCCCCAAACCTAAGCTGAGTTTGTGTTTTCAGACTTCTGTCCTCAAAGTCCTGGGCCACACACCCTCCAGGCTGGGGCGCCTGAAAGCACTCATTAGGACTGTTCCTAACCAATCAATGGGAATTCTGCCCACCCCATTGTCCAAAATCGTACAAATTAGGAGAACCCTCCATATTCCTGAGGCCCACCCTATAGTGCAGGTCTCCCGGGACAAACAAGGGCAATCTGACACCAGCTGAGCATCTACGTCCACTCATACCATAGATGGATGTCCCCAGACTAAAAGCTTGAACCAGACAGGCCCTAGGCCGTAATTGGATCCATTGATTTTGTTTACAGGCATGTCTCCTCAAAAGCCTGATTCCAATACGAGCATAGTGGGTTTCCTGAGGCACGAAGAGGAACAAATCTCGTCTCCACAAGGAAAGTTGTGCATGAGAGCTATGTCAAAAGCTTAGGAGAATTCTTCAGGGTCCCGGTGCTACCGCCCCATTCCAAGGCCCTCATGGACACAAACACACATTAGGCCCCATTCTCAGGAAAGTCCATTTCAACTCAGCCACCCAGGTTGCTCCCGCAGAGTCATCCGATCTCACATGTCTTGTTGCTAGGAAAATTGGAATGCGAGGCGGGCTTCCCTGGCATCCATCCTCGAACAGTGCTCTTGAGTCATTCCACATGGGATGTCCTGGAGCTGCCCAACAGGTCTCTATTGTCCCGCAGAAGGAATCCTTGAAGGGGGCATCCCACAACTCCCAACGTGGGAAAACCTGCATGGCCTTGAGTTTCCGCTTCATTCATGAAGGGGCAGTCATGCACAGAAACTCCAAACTGAGCCAAAGTCTGATCTTCGCCGTGATTTCAGATGCATGAGATATTGGTTCAGATCTGCAGGGGGTACCTGCCGTGTCCTCGGCCGGAATCTCAAGTCCAGCTTGTGTTCTCAGTCTTCTGTCCTCACACTCCTTGCCCAGAAGCCCTCAAGTTTGGCAATTTCGAACCCACAATGCAGCACTCTGCCTGCCCTCTAGAAAAAATAACTTGCCCCATGAACTGCCCAGGAACTCAAGTGAGGATAAACCTACACGGCACTCGACTGTACCCAAATTATATAGTCTAACCTGAACACTAATGCACTGTCTGATTACACCTGAGCCAGAACGTCCTGACCAACACCCAGGCAGCTGATCGCACACTGAGCATATCTGACCCGCCATGGCCTTAGGTCGTCATCCCTTCCCATCTGTTTTTTTCAGGCTTCAGAACCTAGACCTTATCTCCAAACACTGCCCAGGGTTGAAAATGATGCAGAAATCAGAACACCTTCCCCATGGCAAGAGACCTTGTGATTAGCATGTCGTACAAAGTCCAGTGTAGTTGAAACCAGTGTGGCCCATGAGGCCCAGGCCATGCTCGCGGGCCACATTGGTCACAAACACAAATTGTGACCCTCAGCCTGAGCCCAGTACTCAAGTAAGGCCTCTCAGTGGCTGGATGAAGAGACAGCATATTGGGCCAGCCATGCCCCCAGGGTCCAATTTTTAACCATAGTTTGGGTTGTCCCTTTACTCTTCCCCAGGCCTCTGCTTTGGAATTCATCTTTGGTTGGGACACCTGAGGTAAAAAACCTGAAAGGAGACCTCCCATCTTACAATTGATGAAAAACAATTGGGACTGGGCCAAATAAACAGAGAGGAATTTTCGTCCATGGCCCATGAGAACTCTCCACATTCCACGGCCATCGTTGATACAAATTCCAGGGACAAAAGCCTGAACAAGTGCCTCAGACTCGCTCTTTCTTCATATCCTGAAGAATTCCTCTCATGGTTTTTAGATTGGGCCTGCCATACATACGTCCCCAAACCTAAGCTGAGTTTGTGTTTTCAGACTTCTGTCCTCAAAGTCCTGGGCCACACTCCCTCCAGGCTGGGGCCCCGGGAGCCACACATTAGGAGTGTGCCTACCCAATCCATGGGAATTATGCCCACTCCATTGTCCAAAATCGTACAAATTAGGAGAACTCTCCAATGTCCCCGAGGCCATCGCAATAGAGTAAGTCTCCGGGGACAAACAAGGGCGTTCTGAAACCAGGGGAGCATCTAACTCCACTCATTCCATCGATGGATATCCAGAGAGAAGAAGATTGAACTAGACTGGACTGTAGGCCATATTCGGATCCATTGCTTTGGTTTACAGGCATGTCTCCTCAAAAGCCTGGATTGCAATACCAGCATAGGGGTTTTCCTGAGGCACACATCAGAATAAATCTCGTCTCCCCGAGGAAACTTAAGCATGGGAGCTATGTCAAAAGCTTAGGAGAATACTTCATGGTCCCAGTGCCACCGCCCCATTGCAAGGCCCTCATGGACACAAACACACATTAGGCCTCATCCTCAGGAAAGTCCATTAAAACTCAGCCACCCCTGTTGCTCCCGCAGAGCCATCCGATCTCAACTGTCTTGTTGCTAGGAGACAATTGAAATGCGAGGCGAGATTCCCTGGCATCCAACCTCGAACCTTGTTCTGGAGTCATTGCATATGGGATATCCTGGAGCTGCCCAACATGTCTCTATTGTCCCGCAGAAGGAATCCTTGAAGGGGCCATCCAACAACTCCCACGTGGGAAAACCTCCATGGCCTTGAGTTTCCGCTCCGTTCATGAAGGGGCAGCATGCAAAGAAACTCCAACCTGAGCCAACGTCTGATCCTCGCCGTGACTTCAGATGCATGAGATATTGGATCAGATCTGCAGGGGGTACCTGCCATGCCCTCGGCCTGAAGCCCAAGTCCATCTTGTGTTCTCAGACTTCTGTCCTCACACTCCTGGCCCAGAAGACCCCAAGTTTGGCAATTCCGGACCCACAATGCAGCACTCTGCCTGCCCTCTAGAAAAAGTATCTTGCCTAATGAGCTGCATAGGCACCTCAAATGAGGATAAACCTACAAGGCACACGACTGTACCCAAATTATATAGTCTAACCTGAACACTAATGCACTGTCTGATACCACCAGAGACCGAACCTCCTGACCAACACCCGGGCAGCTGACCACACCCTGAGCACATCAGACCCGCCATGGCCTTAGGACGTCATCTCTACCCAACTGCGGTTTTCAGTCTTCAGAACCTAGACCTTATCTCCAACCACTGCCCAGGGTTGAAAATGATTCAGAAATCAGAACTCCGTCCCCATGGCAAGAGACCTTGTGATTGGCATGTTGTCCAAAGTTTAGTGTAGTTGAAACCAGTGTGGCCCATGGGACCCCGCCCATGCTCGTGGGACACATTCGTCACAAACACACATTGTGACACTCAGCCCTAGCCCAGTCCTCAAGTAAGGCCTCTCAGAAACTGGATGTCTAGACTGCAGATTGGGCTTGCCATGCCCCTAGGCCCCAAATTTAACCATAGTTTGGGTTGTCCCTTCACTCTTCCCTGGGTTCTGCTTTGGAATTCCTCTTTTGTTGGGACACCTGAGGTAACAAACCTGAAAGGAGAACTCCCATCCCACAGTTTGACGAAAAACAATTGGGATCGGGCCAAATCCACAAGGAGGAAGATTCGTCCATGGCCCATGAGGCCTCCCCACATTTCACGGCCATCGTTGATACAAAATCCAGAGACAAAAGCCTGAGCAAGCGCCTCTGACTCGCTCTATCTTCATATCCTGAATTTCTTCTCATGGCTTTTTAGATTGGGCCTGCCATACCTACGTCGTAAACCTAAGCTGAGTTTGTGTTTTCAGACTTCTGTCCTCAAAGTCCTGGGCAAAACGCCCTCCTGGCTGGGGCCCCTGGAGCTACACATTAGGACTTTGCCTACCCAATCCATGGGAATTCTGCCCATTCCATTGTCCAAAGTCGTAAAAATTAGGAGAACCCTCCAAAGTCCCCAGGGCATCCCATTAGTGTAGGTCTCCGGGGACAAACAATGGCGGTCTGACACCAGCTGAGCATCTACCTCCACTCATACCATAGATGGATGTCCCCAGAGAAGAAGATTAAACCAGACAGGAGCCTAGGCCATAATCGGATCCATTGCTTTGGTTTACAGGCATGTCTCCTCAAAACCATGGATTCCAATACCAGCATAGGGGGTTTCCTGAGGAACCCATCAGAATAAATCTCGTCTCCACAGGGAAACTTGTGCATGGGAGCTATGCCAAAAACGTAGGAGAATACTTCAGGGTCCCGGTGCCACCGCCCCATTCCAAGGCCCTCATGGACACAAACACACATTAGGCCCCATTTCACGAAAGTCCATTTCAACTCAGCCACCCCGGTGTCTCCCGCAAAGCCATCCGATCTCAACTGTGTTGTTGCTAGGAGACAATTGGAATGCTAGGCAGGCTTCCCTGGCATCCATCCTCGAACGGTGCTCTTGAGTCATTCCATATGGGATCACCTGGAGCTGTCCAACAGGACTCCATTGTACCGCAAAAGGAATCCTTGAAGGGGGCATCCCACAACTCCCAACGTGGAAAACCTCCATGGCCTTGAGATTCTGCTCCGTTCATGAAGGGGCAGTCATGCACAGAAACTCCAACCTGAGCCAACGTCTGATCCTCGCCGTGACTTCAGATGCATGAGATATTGGTTCAGATCTGCAGGGGGTACCTGCCGTGCCCTCGGCCTGAAGCCCAAGTCTAGCTTGTGTTCTCAGACTTCTGTCCTCCCACTCCTGGCCCAGAAGCCCTCAAGTTTGGCAATTCCGAACCCACAATGCAGCACTCTGCCTGCCCTCTAGAAAGAATACCTTGCCTAATGAGCAGCCCAGGCACCTCAAATGAGGAAAACACTACACGGCACTCGACTGTACCCAAATTATATAGTCTAACCTGGGCACTAATGCACTGTCTGACACACCCTGATCCCGAGCCTCCTGAACAACACCCAGGCAGCTGACCGAACAGTGAGCACATCGGACCCGCCAAGGCCTTACGTTCATCTCTTCCCAACTGCGATTTTCAGGCTTCAGAACCTAGACCTTATCTCCAAACACTGCCCAGGGTTGAAAATGATGCAGAAATCAGAACACTTTCCCCATGGCAAGAGGCCTTGTGATTGGCATGTTTTTCAAAGTCCAGTGTAGTTGAAACCAGTGTGGCCCATGAGGCCCAGGCCATGCTCGCGGGCCAGCCACATTGGTCACAAACACAAATTGTGACCCTCAGCCTGAGCCCAGTACTCAAGTAAGGCCTCTCAGTGGCTGGATGAAGAGACAGCATATTGGGCCGGCCATGCCCCCAGGCCCCAATTTTTAACCATAGTTTCGGTTGACCCTTTACTCTTCCCCAGGGCTCTGCTTTGGAATTCATCTTTGGTTGGTATACCTGAGGTAAAAAACCTGAAAGGAGACCTCCCATCTTACAATTGACGAAAAACAATTGGGACCGGGCCAAATCCACAGAGAGGAAGTTTCGTCCATGGCCCATGAGACCTCTCCACATTCCACGAGCATCGTTGATACAAATTCCAGGGACAAAAGCCTGAACAAGTGCCTCAGACTCGCTCTTTCTTCATATCCTGAAGAATTCTTCTCATGGTTTTTAGATTGGGCCTGCCATACATACGTCCCCAAACCTAAGCTGAATTTGTGTTTTCAGACTTCTGTCCTCAAAGTCCTGTGCAACACACCCTCCAGGTTGGGGCCCCTGGAGCGACACATTAGGACTGTGCCGACCCAATCCATGGGAATTCTGCCCACTCCATTGTCCAATATCGTACAAATTAGGAGAACTCTCCAAAGTCCCCGAGGCCATCCCAATAGTGTAAATCTCCGGGGACAAACAAGGGCGGTCTGAAACCAGGGGAGCATCTACCTCCACTCATTCCATAGATGGATATCCCGAGAGAAGAAGATTGAACTAGACAGGACCGTAGGCCATAATCGGATCCATTGCTTTGGTTTACAGGCATGTCTCCTCAAAAGCCTGGATTGCAATACCATCATAGGGGGTTTCCTGAGGCACCCATCAGAATAAATCTCGTCTCCCCAAGGAAATTGGAGCATGGGAGATATGTCAAAAGATTAGGAGAATACTTCATGGTCCCAGGGCCACCGCCCCATTGCAAGGCCCTCATGGACACAAACTCACATTAGGCCTCATCCTCAGGAAAGTCCATTAAAACTCAGCCACCCCGGTTGCTCCCGCAGAGCCATCCGATCTCAACTGTCTTGTTGCTAGGAGACAATTGGAATGCGAGGCGGGATTCCCTGGCATCCAACCTCGAACGGTGTTCTGGAGTCATTGCATATGGGATATCCTGGAGCTGCCCAACAGGTCTCTATTGTCCCGCAGAAGGAATCCTTGAAGGGGCCATCCAACAACTCCCACGTGGTTAAATCTCCATGTCCTTGAGTTTCCACTCCGTTCATGAAGGGGCAGCATGCACAGAAACTCCAACCTGAGCAAACGTCTGATCCTCGCCGTGACTTCAGATGCATGAGATATTGGATCAGATCTGCAGGGGGTACCGGCCATGCCCTCGGCCTGAAGCCCAAGTCCATCTTGTGTTCTCAGACTTCTGTCCTCACACGCCTGGCCCAGAAGACCCCATGTTTGGCAATTCAGGACCCACAATGCATCACTCTGCCTGCCCTCTAGAAAAAATATCTTGCCTAATGAGCTGCCTAGGCACCTCAAATGAGGATAAACCTACAAGGCACACGACTGTACCCAAATTATATAGTCTAACCTGAACACTAATGCACTGTCTGATACCACCAGAGCCCGAACCTCCTGACCAACACCCGGGCAGCTGACCACACACTGCGCACATCAGACCCGCCATGGCCTTAGGACGTCATCTCTTCCCAACTGCGGTTTTCAGTCTACAGAACCTAGACCTTATCTCCAACCACTGCCCTGGGTTGAAAATGATTCAGAAATCAGAACTCCGTCCCCATGGCAAGAGACCTTGTGATTGGCATGTTGTCCAAAGTTCAGTGTAGTTGAAACCAGTGTGGCCCATGGGACCCCGCCCATGCTCGCGGGACACATTCATCACAAACACACATTGTGACACTCGGCCCTAGCCCAGTCCTCAAGTAAGGCCTCTCAGAAGCTGGATTTCTAGACAGCAGATTGGGCTTGCCATGCCCCTAGGCCCCAAATTTAACCATAGTTTGGGTTGTCCCTTCACTCTTCCCTGGGTTCTGCTTTGGAATTCCTCTTTTGTTGGGACACCTGAGCAATCAAACCTGAAAGGAGACCTCCCATCCCACAGTTTGACGAAAAACAATTGGGATCGGGCCAAATCCAAGGGAGGAAGATGCGTCCATGGCCCATGCGGCCTCCCCACATTCCACGGCCATCGTTGATACAAAATCCAGAGACAAAAGCCTGAGCAATTGCCTCTGACTCGCTCTATCTTCATATCCTGAAGATTTCTTCTCATGGCTTATTAGATTGGGACTGCCATACCTATGTCCTCAAACCTAAGCTGAGTTTGTGTTTTCAGACTTCTGTCCTCAAAGTCCTGGGCAAAACGCCCTCCAGGCTGGGGCCCCTGGAGCCACACATTAGGACTGTGCCTACCCAATCCATGGGAATTCTGCCCATTCCATTGTCAAAAGTCATACAAATTAGGAGAACCCTCCAAAGTCCCCGAGGCCATCCCATTAGTGTAGGTCTCCGGGGACAAACAATGGTGGTCTGACACCAGCTGAGCATCTACCTCCACTCATACCATAGATGGATGTCCCCAGAGAAGAATATTAAACCAGACAGGAGCCTAGGCCATAATCGGATCCATTGCTTTGGTTTACAGGCATGTCTCCTCAAAACCATGGATTCCAATACCAGCATAGGGGTTTCCTGAGGAACCCATCAGAATAAATCTCGTCTCCACAAGGAAACTTGTGCATGGGAGCTATGCCAAAAACGTAGGAGAATACTTCAGGGTCCCGGTGCCACCGCCCCATTCCAAGGCCCTCATGGACACAAACACACATTAGGCCCCATCTTCAGGAAAGTCCATTTCAACTCAGCCACCCCGGTGTCTCCCGCAAAGCCATCCGATCTCAACTGTGTTGTTGCTAGGAGACAATTGGAATGCGAGGCAGGCTTCCCCGGATCCATCCTCGAACGGTGCTCTGGAGTCATTCCATATGGGATCTCCTGGAGCTGCCCAACAGGTCTCCATTGTCCCGCAGAAGGAATCCTTGAAGGGGGCATTCACAACTCCCAACGTGGGAAAACCTCCATGGCCTTGAGATTCCGCTCCGTTCATGAAGGGGCAGTCATGCACAGAAACTCCAAACTGAGCCAACGTCTGATCCTTGCCGTGACTTCAGATGCATGAGATATTGGTTCAGATCTGCAGGGGGTACCTGCCGTGCCTTCGGCCTGAAGCCCAAGTCTAGCTTGTGTTCTCAGACTTCTGTCCTCACACTCCTGGCCCAGAGTCCTCAAGTTTGGCAATTCCGGACCCACAATGCAGCACTCTGCCTGCCCTCTAGAAAGAATACCTTGCCTAATGAGCTGCCCAGTACCTCAAATGAGGATAAAACTACACGGCACTCGACTGTACCCAAATTATATAGTCTAACCTGGGCACTAATGCACTGTCTGACACAATCTGAGCCCGAACCTCCTGACCAACACCCAGGAAGCTGACCGCACACTGAGCACATCAGACCAGCCATGGCCTTAGGTCGTTATCTCTTCCCAACTGCGGTTTTCAGGCTTCAGAACCTACACCTTATCTCCAAACACTGCCCAGGTTTGAAAATGATGCAGAAATAAGAACTCCTTCCCCATGGCAAGAGACCTTGTGATTGGCATGTTGTCCAAAGTTCAGTGTAGTTGAAACCAGTGTGACCTATGAGGCTCCAGCCATGCTCGCAGGCCACATTGGTGACAAACACACTTTGTGACTCTCAGACTGAGCCCAGTCCTCAAGTAAGGCCTCTCAGCCTGGCTTAACAGATAGCATATTGGGCCTGCCATGCCCCTAGGCACAATTTTTAACTATAGTTTGGGTTGTCCCTTCACTCTTCCCCAGGGCTCTGCTTTGGAATTCCTCTTTGGTTGGGACACCTTAGGTAACAAACCTGAAAGGAGACCTCCATCCCAGAGATTGATGAAAAAGAATTGGGACCGTACCAAATCCAAAGAAAGGAAGATTCGTCCATGGCCTATGAGGCCTTCGCACTTTCCACGGCCATCATTTATACCAAATCCAGAGAAAAAAGCCTGAGCAAGCGCCTCTGACTCGCTCTTTCTTAATATCCTGAATAGTTCTTCTCATGGTTTTTTAGTTTGGGCCTGCCATACCTATGTCTCCAAACCTAAGCCGAGTTTGTGTTTTCAGATTTCTGTCCTCAAATTCCTGGGGCTCACACCCTCCAGGCTGGGGCCCCAGGAGCCACACATAAGGACTGTGCCTACCCAATGCATGGGAATTCTGCCCAATCCATTGTCCAAAATCGTACATATTAGGAGAAACCTCCAAAGTCCCTGAGGCCATCCCAATAGTGTAGGTCTCCTGGGACAAACAAGGACGGTCTGACAGCAGCTGAGCATCTACCTCCACTCATACCATAGATGGATGAACCCGAGAAGAAGATTGAACAAGACAGGACCGTAGGCCATAATCGGATCCATTGCTTTGGTTTACAGGCATGTCTCCTCAAAAGCCTGGATTCCAATACCAGCATAGGGGGTTTCCTGAGGCACCCATCAGAATAAATCTCGTCTCCCCAAGGAAATTGGAGCATGGGAGCTATGTCAAAAGCTTAGGAGAATACTTCATGGTCCCAGGGCCACCGCCCCATTGCAAGGCCCTCATGGACACAAACTCACATTAGGCCTCATCCTCAGGAAAGTCCATTAAAACTCAGCCACCCCGGTTGCTCCCGCAGAGCCATCCGATCTCAACTGTCTTGTTGCTAGGAGACAATTGGAATGCGAGGCGGGATTCCCTGGCATCCAACCTCGAACGGTGTTCTGGAGTCATTGCATATGGGATATCCTGGAGCTGCCCAACAGGTCTCTATTGTCCCGCAGAAGGAATTCTTGAAGGGGCCATCCAACAACTCGCACGTGGTAAAACATCCTTGGCCTTGAGTTTCCGCTCCGTTCATGAAGGGGCAGCATGCACAGAAACTCCAACCTGAGCCAACGTCTGATCCTCACCGTGACTTCAGATGCATGAGATATTGGATCAGATCTGCAGGGGGTACCTGCCATGCCCTCGGCCTGAAGCCCAAGTCCATCTTGTGTTCTCAGACTTCTGTTCTCACACTCCTGGCCCAGAAGACCCCACGTTTGGCAATTCCGGACCCACAATGCAGCACTCTGCCTACCCTCTAGAAAAAATATCTTGCCTAATGAGCTGCCTAGGCACCTCAAATGAAGATAAACCTACAAGGCACACGACTGTACCCAAATTATATAGTCTAACCTGAACACTAATGCACTGTCTGATACCACCAGAGCCCGAACCTCCTGACCAACACCCGGGCAGCTGACCACACCCTGAGCACATCAGACCCGCCATGGCCTTAGGACGTCATCTCTACCCAACTGCGGTTTTCAGTCTTCAGAACCTAGACCTTATCTCCAACCACTGCCCAGGGTTGTAAATGATGCAGAGATCAGAACACCTTCCCCATGGCAAGAGACCTTGTGATTGGCATGTTGTCCAAAGTTCAGTGCAGTTGAAACCAGTGTGGCCCATGAGGCCCCGCCCATGCTCGCGGGCCACATTGGTCAAAAACACACATTGTGACCCTCAGCCTGAGCCCAGTCCTCAAGTAAGGCCTCTCGGTGGCTGGATGAAGAGACAGCATATTGGGCCTGCCATGCCCCTAGCGCCCAATATTTTACCATTGTTTGGGTAATCTCTTCAATCTTCCCCAGGGCTCTGCTTCAGAATTGCTCTTTTGTTCGACACCTGAGGTAATAAACCTGAAAGGAGACCTCCCATCCCACAGATTGACGAAAAACAATTGGGACCGGGCCAAATCCACAGACAGAAAGATTCGTCCATGGTCCATGAGGACTCCACACATTCCACGGCCATCGGTGATAAAAAATCCAGAGACAAAAGTCTGAGCAAGTGACTCAGACTCGCTCTTTCTGCATATCCTGAAGAGTTATTCTCATGGTTTGTAGATTGGGCCTGCCATAAGTTCGTTCCCAAACATAAGCTGAGTTTGTGTTTTCAGACTTCGTCCTCAAAGTCCTGGGCCACACACCCTCCAGGCTGGGGCCCCTGGATCCACACATTAGGACTGTGCCTACCCAATCCATGGGAATTCTGCCCATTCCATTGTCCAAAATCGTACATAGTAGGAGAACTCTCCAAAGACCCTGAGGCCATCCTGATAGTGTAGGTCTCCGGGGACAAACAAGGGAGGTATGACACCAGGGGAGCATCTACCTCCTCTCATTCCATAGGCGGATATGCCCAGAGAAGAAGATTGAACCAGACAGGACCCTAGGCCATAATCGGATCCATTGCTTTGGTTTACAGGCATGTTCCTCAAAAGCCTGGATTCAAATACCAGCATAAGGGGTTTCCTGAGGCACCCATCAGAACAAATCTCGTCTCCAAAAGGAAACTTGTGCATGGGAGCTATGTCAAAAGCTTAGGAGAATACTTCAGGGTCCCGGTGCCACTGCCCCATTCCAAGGCCCTCATGGACACAAACACACATTAGGCCCCATCCTCAGGAATGTCCATTTCAACTCAGCCACTCCGGTTGCTCCCGCAGTGCGATGCGATCTCGACTGTATTGTTGTTAGGAGACAAATGGAATGCGAGGCGGGCTTCCCTGGATCCATCCTCCAACGGTGCTCTGGAGTCATTCCATATGGGATGTCCTGGAGCCGCCCAACAGGTCTCAATTGCCCCGCAGAAGGAATACTTGAAGGGGGCATCCCACAACTCCCAACGTGGAAAACCTCCATGGCCTTGAGTTTCCGCTCCGTTCATGAAGGGGCAGTCATGCACAGCAACTCCAACCTGAGCAAACGTCTGATCCTCGCCGTGACTTCAGATGCATGAGATATTGGTTCAGATCTGCAGGGGGTACCCGCCGTGCCCTCGGGCTGAAGCCCAAGTCTAGCTTGTGTTCTCAGACTTCTTTCCTCACACTTCTGGCCCAGAAGCCCTCAAGTTTGGCAATTCCTGACCCACAAGGCAGCACTCTGCCTGCCCTCTAGAAATAATATCTTGCCTAATGAGCTGCCCAAGCACCTCAAATGAGGATCAACCTACACGGCACTCGACTGTACCTAAATTATATAGTCTAACCTGGGCACTAATGCACTGTCTGACACAACCTGAGCCAGAAATTCCTGACCAACACCCTGGCAGCTGAATGCACACTGAGCATATCAGACCCTCCATGGCCTTAGGTTTTCATCTCTTCCTAACTGCGGTTTCTCAGGCTTCACAACCAAGACCTTATCTCCAAACACTACCCAGGGTTGAAAATGAAGCAGAAATCAGAACACCTTTCCCATGGCAAGAGAACTTGTGATTGGCGTGTTGTCCAAGTTCCGGTGTAGTTGAAACCAGTGTGGCCCATGAGGCCCCGCCCATGCTCACGGGCCACATTGGTAACAAACACACACTGTGACCCTCAGCTTGAGCCCAGCCCTCAAGTAAGGCCTCTCGGTGGCTGGATGAAGAGACAGCATATTGGGCCTGCCATGCCCCTAGGCCCCAATTTTTAACCATATTTTGGGTTGTCCCTTCACTCTTCCCCAGGCTCTGCTTCGGAATTCCTCCTTTGTTCGGACACCTGAAGTAATAAACCTGAAAGAAGACCTCCCATCCCACAAATAGACGAAAAACAATTGGGACCGGGCCAAAACCACAGAGAGGAAGATTCATCCATGGCCCTGAAACCTCCCCACATTCGACGGTCATCGTTGATACAAAATCCAGAGACAAAAGCCGGAGCAAGCGCATCAGACTCGCTCTTTCTTCATATCCTGAAGAGTTCTTCTCATGGTGTGTAGATTGGGCCTGCCATACCTACGTTTCCAAACCTAAGATGAGTTTGTGTTTTCAGACTTCTGTCCTCAAAGTCCTGAGCCACACACCCTCCAGGCTGGGGCCCCTGGTGCCACACATTAGGACTCTGCCTATCCAATCCATGGGAATTCTGCCCATTTCATTGTCCAAAATTGTACAAATTATGAGAACTCTCCCAAGTCCCCCAGGCCATCCCAATAGTATAGGTCTCCGGGGACAAACAAGGGCGGTCTGACACCAGGGGAGATCTACCTCCACTCATTCCATAGATGGATATCCCCAGAGAAGAAGATTGAACAAGACAGGAACCTAGGCCATAATCGGATCCAGTGCTTTGCTTTACAGGCATGTATACTCAAAGCCTGGATTCCAATACCAGCATAAGGGGTTTCCTGAGACACCCATCAGAAAAAATCTCGTCTCCACAAGGAAACTTTTGCTTGGGAGCTATGTCAAAAGCTTAGAAGAATACTTCAGGGTCCCGGTGCCACCACCGCATTCCAAGGCCCTCAGCAACACAAGCACACATTAGGCCCCATCCTCAGGAAAGTCCATTTCAACTCAGCCAACCCGGTTGCTCCTGCAGAGCCATCCTATCACAACTATTTGTTGCTAGGAGACAATTGGAATGCGAGGCGGGCTTCCCTGGCATCGATCCTCGAACGGTGCTCTGGAGTCATTCCATATGTGATGTCCTGGAGCTTCGCAACAGGTCTCAATTGTCCCTCAGAAGGAATCCTTGAAGGGGGCATTCACAACTCCCAACGTGGGAAAACCTGCATGGCCTTGAGATTCACCTCCGTTTATGAAGGGGCAGTCATGCACAGAAACTCCAACCTGTGCCAACGTCTGATCCTCGCCGTGACTTCAGATGCTTGAGATATTGGTTCAGATCTTCATGGGGTATCTGCCGTGCCCTCGGCCTGAAGCCCAAGTCTAGCTTGTGTTCTCAGACTTCTGTCCTCACACTCCTGGCCCAGAAGCGCTCAAGTTTGGCATTTCCGGACCCACAATGCAGCACTCTGCCTGCCCTCTAGAAATAATATCTTGCCTAATGAGCTGCCCAAGCACCTCAAATGAGGATCAACCTACACGGCACTCGACTGTACCCAAATTATATAGTCTAACCTGGGCACTAATGCACTGTCTGACACAACCTGAGCCAGAACCTCCTGACCAACACCCAGGCAGCTGACCGCACACTGAGATATCAGACTTGCCATGGCCTTAGGTTGTCATCTCTTCCCAACTGCGGTTTTTCAGGGTTCAGAACCTAGACCTTATCTCCAACCACTGCCCAGGGTTGAAAATGATGCAGAAATAGACCACCTTCCCCATGGCAAGAGACATTGTGATTGGCATGTTGTCCAAAGTCCAGTGTAGTTGAAACCAGTGTGGCCCATGAAGCTCCGCCGATGCTCGCGGGCCACATTGGTCACAAACACATACTGTGACCCTCAGCCTGTGCCCAGTACTCACATAAGGCCTCTTAGTGGCTGTATGAAGAGAGAGCATATTGGGCCTGCCATGGTCCTACGCCCCAATTTTTAACCATAGTTTGGGTTGTCCCTTCACTCTTCCCCAGGGCTCTGCTTTGGAATTCCTCTTTTGTTCGGACACCTGAGGTAATAAACCTGAAAGGAGACCTCCCATCCCACAGATTGACGAAAAACAATTAGGACCGGGCCAAATCCACAGAGAGGAAGATCCGTCCAAGGCCCATGAGGCCTCCCCACATTCCACGGCCATCGTTGATATAAAATCCTGAGACAACAGCCTGAGCAAGTGCCTCAGACTCGCTATTTCTTCATATCCTGAAGAGTTCTTCTCATGGTTTGTAGATTGAGCCTGCCATACCTACGTCCTCAAACACCTCACCAGTGTTTGCGTTTTCCAGTCGCCCCACCCGTACCTGGGGCTCTGCTCTGGAATCCCTTTCTTGGAGAGACACATGAGCCAGACAACACGACTCCACCCTTCCCACAAAATGGCCCAACACTCTTGGGTGCTGGGACAAATCCCCAGAGAGGGATACTCGTCCACAGTCCCTGAGGCCACCCCTCCATTCCACGGCTATCCCGGACACAACATCCAGAGACAAAAGCCTGAAGGAACGCCTCCCACTCGCCCTTGTTTCAGAGGCCCAGGTGCTCCTTCTCGGGCAGTACATCCGGCCTGCCATACCATAGGCGCCACTCATAAGCTCAGTTTGTGTTTTCACAATTCTGTGCCAACAGCCTGGACCCGCACATCCTCCAGGCTAGGGCCTCTGGAGCCACAGCAAAGATTGTGCCTGCCCTCTCCAAGGAAAGTGTGCCCAATCCATTGACCACAACCCTACAGGTTAGGGAAAAGCTCCAAGGCCCCTGAGGCCATCAATAGTGTAGGCCACCATGGACTAAGAGGGGCTCTCTGACACCAGCGGAGCAACTATCTCCACTTAGACTCTCAGACAGTGTCCCCAGAGACAGAAGGTTGAAATGGACAGGCCCCCAGGCCCTAATCTGAACCTTAGCTTTGGTTTCCATGTGTCCGTCCTCAGAGGACTGTTTTCGTAGACCAGCACACGGGGCTTTTCTGAGGCACCAAACCAAACCTCTCTCGTCTCCACATGGGGAGCTTTCTTACTGGGGATGTATCAAACCCTTAAGGTAGGAGAGTTCCGTAGGGCCCCTGAACAACCAGCACATTCCAAGGTCTCCATGGACCCAAACGCACATTATGATGCATCCTCAGGAGAGGCCATTTCAACTCAGCCCCCTGGGAAGCGTGCCCCAGAGGCAGCAAATCAAACATCTTGGCGCAAATGGCCAATGGGAATGCGAGGCATGCTGTACAGGGATCCATCCTTCGAACCCTGCTCTCCAGTCCTTCCGTATCCTATGTCCTGGAGCCATGCAACAGGACTCGAATGTCCCGCAGAAGGAAACCTTTCTGTTTGGGGCAACCTCCAAACTCAGCATGGGAAAAGTTCCTTGGCCTCATGAGGCCCCCGCTACATGAAGGTGCCATCATGGACACATACTCCAGCCTCAGCCAACGTCTGATCCTCAGCCTGACTTCAGATTCAGGAGATTTTGTTTCAGCCTCTGCAGAGTGGGCCTGCTCTGCCCTTGGCTCCAATCTTCATCCTAGCTTGTGTTTTCAGATTTCGGTCCTCACACTCCTGGCCCACAAACCCTCCTTACTGGGAATTCTCCAGAATATGAGAAACCTCAAGGCCCCCGAAGACATCCCACTACTGGGAGCCTCCCTGGACACACAGGGGCATTCGGACACAAGCTGAGCAGCTACCACCACGAAGGCATGCACACAGATGTCAACAGAGATAGACGGTTGAGACGGACAGGCCCTTAGGCCCTAATCTCAACTCTTGCTGTGGTTTCCAGGTGTCACTCCTCAGAGGCTTTGGTTCGAAGAACAGGATATGGGGCTTGCGTGAGGCACAGAACAGAACTCCTCTCGTCTCCACATGGGAAGCTTCCTTGTTGGAGCCGTGTCAAACACCTCAGGTTGGAGAATCTTGCAGAGACCCTGAGCCACCTCCACATTCCAAGGTCTCCCAGGCCACCAAGCCACAGGAGGACTTATCTTCAGGAGAGTCCATTTCAACTCTCCCCTCTAGGAAACTCACCCAGAATCCCGCAGATTGAGCCTGCATTACCTGACTAAAGAGAGGGAATAAGAGGTGGCGTTCCCAGGCATCCATGCTTAGACACCTGCTCTCGAGTCTTTCCGTATGGGCCTCCTGGAATCATCCAATAGGACTCGACTGTCGTGCAGAAGGAAACCTTGAGGTTTGGAGTAGTTCACAAATCCCATCGTAGGCAAACCTCCCTGGCCTCATGAAGCCCCCACACCCTTCAGGAAGAGGCCATGCGGGACAAAAACTCTAGCCTGAGGCACGTCTCATAGTTGACATGACCTCAGTGCAGGAGATCTCGATTCAGCCTCTGCAGAGTGGGCCTGCCGTGCCCTCGGGCCCAAACCTCACACTAGCTTGTGTTTTCAGACTTCCTTCCTCACACTCCTGGCAAACAAGCCCTCTGGACTAGGAACTCCAGAACGACAACCCAGCCCAGTGTCTGCCCAACAGAAAAAAAAAAGGTTTCCCTGGGGGGCTCTCCAGAAAACCCAGATGAGGATCAACCTGCTCGGACTTCGACGGTACCCGAACTGGATAGGCTGCTCTGGGCACTCATGCTCTGTCTGACACAGCCTGAAACCAGACGTCCAGACAGAAAAGGAGACAGCTGGCCGCACACCCAGCATTTCGGACACGCCATAGTCTTATGACGTCACCTCTTCCTAACCTTGGTTTTCAGATATCTGAACCTAGACATTATATCAATTCTCCACACAGCTGGGTATCGCACGCACAAAACAGAACTCCTCCTTCCCCATGGCTGTAAAGCTTGCTCTTGGCATGGAGTCACACCTTCATGGTGGGAGAAACCTTCATGGCCCCTGATGCCACGTCCAAACTTCAGTGCATCTTGGGCACAAATTTACACTGTGACCCTCAGCATGAGCCCCATGTCAAAGAAAGGCCTGTCAGGGCCTGGACCATGAGCCCCCATATGGGGCTTGCCAAGCCTCTATGCACCCAATCCTCACCAGTGTTTGAGTTTTCCAGTCACCCTGCCCGTACCTGGGGCTCTGCTCTGGAGTCCCTTTCTTGGAGAGACACATGAGCCAGACAACACGACTCCACCCTTCCCACAAAATGCCCCACACTCTTGGGCGCTGGGACAAATCCCCAGAGAGGGATACTCGTCCACAGTCCCTGAGGCCACCCCTCCAATCCACGGTTATCCCGGACACAACATCCAGAGACAAAAGCCTGAAGGAACGCCTCCCACTCGCCCTTGTTTCATAGACCCAGGTGCTACCTCTCGGGCTGTACATCCAGCCTGCCGTACACTAGGCGCACTCATAAGCTGAATTTGTGTTTTCAGACTTCTGTGCCCACAGCGTGGACCCTCACATCCTCCAGGCTAGGTTCTCTGGAGCCACAGCGAAAGATTGTGCCTGCCCTCTCCAAGGAAAGTGTGCCCAATCCATTGACCACAACCCTAGAGGTTAGGGAAAAGCTCCAAGGCCCCTGAGGCCATCAATCGTGTAGGCCACCATGGACTAAGAGGGGCTCTCTGACACCAGCGGAGCAACTATCTCCACTTAGACTCTCAGACAGTGTCCCCAGAGACAGAAGGTTGAAATGGACAGGCCCCCAGGCCCTAATCTGAACCTTAGCTTTGGTTTCCATGTGTCCGTCCTCAGAGGACTGTTTTCGTAGACCAGCACATGGGGCTTTTCTGAGGCACCAAACCAAACCTCTCTCGTCTCCACATGGGGAGCTTTCTTACTGGGATGTCTCAAACCCTTCAGGTAGGTGAATTCCGCAGGGCCACTGAAAAACCAGCACATTCCAAGGTCTCCACAGACCAAAACACACATTATGACGCATCCTCGGGAGATGTCATTTCAACTCAGCCCCCTGGGTAGCATGCCCCAAAGGCAGAAGATCAAAAATATCTTGTCGCTAATGGCCATATGGATGCGAGGCATGCTATACAGGGATCCATCCTTCGAACCCTGCTCGCCATTCCTTCCGTATGGTATGTCCTGGAGCCATGCAACAGGACTCGAATGTCCCGCAGAAGGAAACCTTTCTGTTTGGGGCAACCTCCAAACTCAGCGTGGGAAAACTTCCTTGGCCTCATGAGGCCCCCGCTTCATGAAGGTGCCATCATGGAACATACTCCAGCCTCTGCAACGTGTGATCCTCAGCCTGACTTCATATGCATGAGATTCGATTCAGCTTCTGCAGAGAGGGCCTGCTCTGCCCTTGGCTCCAATCCTAACCCTAGCTTGTGTATTCAGACTTCCGTTCTCACACTTCTGGACCACAAACCCTCCCAACTGGGAATTCTGGGGCCACAATGAAGCACTCTGCCTGCCTCCCAGGAGAAAAACATTGTCTATGGTGCTGCCCAGAGAACCCAAACATGGATCAAACTGCTTGGCCCTCAGCAACACCACAATTGCATAGGTACCTTAAACACTGATGCTCTGCCGCAAATAGCCTTAGCCCAGACCTTCCAACAGACACTGACACAGCTGGCTGCACACCCAGCACATTGGAGCCGCCACTGCCTCAGGCCACCATCCATTCCCAACATGTTTTTTCATCGGAACCTAGACCTTATCTCCAATCCCTGTACAGGGGGTAACCTGATGCACAAGTCAGAACCCCTCCTTCCCCATGGCAAGAAACCTTGCTGCTGGCAGAGTGTCAAACCTTCAGTGTAGGAGAAAACGGCATGGCCCATGAGGCCACGCCCATGCGTGAGGGCCGCCTAGGGAACAAACACACATGGTGACCCTCAGCGTGAGTACCTTATTCAAGTAACGCCTCTCAGTGACTGGACCAGAGCCCGCATATGTGGCTTGCCATGCCCATAGGCACCCAGGACTAACTAGATGGTGTGTATTCCAGTTGATGGAACCCACTGCTGTGCTCTAGAGTCCCTCTCCTGGGGGGTCCCCTGTGGCAGAAAACAGTACTCTTCACTACCCACAGAATAAACCCATACACTTGGGAGCTTGGACAATCCCCCGAGAGGAAGGCTCTTCCACGGCCCCTGAAGCAACCCCTACCCTGAACGGCCACTGTGAACGCAACACCCAGAGAGAAAAGCCTGAGCGACTGCCTCCCACTTGCCCTGCTTTGATATCCAGAGGATCTCCCCTCACGGACTGGAGTTCAGGCCTGCCATTACCTTGGCCCCTAGCTGAGCCAAGTTTGCTTTTTCAGTCATCTGTCCCCACAGCCCTGGCAAACACAGCCTCTCTGCTGGGTCCTCTGGAGCCATACCACAGGACCGTGCCTGCTCTCTCCTGGGAAACTGTGTCCATTCCTTGGCCACACACCTCCAGAATATGAGAAACCTCAAGGACCTCGAGGACATCCCACTACTGGGAGCCTCCCTGGACACACAGGGGCATTCGGACACAAGCTGAGCCGCTACCTCCATGAAGGCATGCACACAGATATCAACAGAGATAGAAGGTTGAGCCGGACAGGCCCTTAGTCCCTAATCTCAACTCTTGCTTTCGTTTCCAGGTGTCACTCCTCAGAGGCTTTGGTTCGAAGAACAGGATATGGGGCTTTCCTGAGGCACTGAACAGAACTCCTCTCGTCTCCACATGGGAAGCTTCCTTGTTGGAGCCGTGTCAAACACCTCAGGTTGGAGAATCCTGCAGAGTCCCTGAGCCACCTCCACATTCCAAGGTCTCCCAGGCCACCAAGCCACAGGAGGACTCATCTTCCGGAGATTCCATTTCAACTCTCCCCTTGGTAGCTCACCCAGGAGCCCACAGATTGAGCCTGCCTTGTCCTGACTAAAGAGAGGGAATAAGTGGTGGCGTTCCCAGGCATCCATGCTTAGACACCTGCTCTCGAGTATTTCCGTATGGGGACTCCTGGAACCATCGAATAGGACTCGACTGTCGTGCAGAAGGAAACCTTGAGGTTTGGAGTAGTTCACAAATCCCATCGTAGGCAAACCTCCCTGGCCTCATGAAGCCCTCACACCCTTCAGGAAGAGGCCATTCTGGATAAAACTCTTTCCTGAGGCACGTCTCATAGTTGACATGACCTCAGTTCAGGAGATCTCGATTCAGCTTCTGCAGAGTGGGCCTGCCGTGCCCTCGGTCCCAAACCCCACGCTAGCTTGTGTTTTCAGACTTCCTTCCTCACACTCCTGGCAAACAAGCCCTCCGGACTAGGAACTCCAGAACGACAACCCAGCCCAGTGTCTGCCCAACGGACGAAAAACGTTTCCCTGAGGGTCTCTCCAGAAAACCCAGATGAGGATCAACCTGCTCGGGCTTCGACGGTACCCGAACTGGATAGGCTGCTCTGGGCACTCATGCTCTCTCTGACACAGCCTGAAGCTAGACGTCCAGACAGACAAGGAGACAGCTGGCCACACACCCAGCACTTCGAACACGCCATGGTCTTATGCCGTCACCACTTCCTAACCTTGGTTTTCAGATATCTGAACCTAGACATTATATCAATTCTCCACACAGCTGGGTATCGCAAGCACAATACAGAACTCTTCCTTCCCCATGGCTGTAAAGCTTGCTCTTGGCATGGAGTCACAACTTCAGGGTGGGAGAAACCTTGATGGCCCCTGATGCCATGTCCAAACTTGAGTGCATCTTGGGAACAAATTCACACTGTGACCCTCAGCATGAGCCCCATGTCAAAGAAAGGCCTGTCAGGGCCTGGACCAAGAGCCCGCATATGGGGCTTGCCAATCCCCTGTGCACCCAACCTCACCAGTGTTTGAGTTTTCCAGTCGCCCCGCCCGTACCTGGGGCTCTGCTATGGAATCCCTTTCTTGGAAAGACACATGAGCCAGACAACACGACTCCAACTTTCCCACAAAATGACCCCAAACTCTTGGGAGCTGGGACAAATCCCCAGAGAGGGATACTCGTTCACTGTCCCTGTGGACACCCCTGCAATCCACGGCTATCCCGGACACAACATCCAGAGACTACAGCCTTAAGGAACGCCTCCCACTCGCCATTGTTTCAGAGGCCCAGGAGCTCCCTCTCGGTCTGTACATCCTGCCAGCCATACCCTAAGCGCCAATCATAAGCTGAGTTTGTGTTTTCAGACTTCTGTGCCCACAGCCTGTACCCGCACATCCTCTAGGCTAGTGTCTCTGGAGCCACAGCGAAAGATTGTGCCTGCCCTCTCCAAGGAAAGTGTGCCCAATCCATTGACCACAACCCTACATGTTAGGGAAAAGCTCCAAGGCCCCTGAGGCCATCAATAGTGTAGGCCACCATGGACAAAGAGGGGCTCTCTGACACCAGCGGATCAACTATCTCCACTTAGACTCTCAGACAGTGTCCCCAGAGACAGAAGGTTGAAATGGACAGGCCCCCAAGCCCTAATCTGAACCTTAGCTTTGGATTCCATGTGTCCGTCCTCAGAGGACTGTTTTCGTAGACCAGCACAAGGGGCTTTTCTGAGGCACGAAACCAAACCTCTCTCGTCTCCACATGGGGAGCTTTCTTACTGGGGATGTCTCAAACCCATCAGGTAGGTGAGTTCCGCAGGGCCACTGAAAAACCAGCACATTCCAAGGTCTCCACAGACCAAAACACACATTATGACGCATCCTCGGGAGACGTCATTTCAACTCAGCCCCCTGGGTAGCATGGCCCAAAGGCTGCAGATCAAACATATCTTGTCGCTAATGGCCATATGGATGCGAGGCATGCTATACAGGGATCCATCCTTCGAACCCTGCTCGCCATTCCTTCCGTATGGTATGTCCTGGAGCCATGCAACAGGACTCGTATGTCCCGTAGAAGGAAAACTTTTTGTTTGGGGCAACCTCCAAACTCAGTGTGGGAAAACGTCCTTGGCCTCATGAGGCCCCAGCTTCATGAAGGTGCCATCATGGACACATACTCCAGCCTCTGCCAACGTGTGATCCTCAGCCTGACTTCATATGCATGAGATTCGATTCAGCCTCTGCAGAGAGGGCCTGCTCTGTCCTTGGCTCCAATCCTAACCCTAGCTTGTGTATTCAGACTTCCGTTCTCACACTTCTGGACCACAAACCCTCCCAACTGGGAATTCTGGGGCCACAATGAAGCACTCTGCCTGCCTCCCAGGAGAAAAACATTGTCTATGGTGCTGCCCAGAGAACCCAAACATGGATCAAACTGCTTGGCCCTCGGCAACACCACAATTGCATAGGTACCTTAAACACTGATGCTCTGCCGCAAATAGCCTTAGCCCAGACCTTCCAACAGACACCGACACAGCTGGCTGCACAGCCAGCACATTGGACCCGCCACTGCCTTAGGCCACCATCCATTCCCAACCTGGGTTTTCAGTCATCGGAACCTAGACCTTATCTCCAATCCCTGCACAGGGGGGAACCTGACGCACAAGTCAGAACCCATCCTTCCCCATGGCAAGAAACCTTGCTTCTGGCAGAGTGTCAAACCTTCAGTGTAGGAGAAAACGGCATGGCCCATGAGTCCACGCCCATGCGTGAGGGCCGCCTAGGGAACAAACACACATGGTGACCCTCAGCGTGAGTACCTTATTCAAGTAACGCCTCTCAGTGACTGGACCAGAGCCCGCATATGTGGCTTGCCATGCCCATAGGCACCCAGGACAAACTAGATGGTGTGTATTCCAGTTGAGGGTACCCACTGCTTTGCTCTAGAGTCCCTCTCCTGGGGGGTCCCCTGTGGCAGAAAACAGTACTCTTCCCTTCCCACAGAATAAACCCAAACACTTGGGAGCTTGGACAATCCACCGAAAGGAAGGCTCTTCCTCAGCCCCTGAAGCAACCCCTTCCCTGAACGGCCACTTGAACGCAACACCCAGAGACAAAATCCTGAGTGACTGCCTCCCACTTGCCCTGCTTTGATATCCAGAGGATCTCCCCTCACGGACTGGAGATCAGGCCTGCCATTACCTTGGCCCCTAGCTGAGCCAAGTTTGCTTTTTCAGTCATCTGTCCCCATAGCCCTGGCAAACACAACCTCTCGGCTGGGTCCTCTGGAGCCATACCACAGGACCGTGCCTGCTCTCTCCTGGGGAACTGTGTTCATTCCTTTGGCCACACACATCCAGAATATGAGAAACCTCAAGGACCCCGAGGACATCCCACTACTGGGAGCCTCCCTGGACACACAGGGGCATTCGGACACAAGCTGAGCCGCTACCTCCATGAAGGCATGCACACAGATATCAACAGAGATAGAAGGTTGAGCCGGACAGGCCCTTAGTCCCTAATCTCAACTCTTGCTTTGGTTTCCAGGTGTTACCCCTAGAGGCTTTGGTTCAAAGAACAGGATATTGGGCTTTCCTGAGGCACTGAACAGAACTCCTCTCGTCTCCACATGGGAAGCTTCCTTGTTGGAGCCGTGTCAAACACCTCAGGTTGTAGAATCCTGCAGAGTCCCTGAGCCACCTCCACATTCCAAGGTCTCCCATGCCACAAAACCACAGTAGGACTCATCTTCCAGAGAGTCCATTTCAACTCTCTTTTCTGGGTAGCTCACCCAGGAGTCCGCAGTTGAGCCTGCGTTGTCCTGACTAAAGAGAGGGAATAAGAGGTGGCGTTCCTAGGCATCCATGCTTAGACACTTGCTCTCGAGTCTTTCCGTATGGGGCATCCTGGAACCATCGAATAGGACTCGACTCTCATGCAGAAGGAAACCTTGAGGTTTGGAGTAATTCACAAATCCCATCGTAGGCAAACCTCCCTGGCCTCATGAAGCCCCCACACCCTTAAGGAAGAGGCCATTCTGGATAAAACTCTAGCCTGAGGCACGTCTCATAGTTGACATGACCTCAGTTCAGGATATCTCGATTCAGCCACTGCAGAGTGGGCCTGCCGTGCCCTCGGTCCCAAACCCCACGCTAGCTTGTGTTTTCAGACTTCCTTCCTCACACTCCTGGCAAACAAGCCCTCTGGACTAGGAACTCCAGAACGACAACCCAGCCCAGTGTCTGCCCAACGGACGAAAAACGTTTCCCTGTGGGGCTCTACAGAAAACCCAGATGAGGATCAACCTGCTCGGGCCTCGACGGTACCCGAACTGGATAGGCTGCTCTGGGCACTCATGCTCTCTCTGACACAGCCTGAAGCTAGACGTCCAGACAGACAATGAGACAGCTGGCCACACACCCAGCACTTCGCACACGCCATGGTCTTATGCCGTCACCTCTTCCTAACCTTGGTTTTCAGATATCTGAACCTAGACATTATATCAATTCTCCACAAAGCTGGGTATCACCAGCACAATACAGAACTCCTCCTTCCCCATGGCTGTAAAACTTGCTCTTTGCATGGAGTCACACCTTCAGGGTAGGAGAAACCTTTATGGCCCCTGATGCCACGCCCAAACTTGAGTGCATCTTGGGCACAAATTCACATTGTGACCCTCAGCATGAGCCCCATGTCAAAGAAAGTCCTGTCAGGGCCTGGACCAAGAGCCGCTAATGGGGCTTGCCAAGCCCCTGTGCAACCAATCCTCACCAGTGTTTGAGTTTTCCAGTAGCCCCGCCCGTACCTGGGGCTCTGCTCTGGAATCCCTGTCTTGGAGAGACACATGAGCCAGACAACACGACTCCACATATCCCACAAAATGACCCCAAACTCTTGGGAGCTGGGACAAATCCCCAGAGAGGGATACTCGTTCACTGTCCCTGTGGACACCCCTCCAATCCACGGCTATCCCGGACACAACATCCAGAGACTAAAGCCTTAAGGAACGCCTCCCACTCGCCATTGTTTCAGAGGCCCAGGAGCTCCCTCTCGGTCTGTACATCCTGCCTGCCATACCCTAAGTGCCACTCATAAGCTGAGTTTGTGTTTTCAGACTTCTGTGCCCACAGCCTGGACCCGCACATCCTCCACGCTAGGGTCTCTGGAGCCACAGCGAAAGATTGTGCCTGCCCTCTCCAAGGAAAGTGTGCCCAATCCATTGACCACAACCCTACAGGTTAGGGAAAAGCTCAAAGGCCCCTGAGGCCATCAATAGTGTAGGCAACCCTGGACTAAGAGGGGCTCTCTGACACCAGCGGAGCAACTGTCTCCAATTAGACTCTCAGACAGTGTCCCCAGAGACAGAAGGTTGAAATGGACAGGCCCCCACGCCCTAATCTGAACCGTAGCTTTGGTTTCCATGTGTCCGTCCTCAGCGGACTGTTTTCGTAGACCAGCACACGGGGCTTTTCTGAGGCACCAAACCAAACCTCTCTCGTCTCCACATGGGGAGATTTCTTACTGGGGATGTATCCAACCCTTAAGGTAGGAGAGTTCCGTAGGGCCCGTGAACAACCAGCACATTCCAAGGTCTCCATGGACCCAAACGCACATTATGAGCATCCTCAGGAGAGCCCATTTCAACTCAGCTCCCTGGGTAGCGTGCCCCAGAGGCAGCAAATCAAACATATCTTGGCGCAAATGGCCAATGGGAATGTGAGGCATGCTGTACAGGGATCCATCCTTCAAACCCTGCTCTCCAGTCCTTCCGAATGGTATGTCCTGGAGCCATGCAACAGGACTCGAATGTCTTGCAGAAGGAAATCTTTTTGTTTGGGGAAACCTCCAAACTCAGCGTGGGAAAACTTCCTTGGCCTCATGAGGCCCCCGCTTCATGAAGGTGCCATCATGGACACATACTCCAGCCTCAGCCAACGTCTGATCCTCAGCCTGACTTCAGATGCATGAGATTTCGATTCACCCTCTGCAGAGTGGGCCTGCTCTGCCCTTGGCTCCAATCCACACCCTAGCTTGTTATTTCAGACTTCCGTCCTCATACTCCTGGCACACAAACACTCCCTACTGGGAATTCTGGGGCCAAAATGAAGCAATATGCCTGCCTCCCAGGAGAAAATCATTGTCTATGGTGCTGCCCAGAGACCCCAAATGAGGATCAAACTGCTTGGCCCTCGACATCATCCCAATTGCATAGGTACCTTAAACACTGATGCTCTGTCGCAATTAGCCTTAGCCCAGACTTTCCAACAGACACCGACACAGCTGGCTGCACACCCAGCACATTGGAACGCCACTGCCTTAGGCCACCATCCATTCCCAACATGTTTTTTCAGTAATCGGAACCTAGACCTTATCTCCAATCCCTGCACAGGGGGGAACCTGATGCACAAGTCAGAACCCCTCCTTCCCCATGGCAAGAAACCTTGCTGCTGGCAGAGTGTCAAACCTTCAGTGTAGGAGAAAAAGGCATGGCCCATGTGGCCACGCCCATGCGTGAGGGCCGCCTTGGGCACAAACACACATGGTGACCCTTAGCGTGAGTACCTTATTCAAGTAACGCCTCTCAGTGACTGGACCAGAGCCCGCATATGTGGCTTGCCATGCCCATAGGCACCCAGGACTAACTAGATGGTGTGTATTCCAGTTGAGGGAACCCACTGCTGTGCTCTAGAGTCCCTCTCCTGGGGGGTCCCCTGTGGCAGAAAACAGTACTCTTCCCTTCCCTCAGAATAAACCCATACAATTGGGAGCTTGGACAATCCCCCGAGAGGAAGGCTCTTTCTCGGCCCCTGAAGCAACCCATACCCTGAACGGCCACATTGAACACAACACCCAGAGACAAAAGCCTGAGCGACTGCCTCCCACTTGCCCTCCTTTGATATTCAGAGGATCTCCCCTCACGGACTGGAGATCAGGCCTGCCATTACCTTGGCCCCTAGCTGAGCCAAGTTTGCTTTTTCAGTCATCTATCCCCATAGCCCTGGCAAACACAGCCTCTCGGCTGGGTCTTCTGGAGCCTTACCCCAGGACCGTCCCTGCTCTCTCCTGGGAAACTGTGTCCATTCTTTTGGCCACACATTCCAGAATATGTGAAACCTCAAGGACCCCGAGGACATCCCACTACTGGGAGCCTCCCTGGACACACAGGGGCATTCGGACAAAAGCTGAGCCGCTACCTCCATGAAGGCATGCACACAGATATCAACAGAGATAGAAGGTTGAGCCGGACAGGCCCTTAGGCCCTAATCTCAACTCTTGCTTTGGTTTCCAGGTGTCACTCCTCAGAGGCTTTGGTTCGAAGAACAGGATATGGGGCTTTCCTGAGGCACTGAACAGAACTCCTCTCGTCTCCACATGGCCAGCTTCCTTGTTGGAGCCGTGTCAAACACTTCAGGTTGGAGAATCCTGCAGAGACCCTGAGCCACCTCCACATTCCAAGGTCTCCCAGGCCACCAACCCACAGTAGCACTCATCTTCCGGAGAGTCAATTTCAACTCTCCCCTCTGGGTAGCTCACCCAGGAGCCCACAGATTGAGCCTGCCTTGTCCTGACTAAAGAGTGGGAATATGAGGTGGCGTTCCGAGGCATCCATTTTTAGACCCCTGCTCTCGAGTCTTTCCGAATGGGGCCTCCTGGAACCATCCAATAGGACTCGACTATCGTGCAGAAGGAAACCTTGAGGTGTGGTGTAGTTCACAATTCCCATCATAGGCAAACCTCCCTGGCCTCATGAAGCCCCCACACCCTTCAGGAAGAGGCCATGATGGACAAAAACTCTAGCCTGAGTTGATTCAAAATCCAGAGACAAAAGCCTGAGCAAGCGCCTCAGACTCGCTCTTTCTTCATATCCCGAGGTGTTCTTCTCATGGTTTGTAGATTGGGCCTGCCATTTTTACGTCCCCAATCCTAAGCTGAGTTTGTGTTTTCAGACTTCAGTCCTCAAAGTGCTGGGCCACACATCCTCCAGGCTGGGGCCCCTGGAGGCACACATTAGGACTGTGCCTACCCAATCCATGGGAATTCTGCCCATTCCATTGTCCAAAATCGTACAAATTAGGAGAAACCTCCAAAGTCCCCGAGGCCTTCCCAATAGTGTAGGTCTCCGGGGACAAACAAGGGTGGTCTGAAACAAGCTGAGCATCTACCTCCACTCAACCATAGATGGATGTCCCCAGAGAAGTAGATTGAACCAGACAGGACCCTAGGTCATAATCAGATCCATTGCTTTGATTTACAGGCATGTCTCCTAAAAAACTGGATTCCAATACCAGAATGGGTGCTTCCTGAGGCACCCAAAAGAACAAATCTCGTCTCCACAAGGAAACTTGTGCATGGGAGTTATGTCAAAAGCTTAGCAGAATAATTCAGGGTCCTGGTGTCACCGCCCCTTTCCGAGGCCCTCACGGACACAAACACACATTAGGCCCCATCTTCAGGAAATTCCATTTCAACTCAGCCAACCCAGTTGCTCTCATAGAGCCATCCGATCTCAACTGTCTGGTTGCTAGGAGACAATTGGAATGCGAGGCGGTCTCCCTGGTATCCATCCTAAAACGGTGCTGTGGAGTCATTCCATATGGGATGTCCTGGAGCTGCCCAACAGTTCTCTATGTCCCGCAGAAGGAATCGATGAAGGGGGCATCCCACATCTCCCAACGTGGGAAAACCTCCATGGACTTGAGATTCCGCTTCGTTCATGAAGGGGCAGTCATGCACAGAAACTCCAACCTGAGCCAACATCTTATCCTCGCCGTGACTTCAGATGCATGAGATATTGGTTCAGATATGCAGGGGGTAACTGCCGTGCCCAAGGCCTAAAGCCCAAGTCTAGCTTGTGTTCTCAGACTTCTGTCCTCACCCTACTGGCCCAGAAGCCCTCAATGTTGGCAATTTCAGACCCCCAATGCAGCACTCTACCTGCACTCTAGAAAAAATATCAGGCCTAATGAGCTGCCAGGCACCTCAAATGAGGATAAACCTACATGGCACGCTACTGTACACAAATTATATAGTCTAACCTGGGCACTAATGCACTGTCTGTCACAACCTGAGCCCGAACCTCCTGATTAACACACAGGCAGCTGACCGCACACTGAGCACATCAGACCCTCTATGGTCTTAGGTCGTCATCTCTTCCCACCTGCGGTTTTTAGGCTTCAGAACCTAGACCTTATCTGCAACCAGTGCCCAGGGTTCAATATGATGCAGAAATCAGAACTCCTTCTCATGGCAAGTGACCTTGTGATTGGCATATTGTCCAAAGTTCAGTGTGGTTGATCCCAGTGTCGCCCATGTGGTCCCGCCCATGCTCGCTGGCCACATTGGTCACAAACACACACTGTGACCCTCAGCCTGTGCCCAGTCCTCAAGTAAGGCCTCTCAGTGGCTGGATGAAGAGACAGTATATTGGGCCTGCCATGCCCCTAGGCCCCAATTTTTAACCATAGTTTGGGTTGTCCCTTCACTCTTCCCCAGGGCTCTGCTTCGGAATTCCTCTTTTGTTGGGACACCTGAGGTAACAAACCTGAAAGGAGACCTCCCATACCCCAGCTTGACGAAAAACAATTGGGACCGGGCCAAATCCAGAGAGAGGAAGATTCGTCCATGGCCCATGAGGCCTCCCCACATCCACGGCCATCGTTGATACAAAATCCAGAGACAAAGGCCTGAGCAAGCGCCTCAGACTTGCTCTTTCTTCATATCCCGAAGAGTTCTTCTCATGGTTTGTAGATTGGGCCTCCCATACCTACGTCCCCAAACCTAAGCTGAGTTTGTGTTTTCAGACTTCTGTCCTCAAAGTCCTGGGCCACCCACTCTCCAGGCTGGGGCCCCTGAAGCCAAACATTAGGACTGTGCCTACCCAATCCATGGGAATTCTGCCCATTCCATTGTCCAAAATCTTACAAATTATGAGAACCCTCCAAAGTCCCCGAGGCCATCCCAATAGTGTAGTTCTCCCGGGACAAACTAGGGCGGTCTGACAGCAGCTGAACATCTACCACCACTCATACCATAGATGGATGTCCCCAGAGAAGAACATTGAACCAGACAGGACTCTAGGCCATAATCAGATCCATTGCTTTGGTTTACAGGCATGTCTCCTCAAAGCCTGGATTCCAATACCAGCATAGGGGGTTTCCTGAGGCAACCATTAGAACAAATCTCATCTCCACAATGAAACTTGTGCATGGGAGCTATGTCAAAAGCTTAGGAGAATACTTCAGGGTCCCGGTGCCACCACCCCATTCCAAGGTCCTCAGGGACACAAACACACATTAGGCCCCATCTTCAGGAAATTCCATTTCAACTCAGCCACCCTGGTTGCTATCGCAGAGCCATCCGATCTTAACTGTCTTGTTGCTAGGAGACAATTGGAATGCGAGGCGGGCTTCCCTGGCATCCATTCTCGAATAGTGCTCTGGAGTTATTCCATATGGGATGTCCTAGAGATGCCCAAAAATTCTCAATTGTAACGCAGAAGGAATCCTTGAAGGGGGCATCCCACAACTCCCAACGTGGGAAAACCTCCATGGCCTTGAGATTCCGCTCCGTTCAGGAAGGGACAGTCATGCACAGAACCTCCAACCTGAGCCAAAGGCTGATCCTCGCCGTGACTTCAGATGCATGAGATATTGTTTAAGATCTGCAAAGGGTATCTGCCGTACCCTCGGCCTGAAGCCCAAGTCTGGCTTGTGTTCTCAGACTTCTGTCCTCACACTCCTGGCCCAGAAGCCCTCAAGTTTGGCAATTCCGGACACACAATGCAGCACTCTGCCTGCCCTCTAGAAAAAATATCTTGGCTCATGAGATGCCCAGGCACCACAAATGAGGATAAACCTAAATGGCACTCGACTGTACCCAAATTATATAGTCTAACCTGGGCACCAATGCACTGTCTGACACAACCTGAGCCCGAACCTCCTGACCAACATTCAGGCAGCTGACCGCACAGTGAGCACATCAGACCCACGATGGCCTTAGGTCGTCATCTCTTCCCAACTGCGGTTTTTCAGGTTTCAGAACCTAGACCTTATCTCCAACCACTGCCCTAGGGTTGAAAATGATGCAGAATCAGAACTCCTTCCCCATGGCAAGAAACCTTCTTATTGGCATGTTGTCCAAAGTTCAGTGTAGTTGAAACCAGTGTGGCCCATGTGGCCCCGCCAATGCTCACTGGCCACATTGGTCACAAACACACATTGTGACCCTCAGCCTGAGCCCATTCCTCAAGTAAGGCCTCTCAGTGGCTGGATGAAGAGACAGCATATTGGGCCTGCCATGCCCCTAGGCCCAAATTTTTAATCATAGTTTGGGTTGTCCCTTCAATCTTCCCCAGGGCTCTGCTTTGAAATTCTTCTTTTGTTGGGAAACCTGAGGTAACAAACCTGAAAGGAGACCTCCCATCCACAGAATGACGAAAAACAATTTGGACCGGGCCAAATCCACAGAGAGGAAGATTCGTCCATGGCGCATGAGGCCTCCACACATACCACGGCCATCGTTGATACAAAATCCAGAGACAAAAGCCTGAGCAAGCACCTCAGATTCGCTCTTTCTTCATTTCCTGAAGACTTCTTCTCATGGTTTGTAGATTGGGCCTGCCATACCTACATCCACAAACCTAAGCTGAGTTTGTGTTTTCAGACTTCTGTCCTCAAAGTCCTCGGCCACACACCCTCTAGGCTGGGCCCCATGGAGCCACACATTAGGACTGTTCCTACCCAATCCATGGGAATTCTGCCCATTCCATTGTCCAAATTCTTACAAATTAGGAGAATCCTCCAAAGTCCCCGAGTCCATCCCAATACTGTAGGTCTCCGGGGACAAACAGGGGCGTCTGACCAGCTGAGCATCTACCTACACTCATACCATAGATGGATATCCCAAGAGAAGAAGATTGAACCAGACAGGAACCTAATCCATAATTGGATCCATTGCTTTGTTTTACAGGAATGTCTCCTCAAAAGCCTGGATTCCAATACCAGCATAAGGGGTTTCCTGAGGCACCCATCAGAACAAATCTCGTCTCCACAAGGAAACTTGTGCATGGGAGCTATGATAAAAGCTTAGGAGAATACTTCAGGGTTCCGGTGCCACCGGCCCATTCCAAGGCCCTCATGGACACAAACACATATTAGGCCCCATACTCAGGAAAGCCCATTTCAACTCAGCCACCCAGTAGCTCCTGCAGAGCCATCCGATCTCAACTGTCTTTTTGCTAGGAGACAATTGGAATGCGAAGCGGGCTTCCCTGGCATCCATCCTCAACGGTGCTCTGGGGCCATTCCATATGGGATATCCTGGATCTGCCCAAAAGGTCTCAATTGTGCCGCAAAAGGTCTCAATTGTGCCGCAGAAGGAAGCCTTGAAGGGGGCATTCCACAACTCCCGACGTGGGAAAACCTCCATGGACTTGAGATTCCGCTCCGTTCATGAAGGGGCAGTCATGCACAGAAACTCCAATCCTCGCCGTGACTTCAGATGCTCGAGATATTGGTTCAGATCTGCAGGGGGTACCTGCCGTGCCTTCCGCCTGAAGCCCATGTCTAGCTTGTGTTCTCAGACTTCTGTCCTCACACTCCTGGCCCAGAATCCCTCAAGTTTGGCAATTCCGGACACACAATGCAGCACTCTGTCTGCCCTCTAGAAAAAAATATCTTGCCTAATGAGCTGCCCAGGCACCTCAAATGAGGATAAACCTACACGACACTCGACTGTACCCAAATTATATAGTCTAACCTGGGCACTAATGCACTGTCTGACACAACCTGAGCCAGAACCTCCTGATTAACACACAGGCAGCTGACCGCACACTGAGTGTATAAGACCCGCCTTGGCCTTATGAGGTCATCTCTTCCCAACTGCGGTTTTTCAGGCTTCAGAACCTAGACCTTACCCCCAACCACTGCCCAGGGATGAAAATGATGCAAAAATCAGAACACCTTCCCCATGGCAAGAGACCTTGTGATTGGCATGTTGACCAAAGCCAGGGCACTTGAAACCAGTGTGGCCCATGAAGCCCCGCCCAAGCTCGAGGGCCACATTGGTCACAAACACACATTGTGACCCTCAGCCTGAGCCCAGTCCTCATGTAAGGCCTCTCAGTGGCTGGATGAAGAGACAGCATATGGGGCCTGCCATGCCCCTAGGCCCCAATTTTTAACCATAGTTTCTGTTGTCACTTCACTCTTCCCCAGGCTCTGCTTTGGAATTTCTCTTTTGTTCGGACACCTGAGGTAATAAACCTGAAAGGAGACCTCCCGTCCCACAGATTGACGAAAAACTATTGGGACCGGGCAAAATCAACTGAAAGGAGACTTGTCCATGGTCCATGAGGTTTCCCCACATTCAACGGCCATCGTTGATATAAAATCCAGAGACAAAAGCCTAAGCCAGTGCCTCAGACTCGCTCTTTCTTCATATCCAGAAGAGTTCTTCTCCTGGTTTGTAGATTAGGCCTGCCATACCTACGTCCCCAAACCTAAGCTGATTTTGTGTTTTCAGATTTCTGTCCTCAAAGTCCTGGGCCACACACCCTCCAGGATGGGGCCTCTGGAGCCAAACGTTAGGACTGTGCCTACCCAATCAATGGGAATTCTGCCCATTCTATTGTCCAAAATTGTACAAATTTGGCGAACTCTCCAAAGTCCCTGAGGCCATCCTAATAGTGTAGGTCTCTGGGGACAAACGAGGGCAATCAGACACCAGGTGAGCATCTACCTCCACTCTTTCTATAGATGGATATACCCAGAGAAGAAGATTGAAACAGACAGGACCCGAGGCCATAATTGAATCCATTGCTTTGGTTTAGGGCATGTCTCCTCAAAACCTGAATTCCAATATCAGCATAAGGGGTTTCCTGAGGCACCCATCAGAACAAATCCCGTATCCACAAGGAAACTTGTGCATGGGAGCTATGTCAAAAGCTTAGGAGAGTACTTCAGGGTCCCGATGCCACCGCCCCATTCCAAGGCCCTCATGGACACAAACACACATTAGGCCCCATCCGCAGGAAAGTCCATTTAAACTCAGCCACCCCGGTTGCTCCCGCAGAGACATCTGATCTCAACTGTCTTGTGGATAGGAGACAATTGCAATGCGAGGCTGGCTTCCCTGGCATCCATCCTCGAACGGTGCTCTGGAGTCATTCCATATGTTATGTCCTGGAGCTTCCCAACAGGTCTCAATAATCCCGCAGAAGGAATCCTCCAAGGGGGCATCCCACAACTCCCAACGTGGGAAAACCTCCATGGCTTTGAGTTTCCGCTCCGTTCATGAAGTGGCAGTCATGCACAGAAACTCCAACCTGAGCCAATGTCTGATCCTCGCCGTGACTTCAGATGCATGAGATATTGGTTCAGATCTGCAGGGGGTACCTGCCGTGCCCTCGGCCTGAAGCCCAAGTCTAGTTTGTGTTCTCAGACTCTGTCCTCACACTCCTGGCCCAGAAGCCCTCAAGTTTGGCAATTCAGGACCCACAATGCAGCACTCTGCCTGCCCTCTAGAAAAAATATCTTGCCTAATGAGCTGCCCAGGCACCTCAAATGAGGATAAACCTACACGCACTCGAATGTACCCAAATTATATAGTCTAACCTTGGCACTAATGCACTGTCTAACACCCTGAGCCAGAACCTCCTGATGAACACCCAGGCAGCTGACCACACACTGAGCACATCAGACCCGCCCTGGCCTTAGGACATCATCTCTATCCAACTGCGGTTTTCAGGCTTCAGAACCTAGACCTTATCTCCAATCACTGCCCGGGGTTGAAAATGATGCAGAAATCAGAACTCCTTCCGCATGGCAAGAGACCTTGTGTTGGCATGTTGTCCAAAGTTCAGTGTAGTTGAAACCAGTGTGGCCCATGAGACCATGCTCCCGGGCCACATTGGTCACAAACACACATTGTGACCCTCAGCCTGAGCCCAGTCCTCAAGTAAGGCCTCTCAGTGGCTGGATGAAGAGACAGCATATGGAGTCCGCCATGCCCCTAGGCCCCAAATTTTAATGATAGTTTGGGTTGTCCCTTCACTCTTCCCCAGGGCTCTGCTTTGGAATTACTCTTTAAATGGGAAACCTGAGGTAACAAACCTGAAAGGAGACCTCCCATCCCACAGATTGACGAAAAACAATCGGGACCGGGCCAATCCACAGAGAGGAAGATTCGTTCATGGCCCATGACGTCTCCCCACATTCCACGGCCATCGTTGATACAAAATCCAGAGATAAAAGCCTGAGCAAGCGCCTCAGATTCGCAATTTCTTCATATTCTGAAGAGTTCTTCTCATGGTTTGTAGATTGGGCCTGCCATACCTACATCCCCAAATCTAAGCTGAGTTTGTGTTTTCTGACTTCTGTCCTCAAAGTCCTGGGCCACAAACCCTCCAGGCTGGGGCCCCTGGAGCCACACATTAGACTGTGCCTACCCAATCCATGGGAATTCTGCCCATTCCATTATCCAAAATCGTACAAATTATGAGAACCCTCCAAAGTCCCCGAGGCCATCCAATAGTATAGGTCTCCGGGGACAAACAAGGGTGATTGACACCAGGTGAGCATCTACCTCCACTCATTCCATAGATGGATATCCCCAGAGAAGAAGATTCAACAAGACAGTTACCTAGGCCATAATCGGATCCAGTGCTTTGCTTTACAGGCATGTATACTCAAAAGACTGGATTCCAATACCAGCATAAGGGGTTTCCTGAGGACCCCATCAGAAAAAATCTCGTCTCCACAAGGAAACTTTTGCATGGGAGCTATGTCAAAAGCTTAGGAGAATACTTCAGGGTCCCGGTGCCACCACCCCATTCCAAGGCCCTCAAGGGCACAAACACACATTAGGCCCCATCCTCAGGAAAGTCCATTTCAATTCAGCCAAGCCGGTTGCTCCAGCAGAGCCATCGGATCTCAAGTATTTTGTTGCTAGGAGACAATTGAAATGCGAGGCGGGCTTCCCTCGCATCCATCCTCGAACGGTGCTCTGGAGTCATTCCATATGTGATGTCCTGGAGCTTCCCAACAGGTCTCAATTGTCCCGCAGAAGGAATACTTGAAGGGGGCATTCACAACTCCCAACATGGGAAAACCTCCATGGCCTTGAGATTCACCTCCGTTCTTGAAGGGGCGGTCATGCACAGAAACTCCAACCTGAGCCAACGTCTGATCCTCGCCGTGACTTCAGATGCATGAGATATTGGTTCAGATCTGCAAGGGGTACCTGCCGTGCCCTCGGCCTGAAGCCCAAGTCTAGCTTGTCTTCTCAGACATCTGTCCTCACACTCCTGGCCCAGAAGCGCACAAGTTTGGCATTTCCGTACCCACAATGCAGCACTCTGCCTGCAATCTAGAAAAAATATGTTGCCTAATGAGCTGCCCAGGCACCTCAAATGAGGATAAACCTACACGGCATTCGATTGTACCCAAATTATATAGTCTAACCTGGGCACTAATGCACTGTCTGACACAACCTGAGCCAGAACCTCCTGACCAACACACAGGCAGCTGACCGCACTCAGAGCATATCAGACCCGCCATGGCCTTAGGTCGTCATCTCTTCCCAACTTCGGTTTTTCAGGCTTCAGGACCTAGATCTTATCGCCAACCACTGCCCAGTGTTGAAAATGATGCAGAAATAGAACACCTTCCCCATGGCAAGAGACATTGTGATTGGCATGTTGTCCAAAGTCCAGTGTAGTTGAAACCAGTGTGGCCCATGAGGCTCCGCCCATGCTCGCAGGCCACATTGTTCACAAACACACACTCTGACCCTCAGCCTGAGCCCAGTACTCACATAAGGCCTCTTAGTGGCTGGATGAAGAATGAGCATATTGGACCTGCCATGGGCCTAGGCCCCAATTTTTAACCATAGTTTGGGTTGTCCCTTCACTCTTCCCCAGGGCTCTACTTTGGAATTCCTCTTTTTTTCGGACACCTGAGGTAATAAACCTGAAAGGAGACCTCCCATCCCAGAGATTGACGAAAAACAATTGGGACCGGGCCAAATCCACAGAGAGGAAGATTCGTCCATGGCCCATGAGGCCTCCCCACATTCCACGGCAAACGTTGATATAAAATCCTGAGACAAAATCCTGAGAAAGTGCCTCAGACTCGCACTTTCTTCATATCCTGAAGAGTTCTTGTCATGGTTTGTAGATTGGGCCTACCATACCTACGTCCCCAAACAACTCATTAGTGTTTGAGTTTTCCAGTCGCCCCGCCCGTACCTGGGGCTCTGCTCTGGAATTCCTTTCTTGGAGAGACCCATGAGCCAGACAACACGACTCCACCCTTTCCACAACATGGCCCCATACTCTTGGGAGCTGGGACAAATCCCCAGAGAGGGATACTCGTCCACAGACCCTGAGGCCACCTCTCCAATCCACGGCTATCCCGGACAGAACATCCAGAGACAAAAGCCTGAAGGAACGCCTCCCACTCGCCCTTTTTTCAGAGGCCCAGGAGCTCCCTCTCGGGCTGTACATCCGGCCTGCCATACCCTAGGCGCCAGTCATAAGCTGAGTTTGTGTTTCCAGACTTCTGTGCCCACAGCATGGACCCACACAACCTCCAGGCTAGGGCCTCTGGAGCCACAGCGAAAGATTGTGCCTGCCCTCCCCAAGGAAAGTGTGCCCAATCCTTTGACCACAACCCTACAGGTTAGGGAAAAGCTCCAAGGCCCCTGAGGCCATCAATAGTGTAGGCCACCCTGGACTAAGAGGGGCTCTCTGACACCAGCGGAGCAACTATCTCCACTTAGACCCTCAGACAGTGTCCCCAGAGACAGAAGGTTGAAATGGACAGGCCCCCAGGCCCTAATCTGAACCTTAGCTTTGCTTTCCATGTGTCCGTCCTCAGAGGACAGTTTTCCTAACCCAGCACACACGGGGCTTTTCCGAGGCACCAAACCAAACCTCTCTCGTCTCCACATGGGGAGCATTCTTACTGGGGATGTATCAAACCCTTCAGGTAGGAGAGTTCCGCAGGGCCACTGAACCACCAGCACATTCCAAGGTCTCCATGGACCCAAACGCACATTATGACACATCCTCAGGAGAGGCCATTTCAACTCAGCCCCCTGGGTAGCGAACCCTGCTCTCCAGTCCTTCCGTATGGAATGTCCTGGAGCCATGCAACAGGACTCGAATGTCCTGCAGAAGGAAACCTTGTGGTTTGGGGCAACGTCCAAACTCAGCGTGGGAAAACTTCCTGGCCTCATGAGGCCCCTGCTTCGTGAAGGTGCCATCATGGACACATACTCCAGCCTCAACAACGTCTGATCCTCAGCCTGACTTCAGATGCAGGAGATTTTGATTCAGCCTCTGCAGAGTGCCCTGCTCTGCCCTTGGCTCCAATCCTCACCCTAGCTTGTGTTTTCAGACCTCCGTCCTCACACTCCTGGCCCACAAACCCTCCCTCCTGGGAATTCTGGGGCCACAATGAAGCACTCTGCCTGCCTCCCAGGAGAAAAACATTGTCTATGGTGCTGCCCAGAAACCCCAATGAGGATCAAACTGCTTGGCCCTCGGTAACACCCCAATTGCATAGGCTACCTTAAACACTGATGCTCTTTCACAAATAGCCTGAGCCCAGACCTTCCAAAAGACACCTAACAGCTGGCTGCACACCCAGCACTTTGGACCCGCCACTGCCTTAGGCCACCATCCATTCCCAACCTGGGTTTTCAGTCATCAGAACCTAGACCTTATCTCCAATCCCTGCACAGGGGGGAACCTGATGCACAAGTCAGAACCCCTCCTTCCCCATGGCAAGAAACCTTGCTGCTGGCAGTGAGTCAAACCTTCAGTGTAGGAGAAAACGGCATGGCCAATGAGGACACGCCCATGCGTGAGGACCACCTTGGGCACAAACAGACATGGTGACCCTCAGCGTGAGTACCTTATTCAAGTAACACCTCTCAATGACTGAACCAAGAGCCCGCATATGTGGCTTGCCATGCCCATAGGCACCCAGGACTAACTAGATGGTGTGTATTCCAGTTGAGGGAGGCCACTGCTGTGCTCTAGAGTCCCTCTCCTGGGGGGTCCCCTGTGGCAGAAAACAGTACTCTTCCCTTCCCACAGAATGAACACAAACACTTGGGAGCTTGGACAATCCCCCGAAAGGAAGGCTCTTCCTCGGCCCCTGAAGCAACCCCTACCCTGAACGGCCACTGTGAACGCAACACCCAGAGACAAAAGCCTGAGCGACTGCCTCCCACTTGCCCTCCTTTGATATCCAGAGGATCTCCCCTCACGGACTGGAGATCAGGCCTGCCATTACCTTGGCCTCTAGTTGAGCAAAGTTTGCCTTTCAGACATCTGTCCCCACAGCCCTGGCAAACACAGCCTCTAGGCTGTTTCCTCTGGAGCCATACCACAGGACCGTGCCTGCTCTCTCCTGGGAAACTGTGTCCATTCCTTTGGCCACACACCTCCAGAATATGATAAAACTCAAGGCCCCCGAAGACATCCCACTACTGGGAGCATTCGGACACACAGGGGCATTCGGACACAAGCTGAGCAGCTACCTCCACGAAGGCATGTACACAGATATCAACAGAGATAGAAGGTTGAGCCGGACAGGCCCATCGTAGGCAAACCTACATGGCTTCACGAAGCCCCCACACCCTTCAGGAAGAGGCCATGCTGGACAAAAACTCTAGCCTGAGGCTCGTCTCATAGTTGACATGACCTCAGTGCAGGAGATCTCGATTCAGCCTCTGCAGAGTGGGCCTGCCGTGCCCTCGGGCCCAAACCTCACGCCAGCTTGTGTTTTCAAACTTCCTTCCTCACACTCCTGGCAAACAAGACCTCCGGACTAGGAACTCCACAACCACAACCCAGCCTGCTGTCTGCCCAACGGAAGAAAGACGTTTCCCTGTGGGGCTCTCCGGAAAGACCAGATGAGGATCAACCTGCTCGGGCCTCGACGGTACCCGAACTGGATAGGCTGCTCTGGTCACTCATGCTCTGTCTGACACAGCCTTAAGCCAGACGTCCAGACAGACAAGGAGACAGCTGGCCGTACACCCAGCACTTCGGACACGCCATGGTCTTATGCCGTCACCTCTTCCTAACCTTGGTTTTCAGATATCTGAACCTAGAGGATATATCAATTCTCCACACAGCTGGGTATCGCAAGCACAAAACAGAACTCCTCCTTCCCCATGGCTGTAAGCCTTGCTCTTGGCATGGAGTCACACATTCAGGGTGGGAGAAACATTCATGGCCCCCGATGCCACGCCCAAACTTGAGTGCTGCTTGGGCACAAATTCACACTGTGACCCTCAGCATGAGCCCCATGTCAAAGAAAGGCCTGTCAGGGCCTGGACCAAGAGCCCGCATATGGGGCTTGCCAAGCCCCTATGCACCCAATCCACACCAGTGTTTGACATTTCCAGTCGCCCCGCCCGTACCTGGGGCTCTGCTCTGGAATCCCTTTCTTGGAGAGACCCATGAGCCAGACAAGACGACTCCACCCCTCCAACATAATGACCCCAAACTCTTGGGAGCTGGGACAAATCCCCAGAGATGGATACTCGTCCACAGTCCCTGAGGCCACCTCTCCAATCCACGGCTATCCCAGACAGAACATCCAGAGACAAAAGCCTGAAGGAACGCCTCCCACTCGCCCTTTTTTCAGAGGCCCAGGAGCTCCCTCTCGGGCTGTACATCCGGCCTGCGATACCCTAGGCGCCACTCATAAGCTGAGTTTGTGTTTCCAGACTTCTGTGCCCACAGCATGGACCAACACATCCTCCAGGCTGGGCCTCATGAGCCACAGCAAAAGATTGTGCCTGCCGTCACCAAGGAAAGTGTGCCCAATCCATTGACCACAACAACCCTACAGTTTAGGGAAAAGCTCCAAGGACCCTGAGGCCTTCAATATTGTAGGCCACCCTGGACTAAGAGGGGCTCTCTGACACCAGCGGAGCAACTATCTCCACTTAGACTCTCAGACAGTGTCCCCAGATACAGAATGTTGAAATGGACAGGCCCCCAAGCCCTAATCTGAACCTTAGCTTTGGTTTCCATGTGTCCGTCCTCAGAGGACTGTTTTCCTAACCCAGCACACACGGTGCTTTTCCGAGGCACCAAACCAAACCTCTCTCGTCTCCACATGGGGAGCTTTCTTACTGGGGATGTATCAAAACCTTCAGGAAGGAGAGTTCCGCAGGGCCACTGAACAACCAGCACATTCCAAGGTCTCCATGGACCTAAACGCACATTATGACGCATCCTCAGGAGAGTCCATTTCAACTCAGCCCCCTGGGTAACGTGCCCCAGAGGCAGAAGATCAAACATAACTTGGCGCTGTGGCCAATGGGAATGTGAGGCATGCTGTAAAGGGATCCATCCTTCGAACCTTGATCTCCAGTCCTTCCGTAAGGTATGTCCTGGAGCCATGCAACAGGACTCGAATGTCCTGCAGAAGGAAACCTTGTGGTTTGGGGCAACCTCCAAACTCAGCGTGGGAAAACTTCCTTGGCCTCATGAGGCCCCCGCTTCATGAAGGTGCCATCATGGACACATACTCCAGCCTCAGCCAACGTCTGAAACTCAGCCTGACTTCAGATGCAGGGGATTTTGATTCAGCCTCTGCAGAGTGCCCTGCTCTGCCCTTGGCTCCAATCCTCACCCTAGCCTGTGTTTTCAGACCTCCGTCCTCACACTCCTGGCCCACAAACCCTCCCTCCTGGGAATTCTGGGGCCACAATGAAGCACTCTGCCTGCCTCCCAGGAGAAAAACATTGTCTATGGTGCTGCCCAGAAACCCCAAATGAGGATCAAACTGCTTGGCCCTCGGTAACACCCCAATTGCATAGGCTACCTTAAACACTGATGCTCTGTCGCAAATAGCCTGAGCCCAGACCTTCCAACAGACACCTACACAGCTGGCTGCACATCCAGCACATTGGACCCGCCACTGCCTTAGGCCACCATCCATTCCCAACCTGGGTTTTCAGTCATCAGAACCTAGACCTTATCTCCAATCCCTGCACAGGGGGGAACCTGATGCACAAGTCAGAACCCCTCCTACCCCATGGCAAGAAACCTTGCTTCTGGCAGTGAGTCAAACCTTCAGTGTAGGAGAAAACGGCATGGCCAATGAGGACACGCCCATGCGTGAGGACCACCTTGGGCACAAACACACATGGTGAACCTCAGCGTGAGTACCTTATTCAAGTAACACCTCTCAGAGACTGGACCAAGAGCCCGCATATGTGGCTTGCCATGCCCATAGGCACCCAGGACTAACTAGATGGTGTGTATTCCAGTTGAGGGAGGCCAAGCTGTGCTCTAGAGTCCCTCTCCTGGGAGGTCCCCTGTGGCAGAAAACAGTACTCTTCCCTTCCCACAAAATGAACCCAAACACTTGGGAGCTTGGACAATCCCCCGAGAGGAAGGCTCTTCCTCAGCCCCTGAAGCAACCCCTACCCTGAACGGCCACTGTGAACGCAACACCCAGAGACAAAAGCCTGAGCGACTGCCTCCCACTTGCCCTCCTTTGATATCTCCCCTCACGGACTGGAGATCAGGCCTGCCATTACCTTGGCCCCTAGCTGAGCAAAGTTTGCCTTTCAGACATCTGTCCCCACAGCCCTGGCAACTATTGCTTTGGTTTCCAGGTGTCACTCCTCAGAGGCTTTGGTTCGAAGAACAGGATATGGGGCTTCCCTGAGGCACTGAACAGAACTCCTCTCGACTCCACATGGGAAGCTTCCTTGTTGGAGCCTTGTCAAACACCTCAGGTTGGAGAATCCTGCAGAGTCCCTGAGCCACCTCCACATTCCAAGGTCTCCAGGCCACCAAGCCACAGGAGGACTCATCTTCAGGAGAGCCCATTTCAACTCTCCCCTCTGGTAGCTCACCCAGGAGCCCGCAGATTGAGTCTGCCTTGTCCTGACTAAAGAGTGGGAATATGAGGTGGCGTTCCCAGGCATCCATGCTTAGACACCTGCTCTCGAGTCTTTCCGTATGGGGCCTCCTGGAACCATCCAATAGGACTCGACTGTTGTGCAGAAGGAAACCTTGAGGTTTGGAGTAGTTCACAGATCCCATCGTAGGCAAACCTCCATGGCCTCACGAAGCCCCCACACCCTTCAGGAAGAGGCCATGCTGGACAAAAACTCTAGCCTGAGGCATGACTCATAGTTGACATGACCTCAGTGCAGGAGATCTCGATTCAGCCTCTGCAGAGTGGGCCTGCCGTTCCTTCGGTCCCAAACCTCACGCTAGATTGTGTTTTCAGACTTCCTTCCTCACACTCCTGGCAAACAAGCCCTCCAGACTAGGAACTCCACAACCACAACCCAGCCCGCTGTCTGCCCAACGGAAGAAAGACGTTTCCCTGTGGGGCTCTCCGGAAAGACCAGATGAGGATCAACCTGCTCGGGCCTCGACAGTACCCGAACTGGATAGGCTGCTCTGGTCACTCATGCTCTGTCTGACACAGCCTTAAGCCAGACGTCCAGACAGACAAGGAGACAGCTGGCCGCACACCCAACACTTAGGACACGCCATGGTCTTATGCCGTCACCTCTTCCTAACCTTGGTTTTCAGATATCTGAACCTAGTCGATATATCAATTCTCCACACAGCTGGGTATCGCAAGCACAAAACAGTACTCCTCCTTCCCCATGGCTGTAAGCCTTGCTCTTGGCATGGAGTCACACATTCAGGGTGGGAGAAACATTCATGGCCCCCGATGCCACGCCCAAACTTGAGTGCTGCTTGGGCAAAAATTCACACTATGACCCTCAGCATGAGCCCCATGTCAAAGAAAGGCCTGTCAGGGCCTGGACCAAGAGCCCGCATATGGGGCTTACCAAGCCCCTATGCACCCAATCCTCACTAGTGTTTGAGATTTCCAGTCGCCCCGCCCGTACCTGGGGCTCTGCTCTGGAATCCCTTTCTTGGAGAGACCCATGAGCCAGACAACACGACTCCACCCTTCCCACAAAATGACCCCAAACTCTTGGGAGCTGGGACAAATCCCCAGAGATGGATACTCGTCCAACATCCAGAAACAAAAGCCTGAAGGAACGCCTCCCACTCGCCCTTTTTTCAGAGGCCCAGGAGCTCCCTCTCGGGCTGTACATCCGGCCTGCCATACCCTAGGCGCCAGTCATAAGCTGAGTTTGTGTTTCCAGACTTCTGTGCCCACAGCATGGACCAACACATCCTCTAGGATGGGCCTCTGGAGCCACAGCGAAAGATTGTGCCTGCCCTCCCCAAGGAAAGTGTGCCCAATCCATTGACCACAACCCTACAGGTTAGGGAAAAGCTCCAAGGCCCCTGAGGCCATCAATAGTGTAGGCCACCCTGGACTAAGAGGGGCTCTCTGACACCAGCGGAGCAACTATCTCCACTTAGACTCTCAGACAGTGTCCCCAGAGACAGAAGGTTGAAATGGACAGGCCCCCAGGCCCTAATCTGAACCTTAGCTTTGGTTTCCATGTGTCCATCCTCAGAGGACTGTTTTCCTAACCCAGCACACACGGGGCTTTTCCGAGGCACCAAACCAAATCTCTCTCGTCTCCACATGGGGAGCATTCTTACTGGGGATGTATCAAACCCTTCAGGTAGGAGAGTTCCGCAGGGCCACTGAACCACAAGCACATTACAAGGGCTCCATGGACACAAACGCACATTATGACGCATCCTCAGAAGAGGCCATTTCAACTCAGCCCCCTGGGTAGCGTGCCCCAGTGGAGGCAGATCAAACATATCTTGTCGCTAATGGCCAATAGGAATGCGAGGAATGCTGTACAAGGATCCATCCTTCGAACCGTGCTCTCCAGTCCTTCCTTATGGTATGTCCTGGAGCCATGCAACAGTACTCGAATGTCCCGCAGAAGGAAACCTTGTGGTTTGGGGCAACCTCCAAACTCAGCGTGTGAAAACTTCCTTGGCCTCATGAGGCCCCCGCTTCGTGAAGGTGCCATCATGGACACATACTCCAGCCTCAACATGGGAAGCTTCTCGACTCCACATGGGAAGCTTCCTTGTTGGAGCCGTATCAAGCACCTCAGGTTGGAGAATCCTGCAGAGTCCCTGAGCCACCTCCACATTCTAAGGTTTCCCAGGCCACCAAGCCACAGTAGGACTCATCCTCAGGAGAGTCCATTTCAACTCTCCCCTCTGGGTAGCTCACCCAGGAGCCCGCAGTTTGAACTGCCTTGTCCTGATAAAGAGTGGGAATATGAGGTGGCGTTCCCAGGCATCCATGCTTAGACACCTGCTCTCGAGTCTTTCCGTATGGTGCCTCCTGGAACCATCCAATAGGACTCGACTGTCGTGCAGAAGGAAACCCTGAGGTTTGGAGTAGTTCACAAATCCCATCGTAGGTAAAACTCCCTGGCCTCATGAAGCACGCACACCCTTCAGGAAGAGGCCATGCTGGACAAAAACTCTAGCCTGGGGGGGAGGAGTCAAGATGGCGGAGAAGTAGCAAGCTGAGACTGCTTCAGCTAGCCGGAGATCAGCTAGATAGCTTATCTAAAGATTGCAAACACCTGAAAATCCATCGGCAGACCGAAGAGAAGAAGAACAGCAATTCTGGAAACAGAAAAACAACCGCTTTCTGAAAGGTAGGACCGGCGGAGAAGTGAATCCAAAGGGACGGGAAGATAGACCCCGGGGGGAGGGGCCGGCTCCCGGCAAGCGGCGGAGCAACCGCGTGCACAAAATCAGGACTTTTAAAAGTCTGTTCCGCTGAGGGACATCGCTCCAGAGGCTAAACCGGGGCGAAGCCCACGCGAGGTCAGCGTGGCCTCAGGTCCCGCCAGGGTCACAGAAGGTTCGGGGGTGTCTGAGTGTCGCAGAGCATGCGGGTATTGGAACGGGAAAGCCGGCTACAGAAACAGAGCCGACAGTAAGCTCACAGCTCGGTGTTACCTTGAACCGATCGCAGGCTCGGTGAGCTCGGAGCGCGGCCGGAGGTCAGGCAGACGGGAATAACTGGGCGCTGTTTTCTGAGGGCGCACTGAGGAGTGGGGCCCTGGGCTCTCGGCTCCTCCGGGCCGGAGACCAGGAGGCCGCCATTTGTGTTCCCGTCCTCCGGAACTCTACGGAAAGCGCTCAGGGAACAAAAGCTCCTGAAAGCAAACCCGAGCGGATTACTCACCCCGGCCCCGGGTAAGGGAGGTGTAATTCCGCCTGGGGCAAAGACACTTGAGAATCACTACAACAGGCCCCTCCCCCAGAAGATCAACAAGAAATCCAACCGAGACCAAGTTCACCTACCAAGGAGTGCGGTTTCAATACCAAGGAGAGCAGCAGAATTCCAGAGGAGGAGAAAGCCAAGCACGGAACTCATGGCTTTTTTCCTGTGATTTTTTTTTAGTCTTGCAGTTAATTTAATTTTTTCTTTTTCATTTTTTTTTTCTTTTTCTTCTCGCCTTCGGGTAAAATTTTTTTTTTTTTTAACTGTTACCTTTTTCTTTTTTAACGATTTTTTACTAGTTTATCTAATATATATATTTTTTCTTTTTTACATTTTTCTCAGGTGTTTTCTTTTTTTAAAAAAATTTTTTTTTCTTTTCTTTTTTTTTTTCTTTCTTTCTTTTTGAACCTCTTTTTATCCCCTTTCTCCCCACTCATGATTTTGGATCTCTTCTAATTTAGTTAAAGCATATTTTTCTGGGGTTGTTGCCACCCTTTTAGTATTTTACTTGCCCCTTCATTTACTCTTATCTGGCCAAAATGACAAGACGTAAAAATTCAACGCAAAAAAAAGAACAAGAGGCAGTACCGAAGGCTAGGGACCTAATCAATACAGACATCGGTAATATGTCAGATCTAGAGTTCAGAATGACAATTCTCAAGGTTCTAGCCGGGCTCGAAAAAGGCATGGAAGATATTAGAGAAACCCTCTCGAGAGATATAAAAGCCCTTTCTGGAGAAATAAAAGAACTAAAATCTAACCAAGTTGAAATAAAAAAAGCTATTAATGAGGTGCAATCAAAAATGGAGGCTCTAACTGCTAGGATAAATGAGGCAGAAGAAAGAATTAGTGATATAGAAAACCAAATGACAGAGAATAAAGAAGCTGAGCAAAAGAGGGACAAACAGCTACTGGACCACGAGGGGAGAATTCGAGAATTAAGTGACACCATAAGACGAAACAACATTAGAATAATTGGGATTCCAGAAGAAGAAGAAAGAGAGAGGGGAGCAGAAGGTATACTGGAGAGAATTATTGGGGAGAATTTCCCCAATATGGCAAAGGGAACGAGCATCAAAATATAGCAGGTTCAGAGAACGCCCCTCAACATCAATAAGAATAGGCCCACACCCCGTCACCTAATAGTAAAATTTACAAGTCTCAGTGACAAAGAGAAAATCCTGAAAGCAGCCCGGGAAAAGAAGTCTGTAACATACAATGGTAAAAATATTAGATTGGCAGCTGACTTATCCACAGAGACCTGGCAGGCCAGAAAGAGCTGGCATGATATTTTTAGAGCACTAAACGAGAAAAACATGCAGCCCAGAATACTATATCCAGCTAGGCTATCATTGAAAATAGAAGGAGAGATTAAAAGCTTCCAGGACAAACAGCAACTGAAAGAATTTGCAAATACCAAACCAGCTCTACAGGAAATATTGAAAGGGGTCCTCTAAGCAAAGAGAGAGCCTACAAGTGGTAGATCAGAAAGGAACAGAGACCATATACAATAACAGTCACCTTACAGGCAATACAATGGCACTAAATTCATATCTCTCAATAGTTACCCTGAATGTGAATGGGCTAAATGCCCCTGTCAAAAGACACAGGGTATCAGAATGGATAAAAAAACAAAACCCATCTATATGTTGCCTCCAAGAAACTCATTTTAAGCCCGAAGACACCTCCAGATTTAAAGTGAGGGGGTGGAAAAGAATTTACCATGCTAATGGACATCACAAGAAAGCAGGAGTGGCAATCCTTATATCAGATCAATTAGATTTTAAGCCAAAGACTATAATAAGAGATGAGGAAGGACACTATATCATACTCAAAGGGTCTGTCCAACAAGAAGATTTAACAATTTTAAATATCTATGCCCCCAATGTGGGAGCAGCCAACTATATAAACCAATTAATAACAAAATCAAAGAAACACATCAACAACAATACAATAATAGTAGGGGACTTTAACACTCCCCTCACTGAAATGGACAGGTCATCCAAGCAAAAAATCAGCAAGGAAATAAAGGCCTTAAACGACACACTGGACCAGATGGACATCACAGATATATTCAGAACATTTCATCCCAAAGCAACAGAATACACATTCTTCTCTAGTGCACATGGAACATTCTCCAGAATAGATCACATCCTCGGTCCTAAATCAGGACTCAACCGGTATCAAAAGATTGGGATCATTCCCTGCATATTTTCAGACCACAATGCTCTAAAGCTAGAACTCAACCACAAAAGGAAGTTTGGAAAGAACCCAAATACATGGAGACTAAACAGTATCCTTCTAAAGAATGAATGGGTCAACCGGGAAATTAAAGAAGAATTGAAAAAAATCATGGAAACCAATGATAATGAAAATACAACAGTTCAAAATCTGTGGGACACAATAAAGGCAGTCCTGAGAGGAAAATATATAGTGGTACAAGCCTTTCTCAAGAAACAAGAAAAGTCTCAGGTACACAACCTAACCCTACACCTAAAGGAGCTGGAGAAAGAACAAGAAAGAAACCCTAAGCCCAGCAGGAGAAGAGAAATCATAAAGATCAGAGCAGAAATCAATGAAATAGAAACCAAAAAAACAATAGAAAAAATTAACGAAAGTAGGAGCTGGTTCTTTGAAAGAATTAATAAAATTGATAAACCCCTGGCCCGACTTATCAAAAAGAAAAGAGAAAGGACCCAAATAAATAAAATCATGAATGAAAGAGGGGAGATCACAACTAACACCAAAGAAATACAAACTATTATAAGAACATACTATGAGCAACTCTACGGCAATAAATTTGACAATCTGGAAGAAATGGATGCATTCCTAGAAACATATAAACTACCACAACTGAACCAGGAAGAAATAGAAAGCCTGAACAGACCCATAACCAGTAAGGAGATTGAAACAGTCATTAAAAATCTCCAAACAAACAAAAGCCCAGGGCCAGATGGCTTCCCGGGGGAATTCTACCAAACATTTAAAGAAGAACTAATTCCTATTCTCCTGAAACTGTTCCAAAAAATAGAAATGGAAGGAAAACTTCCAAACTCATTTTATGAGGCCAGCATCACCTTGATCCCAAAACCAGACAAGGATCCCACCAAAAAAGAGAGCTATAGACCGATATCCTTGATGAACACAGATGCGAAAATACTCAACAAAATACTAGCCAATAGGATTCAACAGTACATTAAAAAGATTATTCAACACAACCAAGTGGGATTTATTCCAGGGCTGCAAGGTTGGTTCAACATCCGCAAATCAGTCAATGTGATACAACACATCAATAAAAGAAAGAACAAGAACCATATGATACTTTCAATAGATGCTGAAAAAGCATTTGACAAAGTACAGCATCCCTTCCTGATCAAAACTCTTCAAAGTGTAGGGATAGAGGGCACATACCTCAATATCATCAAAGCCATCTATGAAAAACCCACCGCAAATATCATTCTCAATGGAGAAAAACTGAAAGCTTTTCCACTAAGGTCAGGAACACAGCAGGGATGTCCATTATCACCACTGCTATTCAACATAGTACTAGAGGTCCTAGCCTCAGCAATCAGACAACAAAAGGAAATTAAAGGCATCCAAATTGGCAAAGAAGAAGTCAAATTATCACTCTTCGCAGATGATATGATACTATATGTGGAAAACCCAAAAGACTCCACTCCAAAACTGCTAGAACTTATACAGGAATTCAGTAAAGTGTCAGGATATAAAATCAATGCACAGAAATCAGTTGCATTTCTCTACACCAACAGCAAGACAGAAGAAAGAGATATTAAGGAGTCAATCCCATTTACAATTGCATCCAAAACCATAAGATACCTAGGAATAAACCTAACCAATGAGACACAGAATCTATACTCAGAAAACTATAAAGTACTCATGAAAGAAATTGAGGAAGACACAAAGAAATGGAAAAATGTTCCATGCTCCTGGATTGGAAGAATAAATATTGTGAAAATGTCTATGCTACCTAAAGCAATCTACACATTTAATGCAATTCCTATCAAAGTACCATCCATCTTTTTCAAAGAAATGGAACAAATAATGCTAAAATTTATATGGAACCATAAAAGACCTCGAATAGCCAAAGGGATATTGAAAAAGAAAGCCAACGTTGGTGGCATCACAATTCCGGACTTCAAGCTCTATTACAAAGCTGTCATCATCAAGACAGCATGGTACTGGCACAAAAACAGACACATAGATCAATGGAACAGAATAGAGAGCCCAGAAATAGACCCTCAAATCTATGGTCAACTCATCTTCGACAAAGCAGGAAAGAATGTCCAATGGAAAAAAGATAGCCTCTTCAATAAATGGTGCTGGGAAAATTGGACAGCCACATGTAGAAAAATGAAATTGGACCATTTCCTTACACCACACACAAAAATAGACTCAAAATGGATGAAGGACCTCAATGTGCGAAAGGAATCCATCAAAATCCTTGAGGAGAACACAGGCAGCAACCTCTTCGACCTCTGCCGCAGCAACATCTTCCTAGGAACAACGCAAAAGGCAAGGGAAGCAAGGGAAAAAATGAACTATTGGGATTTCATCAAGATCAAAAGCTTTTGCACAGCAAAGGAAACAGTTAACAAAATCAAAAGACAACTGACAGAATGGGAGAAGATATTTGCAAACGACATATCAGATAAAGGACTAGTGTCCAGAATCTATAAAGAACTTAGCAAACTCAACACCCAAAGAACAAATAATCCAATCAAGAAATGGGCAGAGGACATGAACAGACATTTCTGCAAAGAAGACCTCCAGATGGCCAACAGACACATGAAAAAGTGCTCCATATCACTCGGCATCAGGGAAATACAAATCAAAACCACAATGAGATATCACCTCACACCAGTCAGAATGGCTAAAATCAACAAGTCAGGAAATGACAGATGCTGGCGAGGATGTGGAGAAAGGGGAACCCTCCTACACTGTTGGTGGGAATGCAAGCTGGTGCAGCCACTCTGGAAAACAGCATGGAGGTTCCTCAGAATGTTGAAAATAGAACTGCCCTATGACCCAGCAATTGCACTATTGGGTATTTACCCTAAAGATACAAATGTAGTGATCCAAAGGGGCACATGCACCCGAATGTTTATAGCAGCAATGTCCACAATAGCCAAACTATGGAAAGAACCTAGATGTCCATCCACAGATGAATGGATCAAGAAGATGTGGTATATATACACAATGGAATACTATGCAGCCATCAAAAGAAATGAAATCTTGCCATTTGCGACAACGTGGATGGAACTAGAGCGTATCATGCTTAGCGAAATAAGTCAAGCAGAGAAAGACAACTATCATATGATCTCCCTGATATGAGGAAGTGGTGATGCAACATGGAGGCTTAAGTGGGTAGGAGAAGAATAAATGAAACAAGATGGGATTGGGAGGGAGACAAACCATAAGTGACTCTTAATCTCACAAAACAAACTGAGGGTTGCTCGGGGGAGGGGGTTTGGGAGAAGGGGGTGGGATTATGGACATTGGGGAGAATATGTGCTTTGGTGAGTGCTGTGAAGTGTGTAAACCTGGTGATTCACAGACCTGTATACCTGGGGATAAAAATATATGTTTATAAAAAATAAAAAGTTAAAAAAAAAAAAAGAAAAAAAAAAACTCTAGCCTGGGGCACGTCTCATAGTTGATATGACTTCAGTGCAGGAGATCTCCATTCAGCCTCTGCAGAGTGGGCCTGCCGTGCCCTCGGTCCCAAACCTCACGCTAGCTTGTGTTTTCAGACTTCCTTCCTCACACTCCTGGCAAACAAGACCTCCGGACTAGGAACTTCAGAACCACAAACCAGACCGGTGTCTGCCCAACGGAAGAAAAACGTTTCCCTGTGGGGCTCTCCAGAAAACCCAGATGAGAATCAACCTGCTCGGGCCTCGACGGTAACCGAGCTGGATAGGCTGCTCTGGGCATTCATGCTCTGTCTGACACAGCCTGAAGCCAGACGTCCAGACAGACAAGGAGACAGCTGGCCGCACACCCAGCACTTCGGACACGCCATGGTCTTTTGCCGTCACCACTTCCTAACCTTGGTTTTCAGATATCTGTACCTAGACATTATATCAATTCTCCACACAGCTGGGTATCGCAAGCACAAAACAGAAGTCCTGCTTCTCCATGGCTATAAAGCTTGCTCGTGGCATGGAGTCACACCTTCAGGGTGGGAGAAACCTTCATGGCCCCTGATGCCACGCCCAAATTTGAGTGCTGCTTGGGCACAAATTCACACTGTGACCCTCAGCATGAGCCCCATGTCAAAGAAAGGCCTGTAAGGGCCTGGACCAAGAGCCCGCATATGGGGCTTGCCAAGCCCCTATACACCCAATCCTCACCAGGGTTTGAGTTTTCCAGTCGCCCCGCCCGTACCTGCGGCTCTGCTCTGGAATCCCTTTCTTTTTGAGACACATGAGCCAGACAACACGACTCCACCCTTCCCACAAAATGACCCCAAACTCTTGGGAGCTGGGACAAATCCCCAGAGAGGGATACTCGTCCACAGTCCCTGAGGCCACCCCTCCAATCCACGGCTATCCCGGACACAACATCCAGAGACAAAAGCCTGAAGGAACGCCTCCCACTCGCCCTTCTTTCAGAGGCCCAGGAGCTCCCTCTCGGGCTGTACATCCTGCCTGCCATACCCTAGGCGCCACTCATAAGCTGAGTTTGTGTTTTCAGACTTCTGTGCCCACAGCCTGGACCCACACAACCTCCAGGCTAGGGCCTCTGGAGCTACAGCGAAAGATTGTGCTTGCCCTCTCCAAGGAATGTGTGCCCAATCCATTGACCACAACCCTACAGGTTAGGGAAAAGCTCCAAGGCCCCTGAGGCCATCAATAGTATAGGCCACCCTGGACTAAGAGGGGCTCTCTGACACCAGCGGAGCAACTATCTCCACTTAGACTCTCAAACAGTGTCCCCAGAGACAGAAGGTTGAAACGGACAGGCCCCCAGGCTCTAATCTGAACCTTAGCTTTGGTTTCCTTGTGTCCCTCTCAGAGGACTGTTTTCGTAGACCAGCCCACGGGGCTTTTCCGAGGCACCAAACCAAACCTCTCTCGTCTCCACATGGGGAGCTTTCTTACTGGGGATGTATCAAACCCTTAAGGTAGGAGAGTTCCGCAGGGACACTGAACAACCAGCACATTCCAAGGTCTCCATGGACCCAAACAGACATTATGACGCATCCAAGGAGAGGCCATTTCAAATCAGCCCCCTGGGTAGCGTGCCCCAGAGGCAGCAGATCAAACATATCTTGTCGCTAATGGCCAATGGGAATGCGAGGCATGCTGTACAGGGATCCATCCTTCGAACCCTGCTCTCCAGTCCTTCTATATGTTATGTCCTGGAGCCATGCAACAGGACTCGAATGTCCCGCAGAAGGAAATCTTGTGGTTTGGGGCAACCTCCAAACTCAGCTTGGGAAAACTTCCTTGGCCTCATGAGGCCCCTGCTTCATGAAGGTGCCATCATGGACACATACTCCAGCTTCAGCCAACGTCTGATCCTCAGCCTGACTTCAGAAGCAGGAGATTTTGATTCAGCCTCTGCAGAGTGGGCCTGCTCTTCCCTGGGCTCCAATCCTCACCCTAGCTTGTGTTTTCAGACTTCCGTCCTCACACTCCTGCCGACAAACCCTCCCGACTGGGAATTCTGGGGCCACAATGAAGCACTCTGCCTGCCTCCCAGGAGAAAAACATTGTCTATGGTGCTGCCCAGAAAGGCCAAATGAGGATCAAACTGCTTGGCCCTCGGCAACACCCCAATTGCATAGGCTACCTTAAACACTGATGCTCTGTCACAAATAGCCTGAGCCCAGACATTCCAACAGACACCGACACAGCTGGCTGCCCACCCAGCACTTTGGACCCGCCACTGCCTTAGGCCACCATCCATTCCCAACCTGGGTTTTCAGTCATCGGAACCTAGACCTTATCTCCAATCACTACACAGGGGGGAACCTGATGCACAAGTCAGAACCCCTCCTTCCCCATGGCAAGAAACCGGGCTGCTGGCAGTGTGTCAAACCTTCAGTGTAGGAGAAAACGGCATGGCCCATGAGGCCACACCCATGCGTGAGGGCCGCCTTGGGCACAAACACACATTGTGACCCTCAGCGTGAGTACCTTATTCAAGTAACGCCTCTCACTGACTGGACCAAGAGCCCACATATATGGCTGGCCTTGCCCATAGGCACCCAGGACTAACTAGATGGTGTGTATTCCAGTTGAGGGAACCCACTGCTGTGCTCTAGACTCCTGCTCCTGGGGGGTCCAATGTGGCAGAAAACAGTACTCTTCACTTCCCACAGAATGAACCCAAACACATGGGAGCTTGGACAATCCCCCGAGTGGAAGGCTCTTCCTCGGCCCCTGAAGCAACCCTTATCCTGAACGGCCACTGTCAACGCAACACCCAGAGACAAAAGCCTGAGCGACTGCCTCCCGTTGCCCTCCTTTGATATCCAGAGTATCTCCCCTCACGGACTGGAGATCAGGCCTGCCATTACCTTGGCCCCTAGTTTAGCCAAGTTTGCTTTTTCAGACATCTGTCCCCACAGCCCTGGCAAACACAGCCTCTCTGCTGGGTCCTCTGGAGCCATACCACAGGACCGTGCCTGTTGTCTCCTGGGAAACTGTGTCCATTCCTTTGGCCACACACCTCCAGAATATGAGAAACCTCAAGGCCCCCGAGGACATCCCACTACTCGGAGCCTTTCTGGACACACAGGGGCATTCGGACACAAGCTGAGCAGATACCTCCATGAAGGCATGCACACAGATGTCAACAGATAGAAGGTTGAGCCGGACAGGCCCATAGGCCGTAATCTCAACACTTGCTTTGTTTCCAGGTGTCACTCCTCAGAGGCTTTGGTTCGAAGAACAGGATATGGGGCTTTCCTGAGGCACTGAACAGAACTCCTCTCGTCTCCACATGGGAAGCTTCCTTGTTGGAGCCGTGTGAAACACCTCAGCTTGGAGAATCCTGCAGAGTCCCTGAGCCACCTCCACATTCCAAGGTCTCCCAGGCCACCAAGCCACAGTAGGACTCATCTTCAGGAGAGTCCATTTCAACTCTCCCCTCTGGGTAGCTCACCCAGGAGCCCTCAGATTGAGCCTGTCTTGTCCTGACTAAAGAGTGGGAATATGAGGTGGCGTTCCCAGGCATCCATGCTTAGACACCTGCTCTCGAGTCTTTCCGTATGGGGCCTCCTGGAACCATCCAATAGGACTCGACTGTCGTGCAGAAGGAAACCCTGAGGTTTGGAGGAGTTCACAAATCCCATCGTAGGCAAACCTCCCTGGCCTCATGAAGCACCCACACCCTCCAGGAAGAGGCCATGCTAGACAAAAACTCTAGCCTGGGGCACGTCTCATAGTTGACATGACTTCAGTGCAGGAGATCTCCATTCAGCCTCTGCAGAGTGGGCCGCCGTGCCCTCGGTCCCAAACCTCACGCTAGCTTGTGTATTCAGACTTCCTTCCTCGGACTCCTGGCAAACAAGCCCTCCGGACTAGGAACTCCAGAACCACAACCCAGCCCAGTGTCTGCCCAATGGAAGAAAAACTTTTCCCTGTGGGGCTCTCCAAAAAACCCAGATGAGAATCAACCTGCTCGGGTCTCGACGGTCCCTGAGCTGGATAGGCTGCTCTGGGCACCATGCTCTGTCTGACTCAGCCTGAAGCCAGACGTCCAGACAGACAAGGAGAAAGCTGGCCGCACACCCAGCACTTCGGACACGCCATGGTCTTTTGCCGTCACCACTTCCCAACCTTCGTTTTCAGATATCTGAACCTAGACATTATATCAATTCTCCACACAGCTGGGTATCGCAAGCACAAAACAGAAGTCCTGCTTCCCCATGGCTGTCAAGCTTGCTCGTGGCATGGAGTCACACCTTCAGGGTGGGAGAAACCTTCATGGCCCCTGATGCCACGCCCAAACTTGAGTGCTGCTTGGGCACAAATTCACACTGTGACCCTCAGCATGAGCCCCATGTCAAAGAAAGGCCTGTCAGGGCCTGGACCAAGAGCCCGCATATGGGGCTTGCCAAGCCCCTATGCACCCTATCCTCACCAGGGTTTGAGTTTTCCAGTCGCCCCGCCCGTACCTGGGGCTCAGCTCTGGAATCCCTTTCTTTTTGAGACACATGAGCCAGACATCACGACTCCACCCTTCCCACAAAATGACCCCAAACTATTGGGAGCTGGGACAAATCCCCAGAGAGGGATACTCGTCCACAGTCCCTGAGGCCACCCCTCCAATCCACGGCTATCCCGGACACAACATCCAGAGACAAAAGCCTGAAGGAACGCCTCCCACTCGCCCTTCTTTCAGAGGCCCAGGAGCTCCCTCTCGGGCTGTACATCCTGCCTGCCATACCCTAGGCGCCACTCATAAGCTGAGTTTGTGTTTTTAGACCTCTGTGCCCACAGCCTGGACCCACACAACCTCCAGGCTAGGGCCTCTGGAGCCACAGAGAAAGATTGTGCCTGCCCTCTCCAAGGAAAGTGTGCCCAATCCATTGACCACAACCCTACAGGTTATGGAAAAGCTCCAAGGCCCTTGAGGCCATCAATAGTGTAGGCCACCCTGGACTAAGAGGGACTCTCTGACACCTGCGGAGCAACTATTTCCACTTAGACTCTCAGACAGTGTCCCCAGAGACAGAAGGTTGAAATGGACAGGCCCCCAGGCCCTAATCTGAACCTTAGCTCTGATTTCCATGTGTCCATCCTCAGAGGACTGTTCTCGTAGACCAGTACACGGGGCTTTTCCGAGGCACCAAACCAAACCTCTCTCGTCTCCACATGGGGAGCTTTCTTACTGGGGCTGTATCAAACCCTTCAGGTAGGAGAGTTCCGCAGGGCCACTGAACAACCAGCACATTCCAAGGTCTCCATGGACCCAAACACACATTATGACGCATCCTCAGGAGAGGCCATTTCAACTCAGCCCCCTTGGTAGCGTGCCCCAGAGGCAGCAGATCAAACATATCTTGTCGCTAATGGCCAATGGGAATGCGAGGCATGCTGTACAGGGATCCATCCTTCGAACACTGCTCTCCAGTCCTTCCATATGGTATGTCCTGCAGCCATGCAACAGGACTCGAATGTCCCGCAGAAGGAAACGCTGTGGTTTGGGTCAAACTCCAAACTCAGCGTGGGAAAACTTCCTTGGCCTCATGAGGCCCCCGCTTCATGAAGGTGCCATCATGGACACATACTCCAGCCTCAGCCAACCTCTGATCCTCAGCCTGATTTCAGATGCAGGAGATTTTGATTCAGCCTCTGCAGAGAGGGCCTGCTCTGCCCTTGGCTCCAATCCTCACCCTAGCTTGTGTTTTCAGACTTCCGTCCTTATACACCTGGTTCACTGGGAATTCTGGGCCACAATGAAGAACTCTGTCTGCCTCCCATGAGAAAATCTTTGTCTTTGGTGCTGCCCAGAAACCCCACATGAGGATCAAACTGCTTGGCCCTCAGCAACACCCCAATTGCATAGGCTACCTTAAACACTGATGCACTGTCGCAAATAGCCTGAGCTCAGTCCTTCCAACGGACACCGACACAGCTGTGTGCACACCCAGCACATTGGACCCGCCACTGCCTTAGGCCACCATCCAACCCAACCTGGGTTTTCAGTCATCGGAACCCAGACCTTATCTCCAATGAATGCACAGGGGGGAACCTGATGCACAAGCCAGAACCCCTCCTTCCCCATGGCAAGAAACCGTGCTGCTGGCAGTGAGTCAAAACTTCAGCGTAGAGGAAAACAGCATGGCCCATGAGGCCACACCCATGCGTGAGGGCGGCCTTGGGCAGAAACACACATTGAGACCCTCAGCGTGAGTACCTTATTCAAGTAACGCCTCTCAGTGACTGGACCAAGAGCCCATATATGTGGCTTGCCTTGCCCATAGGCACCCAGGACTAACTAGATGGTGTGTATTCCAGTTGAGGGAATCCACTGCTGTGCTCTAGAGTCCCTCTCCTGGGGGGTCCCCTGTGGCAGAAAACAGTACTCTTCATTCCCACAGAATGAACACAAACACTTGGGAGCTTGGACAATCCCCCGAGAGGAAGGCTCTTCCTCGGCCTCTGAGACAACCCCTACCCTGACCGGACACTGTAAACGCAACACCCAGAGACAAAATCCTGAGTGACTGCCTCCCACTTGCCCTACTTTGATTTCCAGAGGATCTCCCCTCACGCACTAGAGATCAGGCCTGCCATTACCTTGGCCCCTAGCTGAGCCAAGTTTGCTTTTTCAGACATCTGTCCCCATGGCCCTGGCAAACACAGCCTCTAGGCAGGGTCCTCTGGAGCCATACCACAGGACCATGCCTGCTGTTACCTGGGAAACTGTGCCCAATCCTTTGGCCACACACCTTCAGTATATGAGAAACCTCAAGGCCTCAGAGGACATCCCACTACTGGGAGCCTCCCTGGACACACAGGGGCATTCGGACACAAGCTTAGCAGCTACCTCCACGAAGGCATGCACACAGATGTCAACAGAGATAGACGGTTGAGCCGGACAGGCCCATAGGCCGTAATCTCAACTCTTGCTTTGGTTTCCAGGTGTCACTCCTCAGAGGCTTTGGTTCGAAGAACAGGATATGGGGCTTTCCTGAGGCAACGAACAGAACTCCTCTCGTCTCCACATGGGAAGCTTCCTTGTTGGAGCCGTGTCAAACACCTCAGGTTGGAGAATTCTGCAGAGACCCTGAGCCACCTCCACATTCCAAGGTCTCCCAGGCCACCTAGCCACAGGAGGACTCATCTTCAGGAGAGTCCATTTCAACTCTCCCCTCTGGGTAGCTCACCCAGGAGCCCACAGATTGAGCCTGTGTTGTCCTGACTAAGAGTGGGAATATGAGGTGGCGTTCCCAGGCATCGATGCTTAGACACCTGCTCTCGAGTCTTTCTGTATGAGGCCTCCTGGAACCATCCAATAGGACTCGACTGTCGTGAAGAAGGAAACCTTGAGGTTTGGAGTAGTTCACAAATCCCATCGTAGGCAAACTCCCTGGCCTCATGAAGCCCCCACACCCTTCAGGAAGAGGCCATGCTGGACAAAAACTCTAGCCTGAGGCACGTCTCATAGTTGACAGGACCTCAGTGCAGGAGATCTCGATTCAGCCTCTGCAGAGTGGGCCTTCCGTGCCCTCGGTCCCACACCTCACGCTAGCTTGTGTTTTCAGACTTCCTTCCTCACACTCCTGGCAAACAAGCCCTCCGGACTAGGAACTCCAGAACCACAACCCAGCCAAGTGTCTGACAAACGGAAGAAAAACGTTTCCCTGTGGGGCTCTCCAGAAAACCCAGATGAGGATCAACCTGCTCGGGCCTACGGTACCCGACCTGGATAGGCTGCTCTGGGCACTCATGCTCTGTCTGACGCAGCCTGAAACAAGACGTCCAGACAGACAAGGAGACAGCTAGGCGCACACCCAGCACTTCGGACACGCCATGGTCTTATGCCGTCACCTCTTCCTAACCTTGGTTTTCAGATATCTGAACCTAGACATTATATCAATTCTCCACACAGCTGGGTATCGCAAGCACAAACAGAAGTCCTGCTTCCCCATGGCTGTCAAGCTTGCTCTTGGCATGGAGTCACACCTTCAGGGTGGGAGAATCCTTCATGGCCCCTGATGCCACGCCCAAACGTGAGTGCTGCATGGGCACAAATTCACACTGTGACCCTCAGCATGAGCCCCATGTCAAAGAAAGGCCTGTCAGGGCCTGGACCAAGAGCCCGCATATGGGGCTTGCCAAGCCCCTATGCACCCAATCCTCACCAGAGTTTGAGTTTTCCAGTCGCACCGCCCGTACCTGGGGCTCTGCTCTGGAATCCCTTTCTTGGAGAGACACATGAGCCAGACAACACGACTCCACCCTTCCCACAAAATGACCCCAAACTCTAGGGAGCTGGGTCAAATCCCCAGAGAGGGATACTCGTCCACAGTCCCTGAGGCCACCCCTCCAATCCACGGTTATCCCGGACACAACATCCAGAGACAAAAGCCTGAAGGAACGCCTCCCACTCGCCCTTCTTTCAAAGGCCCAGGAGCTCCCTCTCGGGCTCTACATCCGGCCTGCCATACCCTAGGCGCCACTCATAAGCTGAGTTTGTTTTTTCAGACTTCTGTGCCCACAGCCTGGACCCACACAGCCTCCAGGCTAGGGCCTCTGGAGCCACAGCGAAAGATTGTGCCTGCCCTCTCCAAGGAAAGTGTGCCCAATCCATTGACCACAACCCTACAGGTTAGGGAAAAGCTCCAAGGCCCCTGAGGCCATCAATAGTGTAGGCCACCCTGGACAAAGAGGGGCTCTCTGACACCAGCAGAGCAACTATTTCCACTTAGACTCTCAGACAGTGTCCCCAGAGACAGAAGGTATAAATGGACAGGCCCCCAGGCCCTAATCTGAACCTTAGCTTTGGTTTCCATGTGTCCGTCCTCAGAGGATTGTTTTCGGAGACCAGCACACGGGGCTTCTCCGAGGCACCAAACCAAACCTCTCTCGTCTCCACATGGGGAGCTTACTTGCTGGTGATGTAACAAAGCCTTCAGGTTGGAGAGTTCCGCAGGGCCACTGAACAATCAGCACATTCCAAGGTCTCCATGGACCCAAACGCACATTATGACACATCCTCAGGAGAGGCCATTTCAACTCAGCCCCCTGAGTAGCGTGCCCCAAAGGCAGCAGATCAATCATATCTTTTCGCTATTGGCCAATGGGAATGCGAGGCATGCTGTACAGGGATCGATCCTTCGAACCCTGCTCTCCAGTCCTTCCGTATGGTATGTCCTGGAGCCATGCAACAGGATTCGAATGTCCCGCAGAAGGAAACCTTGTGGTTTGGGGCAACCTCCAAACTCAGCGTGGGAAAACTTCCTTGGCCTCATGAGGCCCCCGCTTCATGAAGGTGCCATCATGGACACATACTCCAGCCTCAGCCAACTTCTGATCCTCAGCCTGACTTCAGATGCAGGAGATTTTGATTCAGCCTCTGCAGAGTGGGCCTGCTCTGCCCTTGGCTCCAATCCTCACCCTAGCTTGTGTTTTCAGACTTCCGTCCTCACACACCTGGTCCACAAACCCTCCCTACTGGGAATTCTGGGGCCACAATGAAGCACTCTGCCTGCCTCCCAGGAGAAAAACATTGTCTCTGGTGCTGCCCAGAAACCCCAAATGAGGATCAAACTGTTTGGCCCTCGGCAACACCCCAATTGCATAGTCTACCTTAAACACTGATGCTCTGTTGCACACTGAGCACGTCAGAACCGCCATGGCCTTAGGTCGTCATCTCTTCCCCACTGCGGTTTTCAGGATTCAGAACATAGACCTGATCTCCAACCACTGCCCAGGGTTGAAAATGATGCAGAAATTAGAGCTCCTTCCCCATGGCTAGAATCCTTGTGACTGGCATGTTGTCCAAAGTTCAGTGTAGTTGAATCCAGTGTGGCCCTTGAGGCCCCGCCCATGCTCGTGGGCCACAATGGTCAAAAACACACATTGTGACCCTCAGCCTTAGCCAGTACTCAAGTAAGGCCTCTCAGTGGCTAAATGAAGAGACAGCATATTGGGCCTGTCATGCCCCTAGGCCCCAATTTTTAACCATAGTTTGGGTTGACCCTTCACTCTTCCCCAGGGTTCTGCTTTGGAATTCCTCTTTGGTTGGGACACCTGAGGTAACAAACCTGAAAGGAGACCTCCCGTCCACAGACTGACGAAAAACTATTGGGACCGCCCAAATCCACAGAGAGGAAGATTCGTCCATGGCCCATAAGGCCTCCCCACATTCTTCGTCCATCGTTGATACAAAATATAGAGACAAAAGCCTGAGAAAGCGCCTCAGACTCGCCGTTTCTTCATATCCTGAAAAGTTCTTCTCATGGTGTGTAGATAGGGCCTGCCATACCTACATCCCCACACCAAAGCTGTGTTGTGTTTTCAGACTTCTGTCCTCAAAGTCCTGGGCCACACACCCTACAGGCTGGAGCCCATCGAGCCACACATTAGAAATGTGCCTACCCAATCCATGGGAATTCTGCCCATTTCATTGTCCAAATTCGTACAAATTAGGAGAACCCTCCAAAGTCCCCGAGGCCATCTCAATAGTGTAGGTCTCCCGGTTCAAACAAGTGCGTACTGATACCAGCTGAGCATCTACCTCCACGCATACCATAGATGGATGTCCCCAGAGAATAGATTGAACCAGACAGGACCCTTGGCGATTATCGAATTTATTGCTTTGGTTACAGGCATGTCTCCTCAAAAGCCTGGATTCCAATTCCAGCATAGGGAAATTCCTGAGGCACCCATCAGAACAAATCTCGTCTCCACAGGATACTTGTGCATGGGAGCTATGTCAAAAGTTTAGCAGAATTCTTCAGGGTCCCGGTGCCACCGCCCAATTCTAAGGCCCCCATGGACACAAACACACATTAGGCCCCATCCTCTGGAAAGTCCATTTCAACTCAGCCACCCCGGTTGGTCCCGCAGATCCATCACATCTCAACTGTCTTGTTGCTAGGAGACAATGGGAATGCGAGGCAGGCTTCCCTGGCATCCATCCTCGAACGATGCTCTGGAGTCATTACAAGGGGATGTCCTGGTGCTGCCCAACAGGTGTCAATGGTCCCGCAGAAGAAATCCATGAAGGGGGCATCCCACAACTCCCAACGTGGGAAAACCTCCATGGCCTAGAGACTTTGCTCCCTTCATGAAGGGGCAGTCATGCACAGACTCCAACCTGAGCCAATGTCTGATCCTCACCGTGACTTCAGATGCTTGAGATATTGGTTCAGATATGCAGGGCGTAACTGCCGTGCCCTTGGCGTGAAGCCCAAGTCTAGCTTGTGTTCTCAAACTAATGTCCTCACACGCCTAGCCCAGAAGCCCTCACGTTGGCAATTCCGGATCCCACAATGCAGCACTCTGCCTGACCTCTAGAAAAAATATCTAGCCTAATGAGCTTCCCAGTCACCTCAAATGAGGATAAACCTACACGGCACTCGACTATACCCAAATTATAGAGTCTCACCTGGGCACTAATCCACAGTCTGACACAACCTGAGCCCGAACCTCCTGAACAACAGCCAGGAAGCTGACCGCACACTGAGCACCTCAGACCCGCCATGGCCTTAGGTCGTCATCTCTTCCCAACTGTGGTTTTCAGGCTTCAGAACATAGACCTTATCTCCAACCACTGCCAAGGGTTGAAAATGATGCAGAAATCAGAACTCCTTCCCCAATGCTAGAAACCTTGTGACTGGCATGTTGTCCAAAGTTCAGTGTAGTTGAAACCAGTGTGGCCCATGAGGCCCCGCCCATGCTCGCGGGCCACATTGGTCACAAACACACATTGTGACCCTCAGCCTGAGCCCAGTCCTCAATTAAGGCCTCTCAGCGGCTGGATGAAGAGACAGCATATTGGTCCTGCCATGCCCCTAGGCCCCAATTTTTAACCATAGTTTGGGTTGTCCCTTCACTCTTCCCCAGGGCTCTGCTTTGGAATTCCTCTTTGTTTGGGACACCTGAGGTAACAAACCTGAATGGAGACCTCCCATCCCACAGAATGAAGAAAAACAATTGGGACCGGGCCAAATCCACAGAGAGGAAGATTCGTCCATGGCCCATAAGGCCTCCCCACATTCCTCGGCCATGTTTGATACAAAATATACAGACATAAGTCTGAGAAAGCGCCTCAGACTTGCTCTTTCTTAATATCCTGAAGAGTTTTTCTCATGGTTTGTAGATTGGGCCTGCCATACCTACGTCCCCAAACCTAAGCTGAATTTGTGTTTTCAGACTTCTGTCCTCAAAGTTCTGGGCCACACCCTCCAGGCTGGGGCTCCTGGAGCCACACATTAGGACTGTACCTACCCCATGCATGGGAATTCTGTCCATTCCATTTCCAAAATCGTACAAATTAAAAGAACCCTCCAAAGTACACGAGGCCATCCCAATAGTGTAGGTCTCCCGGGACAAACAAGGCCGGTCTGACACCAGCTGAGCATCTACCTCCACTCATACCATAGATGGATGTCGCCAGAGAAGAAGATGGAACCAGACAGGACACTAGGCCATAATCGGATCCATTGATTTGGTTTACAAGCATGTCTCCTCAGAAGCCTGGATTCCAATCCCAGCATAGGGGGGTTTCCTGAGCACCCATCAGAACAAATCTCGTCTCCGCAAGGAAACTTGTGCATGGGAGCTATGTCAAAAGCTAAGGAGAATACTTCAGGGGCCCGGTGCCACTGCCCCATTCCAAGGCTCCCATGGACACAAACACACATTAGTACCCATCCTCAGGAAAGTGCATTTCAACTCTCCACCCCGGTTGCTCCTGCATAGCCATCCGATCTCAAGTGTCTTTTGCTAGGAGACAATTGGAATGAAAGGCGGGCTTCCCTTGCATCCATCCTAGAACGGTGCTCTGGAGTCTTTCCATATGGGATGTCCTGGAGCTGTGCAACAGTTCTCAATTGTCCCGCAGAAGGAATCCTTGAAGGGGGCATCCCACAATTCCCACCGTGGGAAAACCTCCATGGCCTTGAGACTCCGCTCCGTTCATGAAGGGCAGTCATTCACAGAAACTCCAACCTGAGCCATCGTCTGATCCTCGCTGTGACTTCATTTGCTTGAGATATTGTTTCAGATCTGCAGGGGGGACCTGCCGTGCCCTCGGCCTGAAGCCCAGGTCTAGCTTGTGTTCTCAGACTTCTGTCCTCACACGCCTGGCCCAGAAGCCCTCAAGTTTGGCAATTCTGGACTCACAATGCAGCACTCTGCCTGCCTTCTAGAAAAAATATATTGCCTAATGAGCTGCCAGGCACCTCAAAGTAGGATAAACGTACACGGCACTCGACTGTATCCTAATTAAATAGTCTAACCTGGACACTAATGCACTGTCTGACACAACCTGAGCCCGAAACTCCTGGCCAACACCAAGGCACCTGACCGCACACTGAGCACGTCAGACCCGCCATGGCCTTAGGTCGTCATCCCTTCCCAACGGCGGTTTTCAGGCTTCAGAACCTAGACCTTATCTCCAACAACCGCCCAGGTTTGAAAATGATGCAGAAATCAGAACTCCTGCCCCATGGCTAGAAACCTTGTGATTGGCATGTTGTCCAAAGTTCAGTGTAGTTGAAACCAGTGTGTCCCATGAGGCCCCGCCCATGCTCATGGGCCACATTGGTCAAAAACACACATTGTGACCCTCATCCTGAGCCCAGTCTTCAAGTAAGGCCTCTCAGTGGCTGGATGAAGAGACAGCATATTGGGCCTTCCATGCCCCTAGGCTCCAATTTTTAACCATAGTTTGGGTTGTCCCTTCACTCTTCCCCAGGAGTGCATTCCCCTGCTTTGGAATTCCTCTTTGGTTGGGAAACCTGAGATAACAAACCTGATTGGAATCCTCCCATCCCACAGATTGACGAAAAACAATTGGAACCGGACCAAATCCACAGAGAGGAAGATTCGTCCATGGCCCATGGGGCCTCCCCACATTCCACGGCCATCGTTGATACAAAATATGGAGACAAAAGCCTGAGCAAGCGCCTCAGATTCGCTCTTTCTTCATATCCTGAAGAGTTCTTCTCATGGTTTGTAGATTGGGCCTGCTATACCTACGTACCCACACCTAAGTTGAGTTTGTGTTTTAAGACTTCTGTCCTCAAAGTCCTGGGCCACACACGCTCCAGGCTGGGACCCCTAGAGCCACACATTAGGAATGTGCCTACCCAATCCATGGGAATTCTGCCCATTCCATTGTCCAAAATCTTACAAATTAGGAGAACCCTCCAAATTCCCCGAGGCCATCTCAATACTGTAGGTCTCCCGGGTCAAAAAAGGGCGGACTGACACCAGCTGAGCATCTACCTCCACTCATACCATAGATGGATGTCCCCAGAGAATAGATTGAACCAGAGAGGACCCTAGGCCATAATCGGATCCATTGCTTTGGTTTACAGGCATGTCTCCTCAAAAGTCTGGATTCCAAATCCAGCATAGGAGGTTTCCTGAGGCACCCATCAGAACAAATCTGGTCTCCACAAGGAAACTTGTTCATGGGAGCTATGTCAAAAGCTTAGGAGAATAATTCAAGGTCCCGGTGCCACCGCCCCAATCTAAGGTCCCCATGGACACAAACACACATTAGGCCCCATCCTCAGGAAAGTCAATTTCAACTCAGCAACCCCGGTTGCTTCCGCAGAGCCATCACATCTCAACTGTCTTGTTGCTAGGAGACAATTGGAATGCGAGGCGGGCTTCCCTGGAATCCATCCTCTAAAGGTGCTCTGGAGTCATTCCATATGGGATGTCCTGGAGCTGCCCAACAGGTGTCAATTGTCCCGCATAAGGAATCCTTGAAGGGGGCATCCCTGAACTCCCAACATGGGAAAACCTCCATGGCCTTGAGACTCCGCTACGTTCATGAAGGGCAGTCATTCACAGAAACTCCAACGTGAGCCAACGTCTGATCCTCGCCTTGACTTCAGATGTTTGAGATATTGGTTCAGATCTGCAAGGGTTACCTGCCGTGCCCTCGGCCTGAAGCCAAAGACTAGCTTGTGTTCTCAGACTTCTGTCCTCACACTCCTGGCCCTGAAGCCGTCAAGATTGGAAATTCCGGACCCACATTGCAGCACTCTGCCTGCACTCTAGGAAGAATAAATTGCCTAATGAGCTGCCCAGGCACCTCAAATGAGGATAAACCTACACGACACTCGACTGTACCCAAATTATATAGTCTAACCTGGGCACTAATGCACTGTTGACACAACCTGAGCCAGAACCTCCTGACCAACACCCAGGCAGTTGACCTCACAATGAGCGCATACCCACCAAGGCCTTAGGTCGTCATCTCTTCCCAACTGCAGTTTCAGGCTTCCGAACCTAGACCTTATCTCCAACCAGTGCCCAGGGTTGAAAATGATGCAGAAATCAGAACTCCTTGCCCATGGCAAGAAACCTTGTGATTGGCCTGTTGTCCAAAGTTTAGTGTAGTTGAAACCAGTGTGGCCCATGAGGCCCTGCACATGCCCGCAAGCGACAGTGGTCACAAACACACATTGTGACCCTCAGCCTGAGCCCAGTCCTAAAGTAAGGCCTCTCATTGGCTGGATGAAGAGACAGCATATTGGGCCTGCCATGCCCCTAGGCCCCCATTTTTAACCATAGTTTGGGTTGTCCCTTCACTCTTCCCCAGGGCTCTGCTTTGGAATTCCTCTTTGGTTTGGACACCTGAGGTAACAAACCTGAAAGGAGACCTCCCATCGCACAGATTGACGAAAAACAATTGGGACCGGGCCAAATCCACAGAGAGGAAGATTCGTCCATGGCCCATGAGGCCTCCCCACATTCCACGGCCATCGTTGATACAAAATCCAGAGACAAAAGCCTGAGCAAGCGCCTCAGACTCCATCATTCTTTATATCCAGAGACTTCTTCTCATGGTTTGTAGATTGGGCCTACCATACCTATGTCCCCAAACTTAAGCTGAGTTTGTGTTTTCAGATTTCTGTCCTCAAAGTCCTGGGCCACACACCCTCCAGTTGGGGGCCCTGGAGCCACACATTAGGATGCTGCCTACCCAATCCTTGTGAATTCTGCCCATTCCATTTACAAAAGCGTAAAAATAGGAGAACCCTCCAAAGCCCCCAAGGCCAATCCAATAGTGTAGGTCTCCCGGGACAAACAAGGGCAGTCTGTCCCCAGCTGAGCATCCACCTGCAATCATACCATAGATGGATAAACCCAGAGAAGAAGATTGAACCAGACAGGACCCTAGGCCATAATCGGATCCATTTTTTGGTTTACAGGCATATCTCCTCAAATGCCTGGATTCCAATACCAGCATAGGGGGTTTCCAGAGGCACCCATCAGAACAATTCTCATCTCCCCAAGGAAACTTGAGCATGGGAGCTATGTCAATTCCAAGGAGAATTCTTCAGGGTCCCGGTGCCACCGCCCCATTCCAAGGCCCCCATGGACACAAACACACATTAGGCCCCATCCTCGGGAAAGTCCATTTCAACTCAGCCACCCCGGTTGCTCCCACAGAGCCATCAGATCTCAACTGTCTTGTTGCTAGGAGACAATGGAATGCGAGGCGGGCATCCCTGGCATCCATCCTCGAACGATGCTCTGGAGTCATTCCATAGGGGATGTCCCGGTGCTGCCCAACAGGTCTCAATTGTCCCACAGAAGGAACCCTAGAAGGGGTCATCCCACAACTCACAACGTGGGAAAACCTCCATGGCCTTGAGACTCCGCTCCGTTCATGAAGGGGAAGTCATGCACAGAAACTCCAACCTGAGCCAACGTCTGATCCTCGCCGTGATTTCAGAAGCTTGAGATATTGGTTCAGATCTGCAAGGAGTACCTACCGTGCCCTCGGCCTGAGCCCAAGTCTAGCTTGTGTTCTCAGACTTCTGTCCTCACACTCCTGGCCCAGAAGCCCTCAAGATTGGAAATTCCGGATCCACAATGCAGCACCCTTCCTGCACTCTAGAAAGAATATATTGCCTAATGAGCTGCCAAGGCACCTCAAATGAGGGTAAACCTACACGACACTCGACTGTACCCAAATTATATAGTCTAACCTGGGCACTAATGCACTGTTGACACAACCTGAGCCAGAACCTCCTGACCAACACCCAGGCAGTTGACCTCACACTGAGTGCATACGACCCACCAAGGCCTTAGGTCGTCATCTCTTCCCAACTGCGGTTTTCAGGCTTCCGAACCTAGACCTTATCTCCAACCAGTGCCCAGGGTTGAAAATGATGCAGAAATCAGAACTCCTTCCCCATGGCAAGAAACCTTGTAATTGGCCTGTTGTCCAAAGTTTAGTGTAGTTGAAACCAGTGTTGCCCATGAGGCCGTGCCCATGTCCGCGGGCCACATTGGTCACAAACACACATTGTGACCCTCAGCCTGAGCCCAGTCCTCAAGTAAGGCCTCTCAGTGGCTGGATGAAGAGACAGCATATTGGGCCTGCCATGCCCCTAGGCCCCCATTTTTAACCATAGTTTGGGTTGTCCCTTCACTCTTCCCCAGGGTTCTGCTTTGGAATTCCTCTTTGGTTGGGACACCTGAGGTAACAAACCTGAAAGGAGACCTCCCATCCCACAGATTGACGAAAAACAATTGGGACCGAGCCAAATCCACAAAGAGAAAGATTCGTCCATGGCCCATGAGGCCTCCCCACATTCCACGGCCATCGTTGATACAAAATCCAGAGACAAAAGCCTGTGCAAGCGCCTCAGACTCGCTCATTTTATATATCCAGAGACTTCTTCTCATGGTTTGTAGACTGGGCCTACCATACCTATGTCCCCAAACCTAAGCTGAGTTTGTGTTTTCAGATTTCTGTCCTCAAAGTCCTGGGGCACACACCCTCCAGTTGGGGGCCCTGGAGCCACACATTAGGACGCTGCCTACCCTATCCTTGGGAATTCTGCGCATTCCATTGTACAAAAGCGTAAAAATAGGAGAACCATCCAAAGTCCCCAAGGCCATCCCAATAGTGTAGGTCTCCCGGGACAAACAAGGGCGGTTTGTCACCAGCTGAGCATCTACCTCCACTCATACCAAGATTGGATGTCCCCAGAGAATAGATTGAACCAGAGAGGACCCTAGGCCATAATCGGATCCATTGCTTTGGTTTACAGGCATGTCTCCTCAAAAGTCTGGATTCCAATACCAGCATAGGGGGTTTCCTGAGGCACCCATGAGAACAAATCTGGTCTCCCCAAGGAAACTTGAGCATGGAAGCTATTTCAAATCTAAGGAGAATTCCTCAGGGTCCCGGTGCCACCGCCCCTATATAAGTCCCCCATGGACACAAACACACATTAGACCCCATCCTCGGGAAAGTCCATTTCAACTCAGCTACCCCGGTTGCTCCCGCAGAGCCATCCATCTCAACTGTCTTGTTACTAGGAGACAATTGGAATGCGAAGCGGGCTTCCCTGCATCCATCCTCTAAAGGTGCTCTGGAGTCATTCCATATGGGATGTCCTGGAGCTGCCCAACAGGTGTCAATTGTCCCGCATAAGGAATCCTTGAAGGGGGCATCCCTGAACTCCCAACGTGGGAAAACCTCCATGTCCTTGAGACTCCGCTACGTTCATGAAAGGCAGTCATTCACAGAAACTCCAACGTGAGCCAACGTCTGATCCTCGCCTTGACTTCAGATGTTTGAGATATTGGTTCAGATCTGCAAGGGTTATCTGCCATGCCCTCGACCTGAAGCCAAAGTCTAGCTTGTGTTCTGAGACTTCTGTCCTCACACTCCTGGCCCTGGAGCCGTCAAGATTGGAAATTCCGGACCCACATTGCAGCACTCTGCCTGAACTCTCGGAAGAATATATTGCCTAATGAGCTGTGCAGGCACCTCAAATGAGGATAAACCTACACGACACTCGACTGTATACAAATTATATAGTCTAACCTGGGCACTAATGCACTGTTGACACAACCTGAGCCAGAACCTCCTGACCAACACCCAGGCAGTTGACCTCACAATGAGCATATACGACCCGCCAAGGCCTTAGGTCGTCATCTCTTCCCAACTGCGGTTTTCAGGCTTCCGAACCTAGACCTTATCTCCAACCAGTGCCCAGGGTTGAAAATGATGCAGAAATCAGAACTCCTTCCCCATGGCAAGAACACTTGTGATTGGCCTGTTGTCCAAAGTTTAGTGTAGTTGAAACCAGTGTGGCCCATGAGGCCCTGCCCATGCCCCTCGGCCACATTGGTCACAAACACACATTGTGACCCTCAGCCTGAGCACAGTCCTCAAGTAAGGCCTCTCATTGGCTGGATGAAGAGACAGCATATTGGGCCTGCCATGCCCCTAGGCCCCCATTTTTAACCATAGTTTGGGTTGTCCCTTCACTCTTCCCCAGGGCTCTGCTTTTGAATTCCTCTTTGGTTGGGACACTTGAGGTAACAAACCTGAAAGGAGACTTCCCATCCTACAGATTGACGAAAAACAACTGGTACCGGGCCAAATGCACAGAGAGAAAGATTCGTCCATGGCCCATAAGTCCTCCCCACATTACACGGCCATCATTGATACAAAATCCAGAGACAAAAGCCTGAGCAAGCGCCTCAGACACGCTAATTCTTTATATCCAGAAGAGTTCTTCTCATGGTTTGTAGATTGGGCCTGCCATACCTAAGTCACCAAACCTAAGCTGAGTTTGTGTTTTCAGACTTCTGTCCTCAAAGTTCTGGGCCATACACACTTTAGGCTGGGGCCCCTGGAGCCACACATTAGGACTGTACCTACGCCATGCATGGGAATTCTGCCCATTCCATTGTCCAAAATCGTACAAATTAGGAGAACCCTCCAAAGTACCCGAGGCCATCCCAATAGTGTAGGTCTCCCGGGACAAACAAGGGCGATCTGACACCAGCTGAGCATCTACCTCCACTCATACCATAGATGGATGTCCCCAGAGAAGAAGATGGAACCAGACAGGACCCTAGGCCATAATCGGATCCATTGATTTGGTTTACAGGCATGTCTCCTCAAAAGCCTGGATTCCAGTACCATCATAGGGGGGTTTCCTGAGCACCCATCAGAACAAATCTCGTCTCCACAAGGAAACTTGTGCATGGGAGCTATGTCAAAAGCTTAGGAGAATACTTTAGGGGCCCGGTGCCACTGCCCCATTCCAAGGCCCCCATGGACACAAACACACATTAGGCCCCATCCTCAGGAAAGTCCATTTCAACTCAGCCACCCCGGTTGCTCCTGCATAGACACCAATCACAAGTGTCTTTTCCTAGGAGACAATTGGAATGCAAAGCGGGCTTCCCTTGCATCCATCCTAGAACGGTGCTCTGGAGTCTTTCCATGTGGGATGTCCTGGAGCTGCACAACAGTTCTCAATTGTCCCGCAGAAGGAATCCTTGAAGGGGGCATCCCACAATTCCCAACGTGAAAAAACCTCCATAGCCAAGAGACTCGGCTCCGTTCATGAAGGGCAGTCATTCACAGAAACTCCAACCTGAGCCATCGTCTGATCCTCGCCATGACTTCATTTGCTTGAGATATTGGTTCAGATCTGCAGGGAATACCTGCCGTGCCCTCGGCCTGAAGCCCAAGTCTAGCTTGTGTTCTCAGACTTCTGTCCTCACACTCCTGGCCCAGAAGCCATCAAGTTTGGCAATTCCGGACTCGCAATGCAGCATTCTGCCTGCCTTCTAGAAAAAATATATTGCCTAATGAGCTGCCAGGCACCTCGAAGGAGGATAAACGTACACGGCACTCGACTGTACCCTAATTAAATAGTCTAACCTGGGCACTAATGCACTGTCTGACACAACCTGAGCCCGAACCTCCTGACCAACACCCAGGCACCTGACCGCACACTGAGTACGTCAGACACGCCATGGCTTTAGGTCGTCATCCCTTCCCAACTGCGGTTTTCAGGCTTCAGAACCTAGACCTTATCTCCAACCACAGCCAAGGGTTGAAAATGATGCAGAAATCAGAACTCCTGACCCATGGCTAGAAACCTTGTGATTGGGATGTTGTCCAAAGTTCAGTGTAGTTGAAACCACTGTGTCCCCTGTGGCCCCGCTCATGCTCGTGGGCCACATTGGTCAGAAACACACATTGTGACCCTCAGCCTGAGCCCAGTTTTCTAGTAAGGCCTCTAAGTGGCTGGATGAAGAGACAGCATAATGGACCTGCCAGCACCTAGGCCCCAATTTTTAAACATAGTTTGGGTTGTCCCTTCACTCTTCCCCAGGGTTCTGCTTTGGAATTCCTCTTTGGTTGGGACACCTGAGGTAACAAAACTGAAAGGAGACCTCCCATACCACAGATTGACAAAAAACTATTGGGACCGGGCCAAATGCACAGAGAGGAAGATTCATCCATGCCCCATGAGGCCTCCCCACATTCCACGGCCATCATTGATACAAAATATAGAGACAAAAGCCTGAGCAAGCGCCTCAGATGCTCTTTCTTCATATCCTGAAGAGTTCTTCTCATGGTTTGTAGATTGGGCCTGTCATACCTACGTACCCACACCTAAGCTGAGTTTGTGTTTTCAGACTTCTGTCCTCAAAGTCCTGGGCCACACACGCTCCGGCTGGGACCCCTGGAGCCACATATTAGGAATTTGCCTACCCAATCCATGGGAATTCTGCCCATTCCATGGTCCAAAATCGTACAAATGAGGAGAACCCTCCAAAGTCCCCGAGGCCATCTCAATAGTGTAGGTCTCCCGGGTCAAAAAAGGGCGGACTGACACCAGCTGAGCATCTACCTTCACTCATACCATAGATGGATGTCCCCAGAGAATAGATTGAACCAGGACCCTTGCAGAGGACCCTAGGCCATAATCGGATCCATTGCTTTGGTTTACAGGCATGTCTCCTCAAAAGTCTGGATTCCATTTCCAGCATAGGGGGTTTCCTGAGGCACCCATCAGAACAAATCTGGTCTCCACAAGGAAACTTGTTCATGGGAGCTATGTCAGAAGCTTAGGAGAATACTTCAGGGTCCCGGTGCCACCGCCCCAATCTAAGGCCGCCATGGACACAAACACACATTAGGCCCCATCCTCAGGAAAGTCCATTTCACCTCAGCCACCCCGGTTGCTTCTGCAGAGTCATCACATCTCAACTGTCTTGTTGCTAGGAGACAATTGGAATGCGAGGTGGGCTTCCCTGGCATTCATCCTCTAACGGTGCTCTGGAGTCATTCCAAATGGGATGTCCTCGAGCTGCACAACAGGTGTCAATTGTCCCGCATAAGGAATCCTTGAAGGGGGCATCCCTTAACTCCCAACGTGGGAAAACCTCCATGGCCTTGAGACTCCGCTAGGTTCATGAAGGGCAGTCATTCACAGAAACTCCAACCTGAGCCAACGTCTGATCCTCGCCTTGACTTCAGATGCTTGAGATATTAATTCCGAACTGCAAGGGTTACCTGCCGTGCCCTCGGCCTGAAGCCAAAGTCTAGCTTGTGTTCTCAGATTCTGTCCTCACATTCCTGGCCCTGAAGCCGTCAAGATTGGAAATTCCGGACCCACATTGCAGCACTCTGCCTGCACTATAGAAAGAATATTGCCTAATGAGCTGCCCAGGCACCTCAAATGAGGATAAACCTACACGACACTCGACTGTACCCAAATTATATAGTCTAACCTGGGCACTAATGCACTGTTGACACAACCTGAGCTAGAACCTCCTGACCAACACCCAGGCAGTTGACCACACACTGAGCGCATACGACCCGCCAAGGCCTTAGGTCGTCATCTCTTCCCAACTGCGGTTTTCGGGCTTCCGAACCTAGACCTTATCTCCAAACAGTGCCCAGGGTTAAAAATGATGCAGAAATCAGAACTCCTTCCCCATGGCAAGAAACCTTGTGATTGGCCTTTGTCCAAAGTTTAGTATAGTTGAAACCAGTGTGGCCCATGAGGCCCTGCCCATGCCCGCAGGCCACATTGGTCACAAACACACATTGTGACCCTCAGCCTGAGCCCAGTCCTCAAGTAAGGCCTCTCAGTGGCTGGATGAAGAGACAGCATATTGGGCCTGCCATGCCCCTAGGCCCCCATTTTTAACCATAGTTTGGGTTGTCCCTTCACTCTTCCCCAGGGCTCTGCTTTGGAATTCCTCTTTGGTTGGGACACCTGAGGTAACAAACCTGAAAGGAGACCTCCCATCCCACAGATTGACGTTAAACAATTGGAACCGGGCCAAATGCACAGAGAGGAAGATTCGTCCATGGAACATAAGGCCTCCCCACATTACACGGCCATCATTGATACAAAATCCAGAGACAAAAGCCTGAGCAAGCGCCTCAGACTCGCTCATTCTTTATATCCAGAAGAGTTCTTCTCATGGTTTGTAGATTGGGCCTGCCATACCTACGTCACCAAACCTAAGCTGAGTTTGTGTTTTCAGACTTCTGTCCTCAAAGTTATGGGCCACACACTCTTTAGGCTGGGTCCCCTGGAGCCACACATTAGGTCTGTACCTACCCCATGAATGGGAATTCTGCACATTCCATTGTCTAAAATCGTACAAATTATGAGAAACCTCCAAAGTCCCCAAGGCCATCCCAATAGTGTAGGTCTCCCGGGACAAACAAGGGCGATCTGACACCAGCTGAGCATCCACCTCCAATCATACCATAGATGGATGAACCCAGAGAAGAAGATTAAACCAGACAGGACCCTAGGCCATAATCGGATCCATTGCTTTGGTTTACAGGCATGTCTCCTCAATTGCCTGGATTCCAATACCAGCATAGGGGGTTTCCTGAGGCACCCATCAGAACTAATCTCATCTCCCCAAGAAAACTTGAGCATGGGAGCTATGTCAAAGTTAAGGAGAATTCTTCAGGGTCCCGGTGCAACCGCCCCATTGAAGGCCCCCATGGAAACAAACACATATAAGGCCCCATCCTCGGGAAAGTCCATTTCAACTCAGCCATCCCGGTTGCTCCCGCAGAGCCATCAGATCTCAACTGTCTTGTTGCTAGGAGACAATTGGAATGCGAGGTGATCTTCCCTGGCATCCATCCCCTAACGGTGCTCTGGAGTCATTCCGTATGGGATGGGATGTCTTGGAGCTGCCCACAGGTCTCAATTGTCCCGCACAAGGAATCCTTGAAGGGGGCATCCCACAACTCCCACCGTGGGAAAACCTCCATGGCCTTGAGACTCCTCTCTGTTCATGAAGGGGCAGTCATGCACAGAAACTCCAACCTGAGCCTACGTCTGATCCTCGCCTTGACTTCAGATGCTTGAGATATTGGTTCAGAACTGCAAGGGTACCTGCAATGCCCTCGCCCTGAAACCCAATTCTAGCTTGTCTTCTCAGACTTCCGTCCTCACACCCCTGGCCCCGAAGCCCTCAAGTTTGCAATTCCGGACCCACAATGCAGCACCCTGTCTGCCCTCTAGAAAAAAATTATTGCCTCATGAGCTGCCCAGGCACCTTCAATGAGGATAAACCTACACAGCACTCGACTTTACCCAAATTATATAGTCTAACCTGGGCACTAATGCAATGTCTGAAACAACCTGAGCCCGGACCTCCTGACCAACACCCAGACAGCAGACCGCACACTGAGCACATCAGACCCGCCATGGCCTTAGGTCATCATCTCTTCCCTACCTCAGTTTTCAAGCTTCAGGACCAAGACCTTATCTCATATCACTGCCCAGGGGTGAGTGTGATGCAGAAATCAGAACTCCTCCTTACCCATGGCAAGAACCCTTGTGGTTGGCACGTTTTCCAACGTTCAGTGTAGGAGAAACCAGCATTCACCCTGAGGCCCCGCCCATTCTTGAGTGCGACGAGGGCATACACACACATTGTGACCCTCAGCATGAGTCCTGTCCTCTAGTAAGTCCTCTCAGTGGCTGAACCATTGGATGTCATAATGGGCTTGACATGTCCCTAGGCCCCAATTTATAACCAGATTTCTAATTGTCCAGTCGCCCCTCCCCAGGGATCTACTCAGGAATCCCTCATTTGGAGGGACACCAGAGGTTAAAAAATAAAACAACAACAACAAAGAAACGGACTTCTTCCATCACACAGAATGGACACAAACTCTTTGGACGGGGCCAAAGCACCAGAGAGTAAGACTCATCCATTTCCCATGAAGTTACCCAGAAATTTCACCACCATGAGTGACACGATATCCAAGACAAAAACTTGAGCAAAAGCCTCAGACTCGCCCTTTTTTTCAAATCCTGAAGAGTTCTCCTCATGATCTGTAGATCAGTCCTGCCATACCTATGACCCGAAACATAAGCCGAGTTTGTGTTTTCAGACAACTGTCCAAACAGCCCTGGCCTACACAACCTACAGGCTCAGGCCCCTGGAGCCAAACCGGAGGACTGTACTTCCCCTCTCCAAGGGAATTGTGTGTGCCAATTCCAATGGTCAAAACCCTTCTAATAGGAAAAACCTCCAAAGTGCCTGATCCTTCTAACTAGTGGTGGCTTCCCAGGAAATACAGGGGCAATCTGAGGGCATCTGTGCACCTACCTGCACCCAGACCCATAGACAGATGTCCCCAGAGGTAAAAAGGAAAGAACAGGCCCCTAGGCACTAATTAGATCCATGCTTTGGTTTACAGGCATCTCTCCTCAGAGGCCTGGATTTCAAAACCAGCATATGGCTGTTTCTTGACTCACCCATCAAAAAACATCTCATCTACACATGGGAAACTTGCACGTTGGAGCTGTGTCAAAGCCTCTGTTTCGGAGAACCCTTCAGGGCCCCAGTGCCACCGCTTCATTCCAAGGTCTCCATAGCCCAAAAGCACATTAGGACCCATCCACAGGAGAGTCCATTTCAACTCAGCCTCCTCGCTTGCTCCACCAGATCCAGCATATCTAACCTGTCTTGTTGCTAGGAGACAATTGGAATGCGAGGTGGGCTATTCAGCCATCCATCCTTAGAACCCTGCTCAGAATCATTGGCCTGGAGACCCAAACAACAGGTCTCAATTGTACTGCAGAAGACTCTTTGCAGTTTGGAGCTGCTCACAACTCTCATCGTGGGAAAACCCCCATGGCCTCGTGATGCCCCCCCTTCATGAAGGGGCCACTAGGGACAGAAACTCCAACCTGAGCGATCGTCTGATCCTCGCCCTAAATTCAGATGCACGAGATCTCGATTCCGGTCTGTAGATTCTGCCTGCCACGTCCTCAACCAGAAACCTAAGCCGAGCCTGTGTTCTCAGACTTCTGTCCTCAGACTACTGGCCCACAAGCCCTCCAGTTTGGCAATCCAGAACTACAATGCAGCACTCTGCCTGCCCTCCAGAAGAAAAACATTGCCATCGGGGCTGCCCAGTAACCCCAAATGAGGATCAACCTGAACCTACCTTGGATGTACCCCAAATACATAGGCTGACCAGGGCACTAATGCCCTTTCTGACACAGCCTGAGCCTGGACCTTCTGGCCCCACCCAGACAGCTGGCCGCAACCTGAGCACAACGAGCCTCCTAGGTCTTAGATCGTCATCTCTTCCCAACCCTGGTTTTCAGGCTTCAGAACCTAGACCTTATCTCCAATCACTGCCCAGGGTTGAACGTGATGCAGAAATCAGAACTCCTTCCCCATGGCAAGAAACCTTGGGGTTGGCATTGTCCAACGTTCAGTGTAGTTGAAACCAGTGTGGCCCATGAGGACCCGCCCATGCTCACGGGCCACATGGGTCCCAAACACACATTGTAACCCTCAGCCTGTGCCCAGTCCTCAAGTAAGGCCTCTCAGTAGCTTCATGAAGAGATAGTATATTGGGCTTGCCATGCCCCTAGGCCCCAATTTTGAACCATAGTTCGGGTTGTCCCTTCAGTCTTCCCCACGGCTTTGCTATGGAATTCCTCTTTTGTTGGGACACCTGAGGTAACAAAAATGAAAGGAGTCCTCCCATCCCACAGGTTGACGAAAAACAATTGGGAATCGGGCCAAATCCTTAGAGAGGAAGATTCGTCCATGGCCCATGAGTCCTCTTCGACATTCCACGGCCACCGATGATACAAAATCCAGAGACAAAAGCCTGAGCATGCGCCTCAGACTCGCACTTTCTTTATATCCTGAAGAGTTCTTCTCATGGTTTGTAGATCGGGCCTCCCATACCTACGTCCCCAAACCTAAGCTGAGTTTGTGTTTTCAGACTTCTGTCCTCAAAGTCCTGGGCCACACACCCTCCAGGTGGGGCCCCTGGATCCACACATTAGGACTGTGCCTACCAATACTTGGGAATTCTGCCCATTCCATGGTCCAAAATCGTACAAATGAGGAGAAACCTCCAAAGTCCCTGAGGCCATCCCAATAGTGTAGGTCGCCCGGGACAAAAAGGGCGGTCTGACACCAGCTGAGCATCTATCTCCACTCATACCATAGATGGATGTCCCCAGAGAAGAAGATTGAACCAGTCAGGACCCTAGGCCATAATAGGATCCATTGCTTTGGTTTAAAGGCATGTCTCCTCAAAAGCCTGATTCCAATAAGAGCATAGGGTTTTTTCTGAGGAACCCATCAGAACTCATCTCGTCTCCACAAGGAAACCTGTGCATGGGAGCTATGTCAAAAGCTTAGGAGAGTACTTCAGAGTCCCGGTGCCACAGCCCCATTCCAAGGCCCTCATGAACACAAAAACCCATTAGGACCCATCCTCACGAAAGTCCATTTCAACTCAGCCACCCCGGTTGCTCCCGCAGAGCCATCAGATCTAAACTGTCTTGTTGCTAGGAGACAATTGGAATGCGAGGCGGGCTTCCCAGGCATCATTCCTCGAACTGTGCTCTGGAGTCATTCCGTATGGGATGTCCTGGATTTGTCCAACAGGTCTCAATTGTCCCGCAGAAGGAAACCTTGAAGGGGGCATTTCTCAACACCCAACGTGGGAAAACCTCAATGGCCTCGAGATTCCGCTCCCTTCATGATGTGGCTGTCATGCACAGACTCCAACCTGAGCCAACGTCTGATCCTCGCCGTGACTTTAGATGCATGATATATTGGTTCAGATCTGCAGTGGGTACCTGCGGTGCCCTCGCCCTGAAACCCAATTCTAGCTTGTCTTCTCAGACTTCCGTCCTCATACCCCTGGACCCGAAGGCCTCACGTTTTGCAATTCCGGGTCCACAGTGCAGAACTCTGCCTGCCCTGTAGAAAAAAATTATTGCCTCATGAGCTGCCCAGGCACCTTAAATGAGGATAAACCTACACAGCACTCGACTTTACCCAATTATATAGTCTAACCTGGGCACTAAAGCACTGGTGGACACAACCTGAGCCCGGACCTCTGACCAACCCCCAGAAAGCTGACCGCACCCTGAGCACATAAGACCCGCCATGGCTTTAGGTCATCATCCCTTTTCTATCTCAGTTTTCAGGCTCAAAACTGAGACACTATCTCCAATCACTGCCAAGGGGTTAGTGTGATGCAGAGATCAGAACTCCTCCTTACGCATGGCAAGAAAGCTTGTGGTTGGCACGTTTTCCAACGTTCAGTGTAGGAGAAACCAGCATTCACCCTGAGGCCTCGCCCATTCTTGAGAGCGACGAGAGCATAAACACGCATTGTGACCCTCAGCATGAGTCCTGTCCTCTAGTAAGTCCTCTCAGTGGCTGGACCATTAGATGTCATAATGGGCTTGACAGGTCCCTAGGCCCCAAGTTTAAACCAGATTTCTGATTGTCCAGTCGCCTCTCCCCAGGGCTCTACTCTGGAATCCCTCATTTGGTGCAACCCCTGAGGTTAAAAAAGAAAACAACAACAAAAAAAAAAAACTGACTTCTTCCATCACACAGAATGACCCCAAACTCTTTGGAGGGGGCAAACCACCGGAGAGTAAGACTCGTTCATTTCCCATGAAGTCACCCAGAAATTTCACCATCGTGAGTGACACGATATCCAGAGACAAAAACTTGAGCAAGAGCCTCACACTCGCCCTTTTTTCAAATCCAGAAGAGTTCTCCTCATGATCTGTAGATCAGTCCTGCCATACCTGTGACCCGAAACATAAGCCGAGGTTGTGTTTTCAGACAAATGTCCAAACAGTCTTGGCCTACACAACCTACAGGCTCAGGCCCCTGGAGCAAACCTGAGGATTGTACTTGCCCTCTGCAAGGGAATTGTGTGTGCCCATTCCAATGGCCACAACACTTCTAATAGGAAATACCTCCAAAGTCCCTGATCCATCTCACTAGTGGTGGCTTCCCAGGAAAAACAGAGGCAATCTGAGCCCATCTGAGCACCTACCTGCACTCAGACCCATAGACAGTTGTCCCCAGACGTAAAAAGGAAAGAACAGGCCCCTAGGCACTAATCAGATCCATTGCTTTGGTATCCAGGCATCTCTCCTCAGAGGCCTGGATTTCAAAACCAGCATATGGCTGTTTCTTGACTCACCCATCAGAAAACATCTCATCTACACATGGGAAACTTGCACGTTGGAGCTGTGTCAACGCCTCTGTTTTGGAGAACCCCTCAGGGCTCCAGTGCCACCGATTCATTCCAAGGTCTCCATAGACACAAAAGCACATTAGGACCCATCCCCAGGAGAGTCCATTTCAACTCAGCCTCCTCGCTTGCTCCCGCAGATCCAGGAGATCTAACCTGTCTTGTTGCTAGGAGACAATTGGAATGCGAGGTGGGCTACCCAGCAATCCATCCTTAGAACCCTGCTCAGAATCATTGGCCTGGAGCCAAACAACAGGTCTCAATTGTCCTGTAGAAGACTCTTTGCAGTTTGGAGCAGCTCACAACTCCCATCGAGGGAAAACCCCCATGGCCTCGTGATGCCCCCACTTCATGAAGGGGCCATCAGTGACGAAACTCCAACCTGAGCTATCGTCTGTACCTCGCCCTGACTTCAGATGCATGAGATCTCGATTCAGGTCTGTAGATTGTGCCTGCCATGTCCTCACCCAGAAACCGAAGCCTAGCTTGTGTTCTCAGACTTCTGTCCTCAGACTACTGGCCCACATGCCCTCCAGTTTGCCAATCCAGAACTACAATGCAGCACTCTGCCTGCCCTCAAGAAGAGAACATTGCCCTCTGGGGCTACCAGGTAACCCAAATGAGGATCAACCTGCACCTACCTTGGCTGTACCCCAAATACATAGGCTGACCAGGGCACGAATGCCGTTTCTGACACAGCCTGAGGCTGGAACTCCTGGCCCCACCCAGACAGCTGGCCGAACACTGAGCACAACGAGCCTCCTAGGTCTTAGATCGTCATCTCTTCCCAACCCTGGTTTTCAGGCTTCAGAACCTAGACCTTATCTCCAATCACTGCCCAGGGTTGAACGTGATGCAGAAATCAGAACTCCTTCCCCATGGCAAGAAACCTTGGGGTTGGCATGTTGTCCAACGTTCAGTGTAGTTGAAACCAGTGTGGCCCATGAGGACACGCCCATGCAGACGGGCCACATTGGTCCCAAACACACATTGTGACCCTCAGCCTGTGCCCAGTCCTCAAGTAAGGCCTCTCAGTAGCTGCATGAAGAGATAGTATATTGGGCTTGCCATGCCCCTAGGCCCCAATTTTGAACCATAGTTCGGGTTGTCCCTTCAGTCTTCCCCACGGCTTTGCTTTGGAATTCCTCTTTTGTTGGGACACCTGAGGTAACAAAAATGAAAGGAGTCCTCCCATCCCACAGGTTGACGAAAAACAATTGGGAATCGGGCCAAATCCTTAGAGAGGAAGATTCGTCCATGGCCCATGAGTCCTCTTCGACATTCCACGGCCACCGCTGATACAAAATCCAGAGACAAAAGCCTGAGCAAGCGCCTCAGACTCGCACTTTCTTATATCCTGAAGAGTTCTTCTCATGGTTTGTCGATCGGGCCTGCCATACCTACGTCCCCAAACCTAAGCTGAGTTTGTGTTTTCAGACTTCTGTCCTCAAAGTCCTGGGCAACACACCCTCCAGGCTGGGGCCCCTGGATCCACACATTAGGACTGTGCCTACCAATCCATGGGAATTCTGCCCATTCCATTGTCCAAAATTGTACAAATTAGGAGAAACCTCCAAAGTCCCTGAGGCCATCCCAATAGTGTAGGTCGCCCGGAACAAACAAGGGCTGTCTGACACCAGCTGAGCATCGACCTCCACTCATACCATAGATGGATGTCCCCAGAGAAGAAGATTGAACCAGACAGGACCCTAGGCCATAATAGGATCCATTGCTTTGGTTTAAAGGCATGTCTCCTCAAAAGCCTGATTCCAATATGAGCATAGGGTTTTTTCTGAGGAACCCATCAGAACTCACCTCGTCTCCACAAGGAAACCTGTGCATGGGAGCTATGTCAAAAGCTTAGGAGAGTACTTCAGAGTCCCGGTGCCACAGCCCCATTTCAAGGCCCTCATGGACACAAAAACCCATTAGGACCCATCCTCAGGAAAGTCCATTTCAACTCAGCCACCTCCGATTGCTCCGGCAGTGCCATCAGATCTAAACTGTCTTGTTGCTAGGAGACAATTGGAATGCGAGGCGGGCTTCCCAGGCATCATTCCTCAAACTGTGCTCTGGAGTCATTCCGTATGGGATGTCCTGGATTTGTCCAACAGGTCTCAATTGTCCCGCACAAGGAAACCTTGAAGGGGGCATTTCTCAACTCCCAACGTGGGAAAACCTCAATGGCCTCGAGATTCCGCTCCCTTCATGAAGCGGCCGTCATGCACAGAACTCCAACCTGAGCCAACGTCTGATCCTCGCCGTGACTTCAGATGCATGATATCTTGGTTCAGATCTGCAGGGGGTACTGCCGTGCCCTCGCCCTGAAACCCAATTCTAGCTTGTCTTCTCAGACTTCCGTCCTCATACCCCTGGACCCGAAGGCCTCACGTTTTGCAATTCCGGATCCACAGTGCAGAACTCTGCCTGCCCTGTAGAAAAAAATTATTGCCTCATGAGCTGCCCAGGCACCTTAAATGAGGATAAACATACACAGCACTCGACTTTACCCAAAGTATATAGTCAAACCTGGGCACTAAAGCACTGGTGGACACAACCTGAGCCCGGACCTCTGACCAACCCCCAGAAAGCTGCCGCACCATGAGCACATAAGACCCGCCATGGCTTTAGGTCATCATCTCTTTTCTATCTCAGTTATCAGGCTTCAAAACCGAGACATTATCTCCAATCACTGCCCAGGTGTGAGTGTGATGCAGAGATCAGAACTCCTCCTTACGCATGGCAAGAAAGCTTGTGGTTGGCACGTTTTCCAACGTTCAGTGTAGGAGAAACCAGCATTCACCCTGAGGCCTCGCCCATTCTTGAGTGCGACGAGGGCATAAACACGCATTGTGACCCTCAGCATGAGTCCTGTCCTCTAGTAAGTCCTCTCAGTGGCTGGACCATTAAATGTCATAATGGGCTTGACAGGTCCCTAGTCCCTAAGTTTTAACCAGATTTCTGATTGTCCAGTTGCCTCTCCCCAGGGCTCTACTCTGGAATCCCTCATTTGGTGCAACCCCTGAGGTTAAAAAAGAAAACAACAAAAACAACAACAAAAAAAAAAACTGACTTCTTCCATCACACAGAATGACCCCACACTCTTTGGACGGGGCCAAACCACCGGAGAGTAAGACTCGTTCATTTCCCATGAAGTCACCCAGAAATTTCACCATCGTGAGTGACACGATATCCAGAGACAAAAACTTGAGCAAGAGCCTCACACTCGCCCTTTTTTCAAATCCAGAAGAGTTCTCCTCATGATCTGTAGATCAGTCCTGCCATACCTGTGACCCGAAACATAAGCCGAGGTTGTGTTTTCAGACAACTGTCCAAATAGTCCTGGCCTACACAACCTACAGGCTCAGGCCCCTGGAGCAAACCTGAGGACTGTACTTGACCTCTGCAAGGGCATTGTGTGTGCCCATTCCAATGGCCACAACCCTTCTAATAGGAAATACCTCCAAATTCCCTGATCCATCTCACTAGTGGTGGCTTCCCAGGAAAAACAGGGGCAATCTGAGCCCATCTAAGCACCTACCTGCACTCAGACCCATAGACAGTTGTCCCCAGAGGTAAAAAAGAAAGAACACGTCCCTAGGCACTAATCAGATCCATTGCTTTGGTTTCCAGGCATCTCTCCTCAGAGGCCTGGATTTCAAAACCAGCATATGGCTGTTTCTTGACTCACCCATCAGAAAACATCTCATCTACACATGGGAAACTTGCACGTTGGAGCTGTGTCAACGCCTCTGTTTTGGAGAACCCTTCAGGGCTCCAGTGCCACCGCTTCATTCCAAGGTCTCCATAGACACAAAAGCACATTAGGACCCATCCCCAGGAGAGTCCATTTCAACTCACCCTCCTCGCTTGCTCCCGCAGATCTAGCAGATCTAACCTGTCTTGTTGCTAGGAGACAATTGGAATGCGAGGTGGGCTACCCAGCCATCCATCCTTAGAACCCTGCTCAGAATCATTGGCCTGGAGCCAAACAACAGGTCTCAATTGTCCTGTAGAAGACTCTTTGCAGTTTGGAGCAGCTCACAACTCCCATCGAGGGAAAACCCACATGGCCTCGTGATGCCCCCACTTCATGAAGGGGCCATCAGTGACGAAACTCCAACCTGAGCTATCGTCTGTACCTCGCCCTGACTTCAGATGCACGAGATCTCGATTCAAGTCTGTAGATTGTGCCTGCCATGTCCTCACCCAGAAACCGAAGCCTAGCTTGTGTTCTCAGACTTCTGTCCTCAGACTACTGGCCCACATGCCCTCCAGTTTGGCAATCCAGAACTACAATGCAGCACTCTGCCTGCCCTCAAGAAGAGAACATTGCCCTCCGGGGCTACCAAGTAACCCAAATGAGGATCAACCTGCACCTACCTTGGCTGTACCCCAAATACATAGGCTGACCAGGGCACGAATGCCGTTTCTGACAGAGCCTGAGGCTGGAAGTCCTGGCCCCACCCAGACAGCTGGCCGCACACTGAGCACAATGAGCCGCCATGGCCTTAGGTAGTCATCTCTTCCCAACCTCAGTTTTCAGGCTTCAGAACCTAGACATTATCTCCAATCACTGCCCAGTGTTGAACGTGATGCAGAAATCAGAACTCCTACACCATGGCAAGAATCTTGTGGATGGCATGTTGTCCAAGGTTCAGTGTAGTTGAAACCAATGTGGCCCATGAGGACCCGCCCATGCTCGCGGGCCACATGGGTCCCAAACACACATTGTGACCCACAGCCTGAGCCCAGTCCTCAAGTAATGCCTCTCAGTAGCTGGATGAAGAGATAGCATATTGGGCTTGCCATGCCCCTAGGCCCCAATTTTGAACCATAGTTCGGGTTGTCCCTTCAGTCTTCCCCACGGCTTTGCTTTGGAATTCCTCTTTTTGTGGGACCTGAGGTAACAAAATGAAAGGAGTCCTTCCATCCAACAGGTGTACGAAAAGCAATTGGGAATTGGGCCAAATCCTCAGAGAGGAAGATTCATCCATGGCCCATGAGGCCTCCCTGACATTCCACGGCCACCGCTGATACAAAATCCAGAGACAAAAGCCTGAGCAAGCGTCTCAGACTCGCACTTTCTTCATATCCTGAAGTGCTCTCCTCATGGTCTGTAGATCAGTCCTGCCATACCTATGACCCGAAACAGACGCCGAGGTTGTGTTTTCAGACAAATGTCCAAACAGCCGTGGCCTACACAACCTACAGGCTCAGGCCCCTGGAGCAAACCTGAGGACTGTACTTGCCCTCTGCAAGGGCATTGTGTGTGCTCATTCCAATAGCCACAACCCTTCAAATAGGATATACCTCCAAAGTCCCTGAACCATCTCACTAGTGGTGGCTTCCAGGAAAAACAGGGGCAATCTGAGCCCATCTGTGCACCTACCTGCACTCAGACCCATAGACAGATGTCCCCAGAGGTAAAAAGGAGGAACAGGCCCCTAGGCACTAATCAGATCCATTGCTTTGGTTTCAAGGCATCTCTCCTCAGAGGCCTGGATTTCAAAACCAGCATATGGCTGTTTCTTGACTCACCCATCAGAAAACATCTCATCTACACATGGGAAACTTGCACGTTGGAGCTGTGTCAAAGCCTCTGTTTCAGAGAACCCTTCAGGGCCCCAGTGCCACCGCTTCATTCAAAGGTCTCCATAGCCCAAAAGCACATTAGGACCCATCCACAGGAGAGTCCATTTCAACTCAGCCTCCTCGGTTGCTCCCCCAGATCCAGCATATCTAACCTGTCTTGTTGCTAAGAGACAATTGGAATGCGAGGTGGGCTACCCAGCCATCCATCCTTAGAACCCTGCTCAGAATCATTGGCCTGGAGACCCAAACAACAGGTCTCAATTGTCCTGCAGAAGACTCTTTGCAGTTTGGAGCTGCTCACAACTCCCATCGTGGGAAAACCCCCATGGCCTCGTGATGCTCCCCCTTCATGAAGGGGCCACTAGGGACAGAAACTCCAACCTGAGCGATCGTCTGATCCTCGCCCTGAATTCAGATGCACGAGATCTCGATTCCGGTCTGTAGATTCTGCCTGCCATGTCCTCAACCAGAAACCTAAGCCGAGCCTGTGTTCTCAGACTTCTGTCCTCAGACTACTGGCCCACAAGCCCTCCAGTTTGGCAATCCAGAACTACAATGCAGCACTCTGCCTGCCCTCCAGAAGAAAAACATTGCCATCGGGGCTGCCCAGTAACCCCAAATGAGGATCAACCTGAACCTACCTTGGCTGTACCCCAAATACATAGGCTGACCAGGGCACTAATGCCCTTTCTGACACAGCCTGAGCCTGGACCTCCTGGCCCCACCCAGACAGCTGGCCGCAACCTGAGCACAACGAGCCTCCTAGGCCTTAGATCGTCATCTCTTCCCAACCCTGGTTTTCAGGCTTCAGAACCTAGACCTTATCTCCAATCACTGCCCAGGGTTGAACGTGATGCAGAAATCAGAACTCCTTCCCCATGGCAAGAAACCTTGGGGTTGGCATGTTGTCCAACGTTCAGTGTAGTTGAAACCAGTGTGGCCCATGAGGACCCGCCCATGCTCACGGGCCACATGGGTCCCAAACACACATTGTGACCCTCAGCCTGTGCCCAGTCCTCAAGTAAGGCCTCTCAGTAGCTGCATGAAGAGATAGTATATTGGGCTTGCCATGCCCCTAGGCCCCAATTTTGAACCATAGTTTGGGTTGTCCCTTCAGTCTTCCCCACGGCTTTGCTTTGGAATTCCTCTTTTGTTGGGACACCTGAGGTAACAAAAATGAAAGGAGTCCTCCCATCCCACAGGTTGACGAAAAACAATTGGGAATCGGGCCAAATCCTTAGAGAGGAAGATTCGTCCATGGCCCATGAGTCCTCCCCGACATTCCACGGCCACCGCTGATACAAAATCCAGAGACAAAAGCCTGAGCAAGCGCCTCAGACTCGCACTTTCTTCATTTCCTGAAGAGTTCTTCTCATGGTTTGTCGATCGGGCCTGCCATACCTACGTCCCCAAACCTAAGCTGAGTTTGTGTTTTCAGACTTCTGTCCTCAAAGTCCTGGGCAACACACCCTCCAGGCTGGGGCCACTGGATCCACACATTAGGACTGTGCCTACCAATCCATGGGAATACTGCCCATTCCATTGTCCAAAATTGTACAAATTAGGAGAAACCTCCAAAGTCCCTGAGGCCATCCCAATAGTGTAGGTATTGGGACTGTACTTGCCCTCTGTCTGACACCAGCTGAGCATCGACCTCCACTCATACCATAGATGGATGTCCCCAGAGAAGAAGATTGAACCAGACAGGACCCTAGGCCATAATAAGATCCATTACTTTGGTTTAAAGGCATTTCTCCTCAAATGCCTGATTCCAATATGAGCATAGGGTTTTTTCTGAGGAACCCATCAGAACTCATCTCGTCTCCACAAGGAAACCTGTGCATGGGAGCTATGTCAAAAGCTTAGGAGAGTACTTCAGAGTCCCGGTGCCACAGCCCCATTCCAAGGCCCTCATGGACACAAAAACCCATTAGGACCCATCCTCAGGAAAGTCCATTTCAACTCAGCCACCCCGGTTGCTCCGGCAGAGCCATCAGATCTAAACTGTCTTGTTGCTAGGAGACAATTGGAATGCGAGGCGGGCTTCCCAGGCATCATTCCTCGAACTGTGCTCTGGAGTCATTCCGTATGGGATGTCCTGGATTTGTCCAACAGGTCTCAATTGTCCCGCACAAGGAAACCTTGAAGGGGGCATTTCTCAACTCCCAACGTGGGAAAACCTCAATGGCCTCGAGATTCCGCTCCCTTCATGAAGCGGCCGTCATGCACAGAACTCCAACCTGAGCCAACGTCTGATCCTCGCCGTGACTTCAGATGCATGATATCTTGGTTCAGATCTGCAGGGGGTACTGCCGTGCCCTCGCCCTGAAACCCAATTCTAGCTTGTCTTCTCAGACTTCCGTCCTCATACCCCTGGACCCGAAGGCCTCACGTTTTGCAATTCCGGATCCACAGTGCAGAACTCTGCCTGCCCTGTAGAAAAAAATTATTGCCTCATGAGCTGCCCAGGCACCTTAAATGAGGATAAACATACACAGCACTCGACTTTACCCAAAGTATATAGTCAAACCTGGGCACTAAAGCACTGGTGGACACAACCTGAGCCCGGACCTCTGACCAACCCCCAGAAAGCTGCCGCACCATGAGCACATAAGACCCGCCATGGCTTTAGGTCATCATCTCTTTTCTATCTCAGTTATCAGGCTTCAAAACCGAGACATTATCTCCAATCACTGCCCAGGTGTGAGTGTGATGCAGAGATCAGAACTCCTCCTTACGCATGGCAAGAAAGCTTGTGGTTGGCACGTTTTCCAACGTTCAGTGTAGGAGAAACCAGCATTCACCCTGAGGCCTCGCCCATTCTTGAGTGCGACGAGGGCATAAACACGCATTGTGACCCTCAGCATGAGTCCTGTCCTCTAGTAAGTCCTCTCAGGGGCTGGACCATTAGATGTCATAATGGGCTTGACAGGTCCCTAGGCCCCAAGTTTTAACCAGATTTCTGATTGTCCAGTTGCCTCTCCCCAGGGCTCTACTCTGGAATCCCTCATTTGGTGCAACCCCTGAGGTTAAAAAAGAAAACAACAACAACAAAAAAAAAAACGGACTTCTTCCATCACACAGAATGACCCCAAACTCTTTGGACGGGGCCAAACCACCGGAGAGTAAGACTCGTTCATTTCCCATGAAGTCACCCAGAAATTTCACCATTGTGAGTGACACGATATCCAGAGACAAAAACTTGAGCAAGAGCCTCACACTCGCCCTTTTTTCAAATCCAGAAGAGTTCTCCTCATGATCTGTAGATCAGTCCTGCCATACCTATGACCCGAAACATAAGCCGAGGTTGTGTTTTCAGACAACTGTCCAAACAGTCCTGGCCTACACAACCTACAGGCTCAGGCCCCTGGAGCAAACCTGAGGACTGTACTTGCCCTCTGCAAGGGAATTGTGTGTGCCCATTCCAATGGCCACAACCCTTCTAATAGGAAATACCTCCAAATTCCCTGATCCATCTCACTAGTGGTGGCTTCCGAGGAAAAACCGGGGCAATCTGAGCCATCTGAGCACCTACCTGCACTCAGACCCATAGACAGTTGTTCCCAGAGGTAAAAAGGAAAGAACAGGTCTCTAGGCACTAATCAGATCCATTGCTTTGGTTTCCAGGCATCTCTCCTCAGAGGCCTGGATTTCAAAACCAGCATATGGCTGTTTCTTGACTCACCCATCAGAAAACATCTCATCTACACATGGGAAACTTGCACGTTGGAGCTGTGTCAACGCCTCTGTTTTGGAGAACCCTTCAGGGCTCCAGTGCCACCGCTTCATTCCAAGGTCTCCATAGACACAAAAGCACATTAGGACCCATCCCCAGGAGAGTCCATTTCAACTCAGCCTCCTCGCTTGCTCCCGCAGATCCAGCAGATCTAACCTGTCTTGTTGCTAGGAGACAATTGGAATGCGAGGTGGGCTACCCAGCCATCCATCCTTAGAACCCTGCTCAGAATCATTGGCCTGGAGCCAAACAACAGGTCTCAATTGTCCTGTAGAAGACTCTTTGCAGTTTGGAGCAGCTCACAACTCCCATCGAGGGAAAACCCCCATGGCCTCGTGATGCCCCCACTTCATTAAGGGGCCATCAGTGACGAAACTCCAACCTGAGCTATCGTCTGTACCTCGCCCTGACTTCAGATGCACGAGATCTCGATTCAAGTCTGTAGATTGTGCCGGCCATGTCCTCACCCAGAAACCGAAGCCTAGCTTGTGTTCTCAGACTTCTGTCCTCAGACTACTGGCCCACATGCCCTCCAGTTTGGCAATCCAGAACTACAATGCAGCACTCTGCCTGCCCTCAAGAAGAGAACATTGCCCTCTGGGGCTACCCAGTAACCCAAATGAGGATCAACCTGCACCTACCTTGGCTGTACCCCAAATACATAGGCTGACCAGGGCACGAATGCCGTTTCTGACACAGCCTGAGCCTGGAACTCCTGGCCCCACCCAGACAGCTGGCCGCACACTGAGCACAACGAGCCGCCATGGCCTTAGGTAGTCATCTCTTCCCAACCTCAGTTTTCAGGCTTCAGAACCTAGACATTATCTCCAATCACTGCCCAGTGTTGAACGTGATGCAGAAATCAGAACTCCTACCCCTGGCAAGAGTCTTGTGGATGGCATGTTGTCCAACGTTTAGTGTAGTTGAAACCAATGTGGCCCATGAGGACCCGCCCATGCTCGCGGGCCACATGGGTCCCAAACACACATTGTGACCCACAGCCTGAGCCCAGTCCTCAAGTAAGGCCTCTCAGTAGCTGGATGAATAGATAGCATATTGGGCTTGCCATGCCCCTAAACCCCAATTTTGAACCATTGTTCGGGTTGTCCCTTCAGTCTTCCCCACGGCTTTGCTTTGGAATTCCTCTTTTTGTGGGACCTGATGTAACAAAATGAAAGGAGTCCTCCAATCCCACAGGTTTACGAAAAGCAATTGGGAATCGGGCCAAATCCTCAGAGAGGAAGATTCGTCCATGGCCCATGAGGCCTCCCTGACATTCCACGGCCACCGCTGATACAAAATCCAGAGACAAAAGCCTGAGCAAGCGTCTCAGACTCGCACTTTCTTCATATCCTGAAGTGCTCTCCTCATGGTCTGTAGATCAGTCCTGCCATACCTATGACCCGAAACATAAGCCGAGGTTGTGTTTTCAGACAACTGTCCAAACAGCCGTGGCCTACACAACCTACAGGCTCAGGCCCCTGGAGCAAACCTGAGGACTGTACTTGCCCTCTGCAAGGGCATTGTGTGTGCTCATTCCAATAGCCACAACCCTTCAAATAGGATATACCTCCAAAGTCCCTGAACCATCTCACTAGTGGTGGCTTCCAGGAAAAACAGGGGCAATCTGAGCCCATCTGTGCACCTACCTGCACTCAGACCCATAGACAGATGTCCCCAGAGGTAAAAAGGAGGAACAGGCCCCTAGGCACTAATCAGATCCATTGCTTTGGTTTCAAGGCATCTCTCCTCAGAGGCCTGGATTTCAAAACCAGCATATGGCTGTTTCTTGACTCACCCATCAGAAAACATCTCATCTACACATGGGAAACTTGCACGTTGGAGCTGTGTCAAAGCCTCTGTTTCAGAGAACCCTTCAGGGCCCCAGTGCCACCGCTTCATTCCAAGGTCTCCATAGCCCAAAAGCACATTAGGACCCATCCACAGGAGAGTCCATTTCAACTCAGCCTCCTCGGTTGCTCCCCCAGATCCAGCATATCTAACCTGTCTTGTTGCTAGGAGACAATTGGAATGCGAGGTGGGCTATTCAGCCATCCATCCTTAGAACCCTGCTCAGAATCATTGGCCTGGAGACCCAAACAACATGTATCAATTGTCCTGCAGAAGACTCTTTGCAGTTTGGAGCTGCTCACAACTCCCATCGTGGGAAAACCCCCATGGCCTCGTGATGCACCCCCTTCATGAAGGGGCCACTAGGGACAGAAACTCCAACCTGAGCGATCGTCTGATCCTCGCCCTGAATTCAGATGCACGAGATCTCGATTCCGGTCTGTAGATTCTGCCTGCCATGTCCTCAACCAGAAACCTAAGCCGAGCCTGTGTTCTCAGACTTCTGTCCTCAGACTACTGGCCCACAAGCCCTCCAGTTTGGCAATCCAGAACTACAATGCAGCACTCTGCCTGCCCTCCAGAAGAAAAACATTGCCATCGGGGCTGCCCAGTAACCCCAAATGAGGATCAACCTGAACCTACCTTGGCTGTACCCCAAATACATAGGCTGACCAGGGCACTAATGCCCTTTCTGACACAGCCTGAGCCTGGACCTCCTGGCCCCACCCAGACAGCTGGCCGCAACCTGAGCACAACGAGCCTCCTAGGCCTTAGATCGTCATCTCTTCCCAACCCTGGTTTTCAGGCTTCAGAACCTAGACCTTATCTCCAATCACTGCCCAGGGTTGAACGTGATGCAGAAATCAGAACTCCTTCCCCATGGCAAGAAACCTTGGTGTTGGCATGTTGTCCAACGTTCAGTGTAGTTGAAACCAGTGTGGCCCATGAGGACCCGCCCATGCTCACGGGCCACATTGGTCCCAAACACACATTGTGACCCTCAGCCTGTGCCCAGTCCTCAAGTAAGGCCTCTCAGTAGCTGCATGAAGAGATAGTATATTGGGCTTGCCATGCCCCTAGGCCCCAATTTTGAACCATAGTTCAGGTTGTCCCTTCAGTCTTCCCCACGGCTTTGCTTTGGAATTCCTCTTTTGTTGGGACACCTGAGGTAACAAAAATGAAAGGAGTCCTCCCATCCCACAGGTTGACGAAAAACAATTGGGAATCGGGCCAAATCCTTAGAGAGGAAGATTCGTCCATGGCCCATGAGTCCTCCCCGACATTCCACGGCCACCGCTGATACAAAATCCAGAGACAAAAGCCTGAGCAAGCGCCTCAGACTCGCACTTTCTTATATCCTGAAGAGTTCTTCTCATGGTTTGTCGATCGGGCCTGCCATACCTACGTCCCCAAACCTAAGCTGAGTTTGTGTTTTCAGACTTCTGTCCTCAAAGTCCTGGGCAACACACCCTCCAGGCTGGGGCCCCTGGATCCACACATTAGGACTGTGCCTACCAATCCATGGGAATTCTGCCCATTCCATTGTCCAAAATTGTACAAATTAGGAGAAACCTCCAAAGTCCCTGAGGCCATCCCAATAGTGTAGGTCGCCCGGAACAAACAAGGGCTGTCTGACACCAGCTGAGCATCGACCTCCACTCATACCATAGATGGATGTCCCCAGAGAAGAAGATTGAACCAGACAGGACCCTAGGCCATAATAGGATCCATTGCTTTGGTTTAAAGGCATGTCTCCTCAAAAGCCTGATTCCAATATGAGCATAGGGTTTTTTCTGAGGAACCCATCAGAACTCATCTCGTCTCCACAAGGAAACCTGTGCATGGGAGCTATGTCAAAAGCTTAGGAGAGTACTTCAGAGTCCCGGTGCCACAGCCCCATTTCAAGGCCCTCATGGACACAAAAACCCATTAGGACCCATCCTCAGGAAAGTCCATTTCAACTCAGCCACCTCCGATTGCTCCGGCAGTGCCATCAGATCTAAACTGTCTTGTTGCTAGGAGACAATTGGAATGCGAGGCGGGCTTCCCAGGCATCATTCCTCGAACTGTGCTCTGGAGTCATTCTGTATGGGATGTCCTGGATTTGTCCAACAGGTCTCAATTGTCCCGCAGAAGGAAACCTTGAAGGGGGCATTTCTCAACTTTCAACGTGGGAAAACCTCATTGGCCTCGAGATTCCGCTCCCTTCATGAAGCGGCCGTCATGCACAGAACTCCAACCTGAGCCAACGTCTGATCCTCGCCGTGACTTCAGATGCATGATATATTGGTTCAGATCTGCAGGGGGTACTGCCGTGCCCTCGCCCTGAAACCCAATTCTAGCTTGTCTTCTCAGACTTCCGTCCTCATACCCCTGGACCCGAAGGCCTCACGTTTTGCAATTCCGGATCCACAGTGCAGAACTCTGCCTGCCCTGTAGAAAAAAATTATTGCCTCATGAGCTGCCCAGGCACCTTAAATGAGGATAAACATACACAGCACTCGACTTTACCCAAAGTATATAGTCAAACCTGGGCACTAAAGCACTGGTGGACACAACCTGAGCCCGGACCTCTGACCAACCCCCAGAAAGCTGCCGCACCATGAGCACATAAGACCCGCCATGGCTTTAGGTCATCATCTCTTTTCTATCTCAGTTATCAGGCTTCAAAACTGAGACATTATCTCCAATCACTGCCCAGGTGTGAGTGTGATGCAGAGATCAGAACTCCTCCTTACGCATGGCAAGAAAGCTTGTGGTTGGCACGTTTTCCAACGTTCAGTGTAGGAGAAACCAGCATTCACCCTGAGGCCTCGCCCATTCTTGAGTGCGACGAGGGCATAAACACGCATTGTGACCCTCAGCATGAGTCCTGTCCTCTAGTAAGTCCTCTCAGTGGCTGGACCATTAGATGTCATAATGGGCTTGACAGGTCCCTAGTCCCTAAGTTTTAACCAGATTTCTGATTGTCCAGTTGCCTCTCCCCAGGGCTCTACTCTGGAATCCCTCATTTGGTGCAAAACCTGAGGTTAAAAAAGAAAACAACAACAACAACAAAAAAAAAACGGACTTCTTCCATCACACAGAATGACCCCACACTCTTTGGACGGGGCCAAACCACCGGAGAGTAAGACTCGTTCATTTCCCATGAAGTCACCCAGAAATTTCACCATCGTGAGTGACACGATATCCAGAGACAAAAACTTGAGCAAGAGCCTCACACTCGCCCTTTTTTCAAATCCAGAAGAGTTCTCCTCATGATCTGTAGATCAGTCCTGCCATACCTGTGACCCGAAACATAAGCCGAGGTTGTGTTTTCAGACAACTGTCCAAATAGTCCTGGCCTACACAACCTACAGGCTCAGGCCCCTGGAGCAAACCTGAGGACTGTACTTGACCTCTGCAAGGGCATTGTGTGTGCCCATTCCAATGGCCACAACCCTTCTAATAGGAAATACCTCCAAATTCCCTGATCCATCTCACTAGTGGTGGCTTCCCAGGAAAAACAGGGGCAATCTGAGCCCATCTGAGCACCTACCTGCACTCAGACCCATAGACAGTTGTCCCCAGAGGTAAAAAGGAAAGAACAGGTCCCTAGGCACTAATCAGATCCATTGCTTTGGTTTCCAGGCATCTCTCCTCAGAGGTCTGGATTTCAAAACCAGCATATGGCTGTTTCTTGACTCACCCATCAGAAAACATCTCATCTACACATGGGAAACTTGCACGTTGGAGCTGTGTCAACGCCTCTGTTTTGGAGAACCCTTCAGGGCTCCAGTGCCACCGCTTCATTCCAAGGTCTCCATAGACACAAAAGCACATTAGGACCCATCCCCAGGAGAGTCCATTTCAACTCAGCCTCCTCGCTTGCTCCCGCAGATCCAGCAGATCTAACCTGTCTTGTTGCTAGGAGACAATTGGAATGCGAGGTGGGCTACCCAGCCATCCATCCTTAGAACCCTGCTCAGAATCATTGGCCTGGAGCCAAACAACAGGTCTCAATTGTCCTGTAGAAGACTCTTTGCAGTTTGGAGCAGCTCACAACTCCCATCGAGGGAAAACCCCCATGGCTTCGTGATGCCCCCACTTCATGAAGGGGCCATCAGTGACGAAACTCCAACCTGAGCTATCGTCTATACCTCGCCCTGACTTCAGATGCACGAGATCTCGATTCAGGTCTGTAGATTGTGCATGCCATGTCCTCACCCAGAAACCGAAGCCTAGCTTGTGTTCTCAGACTTCTGTCCTCAGACTACTGGCCCACATGCCCTCCAGTTTGGCAATCCAGAACTACAATGCAGCACTCTGCCTGCCCTCAAGAAGAGAACATTGCCCTCCGGGGCTACCCAGTAACCCAAATGAGGATCAACCTGCACCTACCTTGGCTGTACCCCAAATACATAGGCTGACCAGGGCACGAATGCCGTTTCTGACAGAGCCTGAGGCTGGAAGTCCTGGCCCCACCCAGACAGCTGGCCGCACACTGAGCACAATGAGCCGCCATGGCCTTAGGTAGTCATCTCTTCCCAACCTCAGTTTTCAGGCTTCAGAACCTAGACATTATCTCCAATCACTGCCCAGTGTTGAACGTGATGCAGAAATCAGAACTCCTACACCATGGCAAGAATCTTGTGGATGGCATGTTGTCCAAGGTTCAGTGTAGTTGAAACCAATGTGGCCCATGAGGACCCGCCCATGCTCGCGGGCCACATGGGTCCCAAACACACATTGTGACCCACAGCCTGAGCCCAGTCCTCAAGTAAGGCCTCTCAGTAGCTGGATGAAGAGATAGCATATTGGGCTTGCCATGCCCCTAGGCCCCAATTTTGAACCATAGTTCGGGTTGTCCCTTCAGTCTTCCCCACGGCTTTGCTTTGGAATTCCTCTTTTTGTGGGACCTGAGGTAACAAAATGAAAGGAGTCCTTCCATCCCACAGGTGTACGAAAAGCAATTGGGAATTGGGCCAAATCCTCAGAGAGGAAGATTCGTCCATGGCCCATGAGGCCTCCCTGACATTCCACGGCCACCGCTGATACAAAATCCAGAGACAAAAGCCTGAGCAAGCGTCTCAGACTCGCACTTTCTTCATATCCTGAAGTGTTCTCCTCATGGTCTGTAGATCAGTCCTGCCATACCTATGACCCGAAACATAAGCCGAGGTTGTGTTTTCAGACAACTGTCCAAACAGCCGTGGCCTACACAACCTACAGGCTCAGGCCCCTGGAGCAAACCTGAGGACTGTACTTGCCCTCTGCAAGGGCATTGTGTGTGCTCATTCCAATAGCCACAACCCTTCAAATAGGATATACCTCCAAAGTCCCTGAACCATCTCACTAGTGGTGGCTTCCAGGAAAAACAGGGGCAATCTGAGCCCATCTGTGCACCTACCTGCACTCAGACCCATAGACAGATGTCCCCAGAGGTAAAAAGGAGGAACAGGCCCCTAGGCACTAATCAGATCCATTGCTTTGGTTTCAAGGCATCTCTCCTCAGAGGCCTGGATTTCAAAACCAGCATATGGCTGTTTCTTGACTCACCCATCAGAAAACATCTCATCTACACATGGGAAACTTGCACGTTGGAGCTGTGTCAAAGCCTCTGTTTCAGAGAACCCTTCAGGGCCCCAGTGCCACCGCTTCATTCCAAGGTCTCCATAGCCCAAAAGCACATTAGGACCCATCCACAGGAGAGTCCATTTCAACTCAGCCTCCTCGGTTGCTCCCCCAGATCCAGCATATCTAACCTGTCTTGTTGCTAAGAGACAATTGGAATGCGAGGTGGGCTACCCAGCCATCCATCCTTAGAACCCTGCTCAGAATCATTGGCCTGGAGACCCAAACAACAGGTCTCAATTGTCCTGCAGAAGACTCTCTGCAGTTTGGAGCTGCTCACAACTCCCATCGTGGGAAAACCCCCATGGCCTCGTGATGCTCCCCCTTCATGAAGGGGCCACTAGGGACAGAAACTCCAACCTGAGCGATCGTCTGATCCTCGCCCTGAATTCAGATGCACGAGATCTCGATTCCGGTCTGTAGATTCTGCCTGCCATGTCCTCAACCAGAAACCTAAGCCGAGCCTGTGTTCTCAGACTTCTGTCCTCAGACTACTGGCCCACAAGCCCTCCAGTTTGGCAATCCAGAACTACAATGCAGCACTCTGCCTGCCCTCCAGAAGAAAAACATTGCCATCGGGGCTGCCCAGTAACCCCAAATGAGGATCAACCTGAACCTACCTTGGCTGTACCCCAAATACATAGGCTGACCAGGGCACTAATGCCCTTTCTGACACAGCCTGAGCCTGGACCTCCTGGCCCCACCCAGACAGCTGGCCGCAACCTGAGCACAACGAGCCTCCTAGGCCTTAGATCGTCATCTCTTCCCAACCCTGGTTTTCAGGCTTCAGAACCTAGACCTTATCTCCAATCACTGCCCAGGGTTGAACGTGATGCAGAAATCAGAACTCCTTCCCCATGGCAAGAAACCTTGGGGTTGGCATGTTGTCCAACGTTCAGTGTAGTTGAAACCAGTGTGGCCCATGAGGACCCGCCCATGCTCACGGGCCACATGGGTCCCAAACACACATTGTGACCCTCAGCCTGTGCCCAGTCCTCAAGTAAGGCCTCTCAGTAGCTGCATGAAGAGATAGTATATTGGGCTTGCCATGCCCCTAGGCCCCAATTTTGAACCATAGTTTGGGTTGTCCCTTCAGTCTTCCCCACGGCTTTGCTTTGATATTCCTCTTTTGTTGGGACACCTGAGGTAACAAAAATAAAAGGAGTCCTCCCATCCCACAGGTTGACGAAAAACAATTGGGAATCGGGCCAAATCCTTAGAGAGGAAGATTCATCCATGGCCCATGAGTCCTCCCCGACATTCCACGGCCACCGCTGATACAAAATCCAGAGACAAAAGCCTGAGCAAGCGCCTCAGACTCGCACTTTCTTATATCCTGAAGAGTTCTTCTCATGGTTTGTCGATCGGGCCTGCCATACCTACGTCCCCAAACCTAAGCTGAGTTTGTGTTTTCAGACTTCTGTCCTCAAAGTCCTGGGCAACACACCCTCCAGGCTGGGGCCCCTGGATCCACACATTAGGACTGTGCCTACCAATCCATGGGAATTCTGCCCATTCCATTGTCCAAAATTGTACAAATTAGGAGAAACCTCCAAAGTCCCTGAGGCCATCCCAATAGTGTAGGTCGCCCGGAACAAACAAGGGCTGTCTGACACCAGCTGAGCATCGACCTCCACTCATACCATAGATGGATGTCCCCAGAGAAGAAGATTGAACCAGACAGGACCCTAGGCCATAATAAGATCCATTACTTTGGTTTAAAGGCATGTCTCCTCAAAAGCCTGATTCCAATATGAGCATAGGGTTTTTTCTGAGGAACCCATCAGAACTCATCTCGTCTCCACAAGGAAACCTGTGCATGGGAGCTATGTCAAAAGCTTAGGAGAGTACTTCAGAGTCCCGGTGCCACAGCCCCATTCCAAGGCCCTCATGGACACAAAAACCCATTAGGACCCATCCTCAGGAAAGTCCATTTCAACTCAGCCACCCCGGTTGCTCCGGCAGAGCCATCAGATCTAAACTGTCTTGTTGCTAGGAGACAATTGGAATGCGAGGCGGGCTTCCCAGGCATCATTCCTCGAACTGTGCTCTGGAGTCATTCCGTATGGGATGTCCTGGATTTGTCCAACAGGTCTCAATTGTCCCGCAGAAGGAAACCTTGAAGGGGGCATTTCTCAACTCCCAACGTGGGAAAACCTCAATGGCCTCGAGAATCCGCTCCCTTCATGAAGCGGCCGTCATGCACAGAACTCCAACCTGAGCCAACGTCTGATCCTCGCCGTGACTTCAGATGCATGATATATTGGTTCAGATCTGCAGGGGGTACTGCCGTGCCCTCGCCCTGAAACCCAATTCTAGCTTGTCTTCTCAGACTTCCGTCCTCATACCCCTGGACCCGAAGGCCTCACGTTTTGCAATTCCGGATCCACAGTGCAGAACTCTGCCTGCCCTGTAGAAAAAAATTATTGCCTCATGAGCTGCCCAGGCACCTTAAATGAGGATAAACATACACAGCACTCGACTTTACCCAAAGTATATAGTCAAACCTGGGCACTAAAGCACTGGTGGACACAACCTGAGCCCGGACCTCTGACCAACCCCCAGAAAGCTGCCGCACCATGAGCACATAAGACCCGCCATGGCTTTAGGTCATCATCTCTTTTCTATCTCAGTTATCAGGCTTCAAAATTGAGACATTATCTCCAATCACTGCCCAGGTGTGAGTGTGATGCAGAGATCAGAACTCCTCCTTACGCATGGCAAGAAAGCTTGTGGTTGGCACGTTTTCCAATGTTCAGTGTAGGAGAAACCAGCATTCACCCTGAGGCCTCGCCCATTCTTGAGTGCGACGAGGGCATAAACACGCATTGTGACCCTCAGCATGAGTCCTGTCCTCTAGTAAGTCCTCTCAGTGGCTGGACCATTAGATGTCATAATGGGCTTGACAGGTCCCTAGGCCCCAAGTTTTAACCAGATTTCTGATTGTCCAGTTGCCTCTCCCCAGGACTCTACTCTGGAATCCCTCATTTGGTGCAACCCCTGAGGTTAAAAAAGAAAACAAAAAAAAAAAAAAAAAAAAAAACGGACTTCTTCCATCACACAGAATGACCCCAAACTCTTTGGACGGGGCCAAACCCCTGGAGAGTAAGACTCGTTCATTTCCCATGAAGTCACCCAGAAATTTCACCATCGTGAGTGACACGATATCCAGAGACAAAAACTTGAGCAAGAGCCTCACACTCGCCCTTTTTTCAAATCCAGAAGAGTTCTCCTCATGATCTGTAGATCAGTCCTGCCATACCTGTGACCCGAAACATAAGCCGAGGTTGTGTTTTCAGACAACTGTCCAAATAGTCCTGGCCTACACAACCTACAGGCTCAGGCCCCTGGAGCAAACCTGAGGACTGTACTTGACCTCTGCAAGGGCATTGTGTGTGCCCATTCCAATGGCCACAACCCTTCTAATAGGAAATACCTCCAAATTCCCTGATCCATCTCACTAGTGGTGGCTTCCGAGGAAAAACAGGGGCAATCTGAGCCCATCTGAGCACCTACCTGCACCTCGACCCATAGACAGTTGTTCCCAGAGGTAAAAAGGAAAGAACAGGTCTCTCGGCACTATCAGATCCATTGCTTTGGTTTCCAGGCATCTCTCCTCAGAGGCCTGGATTTCAAAACCAGCATATGGCTGTTTCTTGACTCACCCATCAGAAAACATCTCATCTACACATGGGAAACTTGCACGTTGGAGCTGTGTCAACGCCTCTGTTTTGGAGAACCCTTCAGGGCTCCAGTGCCACCGCTTCATTCCAAGGTCTCCATAGACACAAAAGCACATTAGGACCCATCCCCAGGAGAGTCCATTTCAACTCAGCCTCCTCGTATGCTCCCGCAGATCCAGCAGATCTAACCTGTCTTGTTGCTAGGAGACAATTGGAATGCGAGGTGGGCTACCCAGCGATCCATCCTTAGAACCCTGCTCAGAATCATTGGCCTGGAGCCAAACAACAGGTCTCAATTGTCCTGTAGAAGACTCTTTGCAGTTTGGAGCAGCTCACAACTCCCATCGAGGGAAAACCCCCATGGCCTCGTGATGCCCCCACTTCATGAAGGGGCCATCAGTGACGAAACTCCAACCTGAGCTATCGTCTGAACCTCGCCCTGACTTCAGATGCACGAGATCTCGATTCAAGTCTGTAGATTGTGCCGGCCATGTCCTCACCCAGAAACCGAAGCCTAGCTTGTGTTCTCAGACTTCTGTCCTCAGACTACTGGCCCACATGCCCTCCAGTTTGGCAATCCAGAACTACAATGCAGCACTCTGCCTGCCCTCAAGAAGAGAACATTGCCCTCTGGGGCTACCCAGTAACCCAAATGAGGATCAACCTGCACCTACCTTTGCTGTACCCCAAATACATAGGCTGACCAGGGCACGAATGCCGTTTCTGACACAGCCTGAGCCTGGAACTCCTGGCCCCACCCAGACAGCTGGCCGCACACTGAGCACAACGAGCCGCCATGGCCTTAGGTAGTCATCTCTTCCCAACCTCAGTTTTCAGGCTTCAGAACCTAGACACTCCAATCACTGCCCAGTGTTGAACGTGATGCAGAAATCAGAACTCCTACCCCATGGCAAGAGTCTTGTGGATGGCATGTTGTCCAACGTTTAGTGTAGTTGAAACCAATGTGGCCCATGAGGACCCGCCCATGCTCGCGGGCCACATGGGTCCCAAACACACATTGTGACCCACAGCCTGAGCCCAGTCCTCAAGTAAGGCCTCTCAGTAGCTGGATGAAGAGATAGCATATTGGGCTTGCCATGCCCCTAGGCCCCAAATTTGAACCATTGTTCGGGTTGTCCCTTCAGTCTTCCCCACGGCTTTGCTTTGGAATTCCTCTTTTTGTGGGACCTGATGTAACAAAATGAAAGGAGTCCTCCCATCCCACAGGTTTACGAAAAGCAATTGGGAATCGGGCCAAATCCTCAGAGAGGAAGATTCGTCCATGGCCCATGAGGCCTCCCTGACATTCCACGGCCACCGCTGATACAAAATCCAGAGACAAAAGCCTGAGCAAGCGTCTCAGACTCGCACTTTCTTCATATCCTGAAGTGTTCTCCTCATGGTCTGTAGATCAGTCCTGCCATACCTATGACCCGAAACATAAGCCGAGGTTGTGTTTTCAGACAACTGTCCAAACAGCCGTGGCCTACACAACCTACAGGCTCAGGCCCCTGGAGCAAACCTGAGGACTGTACTTGCCCTCTGCAAGGGCATTGTGTGTGCTCATTCCAATAGCCACAACCCTTCAAATAGGATATACCTCCAAAGTCCCTGAACCATCTCACTAGTGGTGGCTTCCAGGAAAAACAGGGGCAATCTGAGCCCATCTGTGCACCTACCTGCACTCAGACCCATAGACAGATGTCCCCAGAGGTAAAAAGGAGGAACAGGCCCCTAGGCACTAATCAGATCCATTGCTTTGGTTTCAAGGCATCTCTCCTCAGAGGCCTGGATTTCAAAACCAGCATATGGCTGTTTCTTGACTCACCCATCAGAAAACATCTCATCTACACATGGGAAACTTGCACGTTGGAGCTGTGTCAAAGCCTCTGTTTCAGAGAACCCTTCAGGGCCCCAGTGCCACCGCTTCATTCCAAGGTCTCCATAGCCCAAAAGCACATTAGGATCCATCCACAGGAGAGTCCATTTCAACTCAGCCTCCTCGGTTGCTCCCCCAGATCCAGCATATCTAACCTGTCTTGTTGCTAAGAGACAATTGGAATGCGAGGTGGGCTACCCAGCCATCCATCCTTAGAACCCTGCTCAGAATCATTGGCCTGGAGACCCAAACAACAGGTCTCAATTGTCCTGCAGAAGACTCTCTGCAGTTTGGAGCTGCTCACAACTCCCATCGTGGGAAAACCCCCATGGCCTCGTGATGCACCCCCTTCATGAAGGGGCCACTAGGGACAGAAACTCCAACCTGAGCGATCGTCTGATCCACGCCCTGAATTCAGATGCACGAGATCTCGATTCCGGTCTGTAGATTCTGCCTGCCATGTCCTCAACCAGAAACCTAAGCCGAGCCTGTGTTCTCAGACTTCTGTCCTCAGACTACTGGCCCACAAGCCCTCCAGTTTGGCAATCCAGAACTACAATGCAGCACTCTGCCTGCCCTCCAGAAGAAAAACATTGCCATCGGGGCTGCCCAGTAACCCCAAATGAGGATCAACCTGAACCTACCTTGGCTGTACCCCAAATACATAGGCTGACCAGGGCACTAATGCCCTTTCTGACACAGCCTGAGCCTGGACCTCCTGGCCCCACCCAGACAGCTGGCCGCAACCTGAGCACAACGAGCCTCCTAGGCCTTAGATCGTCATCTCTTCCCAACCCTGGTTTTCAGGCTTCAGAACCTAGACCTTATCTCCAATCACTGCCCAGGGTTGAACGTGATGCAGAAATCAGAACTCCTTCCCCATGGCAAGAAACCTTGGGGTTGGCATGTTGTCCAACGTTCAGTGTAGTTGAAACCAGTGTGGCCCATGAGGACCCGCCCATGCTCACGGGCCACATGGGTCCCAAACACACATTGTGACCCTCAGCCTGTGCCCAGTCCTCAAGTAAGGCCTCTCAGTAGCTGCATGAAGAGATAGTATATTGGGCTTGCCATGCCCCTAGGCCCCAATTTTGAACCATAGTTCGGATTGTCCCTTCAGTCTTCCCCACGGCTTTGCTTTGGAATTCCTCTTTTGTTGGGACACCTGAGGTAACAAAAATGAAAGGAGTCCTCCCATCCCACAGGTTGACGAAAAACAATTGGGAATCGGGCCAAATCCTTAGAGAGGAAGATTCGTCCATGGCCCATGAGTCCTCCCCGACATTCCACGGCCACCGCTGATACAAAATCCAGAGACAAAAGCCTGAGCAAGCGCCTCAGACTCGCACTTTCTTATATCCTGAAGAGTTCTTCTCATGGTTTGTCGATCGGGCCTGCCATACCTACGTCCCCAAACCTAAGCTGAGTTTGTGTTTTCAGACTTCTGTCCTCAAAGTCCTGGGCAACACACCCTCCAGGCTGGGGCCCCTGGATCCACACATTAGGACTGTGCCTACCAATCCATGGGAATTCTGCCCATTCCATTGTCCAAAATTGTACAAATTAGGAGAAACCTCCAAAGTCCCTGAGGCCATCCCAATAGTGTAGGTCGCCCGGAACAAACAAGGGCTGTCTGACACCAGCTGAGCATCGACCTCCACTCATACCATAGATGGATGTCCCCAGAGAAGAAGATTGAACCAGACAGGACCCTAGGCCATAATAGGATCCATTGCTTTGGTTTAAAGGCATGTCTCCTCAAAAGCCTGATTCCAATATGAGCATAGGGTTTTTTCTGAGGAACCCATCAGAACTCATCTCGTCTCCACAAGGAAACCTGTGCATGGGAGCTATGTCAAAAGCTTAGGAGAGTACTTCAGAGTCCCGGTGCCACAGCCCCATTTCAAGGCCCTCATGGACACAAAAACCCATTAGGACCCATCCTCAGGAAAGTCCATTTCAACTCAGCCACCTCCGATTGCTCCGGCAGTGCCATCAGATCTAAACTGTCTTGTTGCTAGGAGACAATTGGAATGCGAGGCGGGCTTCCCAGGCATCATTCCTCGAACTGTGCTCTGGAGTCATTCTGTATGGGATGTCCTGGATTTGTCCAACAGGTCTCAATTGTCCCGCAGAAGGAAACCTTGAAGGGGGCATTTCTCAACTTTCAACGTGGGAAAACCTCATTGGCCTCGAGATTCCACTCCCTTCATGAAGCGGCCGTCATGCACAGAACTCCAACCTGAGCCAACGTCTGATCCTCGCCGTGACTTCAGATGCATGATATATTGGTTCAGATCTGCAGGGGGTACTGCCGTGCCCTCGCCCTGAAACCCAATTCTAGCTTGTCTTCTCAGACTTCCGTCCTCATACCCCTGGACCCGAAGGCCTCACGTTTTGCAATTCCGGATCCACAGTGCAGAACTCTGCCTGCCCTGTAGAAAAAAATTATTGCCTCATGAGCTGCCCAGGCACCTTAAATGAGGATAAACATACACAGCACTCGACTTTACCCAAAGTATATAGTCAAACCTGGGCACTAAAGCACTGGTGGACACAACCTGAGCCCGGACCTCTGACCAACCCCCAGAAAGCTGCCGCACCATGAGCACATAAGACCCGCCATGGCTTTAGGTCATCATCTCTTTTCTATCTCAGTTATCAGGCTTCAAAACTGAGACATTATCTCCAATCACTGCCCAGGTGTGAGTGTGATGCAGAGATCAGAACTCCTCCTTACGCATGGCAAGAAAGCTTGTGGTTGGCACGTTTTCCAACGTTCAGTGTAGGAGAAACCAGCATTCACCCTGAGGCCTCGCCCATTCTTGAGTGCGACGAGGGCATAAACACGCATTGTGACCCTCAGCATGAGTCCTGTCCTCTAGTAAGTCCTCTCAGTGGCTGGACCATTAGATGTCATAATGGGCTTGACAGGTCCCTAGTACCTAAGTTTTAACCAGATTTCTGATTGTCCAGTTGCCTCTCCCCAGGGCTCTACTCTGGAATCCCTCATTTGGTGCAAAACCTGAGGTTAAAAAAGAAAACAACAACAACAACAAAAAAAAAAAAACGGACTTCTTCCATCACACAGAATGACCCCACACTCTTTGGACGGGGCCAAACCACCGGAGAGTAAGACTCGTTCATTTCCCATGAAGTCACCCAGAAATTTCACCATCGTGAGTGACACGATATCCAGAGACAAAAACTTGAGCAAGAGCCTCACACTCGCCCTTTTTTCAAATCCAGAAGAGTTCTCCTCATGATCTGTAGATCAGTCCTGCCATACCTGTGACCCGAAACATAAGCCGAGGTTGTGTTTTCAGACAACTGTCCAAATAGTCCTGGCCTACACAACCTACAGGCTCAGGCCCCTGGAGCAAACCTGAGGACTGTACTTGACCTCTGCAAGGGCATTGTGTGTGCCCATTCCAATGGCCACAACCCTTCTAATAGGAAATACCTCCAAATTCCCTGATCCATCTCACTAGTGGTGGCTTCCCAGGAAAAACAGGGGCAATCTGAGCCCATCTGAGCACCTACCTGCACTCAGACCCATAGACAGTTGTCCCCAGAGGTAAAAAGGAAAGAACAGGTCCCTAGGCACTAATCAGATCCATTGCTTTGGTTTCCAGGAATCTCTCCTCAGAGGCCTGGATTTCAAAACCAGCATATGGCTGTTTCTTGACTCACCCATCAGAAAACATCTCATCTACACATGGGAAACTTGCACGTTGGAGCTGTGTCAACGCCTCTGTTTTGGAGAACCCTTCAGGGCTCCAGTGCCACCGCTTCATTCCAAGGTCTCCATAGACACAAAAGCACATTAGGACCCATCCCCAGGAGAGTCCATTTCAACTCAGCCTCCTCGCTTGCTCCCGCAGATCCAGCAGATCTAACCTGTCTTGTTGCTAGGAGACAATTGGAATGCGAGGTGGGCTACCCAGCCATCCATCCTTAGAACCCTGCTCAGAATCATTGGCCTGGAGCCAAACAACAGGTCTCAATTGTCCTGTAGAAGACTCTTTGCAGTTTGGAGCAGCTCACAACTCCCATCGAGGGAAAACCCCCATGGCTTCGTGATGCCCCCACTTCATGAAGGGGCCATCAGTGACGAAACTCCAACCTGAGCTATCGTCTGTACCTCGCCCTGACTTCAGATAAACCAGATCTCGATTCAGGTCTGTAGATTGTGCCTGCCATGTCCTCACCCAGAAACCGAAGCCTAGCTTGTGTTCTCAGACTTCTGTCCTCAGACTACTGGCCCACATGCCCTCCAGTTTGGCAATCCAGAACTACAATGCAGCACTCTGCCTGCCCTCAAGAAGAGAACATTGCCCTCCGGGGCTACCCAGTAACCCAAATGAGGATCAACCTGCACCTACCTTGGCTGTACCCCAAATACATAGGCTGACCAGGGCACGAATGCCGTTTCTGACAGAGCCTGAGGCTGGAAGTCCTGGCCCCACCCAGACAGCTGGCCGCACACTGAGCACAATGAGCCGCCATGGCCTTAGGTAGTCATCTCTTCCCAACCTCAGTTTTCAGGCTTCAGAACCTAGACATTATCTCCAATCACTGCCCAGTGTTGAACGTGATGCAGAAATCAGAACTCCTACACCATGGCAAGAATCTTGTGGATGGCATGTTGTCCAAGGTTCAGTGTAGTTGAAACCAATGTGGCCCATGAGGACCCGCCCATGCTCGCGGGCCACATGGGTCCCAAACACACATTGTGACCCACAGCCTGAGCCCAGTCCTCAAGTAAGGCCTCTCAGTAGCTGGATGAAGAGATAGCATATTGGGCTTGCCATGCCCCTAGGCCCCAATTTTGAACCATAGTTCGGGTTGTCCCTTCAGTCTTCCCCACGGCTTTGCTTTGGAATTCCTCTTTTTGTGGGACCTGAGGTAACAAAATGAAAGGAGTCCTTCCATCCCACAGGTGTACGAAAAGCAATTGGGAATTGGGCCAAATCCTCAGAGAGGAAGATTCGTCCATGGCCCATGAAGCCTCCCTGACATTCCACGGCCACCGCTGATACAAAATCCAGAGACAAAAGCCTGAGCAAGCGTCTCAGACTCGCACTTTCTTCATATCCTGAAGTGTTCTCCTCATGGTCTGTAGATCAGTCCTGCCATACCTATGACCCGAAACATAAGCCGAGGTTGTGTTTTCAGACAACTGTCCAAACAGCCGTGGCCTACACAACCTACAGGCTCAGGCCCCTGGAGCAAACCTGAGGACTGTACTTGCCCTCTGCAAGGGCATTGTGTGTGCTCATTCCAATAGCCACAACCCTTCAAATAGGATATACCTCCAAAGTCCCTGAACCATCTCACTAGTGGTGGCTTCCAGGAAAAACAGGGGCAATCTGAGCCCATCTGTGCACCTACCTGCACTCAGACCCATAGACAGATGTCCCCAGAGGTAAAAAGGAGGAACAGGCCCCTAGGCACTAATCAGATCCATTGCTTTGGTTTCAAGGCATCTCTCCTCAGAGGCCTGGATTTCAAAACCAGCATATGGCTGTTTCTTGACTCACCCATCAGAAAACATCTCATCTACACATGGGAAACTTGCACGTTGGAGCTGTGTCAAAGCCTCTGTTTCAGAGAACCCTTCAGGGCCCCAGTGCCACCGCTTCATTCCAAGGTCTCCATAGCCCAAAAGCACATTAGGACCCATCCACAGGAGAGTCCATTTCAACTCAGCCTCCTCGGTTGCTCCCCCAGATCCAGCATATCTAACCTGTCTTGTTGCTAAGAGACAATTGGAATGCGAGGTGGGCTACCCAGCCATCCATCCTTAGAACCCTGCTCAGAATCATTGGCCTGGAGACCCAAACAACAGGTCTCAATTGTCCTGCAGAAGACTCTCTGCAGTTTGGAGCTGCTCACAACTCCCATCATGGGAAAACCCCCATGGCCTCGTGATGCACCCCCTTCATGAAGGGGCCACTAGGGACAGAAACTCCAACCTGAGCGATCGTCTGATCCTCGCCCTGAATTCAGATGCACGAGATCTCGATTCCGGTCTGTAGATTCTGCCTGCCATGTCCTCAACCAGAAACCTAAGCCGAGCCTGTGTTCTCAGACTTCTGTCCTCAGACTACTGGCCCACAAGCCCTCCAGTTTGGCAATCCAGAACTACAATGCAGCACTCTGCCTGCCCTCCAGAAGAAAAACATTGCCATCGGGGCTGCCCAGTAACCCCAAATGAGGATCAACCTGAACCTACCTTGGCTGTACCCCAAATACATAGGCTGACCAGGGCACTAATGCCCTTTCTGACACAGCCTGAGCCTGGACCTCCTGGCCCCACCCAGACAGCTGGCCGCAACCTGAGCACAACGAGCCTCCTAGGCCTTAGATCGTCATCTCTTCCCAACCCTGGTTTTCAGGCTTCAGAACCTAGACCTTATCTCCAATCACTGCCCAGGGTTGAACGTGATGCAGAAATCAGAACTCCTTCCCCATGGCAAGAAACCTTGGGGTTGGCATGTTGTCCAACGTTCAGTGTAGTTGAAACCAGTGTGGCCCATGAGGACCCGCCCATGCTCACGGGCCACATTGGTCCCAAACACACATTGTGACCCTCAGCCTGTGCCCAGTCCTCAAGTAAGGCCTCTCAGTAGCTGCATGAAGAGATAGTATATTGGGCTTGCCATGCCCCTAGGCCCCAATTTTGAACCATAGTTCGGGTTGTCCCTTCAGTCTTCCCCACGGCTTTGCTTTGGAATTCCTCTTTTGTTGGGACACCTGAGGTAACAAAAATGAAAGGAGTCCTCCCATCCCACAGGTTGACGAAAAACAATTGGGAATCGGGCCAAATCCTTAGAGAGGAAGATTCGTCCATGGCCCATGAGTCCTCCCCGACATTCCACGGCCACCGCTGATACAAAATCCAGAGACAAAAGCCTGAGCAAGCGCCTCAGACTCGCACTTTCTTATATCCTGAAGAGTTCTTCTCATGGTTTGTCGATCGGGCCTGCCATACCTACGTCCCCAAACCTAAGCTGAGTTTGTGTTTTCAGACTTCTGTCCTCAAAGTCCTGGGCAACACACCCTCCAGGCTGGGGCCCCTGGATCCACACATTAGGACTGTGCCTACCAATCCATGGGAATTCTGCCCATTCCATTGTCCAAAATTGTACAAATTAGGAGAAACCTCCAAAGTCCCTGAGGCCATCCCAATAGTGTAGGTCGCCCGGAACAAACAAGGGCTGTCTGACACCAGCTGAGCATCGACCTCCACTCATACCATAGATGGATGTCCCCAGAGAAGAAGATTGAACCAGACAGGACCCTAGGCCATAATAGGATCCATTGCTTTGGTTTAAAGGCATGTCTCCTCAAAAGCCTGATTCCAATATGAGCATAGGGTTTTTTCTGAGGAACCCATCAGAACTCATCTCGTCTCCACAAGGAAACCTGTGCATGGGAGCTATGTCAAAAGGTTAGGAGAGTACTTCAGAGTCCCGGTGCCACAGCCCCATTTCAAGGCCCTCATGGACACAAAAACCCATTAGGACCCATCCTCAGGAAAGTCCATTTCAACTCAGCCACCTCCGATTGCTCCGGCAGTGCCATCAGATCTAAACTGTCTTGTTGGTAGGAGACAATTGGAATGCGAGGCGGGCTTCCCAGGCATCATTCCTCGAACTGTGCTCTGGAGTCATTCTGTATGGGATGTCCTGGATTTGTCCAACAGGTCTCAATTGTCCCGCAGAAGGAAACCTTGAAGGTGGCATTTCTCAACTTTCAACGTGGGAAAACCTCATTGGCCTCGAGATTCCGCTCCCTTCATGAAGCGGCCGTCATGCACAGAACTCCAACCTGAGCCAACGTCTTATCCTCGCCGTGACTTCAGATGCATGATATATTGGTTCAGATCTGCAGGGGGTACTGCCGTGCCCTCGCCCTGAAACCCAATTCTAGCTTGTCTTCTCGGACTTCCGTCGTCATACCCCTGGACCCGAAGGCCTCACGTTTTGCAATTCCGGATCCACAGTGCAGAACTCTGCCTGCCCTGTAGAAAAAAATTATTGCCTCATGAGCTGCCCAGGCACCTTAAATGAGGATAAACATACACAGCACTCGACTTTACCCAAAGTATATAGTCAAACCTGGGCACTAAAGCACTGGTGGACACAACCTGAGCCCGGACCTCTGACCAACCCCCAGAAAGCTGCCGCACCATGAGCACATAAGACCCGCCATGGCTTTAGGTCATCATCTCTTTTCTATCTCAGTTATCAGGCTTCAAAACTGAGACATTATCTCCAATCACTGCCCAGGTGTGAGTGTGATGCAGAGATCAGAACTCCTCCTTACGCATGGCAAGAAAGCTTGTGGTTGGCACGTTTTCCAACGTTCAGTGTAGGAGAAACCAGCATTCACCCTGAGGCCTCGCCCATTCTTGAGTGCGACGAGGGCATAAACACGCATTGTGACCCTCAGCATGAGTCCTGTCCTCTAGTAAGTCCTCTCAGTGGCTGGACCATTAGATGTCATAATGGGCTTGACAGGTCCCTAGTCCCTAAGTTTTAACCAGATTTCTGATTGTCCAGTTGCCTCTCCCCAGGGCTCTACTCTGGAATCCCTCATTTGGTGCAAAACCTGAGGTTAAAAAAGAAAACAACAACAACAACAACAACAACAAAAACTTACTTCTTCCATCACACAGAATGACCCCAAAATCTTTGGACGGGGCCAAACCACCGGAGAGTAAGACTCGTTCATTTCCCATGAAGTCACCCAGAAATTTCACCATCGTGAGTGACACGATATCCAGAGACAAAAACTTGAGCAAGAGCCTCACACTCGCCCTTTTTTCAAATCCAGAAGAGTTCTCCTCATGATCTGTAGATCAGTCCTGCCATACCTGTGACCCGAAACATAAGCCGAGGTTGTGTTTTCAGACAACTGTCCAAATAGTCCTGGCCTACACAACCTACAGGCTCAGGCCCCTGGAGCAAACCTGAGGACTGTACTTGACCTCTGCAAGGGCATTGTGTGTGCCCATTCCAATGGCCACAACCCTTCTAATAGGAAATACCTCCAAATTCCCTGATCCATCTCACTAGTGGTGGCTTCCGAGGAAAAACAGGGGCAATCTGAGCCCATCTGAGCACCTACCTGCACTCAGACCCATAGACAGTTGTCCCCAGAGGTAAAAAGGAAAGAACAGGTCCCTAGGCACTAATCAGATCCATTGCTTTGGTTTCCAGGCATCTCTCCTCAGAGGCCTGGATTTCAAAACCAGCATATGGCTGTTTCTTGACTCACCCATCAGAAAACATCTCATCTACACATGGGAAACTTGCACGTTGGAGCTGTGTCAACGCCTCTGTTTTGGAGAACCCTTCAGGGCTCCAGTGCCACCGCTTCATTCCAAGGTCTCCATAGACACAAAAGCACATTAGGACCCATCCCCAGGAGAGTCCATTTCAACTCAGCCCCCTCGCTTGCTCCCGCAGATCCAGCAGATCTAACCTGTCTTTTTGCTAGGAGACAATTGGAATGCGAGGTGGGATACCCAGCCATCCATCCTTAGAACCCTGCTCAGAATCATTGGCCTGGAGCCAAACAACAGGTCTCAATTGTCCTGTAGAAGACTCTTTGCAGTTTGGAGCAGCTCACAACTCCCATCGAGGGAAAACCCCCATGGCTTCGTGATGCCCCCACTTCATGAAGGGGGCATCAGTGACGAAACTCCAACCTGAGCTATCGTCTGTAACTCGCCCTGACTCAGATGCACGAGATCTCGATTCAGGTCTGTAGATTGTGCCTGCCATGTCCTCACCCAGAAACCAAAGCCTAGCTTGTGTTCTCAGAGTTCTGTCCTCAGACTACTGGCCCACATGCCCTCCAGTTTGGCAATCCAGAACTACAATGCAGCACTCTGCCTGCCCTCAAGAAGAGAACATTGCCCTCCGGGGCTACCCAGTAACCCAAATGAGGATCAACCTGCACCTACCTTGGCTGTACCCCAAATACATAGGCTGACCAGGGCACGAATGCCGTTTCTGACAGAGCCTGAGGCTGGAAGTCCTGGCCCCACCCAGACAGCTGGCCGCACACTGAGCACAATGAGCCGCCATGGCCTTAGGTAGTCATCTCTTCCCAACCTCAGTTTTCAGGCTTCAGAACCTAGACATTATCTCCAATCACTGCCCAGTGTTGAACGTGATGCAGAAATCAGAACTCCTACACCATGGCAAGAATCTTGTGGATGGCATGTTGTCCAAGGTTCAGTGTAGTTGAAACCAATGTGGCCCATGAGGACCCGCCCATGCTCGCGGGCCACATGGGTCCCAAACACACATTGTGACCCACAGCCTGAGCCCAGTCTTCAAGTAAGGCCTCTCAGTAGCTGGATGAAGAGATAGCATATTGGGCTTGCCATGCCCCTAGGCCCCGATTTTGAACCATAGTTCGGGTTGTCCCTTCAGTCTTCCCCACGGCTTTGCTTTGGAATTCCTCTTTTTGTGGGACCTGAGGTAACAAAATGAAAGGAGTCCTTCCATCCCACAGGTGTACGAAAAGCAATTGGGAATTGGGCCAAATCCTCAGAGAGGAAGATTCATCCATGGCCCATGAGGCCTCCCTGACATTCCACGGCCACCGCTGATACAAAATCCAGAGACAAAAGCCTGAGCAAGCGTCTCAGACTCGCACTTTCTTCATATCCTGAAGTGTTCTCCTCATGGTCTGTAGATCAGTCCTGCCATACCTATGACCCGAAACATAAGCCGAGGTTGTGTTTTCAGACAACTGTCCAAACAGCAGTGGCCTACACAACCTACAGGCTCAGGCCCCTGGAGCAAACCTGAGGACTGTACTTGCCCTCTGCAAGGGCATTGTGTGTGCTCATTCCAATAGCCACAACCCTTCAAATAGGATATACCTCCAAAGTCCCTGAACCATCTCACTAGTGGTGGCTTCCAGGAAAAACAGGGGCAATCTGAGCCCATCTGTGCACCTACCTGCACTCAGACCCATAGACAGATGTCCCCAGAGGTAAAAAGGAGGAACAGGCCCCTAGGCACTAATCAGATCCATTGCTTTGGTTTCAAGGCATCTCTCCTCAGAGGCCTGGATTTCAAAACCAGCATATGGCTGTTTCTTGACTCACCCATCAGAAAACATCTCATCTACACATGGGAAACTTGCACGTTGGAGCTGTGTCAAAGCCTCTGTTTCAGAGAACCCTTCAGGGCCCCAGTGCCACCGCTTCATTCCAAGGTCTCCATAGCCCAAAAGCACATTAGGACCCATCCACAGGAGAGTCCATTTCAACTCAGCCTCCTCGGTTGCTCCCCCAGATCCAGCATATCTAACCTGTCTTGTTGCTAAGAGACAATTGGAATGCGAGGTGGGCTACCCAGCCATCCATCCTTAGAACCCTGCTCAGAATCATTGGCCTGGAGACCCAAACAACAGGTCTCAATTGTCCTGCAGAAGACTATTTGCAGTTTGGAGCTGCTCACAACTCCCATCGTGGGAAAACCCCCATGGCCTCGTGATGCTCCCCCTTCATGAAGGGGCCACTAGGGACAGAAACTCCAACCTGAGCGATCGTCTGATCCACGCCCTGAATTCAGATGCACGAGATCTCGATTCCGGTCTGTAGATTCTGCCTGCCATGTCCTCAACCAGAAACCTAAGCCGAGCCTGTGTTCTCAGACTTCTGTCCTCAGACTACTGGCCCACAAGCCCTCCAGTTTGGCAATCCAGAACTACAATGCAGCACTCTGCCTGCCCTCCAGAAGAAAAACATTGCCATCGGGGCTGCCCAGTAACCCCAAATGAGGATCAACCTGAACCTACCTAGGCTGTACCCCAAATACATAGGCTGACCAGGGCACTAATGCCCTTTCTGACACAGCCTGAGCCTGGACCTCCTGGCCCCACCTAGACAGCTGGCCGCAACCTGAGCACAACGAGCCTCCTAGGCCTTAGATCGTCATCTCTTCCCAACCCTGGTTTTCAGGCTTCAGAACCTAGACCTTATCTCCAATCACTGCCCAGGGTTGAACGTGATGCAGAAATCAGAACTCCTTCCCCATGGCAAGAAACCTTGGGGTTGGCATGTTGTCCAACGTTCAGTGTAGTTGAAACCAGTGTGGCCCATGAGGACCCGCCCATGCTCACGGGCCACATGGGTCCCAAACACACATTGTGACCCTCAGCCTGTGCCCAGTCCTCAAGTAAGGCCTCTCAGTAGCTGCATGAAGAGATAGTATATTGGGCTTGCCATGCCCCTAGGCCCCAATTTTGAACCATAGTTTGGGTTGTCCCTTCAGTCTTCCCCACGGCTTTGCTTTGATATTCCTCTTTTGTTGGGACACCTGAGGTAACAAAAATAAAAGGAGTCCTCCCATCCCACAGGTTGACGAAAAACAATTGGGAATCGGGCCAAATCCTTAGAGAGGAAGATTCGTCCATGGCCCATGAGTCCTCCCCGACATTCCACGGCCACCGCTGATACAAAATCCAGAGACAAAAGCCTGAGCAAGCGCCTCAGACTCGCACTTTCTTATATCCTGAAGAGTTCTTCTCATGGTTTGTCGATCGGGCCTGCCATACCTACGTCCCCAAACCTAAGCTGAGTTTGTGTTTTCAGACTTCTGTCCTCAAAGTCCTGGGCAACACACCCTCCAGGCTGGGGCCCCTGGATCCACACATTAGGACTGTGCCTACCAATCCATGGGAATTCTGCCCATTGCATTGTCCAAAATTGTACAAATTAGGAGAAACCTCCAAAGTCCCTGAGGCCATCCCAATAGTGTAGGTCGCCCGGAACAAACAAGGGCTGTCTGACACCAGCTGAGCATCGACCTCCACTCATACCATAGATGGATGTCCCCAGAGAAGAAGTTGAAACAGACAGGACCCTAGGCCATAATAAGATCCATTACTTTGGTTTAAAGGCATGTCTCCTCAAAAGCCTGATTCCAATATGAGCATAGGGTTTTTTCTGAGGAACCCATCAGAACTCATCTCGTCTCCACAAGGAAACCTTTGCATGGGAGCTATGTCAAAAGCTTAGGAGAGTACTTCAGAGTCCCGGTGCCACAGCCCCATTTCAAGGCCCTCATGGACACAAAAACCCATTAGGACCCATCCTCAGGAAAGTCCATTTCAACTCAGCCACCCCGGTTGCTCCGGCAGAGCCATCAGATCTAAACTGTCTTGTTGCTAGGAGACAATTGGAATGCGAGGCGGGCTTCCCAGGCATCTTTCCTCGAACTGTGCTCTGGAGTCATTCCGTATGGGATGTCCTGGATTTGTCCAACAGGTCTCAATTGTCCCGCAGAAGGAAACCTTGAAGGGGGCATTTCTCAACTCCCAACGTGGGAAAACCTCAATGGCCTCGAGATTCCGCTCCCTTCATGAAGCGGCCGTCATGCACAGAACTCCAATCTGAGCCAACGTCTGATCCTCGCCGTGACTTCAGATGCATGATATATTGGTTCAGATCTGCAGGGGGTACTGCCGTGCCCTCGCCCTGAAACCCAATTCTAGCTTGTCTTCTCAGACTTCCGTCGTCATACCCCTGGACCCGAAGGCCTCACGTTTTGCAATTCCGGATCCACAGTGCAGAACTCTGCCTGCCCTGTAGAAAAAAATTATTGCCTCATGAGCTGCCCAGGCACCTTAAATGAGGATAAACATACACAGCACTCGACTTTACCCAAAGTATATAGTCAAACCTGGGCACTAAAGCACTGGTGGACACAACCTGAGCCCGGACCTCTGACCAACCCCCAGAAAGCTGCCGCACCATGAGCACATAAGACCCGCCATGGCTTTAGGTCATCATCTCTTTTCTATCTCAGTTATCAGGCTTCAAAACCGAGACATTATCTCCAATCACTGCCCAGGTGTGAGTGTGATGCAGAGATCAGAACTCCTCCTTACGCATGGCAAGAAAGCTTGTGGTTGGCACGTTTTCCAACGTTCAGTGTAGGAGAAACCAGCATTCACCCTGAGGCCTCGCCCATTCTTGAGTGCGACGAGGGCATAAACACGCATTGTGACCCTCAGCATGAGTCCTGTCCTCTAGTAAGTCCTCTCAGTGGTTGGACCATTAGATGTCATAATGGGCTTGACAGGTCCCTAGGCCCCAAGTTTTAACCAGATTTCTGATTGTCCAGTTGCCTCTCCCCAGGGCTCTACTCTGGAATCCCTCATTTGGTGCAACCCCTGAGGTTAAAAAAAAGAAAACAACAACAACAACAAAAAAAAAAAAAAACGGACTTCTTCCATCACACAGAATGACCCCAAACTCTTTGGACGGGGCCAAACCACCGGAGAGTAAGACTCGTTCATTTCCCATGAAGTCACCCAGAAATTTCACCATCGTGAGTGACACGATATCCAGAGACAAAAACTTGAGCAAGAGACTCACACTCGCCCTTTTTTCAAATCCAGAAGAGTTCTCCTCATGATCTGTAGATCAGTCCTGCCATACCTGTGACCCGAAACATAAGCCGAGGTTGTGTTTTCAGACAACTGTCCAAACAGCCGTGGCCTACACAACCAACAGGCTCAGGCCCCTGGAGCAAACCTGAGGACTGTACTTGCCCTCTGCAAGGGCATTGTGTGTGCTCATTCCAATAGCCACAACCCTTCAAATAGGATATACCTCCAAATTCCCTGATCCATCTCACTAGTGGTGGCTTCCCAGGAAAAACAGGGGCAATCTGAGCCCATCTGTGCACCTACCTGCACTCAGACCCATAGACAGATGTCCCCAGAGGTAAAAAGGAGGAACAGGCCCCTAGGCACAAATCAGATCCATTGCTTTGGTTTCCAGGCATCTCTCCTCAGACGCCTGGATTTCAAAACCAGCAATGGCTTTTTCTTGACGCACCCATCAGAAAACATCTCATCTACACATGGGAAACTTGCACGTTGGAGCTCTGTGAAAGCCTCTGTTTTGGAGAACCCGTCAGGGCCCCTGTGCAACTGCTTCATTCCAAGGTCTCGATACACACAAAAGCACGCTAGGACCCATCCACAGGAGAGTCCATTTCAACTCAGCCTCCTCGGTTGCTCCCCCAGATTCTTCAGATCTAACCTGTCTTGTTGCTAGGAGACAATTGGAATGCGAGGTGGGCTACCCAGCGATCCATCCTTAGAACCCTGCTCAGAATCATTGGCCTGGAGACCCAAACAACAGGTCTCAATTATCCTGCAGAAGACACTTTGCAGTTTTGAGCTGCTCACAAATCCCATCGTGGGAAAACCCCCATGGCGTCGTGATGCTCCCTCTTCCTGAAGGGGCCATAAGGGACAGAATCTCCAACCTGAGCCATCGTCTGATCCTCGCCCTGACTTCAGATGCACGAGATCTCGATTCCGGTCTGTAGATTGTGCCTGCCATGTCCTCAACCAGAAACCTAAGCCGAGTTTGTGTTCTCAGACTTCTGTCCTCAGACTAGTGGCCCACAAGCCCTCCAGTTTGGCAATCCAGAACTACAATGCAGCACTCTGCCTGCCCTCCAGAAGAAAAACATTGCCCTCTGGGTCTACCCAGTAACCCCAAGTGAGGATCAACCTGCACCTACCTTGGCTGTACCCCAAATACATAGGCTGACCAGGGCACGAATGCCCTTTCTGACACAGCCTGAGCCTGGACTTCCTGGCCCCAACCAGACATCTGGCCAAACACTGAGCACATCGAGCCGCCATGGCCTTAGGTCGTCTTCTCTTCTCAACCTCGGTTTTCAGGCTTTAGATTCTAGACCATATCTCCAATCACTACCCAGGGTTGAACGGGATGCAGAAATCAGAACTCCTTCCCCATGGCAAGATACCTTGTGGTTGGCATGTTGTCCAACTTTCAGTGTAGTTGAATCCTGTGTTGCCCATGAGGCCCCGCCATGCTCGCAGGCTACATTGGTCCCAAACACACATTGTGACCCTCAGCCTGACCAAAGTCCTCAAGTAAGGCCTTTCAGTGGCTGGATGAAGAGATAGCATATTGGGCTTGCCATGCCCCTAGGCCCCAATTTTAAGCATAGTTCTGGTGGTCCATTCAGTCTTCCCCACGGCTTTGCTTTGGAATTTCTCTTTTCGTGGGACACTTGAGGTAACAAAACTGAAAGGAGTTCTTCCATCTCACAGATTGATGAAAAATAATTGGGAATCGGGTGAAATCCTCATAGAGGTAGATTCGTCCATGGCCCATGAGGCATCCCCGACATTGTACGGCCATCGCTGATACAAATTCCAGAGAAAAATGCCTGAGCAAGAGCCTCAGAATCGCTCTATATTCAAATCTTCATGAGTTCTTCTCATGGTTTGTAGATTGGGCCTGAGTTTGTGTATCAGAATCACAATCAGAACTCTGCCTTCCACATGGCTGTAATGCTTGTTCTTCACAGCGAGTCACACCTTCACGTGGGGAACCCTTCATGGCCCCTGATGCCACGCCGAAACATGAGTGCTGCTTGGGCACAAATTCACACTGTGACCCTAGCATGAGCCCCATGTCAAAGAAAGGCCTGTCAGGTTCGGGACGAAGATCCTGCATATAGTCCTTGCCATGCCGATAGGCACCCAGGACTAACTAGATGGTGTGTATTCCAGTTGAGGGAACCCACTGCGGTGCTCTAGACTCCCTCTCCTGGGGGGTCCTTTGTGGCAGAAAACAGTACTCTTCACTTCCCACAGAATGAAACCAAACACTTGGGAGCTTGGACAATCCCCCGAGAGGAAGGCTCTTCCTCGGCCCCTGAGGCAACCCCTACCCTGACCGGACACTGTGAACGCAACACCCAGAGACAAAAGCCTGAGTGACTGCCTCCCACTTGCCCTCCTTTGATATCCAGAGGATCTCCCCTCACGGACTGGATATCAGGCATGCCATTACCTTGGCCCCTAGCTGAGACAAGTTTGGTTTTTCAGACATCTGTCCCCACAGCCCTGGCAAACACAGCCTCTAGGCTGGGTCCTCTGGAGCCATACCACAGGACCGTGCCTGCTCTCTCCTGGAAAACTGTGTCCATTCCTTTAGACACACACCTCCAGAATATGAGAAACCTCAAGGCCCCCGAGGACATCCCACTACTGGGAGCCTCCCTGGACACACAGGGGCATTCAGACACAAGCTGAGCAGCTACCTCCACGAAGGCATGCACACTGATGTCAACAGAGATAAAAGGTTGAGCGGGACAGGCCCATAGGCCGTAATCTCAACTCTTCTTTTGGTTCCAGGTGTTACTCCTCAGAGGCTTTGGTTCGAAGAACAGGATATGGGTCTTTCCTGAGGCACTGAACAGAACTCCTCTCGTCTCCACATGGGAAGCTTCCTTGTTGGAGCCGTGTCAAACACCTCAGGTTGGAAAACCCTGCAGAGTCCCTGAGCCACCTCCACATTCCAAGGTCTCCCAGGCCACCAAGCCACAGTAGGACTCATCTTCAGGAGAGTCCATTTCAACTCTCCCCTCTGGGTAGCTCACCCAGGAGCCTGCAGATTGAGCCTGCCTTGTCCTGACTAAAGAGTGGGAATATGAGGTGGCGTTCCCAGGCATCCATGCTTAGACACCTGCTCTCGAGTCTTTCCTTATGGGGCCTTCTGGAACCATCCAATAGGACTCGACGGTCGTGCAGTAGGAAACCTTGAGTTTTGGAGTAGTTCACAAATCCCATCGTAGTCAAACCTCCCTGGCCTAATAAAGCCCTCACCCTTCAGGAAGAGGCCATGCTGGACAAAAACTCTGGCCTGAGGCACGTCTCATAGTTGACATGACCTCAGTGCTGGAGATCTCTATTCAGCCTCTGCAGAGTGGGCCTGCCGTGCCCTCGGTCCCAAACCTCACGCTAACCTGTGTTTTCAGACTTCCTTCCTCACACTCCTGGCAAACAAGCCCTCCAGACTATGAACTCCAGAACCACAACCCAGCCCAGTGTCTGCCCAATGGAAGAAAAACGTTTCCCTGTGGGGCTCTCCAGAAAACCCAGATGAGGATCAACCTGCTCGGGCCTCGACGGTACCCGAACTGGATAGGCTGCTCTGGGCACTCATGCTCTGTCTGACAAAGCCTGAAGCCAGACGTCCAGACAGACAAGGAGACAGCTGGCCGCACACCCAGCACTTTGGACACGGCATGGTCTTATGCCGTCACCTCTTCCTAACCTTGGTTTTCAGATATCTGAACCTAGACATTATATCAATTCTCCACACAGCTGGGTATCGCAAGCACAAAACAGAACTCCTCATTCCCCATGGCTGTCAAGTTTGCTCTGGGCATGGAGTCACACCTTCAGGGTGGGAGAAACCTTCATGGCCCCTGATGCCACGCCCACCTTGAGTGCAGCTTGGGCACAAATTCACACTGTGACCCTCAGCATGAGCCCCATGTCAAAGAAAGGCCTGTCAGGGCCTGGACCAAGAGCCCGCATATGGGGCTTGCCAAGCCCCTATGCACCCAATCCTCACCAGTGTTTGAGTTTTCCAGTCGCCCCGCTCGTACCTGGGGCTTTGCTCTTGAATCCCTTTCTTGGAGAGACCCATGAGCCAGACAACACGACTCCACCCTTCCCACAAAATGACCCCAAACTCTTGGGAGCTGGGAAAAATCCCCAGAGAGGGATACTCGTCCACAGTCCCTGAGGCCACCCCTCCAATCCACGGCTATCCCAGACACAGCATCCAGAGACAAAAGCCTGAAGGAACGCCTCCCACTCGCCCTTGTTTCAGAGTCCCAGGAGATCCCTCTCGGGCTGTACCTCCGGCCTGCCATACCCTAGGCGCCACTCATAAGCTGAGTTTGTGTTTTCAGACTTCTGTGCCCACAGCCTGGACCCACACACCTCCAGTCAAGGGCCTCTGGAGCCACAGCGAAAGATTGTGCCAGCCCTCTCCAAGGAAAGTGTGCCCAATCAATTGACCACAAACCTAAAGGTTAGGGAAAAGCTCCAAGCTCCCTGAGTCCATTAATAGTGTAGGCCACCCTGGACTAAGAGGGGCTCTCTCACACCAGCGGAGCAACTATCTCCACTTAGACTCTCAGACAGTGTCCCCAGAGACAGAAGGTTGAAATGGACAGGCCCCTAGGCCCTAATCTGAACCTTAGCTTTGGTTTCCATATGTCCGTCCACTAGTACTGTTTTCGTAGACCAGCACACGGGGCTTCTCTGAGGCACCAAACCAAAACTCTCTTGTCTCCACAGGGGAGCTTTCTTACTGGGGATGTATCAAACCTTTCAGGTAGGAGAATTCCGCAGGGCCACTGAACAACCAGCACATTCCAAGGTCTCCATGGACCCAAACGCACATTATGACGCATCCTCAGGAGAGGCCATTTCAACTCAGCCCCCTGGGTTGCGTGTTCCCGAGGCAGCAGATCAAACATATCTTATCACTAATGGCCAATTGGAATGCGAGGCATGCTGTACAGGGATCCATCCTTCGAACCCTGCTCTCCAGTCATTCCGTATGGTATGTCCTGGAGCCATGCAACAGGACTCGAATGTCCCGCAGAAGGAAACCTTGTGGTTTGGGGCAACCGCCAAACTCAGCGAGGGAAAACTTCCTTAGCCTCATGAGGCCCCCGCTTCATGAAGGTGCCATCATGGACACATACCCCAGCCTCAGCCAACGTATGATCCTCAGCCTGACTTCAGATGCAGGAGATTTTGATTCAGCCTCTGCAGAGTGGGCCTGCTCTGCCCTTGGCTCCAATCCTCACCCTAGCTTGTGTTTTCAGACTTCCGTCCTCACACTCCTGGCCCACAAGCACTCTCTTGGGAATACTGGGGCCACAATGAAGGACTCTGCCTGCCTCCCAGGAGAAAAACATTGTCTATGGTGCTGCCCAGAAACCCCAAATGAGGTTGGCCCTCGGCAACACCCCAATTGCATAGGCTACCTTAAACACTGATGCTCTGTCGCAAATAGCCTGAGCCCAGACCTTCCAACAGACACCGACACAGCTGGCTGCACACCCAGCACATTGGACCCGCCCTGCCTTAGGCCACCATCCATTCCCAACCTGGGTTTTCAGTCATCGGAACCTAGACCTTATCTCCAATCCCTGCACAGGAGGGAAACTGATGCACAAGTCAGAACCCCTCTTTTTCCATGGCAAGAAACCTTGCTGCTGGCAGTGAGTCAAACCTTCAGTGTAGGAGAAAACGGCATGAACCATGAGGCCACGCCCATGCTTGAGGGCCGCCTTGGGCACAAACACACATAGTGACCCTCAGCGTGAGTACCTTATTCAAGTAACGCCTCTCAGTGACTGGACCAATAGCCCGCATATGTGGCTTGCCATGCCCATAGGCACCCAGGACTAACTAGATGGCGTGTATTCCAGTTGAGGGAACCCACTGCTGTGCTCTAGAGTCCCTCTCCTGGGGGGTCCCCTGTGGCAGAAAACAGTACTCTTCATTCCCACAGAATGAACACAAACACTTGGGAGCAAGGACAATCCCCGGAGAGGAAGGCTCTTCCTCGGCCTCTGAGACAACCCCTACCCTGACCCGACACTGTGAACGCAACACCCAGAGACAAAATCCTGAGTGACTGCCTCCCACTTGCCCTACTTTGATTTCCAGAGGATCTCCCCTCACGGACTAGAGATCAGGCCTGCCAATACCTTGGCCACTAGCTGAGCCAAGTTTGCTTTTTCAGACATCTGTCCCCACAGCCCTGGCAAACACAGCCTCTAGGCTGGGTCCTCTGGAGCCATACTTCAGGACCGTGCCTGCTCTCTCCTGGGAAACTGTGTCCATTCCTTTGGACACACACCTCCAGAATATGAGAAACCTCAAGGCCCCCGAGGACATCCCACTACTGGGAGCCTCACTGGACACACAGGGGCATTCGGACACAAGCTGAGCTGCTACCTCCATGAAGGCATGCACACAGATGTCAACAGAGATAGAAGGTTGAGCCGGACAGGCCCATAGGCCGTAATCTCAACTCTTGCTTTGGGTTCCAGGTGTTACTCCTCAGAGGCTTTGGTTCGAAGAACAGGATATGGGGCTTTCCTGAGGCACTGAACAGAACTCCTCTCGTCTCCACATGGGAAGCTTCCCTGTTGGAGCTGTGTCAAACACCTCAGTTTGGAGAACCCTGCAGAGTCCCTGAGCCACCTCCACATTCCAAGGTCTCCCAGGCCACCAAGCCACATTAGGACTCATCTTCAGAAGAGTCCATTTCAACTCTCCCCACTGGGTAGCTCACCCAGGAGCCTGCAGATTGAGCCTGCCTTTTCCTGCCTAAAGAGTGGGAATATGAGGTGGCATTCCCAGGCATCCATGCTTAGACACCTGCTCTCGAGTCTTTCCGTATGGGGCCTCCTGGAACCATCCAATAGGACTCGACTGTCTGCAGAAGGAAACCTTGAGGTTTGGAGTAGTTCACAAATCCCATCGTAGGGAAACTTCCCTGACTTCATGAAGCCCCCACAACCTTCAGGAAGAGGCCATGCTGGACAAAAACTCTAGCACAAGGCACGTCTCATAGTTGACATGACCTCAGTGCTGGAGATCTCGATTCAGCCTCTGCAGAGTGGGCCTGCCGTGCCCTCGGTCCCAAACCTCATGCTAGCTTGTGTTTTCAGACTTCCTTCCTCACACTCCTGGCAAACAAGCCCTCCGGACTAGGAACTCCAGAACCACTACGCAGCCCAGTGTCTGCCCAACGGAAGAAAAACGTTTCCCTGTGGGGCTCTCCAGAAAACCCAGATGAGGATCAACCTGCTCGGGCCTCGACGGTACCCGAACTGGATAGGCTGCTCTGCGCACTCATGCTCTGTCTGACACAGCCTGAAGTCAGACGTCCAGACAGACAAGGAGACAGCTGGCCGCACACCCAGCACGTTGGACACGCCATGGTCTTATGCCGTCACCTCTTCCTAACCTTGATTTTCAGATATCTGAACCTAGACATTATATCAATTCCCCACACAGCTGGGTATAGCAAGCACAAAACAGAACTCCTCCTTCCCCAAGGCTGTCAAGCTTGCTCAGGGCATGCAGTCACACCTTCAGGGTGGGAGAAACCTTCATGGCCCCTGATGCCACGCACAAACTTGAGTGCTGCTTGGGCACAAATTCACACTGTGACCCTCAGCATGAGCCCCATGTCAAAGAAAGGCCTGTCAGGGCCTGGACCAAGAGCCCGCATATGGGGCTTGCCAAGCCCCTATGCACCCAATCCTCACCAGTGTTTTAGTTTTCCAGTCGCCCCACCTGTACCTGGGGCTCTGCTCTGGAATCCATTTCTTGGAGAGACCCATGATCCAGACAACACGACTCCACCCTTCCCTCAAAATGACCCCAAACTCTTGGGAGGTGGTACAAATCCCAAGAGAGGGAACCCGTCAACTGTCCCTAAGGCCACCCCTCTCATCCACGGCTATCCCGGACACAACATCCAGAGACAAAAGCCTGAAGGAATGCCTCCCACTCGCCCTTGTTTCAGAGGCCCAGGAGCTCCCTCTCGGGCTGTACATCCGGCCTGCCATTCCCTAGGCGCCACTCATAAGCTGAGTTTGTGTTTTCAGACTTCTGTGCCCACAGCCTGGACCCACACAACCTCCAGGCGAGGGCCTCTGGAGCCACAGCGAAAGATTCTCCCTGCCCTGTCCAAGGAAAGTGTGCCAAATCCATTGACCACAACCCTACAGGTTAGGGAAAATCTCCAAGCCCCTGAGGCCATCAATAGTGGAGGCCACCCTGGACTAAGAGGGGCTCTCTGACACCAGCGGAGCAACTATCTTTACTTAGACTCTCAGACAGTGTCCCCAGAGACAGAAGGTTGAAATGGACAGGCCCCCAGGCCCTAATCTGAACCTTAGCTTTGGTTTCCATATGTCCGTCCTCAGAGGACTGTTTTCGTAGACCAGCACACGCGGCTTTTCTGAGACACCAAACCAAACCTCTCTCGTCTCCACATGGGGAGATTTCTTAGTGGGCATGTATCAAACCCTTCAGGTAGGAGAGTTCCGCAGGGCCACTGAACAACCAGCACATTCCAAGGTCTCCATGGACCCAAACGCACATTATGACGCATCCTCAGGAGAGGCCATTTCAACTCAGCCCCCTGGGTAGCGTGCCCCAGAGGCAGCAGATCAAACATATTTTGTCGCTTATGGCCAATGTGAATGCGAGGCATGCTGTACAGGGATCCATCCTTCGAACCCTGCTCTCCAGTCCTTCCGTATGGTATATCCTGGAGCCTTGCAACAGGACTCGAATGTCCCGCAGAAGGAAACCTTGTGGTTTGGGGCATCCTCCAAACTCAGCGTGGGAACACTTCCTTGGCCTCATGAGGCCCCCGCTTCATGAAGGTGCCATCATGGACACATACTCCAGCCTCAGCCAACGTCTGATCCTCAGCCTGACTTCAGATGCAGGAGATTTTGATTCAGCCTCTGCCGATTGGGCCTGCTCTGCCCTTGGCTCCAATCCTCACCCTAGCTTGTGTTTTCAGACTTCCGTCCTCTCACACCTGGCCCACAAACCCTCCCTACTTGGAATTCTGGGGCCACACTGAAGCACTCTGCCTGCCTCCCAGGAGAAAAACATTGTCTATGGTGCTGCCCAGAAACCACAAATGAGGATCAAACTACTTGGCCCTCGGCAACACCCCTACTGCTTAGGCTACCTTAAACACTGGTGCTCTGTCGCAAATAGCCTGAGCCCAGACCTTCCAACAGACACCGAAACAGCTGGCTGCACACCCAGCACATTGGACCCGCCACTGCCTTAGGCCACCATCCATTCCCAACCTGGGTTTTCAGTCATCGGATCCTAGACCTTATCTCCAATGCCTGCACAGGGGGAACCTGATGCACAAGTCAGAACCCCTCCTTCCCCATGGCAAGAAACCTTGCTGCTGGCCGTGAGTCAAACCTTCAGTGTAGGAGAAAACGGCAAACCTGCCGGGCCTCATGAAGCCCCCCATATCCTTCAGGGAGAGGCCATCATGGACAAAAACTCTAGCTTGAAGTACGTCTCATAGTAGACATGACCGCAATGCAGGAGATCTTGATTCAGCCTCTGCAGAGTGGCCTGCCGTGCCCTCGGACCCAAACCTCACGCTAGCTTGTGTTTTCAGACTTCCTTCCTCACACTCCTGGCAAATAATCCCTCCAGAGTAGGAATTGCAGAACCACAAGCCAGCCCAGTGACTGCCCACCGGTAGAAAACGTTTCCTTGTGGGCTGTCCATAATACCCAGATGAGGATCTACCTGCTCTTGCCTCGACGGCACTCAGATTTGATAGGCTGCTCTGGGCACTAATGCTCTGCCTTTCACAGCCTGATGCCAGATGTCCAGACAGGCAAGGAGACAGCTGGCCACACACCTAGCACTTCTGACACGCCATGGTCTTATCCCGTTATCTCTTCCTAACCTTGGTTTTCAGATATCTAAACCCAGATATTATATCAATTCCCCACACAGTTGGGCATCTGAATCACAAATCAGAACTCCTTCTTCCCCATGGCTGTAAGGCTTGCTCTTGGCATGGAGTCACACCTTCAGGGTGGGAGAAACCTTCATTTCCCCTGAAACCACGCCCAAACTTGAGTGCTGCCTTGGGCACAAATTCACTCTGTGACCCTCAGCATGAGCCCAATATCAAAGAAAGGCCTGTCAGGGCCTTGACCAAGAGCCCGCAGATGGGGCGTGCCAAGCCCCTATACACCCAATCCTCACCAGTGTTTGAGTTTTCCAGTCTCCCCCCCGTTCCTGGGGCTCTGCTCTGGAATCACTTTCTTGGAGAGACACATGAGCCAGACAACAGGACTCCACACTTCCCACAAAATGACCCTAAACTCCTGTTAGCTGGGACAAATCCCCAGAGAGGGATACTTGTCCACAGTCACTGAGGCCACCCCCTACAATCTACGGCTATCCTGGACGCATCCAGAGACATAAGCCTGAAGGAATCTCGCCCTTGATTCACAAGACAAGGAGCTCACTCTCTATCTGTACATACGGCCTGCCATACCCTCGGCGCCACTCATAAGTTGAGTTTGTGTTTTCAGACTTCTGTGCCCACAGCCTGGACCCACACACCCTCCAGGCTAGGGTATCTGGAGCCACAGTGAAAGATTGTGCCTGCCCTCTCCAAGGAAAGTGTGCCCAATCCATTGACCACAACCCTACAGGTTAGGGAAAAGCTCCAAGGCCCCTGAGGCCATCCTGATAGTGTAGGCTGCCCTGGCCTAAAAGGGGCACTCTGACACCAGCTGAGCCATTATCACCACTTAGACTCTCAGACAGTGTCCCCAGAGACAGAAGATTGAAATGGACAGGCCCTTAGGCCCTAATATGAACCTTAGCTTTAGTTTTCATGTGTCTGTCCTCAGAGGACTGGTTTCGTATACCAGCATATTAGGTTTTTCTGAGGCTCCAAACCAAACCTCTCTCGTCTCCACATGGAGGGCTTTCTTACTGGATCTGTATCAAACCCTTCTGGTCGGAGAATTCCGCAGGGCCACAGTACAACCTTCACATTCCAAGGTCTCCATGGACAGAAACCCACATTATGACGCATCCTCAGGAGAGGCCATTTCAACTCAGCCTGCTGGTTAGCTTGCCCCAGAGCCAGCAGATCAAACATATCTTGTCGTTAATGGCCAAAGGGAATGCGAGGCATGCTGTTCAGGGATCCATCCTTTGAACCCTGCTCTCCAGTCCTTCCGTATGGTATGTACTGGAGCCATTCAACAGGTCTCGACTGTCTCGCAGAAGGAAACCTTGTGGTATGTGGCAACCTCCAAACTCAGCGTGGGAAAACTTCGTTGGCCTCATGAGGCACATGCTTCATGAAGGTGCCATCAAGGGCACAATCCAACCTCAGCCAACGTCTGATCCTCAGCCTGACTTCAGATGCATGAGATATCCTTTCAGCCTTTGCAGAGTGTGCCTGCTCCCAACCTCACCCTATCTTTTGTTTTCAGACTCTACCCTAGCATTCCTGGCCCAAAAGCCCTCATGATTGGGAATTCTGGTTCCAGAACCAAGCACTCTGCCTGCCCCCCAAAGAAAAACATTGTCTATGGCATTGCTCAGAAACCCCAAATGAAAATCCACCTGCTCAGCCCTCGGCAACACCCCAATTGCATAGGCTACCCTAAACACTATGCTCTGTCTTACATAGCCTGAGCCCAGACCTTGTGAGAGACATTGAGACAGTTGGCTTCACACCCAGCACATCGAACCTGCCATGGGTTAGGCCATTTCATCCCTTCCCATTGACCTGGGTGTCTTCCTGGAGGTATATTCTGAGGCTGTGTCAGACTATGCATTTTTTCTGGAGCTTCCTATGGAATTGGGGTGGTATTAGGGGCCTTGCAATTTTCTCTTAATCTGGTGGGTTGGGAAACTGAGACAGGCTGACATTCCTTGGGAGAGCTGGCCCAGTGCTGTTGTGTGTTCCTGGAGGCCCCATCCTGGAGGGCATATGGGTCAGGACTCTGGGTCCAAAGTCTTCAGACACAAACTCGGGTAAGAGTTAAGCTCGAGGTGATGGAAGACCCAATCTGCAGACCCTGAGCGAAGCATCTCCAGATATGAAATTCGGACGGCTGTGAGGCAGGAGCACAGTCTTTTCTGTCTGACTTGTTTGTCTATGATGGCCACGAAATGGAGGGGTGGCCTCATGGGTCCATGTGAGATTCTACCTCTCTGGGAATTCTGCTCGGCACCCAAGAGTTTGGTGTATTTCCGGGGGATGGGAGGAGCGCAGTTTTATGAGTCAGGGATCCCGTCCAAACAGCCATTCCAGAGATGGGTCCTGGGTTCTGGAGCCTGGATCACCGCAACAAGGCTTAGGATTTGGGCCTAGGGTCCTGCTCTATGTTTTCCTGGTACAGCTCCCGAGTGTTCTTGTTGGAAATGGGTCTCATTCTGAGGGTCACAATGCCTGTTTTTGCCCAGATGCCCATGCTGAGTGGGTGTGACCTCATGGGCTATGCACTTGGCTCCCACTCTGAGGGTTGGACTGCCATCTCAACATTCAGTTTTCCTGCCATGGGGAAGGAGGTGTACTTTTTTATGCTTCAGGTTCCCCCTTGGGCAGGAATTTGAGCTAAGTTCTGGGACAGGTGCCTGAATACCCAGTTCACTTTGAGATGAGGTCCTCAGGCCAAGGCAGGACCCACCTGCAGAAAATGAGGTCTGCTTTCTGGGTGGCTGTCAGGAGCTCGGGCTCGAGCTGTGTCAGACAGAATACTCGTGGAGAGTTCGGCCTATGATATTGGGGTGCTTTTGAGAGCTGTGCAACTGGATCCTCATGGGGGATTTTTGCACAGACCCTTTCTTCACTTCTTCTATCTGGTGAGCAGGCAGATGGCTGAATTACGGCTCCAGAATATCCAAGTTGGAGGGTTTGCAGGCGAGGAGTGTGAGGACAGAAGTATGAAAACATAAGCTACGGTTACGCTCAGTGCCGAGCACATGTCTATTCCAATGTACAGCAGTTGTTTCGAGATCTTCAGCACCTGGGCGAGGGGAAGATGTCTGCTCACGCTGGAGTTTGTATCCATGATGGCCAACAAATGGTGGGGAGGCCTCAAGAATTCTTGGAGGTTTTTCCAAGCTGGAGCTTGTGAGCTGCTCCAAACATCAAGGTGTCCTACTAAGGGACAGCAGAAGTCTTCTTACAGGGCTCCAGGGTCCCCCATATGGAAGATTCGATAGCAATGCTCTCTGAATGGAGGCCTGGGATGCCAATCTCGTGTTACCATTGCAGCTGAGGAACAGGGTAAGCTTGAACCAATGACACTGATTCCAAGTTCCAAGTGATTTGCGTTGATGGAAGTTCTCAGTCTAACATGTCCCAATGCTGCTTGGTGTCCAGGGAGACCTTAGAATGTGGTGGCGGCTCTCTGACCATTGAGGATTCTCTATCCTTAGGATTAGACCCAGTACCCAGGAGCCAGGTTTCCTTCTTGGGACAGGAGGTGTGCTCTTGTATGGCTCACGGACCACAGGTTGGACCATATGCTTGAATTTCCAGAACAGACCTCTAGGGAGAGAGACCTCAAAACATAAGCTAGGGTTCTGATGAGGTTTTAGGGCCATGGAAGTTTCAATCTTCGGACTAAGTGCCATTGGCCTGCATGTCATCCTGGAGGTAGGTGCTGAGGCTGTGTCAGGCTGTGCACTTTTTCCAGAGTGGCCTATGATATTGGGGTGCAGTCAGGGGCCTTGCAGTTTTCTCCTAATCTGGACATTTTGGGAAACTGAGATGGGCAGGGTTTCCTCAGGAGAGCAGGGCCAGTGATGTCATGTGTTTCTCGAGGCCCCATCCTGGAGGTCATGTGTGTCAGGACTTTGGGACCAAAGACTTTAGACACAACCTCGGATAAGAGATAGGAGTGAGGTGATGGCAGTCCGAATCTGAAGACCCTGAGGGAAGCTCCTCGGGATTTGAAATTCAGGTGGCTGGGAGGGAGGAGCACAGGCTATTCTGTCTGGATTTTGTGTCTAGGATGGCCACTAAATGGAGTGGTGACCTCATGTGTCCATGGGATATTCTTCCACTCTGGTGATTCTGCTTGGCACCCAAGAGTTTGATTTCTTTCTGGGGAAGAGGAAAAGACTGTATTCCATCTCTGGGATCCTGTCCAAACAGGGATTCCAGAGATGGGTTCTGGGTCCAGACACTGGGAAAGCTTAACCAAAGCTTCGATTTGGGTTCCTGGTCCAGATCCCAAGGGGGATCTTTGGAAAGGGGTCTCATTCTGAGGGTCACAATGCCTGTTTGTGCCCAGCTGCCCATCCTGTGTAGGCATGGTCTCATGGACCATGCACCTGGTTCCCACTCAGGGTTGTACAGTCATCTCAACATTCAGTTTTCTGGCCATGGGGAAGGAGGAGCACTCTTTTGTGCTTCCGAGTCCCCTATGGGCAGGAATTTAAGCTAAGTCTGGGACAGGTACCTGAATATCCAGGTTGCTTCAAGATGATGGCCTCGGGCCAAGGTTGGACCCACCTGGAGGATATGGGGCCCACTATCTGGGTGGCTGACAGGAGGTCGGGGATCAGGCGGTGTCAGACAGACAATTTATGCAGAGGTCGGTCTATTATATTGGGGTGCCATTGAGGGCCGTGCAGGAGGATCCTCATGTGGGTTTCTGTGAAGACCCATAGGGCACTTCTTCTTTCTGGTGGGCAGGCAGAAAGCTGCACTGTGGCTTCAGAATTCCCAATATGGAGGGCTTGTAGGCTAGGAGTGTGAAGACAGAAGTCTGAAAACACAAGCCACGGATAAGCTCAGTGCCGACCACAGGACCATTCCATTGCGCAGTGGTTGTTTCGAGATTTCCAGCACCTGAGTATGGGCGAGGGTCAGATGTCTGCTCACGCTGGGTTTGCATCCATGATGGTTAACTAATTGTGGGGTGGCCTCAAGAATTCTTGGAGATTTTCCCAAGCAGGACCTTGTGAGCTGCTCCAAACAGCAAGGTGTCCTACTGTGGGACAGGGGAAGTCCGCTTACAAGGATCCAGGGTCCCCCATATAGAAAGATTCGACAGCAGAGGTCTATTAATGGGGGCCTGGGAAGTTTTCCTTGCATGACCATTGCAGCTGAGGAACATTGCAGGCTTGATATGCTGGTTTTTGTTCAAATTTCCAAGTGATCTAAGTTGACGGATGTTCTCAGTCTAATGAGTCACAATGCTGCTTGGTGTCCAGGGAGACCTTAGAATGTGGTGGTGAGGGTGCCTGGGTGGCTCAATGGGCTAAGCCGCTGCCTTCGGCTCAGGTCATGATCTCAGGGTCCTGGGATTGAGTCCCGCATCGGGCTCTCTGCTCAGCAGGGAGCCTGCTTCTTCCTCTCTCTCTCTCTCTGCCTTCCTCTATGCCTACTTGTGATCTCTCTCTGTCAAATAAATAAATAAAATCTATATTAAAAAAAGAATGTGGTTGTATGTCTGTGGACATGCAGGATTCTCCTACCTGAGGGTTAGACCCAGTTCCCAGGAGCCAGGTTCCCTACTCGGGACAGGAGGGGTTCTCTTGTATGGCTCAGGGACCACATGTCGGATCATATGTTGGATTTCAAGACCAGGCCTCTGGGCACAGAGGCCTGAATATCTAGGCTAGGGTTCTTATGAGGTTGTAGGGGCATGTCATCCTCAACCTTCGGACTTAGGGACTTTGATCTGTGAGTCTTCCTGGAGGTAGATGCTCAGGCTGTGTCAAACTGTGCATTTTTTCCAGAGTGGCCTATGAAATTGGGGTGGGCTCAGGGGCCTTGCAGGCTTTTCCTAATCTGGAGGGTTTGTGCAACTGAGACGGCAGAATTTCATCCAGAGATCAGGCCCAGTGATGTAGTGTGGTTCTGTCAGCCCCATCCTGCAGGGAATGTGGTTAAGGGCTCTGGGACCAAAGTCTTCAGACACAAAATTGTGTATCAATTAGGAGGGAGGTGATGGCAGCCCCGATCTGCAGACGCTGAGGGCAGCTCCTCAGGATTTGAAATTCGTGTGGCTGGGAGGCAGGAGCAAAGGCTTTTCTGTCTGGATTGTGTCTAGGATGGCCTTGGAATGGTGGGGTGTCCTCATGTGTCCATGGAATATTCTACCTCTCTGGGGATTCTGCCCAGCACCCAAGAGTTTGGTGTCTCACTGGGAAGGAGAGAGCGTGGTTTACTGTTTCAGGGTTTCCGTCAACACAGGGATTCCAGAGATGGGTTATAGGTCCCTGTGCCTGGATAACCCTACAAAGGCTTAGTATTTGGGCCTAGAGGCTTGACTGCCTGGCTCTGTGGGGCTTTGGTTCAGCTCCCATGGAGACTTGTTGGAAATGGGTCTCAGGGTAAGGGTCACAATGCCTGTTTGTGCCCAGATGCCCATCCTGAGTGGGCATTGGCTCTTGTTCCATGCACCTGGATCCCAATATGAGGGTTGGACCACCATATCAACATTTAATTTTCCTTCTATGAGGAAGGAGGAGTACTCTTTTGTGCTTCAGATTCCCCCATGCACAGTAATTTGAGCTATGTTCTGGGACTGGTACGTGAATAACCAGGTTGGTTTGAGATGAAGGACTCAGGTCAAGGCAGGTCACACCTGCCAGATATGGGTCCCGCTATCTAGGTGGCTACCAGGAGGTCGGGGCTCGAGCTGTGTCAGACAGAGCATTAGTTCACAAGGTGGCCTATGATATTGTGGTGCTATAGAGGGCTGTGCTGGTGGAACCTTATATGGAGTTTCACGCAGACCCATAGGGCACCTCTTTTTTCTGGTGGGCAGGCAGAAGGCTGCATTGTGGCTCCCAAATTCCCAATATGGGGGACTTGAAGGCGAGGAGTGTGAGAACAGAAGGCAGAAAACACAATCTATGCTTAATCTCAGTGCCGAGAACATGGCCGTTCCAATGTGCAGTGGTTTTTCGAGATCTCCAGCATCTGAGTACAGGCGAGGGTCAGATGTCTGCTCATGATAGAGTTTGTATCTATCGTGGCCAACAAATGAAATATCCAGCACCTGAGTAAAGGTGGATTTCAGATGTTTACGCACACTGGAGTTTGTGTCTCTGATGACCGAATGGAGGAGTGGCATCAAGAGGCTGATGCATGTGAGATGCTCCAAACAGCAAGGTTGTTTTTTCTACTGGACAGTTAGAGTCTGGTATGTTTTCTGCAGGGCCCCCCATGTGAAAAGTATGGGTAGCAGAGCCCTTCCACATGGATGCCTGGAAAGCACACCTCCATTGACCAATACAGCTGAGGAACATGCAGGTTCTTTACGGTGCTTCTGGGGCAAAGCACCAAGGTCTTGAGTTGACATGGAATCTCTTGAAGATGGGTTACAATGCTGTTTTTTTTTTTACCAGGTAGATCTTAGAATGTGTTGGTGGCTAAGGTGCCTGCAGGATTCTCCTTCCCTGAGGGTTTAACACAGGTCGAAGAGCACGGTTATCTTCTGGGGACCGGAGATGTAGTGTTTTGTGGCTCAGGGTACATATGTTGTATCCTGACTTGGTATTCAAGAACAGGCCTCTGAGGATTGATGCTTGCAACCTAATCTAGAGATCCAATGATGTCCTTGGTGCCCATCAGGTTCAATTTTCTTACTAAGGACCATTGATATGGTTGTCTGACTGGATGTAGGTGATCAGGGTGTTTCAGACTGTGCATTTGCATCCAGAGCCACTTCCACTATTGGGGTGGGCTCAGGGGCCTTGCAGGTTTCTCCTAACTTGGAGGCTTTGGGGAACTGTGATGGGCACAGTTTCCTTGGGGATGGCAGGCCCAGTCCTGTGGTAAGGCTTCAGAGACCACCTCCTTGAGGATATGAGAGCCATGGTTTTGGGAGGGAAGTCTGCAAACACAAATTTGGGTCAGGGATAGTGGCAAGGTGATCGCAGGTCGAATGCATAGACCTAGAAGGCATCACGTCAGGAACTGTAATTAGGGTGACTGAAAGCTGGTAGCACAGGCTTTTCTATCTGGATTGTGTGTCCAGGATGGGCTCTGAATGTAGACGTGGTCTCATGGTTCAATGGGAAACTTTTCCTCTCTAAGGATCCTGGTGGATCTCCATAGATTGGTGGTTTTTCAGAGAAGAAAGGAGTGCTCTTTTCCATCTTAGGGGTGCTCCAAAACAGGGAAGAATGCTGTTTTCCAACTTAGGCTTATGCCAAAACAGGGATTCCAGAGACGGGCTCTGGGTCTGGGTGCCCGGATATCCCACCAAGTGTTAGGATTTGGGCCTAGGGGCATTCCAGGCCTGCAATGCAGGATCCTAATGGTGTAACAGAGAGGGCTTGATGAAAGCATGCTCAGGCTGAGGGTCATCATGCCTCTTTGTGCCCAGGGGTGCCCTCAGGAGAGGGCGTAGTCTCATTGGCCATATAGCTGGATCCCACTTTGAGGGTTGGACACCCATTGCAAAGCCAGGCTTCCTGCAATGGAAAGAGGAGTTCTCTATTGTGCTTCAGGTTCCCCCATTGGCAGGGTTACAGGAAAGGTCTGTGGAAAGTTGCCTTAATACCAAGGATGTGTACAGATGACAGGCTAAGAATTCCCAGGTAACAAAACAGCATTGTTACCCATGTTCATGACATTCCATGTAAAAATAAGCCCTTAGTACTTTGCCCCAGAGCCACCAGAATGAACTTGCCATGTTCCTAAGCTGCAATGGTCAGTGGAGGTGTGGTTTCCAGGCAACCATACGGGGGTGCTCTGCTACACAAACTTTGCAATTGGCGGGGACCCTTGAGACAAAAAAAACAGAATGCCCCTGTCCGGTAGAAGGAAACCTTCTGTTTGGAGCATCTCACAAGCCCCAGCGTTGGAAATCCTCCATTTCCTCTTGAAGCCACCACTCCATTTGTCAGTCATCATAGACACAAACTCCAGCATGAGCAAACATCTGACATCTGCCCTTACTCAGGTGCTGGATTTCAATTCGATCGCTGCACACTGGAACTGCCTTTAGTTTGACTGAATTAAGCCATAGCTTGGGTTTACAATTCCATCCTCAGTCTACTGGTCCACAAGCCCTATTGTGAGGAAATTCTGGAGCTACAACACAATATTCTGCCTTCCCCATAGAAAGAAAAAGGGCCTGGAGAGTCTGCCCAGAAACTCCATATGATGGTCAATCTTCTCGGTGCTAGACGGAACCCTGATTCATAGGCTGCCCTGGGCACTAGTTCTGTGTCTGACATAGCCGGAGCCAGGACCTAGTGTCGACACGGAGAGATCAGGGCCCATATCCAGCATGTGAGACCAGCTATGGCCCAAGTCTGTCTTCTCTTCTATTCTTGGTATTCAGGCATCTGTACCCAAACCTTTGCTGAAATCCTTGCCATTGGGGGAACCTGAAGCACAATAGAGAACTCCTCCTTCCCCATGGAAGGTATTCTGACAGTTGGGATAGTTGCTCAACCCTCAAAGTGGAAGGCAGCTCCATGGCCAAGGAGACCATGTGCACTCATGATGGCTTCCCCGGGCACAAGCAGGCATTGTGAACTCAGCCTGAGCATGCTTTCAACCAAACGCTCTCAATTGCATCTCTGGGACCCCGAATTGCAGGCCTAGTACACACCTAGGCCCAAATCCTAACCCTGGTGGGATTTTACAGGGGCCCAGACACAGAGCCCATCTCTGGAATCCCTATTTTGGGGGACCCTTAAGATGGAAAACAGCACTCTTCCCTTCCCCGAGATAGTCACCAAACTCTTGGTAGCCACCAGGATCCTTGAGTGGAAAAATCTGCCATAGACCCATGAGAACACACCTGCATTCCGAGGCCATCCTGGACATACAATCCAGATACATATCATGTGCTATCACCTTTGAGTCATCGGATTTACAGTTCCTGACGAGCTGCCTTCCAGGTCTATGCATTGGGCCTGCAATCACCTTGCCATTAACCTAAACTGAGTTTGTGTTTGCAGACTTCCTTCCTAAAACCATGGCTCACATGACCTCCAGGTTTTGGCATCTGAAGCCACACCACAAGACTGTGCATGAGATCCTCAAGGAAACTGTGCCCATCACTTTTGCCCGATACCTTTAGATTAGGAGAAACCTGCAAGGCCCCTGAGCGCAGCCAAATAATGGAGGCCGCTCTGGGCACAAATGCACAGTCTGAGACACCCTGATCACCTCCATACAGGCAGACACCCAAGTCAATGGTCCTGAGTCAGAAGATTGAACCTGACATGCCCGAGGACTTCATTGGCACACTAGATTAGGTTTACAGGTATCTGTCGTCAGAGGCCTGCTCTGGAATATCAACTTATGATAAAATATATAGTCCCTGAGCCACAGAACAGAATATGTCCTCCCCAAAAGGAAGCCATGCTCCTGGAATTGTGTCATACCCTAAGGGTATTTGGATCCTGAATGGCCCCTTAGCAACCAGCACATTCTATGATATTCCTGGTAACAAACCATCATTGTGCCCCATCCTCATGAGACTCCATGTCAACTCAAGGTCTCGATATATTGCCCCAGAGCCACCAGAATGCACCTGCCATGTTCCTCAGCTGCAATGGTCAATGGAGGGGTGATTTCCAGGCATCCCTGTGGCGTTCTCTGCTACAAAACTTTCCACATGGAGAAACCAGAGAAAACAAACCAGACTTCTCCTGTCCGGTAGAAAGAAACTTTGCTATTTGGAGCATCTCACAAGCCCCAGCATGAGAAATCCTCCTTGGCCTCTTGACGCCACCCTTCCATTTGTGGGTAATCACAGACACAAACTCCAGTGTGAGCAAACATCTGACATCCACCCTTACTCAGGTGCTGGATATTCGAAACGGCAGCTGCACACTGGAACTGCCTTTTGCTTTTCACTGAACTTAACCATAGCTTTGTATTACTATTCTATCCTCACCACACTGGTCCACAATATCTCTTGATAGGGAATTCTGGAGCCACAACGCAGTATTCTGCCTTCCACATAGAAAGAAGAAGGACCTGTTGAGTCTGCCCAGAAACTGCACATGAGGATCAATCTACGCAGACCACGAGGCAACCCTGATTAATAGATTTCCCTGACCACTAGTGCTGTGTCTGACAGAGTCTAAGCCCCGACCTCGTGTCAGCCACCCAGAGGTGAGGGCCCATATTTAGCATGAGAGATCGGCCATGGCCCTGGGCCATCATCTGTACCCATCCTTGGTATCCAGTCATCTGTCCCCCAAACTTTGCTGGAATTCCTGCCAATGGCGAACCTGAAACACAATAGAGAACACCTCCTTCCCCATGGCAGGAATATTGGCTGTTGGGATGGTTGTCCAACCCTCAGCGTGGGAGCCAGCTGCATGGCCAAGGAGACCATGCCCACTCCTGAGGGCCGACATGGGCACAGGCAGGCATGGTGTTCCTCAGCCTGAGCATGTTTTCAAACAAACACTCTCAGTTGCTCCTCCAGTACCAGCATTGCAGGCCTGGTATGCCCCTAGGCCCAAATCCTAACCCTTGGTGGGATTTTCCAGGTGCCCAGACCCAGAGTTCGTCTCAGAATCCCTGTTTGGGGCACCCTTAAGATGGAAAACAGCACTCTTCCCTTCCCTGAGAAAGGCACCAAACTATTGGGAGCCGCCAGGATCCTTAGAGAGAAAAAATCTCCCATGGACCCATGAAAACAAACCTGCATTCCGAGGCCATCCTGTCCACACAATCCAGAGAGAAAAGTCTTTGCTACCGCCTTCGAGTCATCCTATTTACATTTCCTGACGAGCTGCCCTCCATGTCTATGCATTGGGCCTGTGATCATCTCGACACTAACCCTAACCCCAGTTTGTGTTTGCCGACTTCTCTCCCAAAACCATGGCTTACATGCCCACCAAGATGTGGTCCCTCAAGCCACATCACAGGAAAGTTCCTGCCATCCCCAAGAAAACTGTGCCCATCAGGTTGTCCAAACCCTCCAGATTAGGAGAAACCTGCCAGGTCCCTGAACCCACCCCAATATTGGCGGTTGCTCTGGATGCAAACGTGCAGTCTGAAACACCCTGAGCACCTCCATCGAGGCAGAAAGCCAAGTCAATGGTTCTGAGTCAGATGATTGAACCTGACATGCCCCTAGGACTTCACTGGAACCCTAGATTGGGTCTTCAGACATCTGTTCTCAGAGTCCTGTTCTGGAATACCAAGTTATGATACAACATGTGGTCCCTGATTCCCACAACAGAACATCTCCTGTCTCCAGAAGGAAAATGTGCTCTTGGATCTATGTCCAACTTTCAGGGTAGATGGATCCTGCATGACCCATTAGCCCCAGCACCTTCTATGATCTCCCTGGTAACAAACCAGCATTGTGACCCAACTTCCTGAGACTTGATGCCAACTCAAGGTGTTGGTACTTTGCCCAAGAGCCATGAAACGAATCTGCCATGTTCCTCAGGTACAAAGGTCAATGGACGTGTGCTTTCTAGGCATCCAAGAGGTATTTCTCTGCTACACAAAAATTCCACATAGGGAACCCTAGAGCAAACAAATAAGACTGCTCCTGTCAGGTTGAAGGAAACCTTGGTTGTTTGGAGCATCTCACAAGCCCCAGCCTGGGAAGTCCTCCACATTCTCTTGATGCAAACCCTCCATTTGTTAGTCATCATAGACACAAATTCCAGCATGAGCAAACATCTGACATCTGCTCTTACTCAGGGGCTGGATATTCGAATCAGTCACGCACACTGGAAATACCTTTCACTTGACACTGTATTCTTGCATAGTTTGGGTTTACAATTCCATCCTCACCCTACTGGACTGCAAGTCCTCTTGAGAGGGAATTAGGGAGACAAAACGCAACATTCTGCCTTCCCCATAGAAAGAAGAAGGGCCTGGTGAGTCTGCCCAGAAACTCCCCATGAAGATCAATCTACTTGGCCCTCAAGGGAACCCCGATTTATACTTTGCGCTGGCCACTAGCGCTGTGTCTGAGAGAGCCTGAGCCCCAACCTCGTGTCAGCCACCCAGAGTGTGGGGCCCTTATCCAGCATGTGGGACTGGCCATGGCCCAGTCATCTCTACCCATCCTTGGTATTCCGGCAACTATCCCAGACCTTTGCTGGATTCCCTATCAGTGGGGGAACCTGAAGCACAATTGAGAACTCCTCCTTCCCCATGGCAGGAAGCCTGGCTGTTGCTATGGGTGCCCAACCCTCAGAATTAGAACCAGGTGCATGGCCAATGAGACAATGCCCAATCATAAGGGCCGCCTGGGCCAAAGCAGGCATTGTGTCCCTCAACCTTAGCATGTATTCAAACAAATGCTCTCAGTTGTTTCTGCAGGGTCCCGCATCGCAGGCCTGGTATGCCCTTAGGACCAAATCCTAACACTTCGTGGGATTTTCCATGCCAACATAACCAGAGCCCGTCTCTGGAATCTCTGTTTTGAAGCACCCCTATGATGGAAAACAGCAATCTTCCCTCCCCTGAGAAAACTATTAGGAGCTGCCAGGATGCGTAGAGAGGAAAAATCTCCCAGGGCTCCATAAGACCACACCTTCATTCCGAGGCCATCCTGGACACACAATCCAGATACAAGAGACTGTGCTACCACCTTCGAATCACCTGGTTTACATTTCCAGATGAGCTGCCCTACAGACCTACGCATTGGGCCTGTGATCACCTCGCCATTAACCCTACCCCAAGTTTGTGTTTGCAGACTTATTTCCCAAAACCATGGCTCACATGCCCTCTATGATGGGTCTCTGTAGCCACACCACAGGAAAGATCCTGCTATCTCCAATGAAACTGTGTCCATCACAGTTGCACAAACCCTCCAGATTAGGAGAGACCTGCAAGTCCCCTGAGCCCAGTCCAATATTGGAGGCCACTCTGGACACAAATGCACAGTGTGCAACACCCTGATCACCTCCATCCAGGAAGACACCCAAGTCAATGGTCCTGAGTCAGAAGATTGGTCCCTGAACCCCACAATAGAATATCTCCTGTCCCCAGATGGAATTCGTGCTCTTCAACTTGTGTCAAGGGTCGGGGTATATGAATTATGCACAGCCCCTTAGCCCCCAGCACATTCTAAGATCTCTCTGGTTGTGGCAACCCGTTGCCGCCATTACAAGATGGCGCCGGAGAGCCTCGTAAACAAGTGGTTGGACGCGTGGCCTTAAGCTTATTCTGCCCAGCAACAAGGCTGACCTACCATAGTGAGCCACGTACCCCAGAATGAGACACGCCCCAGCTAGCCTGTATATATGTGCAGCCCTGGCTCTACCCAGGCGCTTCCTGCTTCCATCACCCTACAAACCTCAACCAAGTGCACTTCAATAAAGCGTGATAGAGAAGAATCCTGTGTCGGTGGTCTTCCTTCCTTGCGGGCGAGCGTTGGCGGGCCACAGCTGGTGCCGAGACCGGGGATAGTTCGGCGGACACCGCGGGGAGCCTAGAAAGGATTCAGAACTCTACATGCGAAGTGGTCGGCGCCGGTAAGTATTCCCCGGTATGTTATTTTGGACACTTGAGCCTTGGGTAGCTGCTATAGCTATAATTGTCCTTGCAGTTGTAGCCTTGCTTTTTGCTTTTGGATACGTGTGCATAGACCCGGTGAAGAGTGCTTGTGTTGCTGCGTGTGAGATCGAAAGTAAAAGATAGATCGGTCAGAGTGCTCTCGCAGCGCACACACAAACATAAGGGAAAATGGGTTCTGATTCGAGCAAGTGTAAATATCCAGACTTCGTGAGCCCCATACAGGCACTATTAAAAGAGAGGGGGTTAAGGATCTCAGAGAGGACAGTCAAATCCGTTCTTAAAGACATAGATGAGTGTGCCCCGTGGTTTGCCGTGTCGGGGGACTTAAACCTTTCCTGCTGGGAAAAGTTAGGAAGAGATCTGGATGCAGCCAAGGCCAATCAGCAGCTTAAATCAGGCACCCTACCCTTATGGAGAGTTATACATGCGTGCTTATGGGACGGAAAACACGTAGAGCATCTGAAAAAGGGCAGGCGTGCTTTAGCGGAACATCAGGACAGCCTTTCGGAATCAAGTAGTATAAAGGAAGGGGGAAACAAAAAACAAATGAAGAAGTCAGAAAAGGGATATAAAAGAGGAAGTGAAAAACAAAAGGAAACAGATGATAAAAGTAAGCACAAAGGACATAAGGCAACCGCCCCCAGTGCACCCATCTACCCGAGCGGAGATGGTCTCCCTTGGGGAGTTCACGGACTGGCTGGTTTACACCTTCTCCTATATTAAGGAATGGGCTGGAGTAGGAGTCATGGGCATGCTAATGTTTGCAGGACTACTGGTGGCTTTGTTCTTAATTCTGAGGGTAATGAGGGCTCGCAGAAGAGAGAAGGTGGCCATAGCGCGTGCCTTTGCCGCTATAGAGGCTGGAACATCTCCCCAAGCTTGGCTCAGCATGTTAAATGAAACATAGGTTGTGCTCTTGCACTCGGAGGGCTTTTAGTAGCCCATTGCACCCGAATAGAGACAACCTTGCATTTTCCGCGGGTGGTTTGCACCTAGGAGTGCACAGGGTGAGCCACCCTGAAAGTCATGAGTGTCTGCATACGGGTACCTCCGTTTCTCTCCCGTCCCTAGGCAAAGGAGGACATGTTTACTAGGGGACACTCCTCTGATTTTAGCCATGACTGCAAAATAAAAGAAAAAGGGGGAGATGTGGCAACCCGTTGCCGCCATTACAAGATGGCGCCGGAGAGCCTCGTAAACAAGTGGTTGGACGCGTGGCCTTAAGCTTATTCTGCCCAGCAACAAGGCTGACCTACCATAGTGAGCCACGTACCCCAGAATGAGACACGCCCCAGCTAGCCTGTATATATGTGCAGCCCTGGCTCTACCCAGGCGCTTCCTGCTTCCATCACCCTACAAACCTCAACCAAGTGCACTTCAATAAAGCGTGATAGAGAAGAATCCTGTGTCGGTGGTCTTCCTTCCTCGCGGGCGAGCGTTGGCGGGCCACATCTGGTAACAAACAAACAGCATTGTGATCCATCTTCATGAGATTCCATGTCACTTCAAGTCCTTGGTAATTCGCCCCAGAGCCACCAGAATGAACCTGCCATGTTCCTCACCTGATATGGTCAGTGGAGGTGTGCTTTCCAGGCATCCATGTGGGAGTGCTCTTCTACTTATTCTTTCCACATGTGGGACCCTGGAGCAAACAAACCAGACTGCCACTGACCAGTAGAAGGGAAACCTCTGGAGCATCTCAGAAGCACCAGCAGGAGAAATCCTCCATGGCCCTTGACACAACCCCTCCATTTGTCAGTCATCATAGACAAAAACTCCAGCATGAAAAAACATCTGAAATCTGCCGTTATTTAGATTCTGCATTTTCTTTTCCACCACTGCACACTGGAACTGCGTTTCACTTGACACTGAATTTAACAATAGCTTGGGTTTAGAATTCCATCCTCAGCCTCCTGGTCTGCAAGCCCTCTAGAGAGGGAATTTGGAGCCACAAGGCAACATTCTGCATTCCCACTAGAAAGAAATAGGGCCTGGTGAATCTTCCCAGAAACTCCACATGAGGATCAATCTACTTGGCACTCGATGGAACCTTGATTTATAGGCTGTCCTGGGCACTAGTACTAGTACTAGTACTAGTACTGTGTCTGACAGAGCCTGAGCCAAGACCTAGTTTCAGGCACCCAGAGATATGAGCCCATATCCAGCATGTGAGATTGGCCAGGGCCCAAGTCCATCATCTCTACCCATCCTTGGTATTCAGGCACCTGTCCCCAGACCTTTTATGTAATCCCTACCAATGGGGTAACCTAAAGCACAATAGAGAACTCCTCCTTCCCCATGGTAGGAATCCTGGCTGTTGATATGGGTGTCCAAACCTCAAAGTGGGAGCCAGCTGCATGGCCAAGGAGACAATGCCCACTCATGAGGGCTGCCCTGGGCACAAGTAGCCATTGTAACCCTCAGCTTGATCAAGCCTTCAAAAAAATGCTCTTAGTTGCACCTCCAGGATCCTGCATTGCAGGCCTGATATGCCCTTAAGCCCAAATCCTAACACATCATGGGATGTTCCATGTGCACATACCCAGAGCCCGTCACTGGAATCCCTGTTTTGAGGCACCCCTAAGATGGAAAACAGCACTCTTCACTTCCCTGAGAAAGCCACCAAACTAATGGGAACCCCCAGGATCCTTGAGAAGAAGAATCTCCCATGGTCCTATGAGTCCACACCTGTATTCCGAGGCCAGCGTGGATATGCTATCCAGATACAAGAGACTGTGCTACTGGCTTCGAGTCACCTGATTTACAGTTCCTGACGTGCTGCCCTCCAGATCTTTGGATTGGGACTGTGAACACCTCTCCATTAACCTATCCCGAGTTTGTGTTTGCAGATCTCTCTCTAAAAACCATAGCTCACATGTCCTCCAGGATGGGGCCCCTAGAGTCACACCACAAGACGGTGCTTGCCATCCGCAAGGAAACTGGGCCCATCACAGTTGCCCAAACCCTCCTGATTAGGAGAAACCCGGAAGGCTCCTGAGCACATCCCAATATTGGAGGCTGCTCTGGATGCAAATGCACAGTCTGAAACACCCTGATCACCTCCATCCAGGCAGACACCCAAATCAATGGTCCTGAGTCAGATAATTGAACCTGACATGGCCCTAGGACCTCATTGGAAGAGGGATTAACTTTTCAGGCACCTGTCCTCAGAGGCCTCTTCTGGAATACCAACTTATGATACAAATTATGGCCCCTGAGCCCCAGGGTGGGAAATCCTCCATGGCCTCTTGACGCCACCTCTCCATTTGTTGGTCATCATAGACACAAACTCCAGCCTGAGCAAACATCTGACATCCGCCCATATTCAGGCGCTGATATTGGAATCAGCTGCTGCACACTGGAACTGCCTTTCGCTTTGCAATGAATTTAAGCCTAGCTTCAGACTACAATTTCATCCTCACCCTACTGGTCTGCCATATCTCTTGATAGGGAATTCTGGAGCCACAACGCAACATTCTGCCTTCTTCATAGAAGGACCTGGTGAGTCTGCCCATAAACTGCACATGAAGATCAATATACTCAGCCCAGGAGGGAACCCCTATTTATAGTTTGCCCTAGCCACTAGTGCTGTGTCTGACAGAGCCTGAGCCCCTACCTCGTGTCAGCAACCCAGAGGGTGGGGCCCACATTAACCATGTGAGACCGGCCATGGCCCAGGGCTGTCATTACTACCCATCCTTGGTATTCAGGCATCTGTCCCCTAGATCTTAGCTGGAATCCCTACCAATGGGGGGACCTGAAGCACAATAGAGAATTCATCCTTCGCCATGGCAGGAATCCTGGCTTTTGGATGGGTGTCCAACCCTAGGAATGGGAACTGGCTGCATGGCTGAGTAGACATCGCCCAATCCTGATGGCCTCCGGGGCACAAGCAGGCATTGGGACCCTCAGCTTGACCATATTTTCAAACAAACGCTCTCCGTTGCACCTCCAGGATCCCGCATTGCAGGCCTGGTATGGCCCTAGGCCTAAATATTAACCCTTGGTGGGATTTTCCAAGCACTTAGACCCAGAGCTCATCTCTGGAATGCCTGTTTTGGGGCACGCCTAAGCTGGAAAACAGTACTCATCCCTTCCCGGAGAAATCCAACAAACTATTGAGAACCGCCAGGATCCTTGAGAGGAGAAATCTCCCATGGACCCTTGAGACAACACCTGCAATAAAGGCCATTCTGGAAATTAAATCCAGATACAATTACCTGTGCTACCACCTTTGAGTTACGTGATTTACAGTTCCAGACTTGCTGCCCTCCTGGTCTATGGATTGGGACTATGATCACCTTGCCACTAACCCTAACCTAAGTTTGTGTTTGCAGACTTCTCTCTCAAAATCATGGCGCACATGTCCTCCAGGATGGGGTCTCTGGAGTCACACCACAGGACAGTTCCTGCAATCCCCAAGGAAACTGCCCATCACAGTTGTCCAAAAACCCCATATAAGGAGAAACCTGCAAGAAACATGAGCCAACCCTAGTATTGGATGCCACTCTGGACACAAATGCACAGTCTGAAACACCCTCATCACCTGCATCCAGTCAGACACCAGAGTCAATGATCCTGAGTCAGAAGATTGAATGACATTCCCCTAGGGCCTCATTCAAACCCTTTATTAGGTTTTCAGGCTTCGGTCCTCAGAGACCTGTTCTGGATTACCAATTTATGATACAACATATGGCCGCTGAGCCCCACAACAGAATATCTCCTGCCCCCAGAAGCAATCCGGGCTCTTGGGCCTGTGTCAAATCCTCAGGCTAGATGAATCCTGCATGGCCCATTAACCACCAGCACATTCTAAGATCTCCCTGGTAACAAACCAACATTTTGACCCATCTTCATGAGGTTCCATGTCCAATCCAGTCTTTATTTCTTCGCCTCAAAGCCACCAGATGCCATGTTCCTTCGCTGTCATGGTCAATGAAGGTGTGCTTTCCAGTCACCCATGTGGGAGATCTATGTTATCCGATCTTTCGACATGGGGAACCATGGAGGAAACAAATCAGACTGCCCCTGTCTGGTAGAAGGAAACCTTGCTGTTTGGAGCATCTCAAAAACACCAGATTGGGAAATCCTCCATAACCTCTTGACGCCACCCCTCCATTTTTGTGTCATCATAGACACAAACTCCAGCATGAGCAAATATCTGACATCCACCCTCACTCAAGTGCTGAATATTGGATTCAAACATTGCACACTGGAAATTCCTTTTGCTTGATACAGAATGTAACCATAGCTTAGGTTTACAATTCCATCCTCAGCCTCCTGGTCCACAAGCCCTCTTGATAGTGAATTCTAGAGCCACAAAGCAGCATTCTGCCTTCCCCTTACAAACAAGAAGGGCGTGGTGAGTCTGCCCAGAAACCATACATGAGGATCAATCTGCTCGGCACTCGAGGGAACCCCAATTTATAGGCTGCCCTGGGCACTAGTGCTGTGTCTGACAGAGCCTGAGCCAAGACCTAGTGTCAGCCACCCAGTGATCGGGGCCCATATCCACGATTTGATACTGGCCATGGCCCATGTCCATCATCTTTACCCATCCTTGGTAATCAGGCCTCTGTCCCCAGACCTTTGCTGGAATCCCCGCTAATGGGGGCACCTGAAGCACTATAGAGAACTCCTCTTTCCCCATGGCAGGATTCTGGCTGTTGGGATGGTTGTCCAACCCTCAAAGTGGGAGCCAGCTGCATGGCCAATGTGACCACGCCCACTCATGAGGGCCACCTGGGCATAAGCAAGTATTGTGACCCTCAGCCTGAGAATGATTTTAAACAAGCCCTCTCAGTTTGACCTCCAGGATCCTGCATGCAGGCCTGGTAAGCCACTAGGCCCAAATCCTAACACTTGGTGGGATTTTCCAGGGGACCAAACCCAGAGTCCGTCTCTGGAATCCATATTTTGGGGCACCCCTAACATGAAAAACAGCACTCTTCCCTTCCCCGAAAAAGCCACCAACTATTGGGAGCCACCAGGATCCTTAGAGAGGAAAAATCTCCCATGGACCCATGAGGCCACAACAGCATTCTGAGGCCATCCTGCACACAATACAGAGAAAAAAGCCTGTGATTCTGCCTTTGAGTCACCCGATTAACAGTTCCTGAAGAGCTGCCATCCATGTCTATGCATTGGGCCTGTGATAACCTTGCCACTAACCCTAACCCAAGTTTGTGTTTTCAGACTTCCCTCCCAAAACCATGGCTCACATGCCCTCCAGTTTGTGATAACTGGAGCCACACCACGGGATTGTACCTGTCTTCCCAAAGGAAACTGTGATTGTCACTATTAAACAAACCCTCTAGATTAGGAGAAACCTGCAAGGCCCCTAAGCCCAGCCCAATATTGGAGGCCACTCTGGACGCAAATGCACAGTCTGACACACCATATCACCTACATCCAGGCTGATATCCAAGTCAATGGTCCTCAGACAGAAGATTGAACCTGACATGCTCCTAGGATTCACTGGAACACTAGAATAGGTTTTCAGGTATCTGTACTCAGAAGGCTGTTCTGAATATCAATGTATGATACAATATGGTCACTGAGCCACACAAAAGAACATCTCCTGTCCTTAGAAGAAAGCTGTGCTCTGGACCTATGTCAAACACTCTGGGTAGATGAATCCTTCGAGGCCCCCTGGCAACCAGCACATTCTATGATCTCCCTGACAACATACCAGCATTGTGACCCATCTTCATGAGACTCCATGACAACTCCAGCCCTTGGTACTTCGGCGCAGAGCCACCAGAATGAAACTGTCATGTTCCTCTGCTGCCATGGTCAATGTAGGTGTACTTTCCAGGCATCCAGCGGGAGTGCTCTGATACCAACTTTCCACATGGAGAACCCTGGAGGAAACAAACCAGACTCCCCTGTACGGTAAAAGGAATCTTTGCTGTATGGAGTATCTCAAGACTGAGGGTGGGTAATCCTCCATGGCCTCTTGAGGCCACCCATCCATTTGTTGGTCATCATAGACACTAACTCCAGCGTGAGCAATCAACTGATATCTGCACTTACTCAAGTGCTGGATATTTGAATCAGCTGCTACATACTGGAATTGCCTTATGCTTGGCACTGAATTTAAAAGTAGCTTGGCGGGACGCCTGGGTGGCTCAGTTGGTTAAACAGCTGCCTTTGGCTCAGGTCATGATCCCAGCGTCCTGGGATCGAGTCCCAAATCAGGCTTCTTGCTCCGCAGGGAGCCTGCTTCTCCGTCTGACTCTGCCTTCCACTCTGTCTGCCTGTGCTTGCTCTTGCTCGCTCTCTGACAAATAAATAAAATCTTAAAAAAAAAAGTAGCTTGGGTTTGCAATTCCATCCTCACCCTGGTGTTCAGTAAGCTCTCTTGATAGGGAATTCTGAAGCCACAACACAGCATTCTGCCTTCCACATAGCAAGAAAAAACAGCCTGGAGAGACTGCCCAGAAACCCTACATGAGGATAAATCTACTCGACCCTCAAGTGAACCCCATTTATAGGTTTACCTGGCCACTAGCGCTGAGTCTGACAGAACCTCGTCTCTGACCTCGTGTCAGGACCCAGAGACTGGGCTCCAACTCCAGAATGTGAGACCAGCCATGTCCCAGGGCTGTCATCTCTACCCATTCTTGATTCAGGCATCTGTCCCCAGACATTTGCTGAAATCCCTGCCAATGGGGGAACCAGAAGCACAATAGGGAAATCCTCCTTCCCCATGGCAGGAATGATGGCTCTTGGGATGGGTTTCCAGACCTCAGAGTGGTAGCCAGCTGAATGGCCAATGATAACCCGCCCACTCATGAGGGCCGCTCTGGACACAAGCAGGCATTGTGACCCCCAACATGAGCATGCTTTCAAACAAACACTCTCAGTTGCATTCCAGAATCCAAATTTGCAGGCCTGATATGCCCCTAAGCACAAATCCTAACACCTGGTGGGACTTTTCAGGGGCCCAGAAACACAGCCTGTCTCTGGAATCCCTGTTTTGGGACACCCCTAAGATGGAAAATAGCACTCTCCCCTTCGCCAAGAAAGCCACCATAGTATAGGGAGCCGCTAGGATCCTTGAGAGGAAAAATCTCCCATGGATCCATGAGACCACACCTGCATTCCGAGGCCATCCTGGACACAAAAGCCAGATACACAAGCCTGTGCTACCACCTTCAAGGCAACTAATTTATAGTTCCAGACGAGCTGCCCTCCAGGTCTATGCATTGGGCCTGCGATCACCTCACCGCTAACCTTAACCCGAGTTTGTGCTTACAGACTTCTATCCCGAAACCATGGCTCATATTTCCTCCAGGATGGGGTCTCTGGAGCCACACCAAAGGACTGTGCCTGCCATCCCCAAGGAAAATGTGTCCGTCACATTTGCCTAAAACTTCGAGATAAGGAGAAACCTGCAAGGCCCCTGAGCCCACCCCAATACTGGAGGCCCCTCTGGACACAAATGTGCAGTCTGAAATACGCTGATCACCTGAATCCAGGCAGATACCCAAGTCAGTGTTTCTCAGTCAGAAGATTGAACCTGACATGCTCCTATGACCTCATTGTAACCCCTGATTAGGTTTTCAGGCATCTGTAATCAGAGACCTGTTCTGGAGTACCAACTTAAGATACAACATATGGTCCCTGATCCCCACAACAGAACATCTCCTTTCTCTAGATGGAAGCCGTGCTCTTGGAACTGTGTCAAACCCTCAGGGTAGATGAATCCTACTTGGCCCGTAGCCACCAGCAGATTCTAAGATCTCACTGGTAACAAGCCAGCATTGTGAGCCATCTTCATGAGATTCCATGTCAACTACAGGCCTTGGTACTTCACCCCAGAGCCTTCAGAAAGAACCTGCCATGTTCCTCAGCTGCAATGTTCAGTGGAAGTGTGCTTTCCAGGCATCCATGTGGGAGTGCTCTGCTACCCAAACTTTCCACATGGGGGACTCTCGAGCAAACAAATCTGACTGCCCTGTCCTGTAGAAGGAAACATGGCTGTTTGGAGCATCTCACAAGCTCAAGTGTGGGAAATCCTCTATGACCTCTTTTCAACTCCTCTCCATTTGTCGGTCATTATAGACACAAACTCCAGCTTGAGCAAACATCTGACGTCTGCGCTTACTCAGGTGCTGGATATTCGAATCAGCCGCTGCACACTGGAAATGCCATTCGCTTGTCACTGAATTTATTTATAGCTTGGGTTTACAATTCCATCCTCACCCTACTGGTCCACAAGCCCTCATGATAGGGAATTCTGCAGCCACAACACAGCATTCTGCCTTCCCAATAGAAAGAAGAAGGGCCTGGTGAGTCTGCCCAGAAACTCCACATTATGATCAATCTACTTGTCCCTTGAGGGAACCCTGAATTATAGACAGCCCTGGCCCCTAGTGTTGTGTCTGACAGAGCCTAAGCCCCGACCTCGTGTCAGCCACCTAGAAGGCGGGGCACATATCCCGCATGTTAGACTGGCCACGGAACAGAGCCGTCATCTTTACCCATCCTTGGTATTCAGGCATGTGTCCCCAGACCTTTCCTGGAATCCCTACCAATGAGGGAACCTGAATCACAATAGAGAAATCCTCATTCCCCATGGCAGGATTCCTGTAAGTTCGGAAGGGTGTCCAACACTCAGAGTGTTAGCCTACTGAATGGCCATTGAGACCACCCCCATTCCTGAGGCCCTCCCTATGCAAAAGCTTGCATAGTGACCCTCAGCCTGAGCATGCTTTCAAACAAACGCTCTCAGTTGTATCTCCAGGACTTGCATTGGAGGCCTGGTAAGCCCCTATGCCCAAATCATAACCCTTGGTGGGTATTTCAAGGTGCCCAGAGCCAGAGCACTTCTCTGCAATCCCTGTTATGGGACACCCTTAATATGGAAAACAGAACTCTTTCCTCTCTGAGAAAGCCACCACATTATAAGGAGCCGCCAGGATACTTGAGAGGAAATATCACCCATGGACACCTGAGACCACACCTGCATTCTTAGTCCATCGTGGATACACAATCCAGATAAAAAAAGCCTGTGCTACCTCCTTTGAGGCATGCGATTTACATTTCACACGGAGCTTCCCTCCAGGAGTATGCATTGGGCCTACAATCACTTCGCCACTAAACCTAACCCGCATTTGTGTTTGCAGACTTCCCTCCCCAAACCATGGCTCTCATGCCCTCCAGCATGGGGTCTCTGGAGCCACACCACAGGACTGTGCCCACCATTGCCAAGGAAACTGTGCCCATCAAATTGCCCTATCTTTCCAGATTAGGAGAAACCTGCAAGGCCCCTGAGCCCACCCCAATACTGGTTGCCACTCTGTACACAAATGCACAGTCTGGAACACCCTGATCACTTACATCTAGGCAGACATTGAAGTCAATGATACTGAGTCAGAGGATTGAACCTGACATTCTGTTAGGATTTTATTGGAACCCTAGATTAAATTTTCAGGCATCTATCCTCAGAGGCCTGTTCTGCAATACCAAATTATGATACATTTGGTCCGTTAGCCCCACATCAGAACATCTCCGGTCTGAGAAGGAAACCGTGCCCTTTGACCAGTGTCAAACCCTCAGGGTAGATGAATCCTACATGGTCCCTTAGCCACCAGCACACTGTAAGGTCTCCATGGTAACAAACCTGCATTATGACCCATCTTCATGAGACTTCATGTCAACTCCAGGCCTTGGTAATTCGCCCAAGAGCCACCAGAACGAATTGGCCATGTTTCTCAGCTGCAATTTTAATGGAGGTGTGCTTTTCAGGCATCCACGTGGGAGTGCTCTGCTACCCAAACTTTCCACATGGGGGACCCTGGAGCAAATAAACCAGACTCCCCCTGTGTGGTAGAAGGAAACTTTGCTGTTTGAAGCATCTCACAAGCCCCAGCATGTGAAATCCTCCATGGCCTCTTGACGCCACCCCTCCATTCATCGGTCATCATAGACATAAACTCCAGCATGAGGAAATGTCTGACTTTCACCTTTACTCAGGTGCTGGATATCTGAAATCAGACACTGCACAATGGAACTGCCTTTTGCTTGGCACTGAATTGAACCTTAGCTTGAGTTTACAATTCCATCCTCACCCTACTGGTCCCCAAGCCCGCTTGATAGGGAATTCTGGGGCCACAACGCAGCTTTTTGCCTTCCCCTTATAAAGAAGAAGGGCATGGTGATTCTGCCCAGAAACTCTGCATGAGGATCAATCTGCTCAGCCCTTGAGGGATCCCTGATTCATACTCAGCCCTGACCACTAGTTCTGTTTCTGACAGAGCCTGAGTGCTCAATTCATGTCAGCTACTCAGAGAGTCAGGCATGTGAGACTGGCCATGTCTCAGGTCCCTCATCTCTACCCATCCTTGGTATTCAGGCATCTGTCCCCAGACATTTGCTAGAATACCTGCTAATGGGGGAACCTGAGGCACAATAGAGAATTCTTCCTTTTCCATGGCAGGAATCCTGGTAGTTGGGATGGGTGTCCTACATTAAAGTGGTAGCCAGCTGCATGGCCAAGGAGACAACTCCCACTCATAAGGGCTGCCCTAATCACATCAGGCATTGTGACACTCAGACTAGCATGCTTTCAAACAAACGCTCTCAGTTGTACCTCCAAGTCACACATTGCAGGCCTGGTACTCCCCTAGGCCCAAATCCTAATCCTGGTGGGATTTTCCAAGCACCCAGACTCACAGCCCTTCTCTGGAATCCCTTTTTGGGGAACATCTAAGATTGAAAACAGCACTCTTCCATTCAAACGAGAAAGCCACCATACTATTGGGAGCTTCCAGGATCCGTAGAGAGGAAAATACTCTCATGGAAACATTAGAACACACCTGCATTCCAAGGCTATCATGGACACACAATCCAGATACAAAAGCCAGTGCTAGTGCCTTCGAGGTACGTGATTTACAGTTCCTGACGATCTGCCCTCCAGGTCTTTGCATTGGGCCTACGATCACCTCGCAACTCAACCTAATCCGAGTTTGTGATTGCAGACTTCTCTCCCAAAACCATGTCTTACATGCCCTCCACGATGGAGTCTCTGGAGCCACACCACAGGACTGTGCCTGCCACCCCCAAGGAAACCGTGCCCACAAATTTGCCTAAACCTTCAAGATTAGGAGAAACCTGCAAGGCCCCAGAGCCCACCCCAATATTGTAGGCCACTCTGTACACAAAGGCACAGTCAGAAACACCCTGATTGCCTACATATAAGCAGACACCGAAGTCAATGGTCCTGAGTCTGATGATTGAACCTGAAATTCCCCTTGGACTTCATTGGAACCCTGGATGAAGTTTTTAGGCATCTGTCCTCAGAGGCCTGTTCTGGAATACCAACTTATGATACAACATTTGGTCCGTGAGCCCCACACCAGAACATCTCCGATACCCAGAAAAAAACCGTGTTCTTCAACCGGTGTCAAACCATCAGGATAGACTAATCATACATGGCCCCTTAGCCACCAGCACATAGTAAGATTTCCGTGGTAACAAAACTGCATTGTGACCCAACTTCATTAGAAACCAGGCCTTGGTACTTTGCCCTAGAGCAACCAGAAAGAACCTGCCATGTTCCTTAGGTGCAATGGTCAATGTAGGTGTGCTTTCCAGTATCCACGTGCGAGTACTATGCTACCCAAACTTTGCACATGGGGGAACCTGGTGTAAACAAACCAGACCTCCCCTGTCCAGTAGAAGGAAACCTTATGTTTGGATCAACTCACAGGCCTCAGCGTGTAAACTGCTCCATGGCCTCTTGATGCCACCACTCCATTGGTCGGTCATCATAGACACAAACTCCAGTCTAAGCAAACATCTGACATGCACCCTTATCCCGGTGCTGGATGTCTTGAATAAACCACTGCACATTGGATCTGCCTTCCACTTGGCACTGAATTGAACCATAGCTTGTGTTTACAATTCCATCCTCACCTGACTGGTCCCTAAGCCCTCTTGATAGGGAAATCTGGGGCCACAACGCAGCATTCTGCCTTCCCCATCGAATGAAGAAATGCCTGGTGAGTCTGCCCTGAAAACCCACATGAGGATCAATCAGGTCGGCCCTCGAGTCAACACCGATTTATAGGCTGCCATGGCCACTAGTGCCGTGTCTGACAGAGCCTGAGCTCGACTGAGTTTCAGCCACTAGAGAGCAGGCCCCATATCTAGCATTTGGGATTGCCATGGCCCAAGTATGTCATCTCTACCCATCCTTGATATTCAGGCACCTGTCCCCAGACCTTGGCAGGGATCCCTGCCAATTAGGGAACTTGAAGCACAATAGAGAACTCTTCTTTCCCCATGGCAATAAACCTGGCTTTTGGGATGGGTGTTCTACCCTCAAAGAGGGAGCCAGTTACAACATCAATGACACCACACACACTCCTGAGGACTACCCTTGGCACAAACAGGCATTGTGACCCTCACCCTGAGCATGCTTTCAAAAAATCCCTCTCAGATTCACCACAATGATCCCTCATTTCAGGCCTGGTATGCCTGTAGGTTCAAATCATAAAACTTGGTCGGATTTTCGAGGTGCCCAGACCCAGAGACCATCTCTGGAATTTTTGTTTTGGTGCACCCTTCAGATGGAAAACAGCACTCATCCCTTCCCCAAAAATGTCACCAAATTATGAGGAGCCACCAGGATCCATAGAGAGGCAATGTCTCCCATGGACCCATGAGAACACACCTGCATTCCGAGGCCATCCTGGACACACAATCCGGAGAGAAAAGCCTGTGCTACTGCCTTCCATTCACCCTAATTACAGTTCCAGATGAGCTGCTCTCAAGGTATATGCATTGGGCCTGTGATCACCTCGCCACTCACCCTAATTCGAATTTGTGTTTGCAGACTTATCTACCAAAACCATGGCACACATGCCCTCCAGGATGGGGTCTCTGGATCCACACTGCAGGACTGTCCCTGCCATCCACAAGGAAACTGTTTCCATCACAGTTGCCCAAACTGTCTAGATTAGGAGAAACCTACAAGGCCTCTGGGCCTACCCCAATTTCGGCGGCCGCTCTGAGCACAAATGCACAGTCTGAAATACCCTGATCCCCTACATCCAGGAACACAGCCAAGTCAATGGTCCTGAGTCAGAATAATGAACCTAACATGCCCCTAGGACGTCATTGGAACCATTGATTCGGTTTTCAGACATGTGTCCTCAGAGGCCTGTTCTAGAATGCGAACTTATGATACAACATGTGGTGGCTGGGCCACACAACAGAACATCTCCTGTCCCCAGAAGGAAACCGTGCCCTACAATCTGTGCAAAATCCCAGAGTAGTAGATTCCTGCACAACTACTAAGCCACCAGCACATTCTAAGATCTATCTGGTAACAAACCAGCTGTGTGGCCCATCTGCAAGAGATTCCATGTCAAATCAAGGACTTGGTACTTTGCTACAGAGACACCAGAATAAAGCTGCCATGTTCTTCAGTTGCAATGGTCAATGAAGTTGAACATTCCAGGCATCCATGCGGTAGAGCTCTGCTACCCAAACTTTCCACATGGGGGACCCTGGAGCAAATAAACCACACTCCACCTGTCCAGTAGAACGAAACCTTGCTATTTGGAGCAGCTCATGAGTCTCAACGTGAAAATCCCTCCATGGCTTCTTGACGCCACCCCTACATTTGTCAGTCATCATAGACACAAACTCCAGTGTGAGCAAATATCCGACGTCCTCCCTTACTAAGGTGCTGGATATCTCGAAAAAGCTGCTGGACACAGGAACTGCCTTCCGCTTGGCAGTGAATTGAACTGTAGCTTGTGTTTACAATTCCTTCCTCACCCGACTGGTCCCCAAGCCTTTTTGATAGCGAATTATGGAGACACAACACAGCATTCTGCCTTCCTGATAGAAACAAGTGCCTGGTGAGTCTGGCCAGAAACCCCACATGAGGATCAATCTGCTCGGCCCTATATCGGAGGGACCCTGATTTATAGGTTGCCCTGGCCACTAGTGCTGTGTCTGACAGAGCCTGAGCCCAGACCTAGTGTCAGTCACCAGAGTTTGAGCCCCACATCTAGCATTTGGGATTGCCATGGCTCAAGTATTTCATCTCTACCCATCCTTGGTATTCAGGCACCTGTCCCCAGACCTTTGATGGAATCCCTGACAATAGGGCATCCTGAAGCACAATAGAGAACTCCTCCTTCTTCATATCAGGAAACTTGGCTGTTAGGATGGGTGTTCAACCCTGAAAGGGGGAGTCATTTACAAGTCCAGTGAGACCGCACAAACTCCTCAGGGATGCCCTGGAGGCAAACAGGCCTTGTGACCCTCAGCCTGAGCATGCTTTCAAACAATCCTTCTCTGTTGCACCAACATGAACCCGCATTGCAGGCCTAATATGCCCCTAAGCCCAAATCCTAGCACATGTTGTGATGTCCCAGATGCCATGAACCAGAGCCCGTCTCTGGAATCCCTGTTTTGGGGCACCCATAAGGTGGAAAACATCACTCTCCCCTTCCCCGAAAAAGCCACCAAACTATGGAGAGCCACCAGGATCCATAGAGAGGAAAAGACTCCCATGGACCCATGAGACCACACCTGCATTCCAAGGCCATGCTGGACACACAATCCAAAGAGAAAATCCTGTGCTACTGCCTTCCAGTCTCCCTAATTATAGTTCATGAGGAGCTTCCCTCCAGGTCTACGCATTGGGCCTGTGATCACCTCGCCACTCACCCTAATTTGTATTTGTGTTTGCAGACTTCTCTCCCAAAACCATGGCTCACATGCCCACCAGAATGTTATCTCTGGAGCCACACCACAGAACTCTGGCTGCCAACCCCAAGGACACTGTGAATATCAGATTTGCCCAAACCTTCCAGATTAGGAGAAACCTGTGTGGCCCCTGAGCCCCCACCAATATTGCCGGCCACTCGGGATGGAAATGCGCAGTCTGAAACAACCTTATCACCTACATCCAGGGAAATAGCCAAGTCAATGATCGTGAGATAGACGATTGAACCTAAAATGCCCCTAGGCTCTCAATGGAACCCCATTAGGTTTTTAGGCATTTGTCCTCAGGGGCCTGTTCTGAAATACCAATCTATGACACATCATGTGGTCTCTGAGCCACACGACAGAACATCCCCTGTCCCCAGAAGAATACCATGCTCTTCGACCTGTGCCAAACCCTCAGGGTAGGAGAATCCTGCATGGCACCTTAGAAACCAGCACATTCTAAGTTCTCCCTGGTAACAAACAAGCATTGTGACCCATCTGCAAGAGATCCCATGTCAACTCAAGGCCTTGGCACTTTGTCCCAGAGCCACCAGAACGAATCTGCCATGTTCCTCAGCTGCAATTGTCAATGGAGGTGTGCTTTCCTGGCATCCATGCCGGAGAGCTCTTCTTCACAAACTTTCCACATGGGGAAACCTAGAGTAAACAAACCAGACTTCACCTACACTGTACAAAGAAATGTTACTTTTTGCAGCAGTTCACAGGCCTCAGCATGTGAACTCCTCCATGGCCTCTTTATACCACCCCTCCACTTGTCGGTCATCATAGACAAAAACTCTAGTGTGAGCAAGCATCTGACATCCACCCTTATTCCAGTGCTGGATGTCTTGAGTAAACTGCTACAAATTGGAACTGCCATTGCTTGGCACTGAATTGAACCATAGCTTTTGTTTACAATTCCACCCAAAACTGACTGGTTCCCAAGCTTTCGTGATTGGGAAACCTGGAGCCACAACACAGCATTCTGCCTTCCCTATTGAATGAACAAATGCCTGGGAATCTTCCCAAGAAACTCCACATGAGGATCAATCTGCTCCGCCCTCAAATCTACTCTGATATAAAGGCTGCCATGGCCACTAGCGCTGTGTCTGACAGAGCCTGAGCCCCGACCGAGTTTTAGGCCTCATATCTAGCATTTGGGATTGCTATGGCCCAAGTACGTCATCTCCACCCATCCTTGGTATTCAGGCACCTATCTCGAGACCTTGCTGGAAACCCTGCCAATGGGGCAACCTGAAGCACAGAGGAACCTGACGGAAGAGAACTCATCCTTCCTCATGGCAGGACATTTGGCTGTTGGGTTGGGTGTCCAACTCTCTAAGAGGGAGCCAGATATATGACCAATGAGACCACTCCCACTCCTGAGGGCCGCCATGGGAGCAAACAGGCATTGTGAGACTCAGCCTGAGCAAGCTTTCAAACAATCCCTCTCAGTTGCACCATCATGATCCCGCATTGCAGGCCTCATACACCCCTAGGTGCAAATCCTAACCCTTGGTGGGAAGTCCCAGATGCCCAGAAAAAGAGCCTGTATCTGGAATCCCTGTTTTGGGGCACCCATAAGATGGAAAACAACACTCTTCCCTTCCCCAAAAAAGCCACCAAACTATGAGCTGCACAGATCCATAGAGAGGAAAAGTTTCCCATGGACCCATGAGACTATACCTGCATTCCGAGGCCATCCTGGACACACAATATAGAGAGAAAAGCCTGTGCTACTGCCTTCCAGTCACCCTAATTACTCCTGACAAGCTGCACTCCAGGTCTACTCATTGGGCCTGTGATCACCTTTCCACTAACCATAACCCACATTTGTGTTTGCAGACTTCTCTCCCAAAACCATGGCTCATATGCCCTCCAGGACAGGGTCTCTGGATCCACAACACATGACTGGGCCTGCCATCCCCAAGGAAACTGTGCCCGTCAAACCTGCCCAAACCTTCCAGTTTAGGAGAAACACGCAAGAGCCCTGAGCCCGACCCAATATTGTCGGCAGCACTGGACACAAATGCCAGTCTGAAACGCCCTGATCACCTACATCCAAGCAGACAGCCATTTCAATGTTCCTGGGTCAGAAGATTGTACCTGACATGTTCCTAGGACGTCATTGGAACACTAGATTAGGTTTTCAGGCATCTGTCCTCAGGGTCCTGTTCTGAAATACCAACTTAGGATACAACATGTGGTCCCTGAGCCACACAATAGAATATCTCCTGTCCCCAGTAGGAAAACATGCCCTTCGACCTGTGCCAAACCCTCAAGATTGGAGAATCCTGCACAGCACCTTAGACACCAGCACAAACTCTAGTTTGTGCGTTGACCCATACCACAAGCTTTCCATCTGCTGGACAGTCGAGTCCTGTTGAATGGCTCCAGGATGTCCCATACGGAAAGACTGGAGAGCAGGATTCGAAGGATGGATGCCTGTACAGCATACCTCACATTCCCATTGGCTCTTTGTGACAAGACATGTTTGAACTACTGGCTCTGGGGCGAGGTAACTAGGGGGCTGAATTGAAATGGACTCTCCTGCGGAAGGGTCATAATGTGGGTTTGTGTGCATGGAGACCTTGGAATATGTTGGCAGCTCAGGGGCCATGAAGTATTCGCCTAACCGAAGGGTGTAATATTGCTCCAATTAAAAAGAGATCCCTATGTGGAGATGAGACAGGTTCTCTTTGGTGCCTCAGAAAAGCCCCAGATACTGGTCTTCAAACCAGTTCTCTGAGTAGAGACACCTGGAAACCAAAGCTAGGGTTCAGATTAGAGCCTAGATGCCTGTCCGTTTCAATCTTCTGTCTCTGGGGACACTGTCTGAGTATCTAAGTGGAGATAGTTGCTCAGCTGGTGTCAGAGTGCCCCTCTTAGTCCATAGCCGAGGCATGGCCTTGGAGACCTTATTGGATTCTCCTAATCTCTAGGGTTGTGGCCAATGGATTGGGTACAGTTTTCTTGGAGAGGACTGGCACAGTCCTTCAGTGTGTCTCCATAGACCCTAGCCTGGAGGGTGTGTGGGCACAGAAGTCTGAAAACACAAACTCGGCTTGGGTGCGGAGCCGAGAGCATGGCAGGATGAACCCACAGACCGTGAGAGGAGATCCTCAGCTTATGAAAGAAGGGCAAATGGGAGGCAGTCACGCAAGCTTTTGTCTTTGGATGTTTTGTCTCCCATAGCCGTGGAATGTAGGGGTGACCTCAGGGGCTATGGAAGAGTCTCCCTCTCTGAGGAGTTGGTCCAGCTCTTAAGATTTTGGGGACATTTTGTGGGAAGGGTGGAGTCCTGCTGTCTGGCTCAGGTGTTCTTCCAGGAGAGGGACTCCAGATCACAGTCCTGGGTTCGAGCAAATGGAATACTCGAGCTCTTGTGAAGATTGGGATCATAGGGGCTTGGCAAGCCCCATATGCGGGCTCTTGGTCCAGGCCCTGAGAGACATTACTTCGACATGGGGCCCATGCTGATGGTCCCAATGCGAGTTTGTACCCAAGGAGGCACTCAAGTTTAGGCTTGGCCTCAAGGGCCATGAAGGTTTCTCCTACACTGAAGGTATGACTCCATGCCAACAGCAAGCTTTCCAGCCATGGGGAAGGAGAAGATCTGATTTGTGCTTCAGTTACCCACGTTTGCCAGGATTTGATATAATATCTAGGGTCAGATGTCTGAAAACCCAGGTTGGGAAGAGATGACGGCATAAGGCCATGGCCTGTCTGATGTTCTTAGTGTGCAGCCAGCTGTTTCCTTGTCTGTCGGGACGTCAGGCTGTGTCAGACAGAGCATTACTGACCAGGATAGCCTTTCCAGTTAGGGTGCGGTCGAGGCCAGAGCAGGTTGGTTCTCATTTGTGGTTTCTGGAGAGTCCCATAGGGCAACGTTTTTCTTCTGGTGGGCAGGCAGAAAACTGTGTTGTGGTTCTGGAATTCCCAGTCTGGAGGGCTTGTTTGCCAGGAGTGTGAAGAGGGAAGTCTGAAAACACAAGCTAGCGTTAGGTTTGGGGCCGAGGGCATGGCAGGCCCACTCTGCAGAGACTGAATCAAGATCTCCTGCATCTGAGATCAGGGCGAGTATCAGACGTTGCCTCAGGTTGGAGTTTGTGTCCATTATGGCCCCTTCCTGAAGGGGGTGGGGGCGTCATGAGGCCAGGGAGGTTTCCCAACGCTGGGAGTTATGAGCTGCCCCAAACATCAAGGTTTCCTCTGTAGGACAGTCGAGTACTATGAGATGGTTCTAGGATGACCCCTACAGAAAGACTCGAGAGAAGGGGTCTAAGCATGAATGTCTGCAAATGCCACCTCACATTCCCACTGGCTGCTTGGGGCAAGGCAGGCTCAATCTGCAGGCTCTTGGGCGGGTTTCTCAGAGGGCTGAGTTGAAATGGACTCTCCTGAGGATGAGTCATACTGTGGGTTGGTGGCCATGGAGACCTTGGAATGTGGCGGTGGCTCAGGGACTCTGCAGGTTTCTCCAAACCGAAGGGTTTGACACAGCTCCAACAATGAAGCTTCCCATGTGTAGACGATAGTTGTTCTGTTTGGTGTCTCAGGAAAGCCCCAGATGCTGGTCTTCAAACCCAGGCCTCTGAGGAGTGACACCTGGAAACCAAAGCAAGAGTTCAGATTAGGGCCCAGGGGCCTGTCTGGTTCAATCCACTGTCTCTGCCGACATCTGTCTGTGTTTCTGCATGGAGGTAGTTGCTCAGCTTGTGTCAGGATGCCTTTGTCCAGAGAGGCTTATAGTAGTGGGATGTCCTCGGGGGCCTTGAGGTTTCTCCTATTCTGTGGGGTTATGGGCAATGGAATGGGCATAGTCTCCTTGGAGAGAGCAGGACAGTCCTGTGGTGTGGCTCCAGAGGCCCCAGCCTGGCGGCTGTGTGGGCCAGGGCTGTGGGGACAGACATCCAAAAACACAAACTCGGCTGAGGTTTGGGGCTGAGGTTATGGCAGGAGTGATCTACAGTCCGTGAGGGGAGCTCATTGTGATTAGAAAGTAAGGCGAGTGAGAGGCGGTCGTTCAGGCTTATGTCTCTGGATGTTGTATTCATGATGGTCATTTAATGTAAGCATGGTCTCATGGGCCATGGAAGTCTCCCTCTCTGTTGATTTGTCCGGCTCCCAAGAGATTGGGGTCATTTTGTGGGAAGGGAGGAGTCCTGTTTTTTGCCTCATGTGTCCCCACAATAGAGGGATTCTAGAGCAGAGCACTGGGTACATACAACTGGAATACCCACCCTCTGGTTAGGCCTGGGGTCCTATGGGCATGGCAAGCCCATATGCAGATTCTTGGTCCAGCCACTGAGAGACGTTACTTGAATAGTGGACTCATGCTGAGGGTCACAATGTGTGTTTGTGCCCAAGGTGGTCCTCAATATTGGGCGGGACCTCATTGAGCTTGCAGGTTTCTCCTACACTGAACCTTGGACATGCCAACCTCAGGGTTTCTTGCCATGGGGAAGGAGGAGTTTTGATTTCTGCATCACGTTCACCTCTGGGCACTAATTGGAGATAAGGTCTAGGTTCTGAAGCCTGAAAACCGAGGTTTGGAAGAGATGACGACCTAAGGCCATGGCGGGTCCGATGTGTTCAGTTTGGGGCCAGCTTTCTAGGTGTCGTTCAGGAGGTCTGCACTCAGGCTGTGCCAGACAGGGCATTCGTGCCCAGATACGCTGTATAATTGGGGTACAGTTGAGTGGCATGCAGAAGATAATTATTTGGGGTTTCTCCGTAGCCCCATAAGGCAAAGTCTTTCTTCTGGAGGGCAGGCAGAGTGCTGCATTCTTGCTCCAGAACTGCCAAACTGAAGGCCTTGCGGCCAGGAATGCAAGGATGTAAGTCTGAGAACTGAAGCTTTGCTTTGGTTTCAGGGCGAGGAAATGCCAGGCACACTCTGCAGAGCTGAATTTAGATTTCATGCATCTGAGGTCAGGGCGAGGTTCATATGTTGGCTCAGGTTGGAGTTTCTGTCCATGATGGCCCCTTCATGAAGGGCGGTCATCACACCGCCATTGGTGTTTTCCCATGATGGCAGTAGTGAGATGCTCCAAACCACAAGGATTTTCTGCGGGTCAGTTGAAACCTGTTGGATGGCTCCAGGACATCCCATATGGAACAATTGCAGAGCAGGGTTCTAAGGATGGATGCCTGGGCATCCAGCCTTGCATTCCAATTGTCTCCTAGCGAAACGGCACGTTTGATTGCTGCCTATGATGTAGCAGCCGAGGGGGCTGAGTTGAAATGCATTCTCCTGAGGATCGGTCATAATGTGGGATTGTGTCCATGGAGACCTTGGAATGGGGCAGTGGCACCAGGGCTCTGAAGGATGCTCCTAACCAGAGGTTTTGACACAGCTCCAAGAAGCATTTTTCCCATGGGGAAACAAGATTTGTTCTCATTGGTGCTTCAGTAACCCCCAATATGCTGGTATTGGAAACCAGAACTCTGAGGAGAGATGCCTGGAAACCAAGGCAATGGATCTGATTAGGGCCTGGGGCCTGTCTGGTTTAATCTTCTTCTCTCGGTTCATCTGTCTATGGGATTGAGTGGAGGTAGTTCCTCAGCTGGTGTCAGATTGCCCCTATTTGTCCTGGGCAGTCTACACTATTGGGATGGCCACTTTGACTTTGGAGGTTTCTCCTAATTTGCAAGTTTGTGGCCAATGAAATGGGCAGAATTCCTTTGGGGAGGGAAGGCACAATCCTGAGGTGTGGCTCTAAAGGCTCAAGCATGGAGGGTGTGTGGGTCAGAGCTGTGGGGACAGAAGTCTGAAAACAGAAACTCGTCTTAGGTTTGGGGACATAGGTATGGGAGGCCCGATCTACAGACCTTGAGGAGAACTCTTTAGGATATGAACAAAGAGTGAGTGTGAGGCACTTGCTCAGGCTTTTGACTCTGGATTTTGTGTCACTGATGGCCGTGGAATGTAGGGGTGTCCTCATGGACCATGGGTGAGACTTCCTCTATGGGGATTTGGATGATCCCAATATTTTGGGGTCATTCCGTGGGATGGGAGAAGTCCATTCTGTTTTTTTTTTTTTTTTAACCTCAGGTGTGCCACTAAAGAGGGATTCCAGAGCAGAACCCTGGGAAGGGGCGACTGGACAACCCGAACTCTGTATAAGATTGGGGGCCTAAGGGCATGGCAATCCCCATATGGGGTACCTTGGTCCAGCCACTGAGAGGTCTTACTTGAGTACAGTGCTCACACTGAGGGTCACAATGCATGTTTGTGCCCAATGTAGGCATCAAGCATGGGAGGGGACTCATGGGCCATGCTTGATTCTCCTACACTGAACTTTGGACAACATACGAACCACAAGGTTTCTTTCCATGGGGAAGGAGGAATTCTGATTTCTGCATCATGTTCACCCCTGGGCAGTGACTGGAGATAAGATCTAAGTTCTGAATCCAGAAAATCGAGGTTGGGATGAGATGATAACCTAAGGTCATGGAGGGTCCGATGTGCTCAGTGTGCGGTCAGCTTTCTGGGTGTTGTTCAGGAGGTATGGATTCAGGCTGTGTCAGACAGTGCATTAGTGCCCAGGTTAGAATGTATAATTTGGGTACAGTTGAGTTCCATGTAGGTTCATCCTCATTTATTGTGTCAGGGAAGCTCACTGGGGCAACATTTTTCTTCTGGTGGGCAGGCAGAGTGCAGCATTGTGGGTCCAGAATTGCCAAACTTGAGGGCGTCGGGACCAGGAGTGTGAGGACGTAAGTCTGAGATCATAAGCTAGACTTAAGTTTCAGGGCGAGGGCACGGCAGGCACCCTCTGCAGATCTGAATCAAAATCTCATTCATCTGAAGTCAGGACGAGGATCAGACTTAGGCGCAGGTTGGAGTTTCTGTCCATATGGCCCCTTCATCAAAGGGGTGGAATCTCGAGGCCATGGAGGTTTTCCCACGTTGGGAGTTGTGGGATGCTCCAACTGCAAGGATTCCTTCTGCGGGAAAATTGAGAACTGTTGGATGGCTCCAGGACATCCCATATGGAATGACTCCAGAGCCGGGTTCTAAGGATGGATGCCTGAGCAGACTGCCTCTTACACCAATTGTCTCCCTGCCACAAGACAGGTACGATCTGATGGCTATGCAGGAGCAATCGTGGGAGCTGAGTTGAAATGGACTCTCCTGAAGATGGGTCTTAATGTGTGTTTGTGTCCATGAGGACGTTGGAATGGGGTGGTGGCCCCAGGGCTCTAAAGGATTCTAACCGGAGATTTTGAAACAACTCGAAAGAGCAAGTTTTCCATGTGGAGACAAGATTTGTTCTAATTGGTGCCTCGGGAAACCCACATATGCTGGTATTAGAACCAGGCCTCTGAGGAGAGATACATAGAAACCACAGCAATGCATCCAATTAGGTCCTAGGAGCCTCTCTGGTTCAATCTTCTTCTCTGTCGACATCTGTCTATTTTATGAAATGGAGGTAGTTGCTCAGCTGGTGTCAGACCGCTCCTGTTTGTCCGGGCGGCCTACACTATAGGGATGGCCTCGGGGACTTTGGAGGTTTCTCCTAAATTGTATGATTATGGACAATGGCATGGGCAGAATTCCTGTGGAGTGGGCAGGCACAGACCGGATGTGTGGCTCCCAAGGGCCCAGCCTTGAGGGTGTGTGGGCAAGGACTGTGGGGACAGATGTCTGAAAACACAAACTCAGCTTAGCTTTGGGGACGTAGGTATGGCAGGTCCGATTTACAGACTATGAGGAGAACTTTTTGGGATATGAATAAAGGGTGAAACTGTGACACTTGTTAGGCTTTTGCCCCTGGATTTTGTGTTAATGATGGCTGTGGAATGTCGAGGAGTCCTCATGGGCCATGGAAGAGTCTTTCTCTCTGTGGATTTGGCCAGATCCCAATTGTTTTGGGTTAATCTGTGGGATTCAGTTTTGTTAACTAAGGTGTCCCACCAAAAGAGGGATTCCAGAGCAGAGCCCTGGACAACAAGAAATCTAACTAAAAATACGGGCCTAGGGGCATGGCAAGCCCAATATGCCTTCTAATTGTCCAGCCACTAAGAGGCCTTCATTGAGGACAGAACTCATGCTGAGGGTCACAATGCGTGTTTATGCCCTCGTGGTACTCAAGCATGGGTGGGGACTCATGGTGCATGCTTGTTTCTCCTACACTGAATGATAGTCAACATGTCAACTACATGAGTTCTTGCCATAGGGAAGTATAAATTCTGATTTCTGCATGTCATTCACCCCTGGGCAGTGATTGGAGATAAGGTCTAGGTTGTGAAGTCTGAAAACCGAGGTTGGGAAGAGATGACGACCTAAGACCATGTCGGGTCCGATATGCTCAGCGTGGAGCCAGCTGTCTGGGTGTTGGTCGGGAGGGGTCCAAGCTTGGGCTGTGTCAGACAGGGCATTAGTGCCCAGGGTAGATTGTATAATTGGGGTACAACTGAGTGCCGTGCAGGTTGATCTTTATTTGACATTTCTGGGTAGCCCCAAGGGCAATGTTTTTCTTCTGGAGAACAGGCAGAGTGCTGCATTGTGGCTCCGGAATTTCCAAAGTGGATGCCTTGTGGACGGGGAGTGTGAGGACGGAAGTCTGAGAACACATGTTAGGCGTAGGTTTTGGGCGAGGGCACAGCAGGCACCCTCTGCAGATCTGAATCGGGATATCATGAATCTGAAGTCAGGGCGAGGTTCAAACCTAGGCTTAGGTTTGAATTTCTGTCCATTCTGGCCACTTTATGAAGGGGACAACATCTCCAGTCCATGGAGGTTTACCCACAATGGGAGTTGTGAGATGCTCCAAACAACAAGGATTCCTTCTGATCAACAATTGAGACCTTTTGTATCACTCCAGTACATACCATACAGAATGACACCAGAGCAGGGATCTAAGGATGGATGCATGGGAAGCCCGCCTCACATTGCAGTTGTCTCCTAGCAAATAGACAGGTTTGATATGCTGGCTCTGTCAGAGCAACCAAGGGGGCTGAGTTGAAATGGACTCTCCTGAGGATGGATGCTAATGTGGGTTGTGTCCATGGAGACCTTGGAATGGGGCGTTGGTGCATGGGCCCTGAAGGATTCTCCTAACCGGAGGTTTTGAGACATCTCCAAAGGACAAGTTTCCCATGTGGAGACGAGATTTGTTCTGATTGGTGCCTCAGGAAACCCCCATATACTGTTATTGGAATATAGGCCTCTGAAGAGAGATAACTGGAAACCAAAGCAATGGCTCCGTTTAGAGCCTAGGGGCCTGTCCGGTTGAATCTTCTTCTCTGTGTACATCCATCTAAGGTATTAGTGGAGTTAGATGCTCAGCTGGTGTCAGATGGCCCTTGTTTGTCCCAGGCGGCCTACACTATTGTGAAGGCCTTGGGGACTTTGGAGGTTTCTCCTAATTTTATGATTATGGACAATGGAATGGGCAGAATTCCCGTGGAGAGGGAAGGCACAGTTTTGATGTGGCTCCAGGGGCCCCAGCCTGCAGGGTGTGTGCACCAGGACTGTGGAGACAGAAGTCTAAAACACAAACTCAGTTTAGGTTTAGGGACGTAGGTATGGCAGGCCCGATCTACAGACCGTGAGGAGAATTCTTCCGGATATGAAGAAAGAGAGATTGTGAGGCACTTGTTCAGGCTTTTGTTTCTGGATTTTGTGTCAACGATGGGCATGGAATGTCGAGGAGGCCTCATGGGCCATGGACGAGTCTTCCGCTCTGTGGATTTGGCCCGATTCCAATTGTTTTGGGTCAAACTGTGGGATGGGAGGAGTCCTTTCAGTTTTGTTACCTCAGGTGTCCCACCAAAAGAGGGATTCCAAAGCCGAGCCCTGGGGAGGGGAGACTGGACAACCAGAAATCTGGTTAAAAATTGGGGCCTAGGGGCATGGCAAGCCCAATATGCTGTCTTTTGGTCCAGCCGCTGAGAGGCCTTACTTGAGAACTGGGCTCACGTTGAGGGTCACAATGCATGTTTGTGACCGACTTGGTCCTCAAGCATCTGCAGGGCCTCATGGGCCACACTGGTTTCAACTACACTTTACGTTGGACAACATGCCAATCACAAGGTTTCTTGCCATGGGGAAGGAGTTCTGATTCCTGCATCATGTTCAACCCTGGGTGGTGACTGGAGATAAGGTTTAGGTTCTGAAGCCTGAAAACCGAGGTTGGAAAGAGATGATGACCTAAGGCCATGGCGGGTCCGATGTGCTCAGTGTGTGGCTAGCTGGGTGGGTGCGAGCCAGGAGGTTCAGTCTCAGGCTGTGCCAGAAAGGGCAGTAGTGCCCAGGGCAGCCTGTATAATTGGGGTCCAGTCAAGTGGCATGCAGGTTGATCCTCATTTGGGGAATCTGGGTAGCCCCAGAGGGCAAAGTTTTTCTTCCTGAAAGCAGGCAGAGTGCTGCCTTGTAGTTCTGGAATTGCCAAACTGGAGGGCTTGTGGGCCAGGAATGTGAGGATGGAAGTTGAGAACACAAACTAGACTTACGTTCCTGGGCAAGGACACGGCAGGCACACTATGCAGAGCTGAATCAAGATGTCCTGCATCTGAAGTCAGGGCGAGGATCAGACGATCGCTCAGGTTGGAGCTTCTGTCCCTGATGGCCCCTTCATGAAGAACAGGGGGCGGGATCACGAGGCCATGGAGGTTTTCCCACGATGGGAGTTGTGAGATGCTCCAAACAGTAAAGATTCTTCTGCGGGACTATTGAGACCTGTTGGTTGGCTCCAGGACTTCCCATACAGCATCATTCTGAGAATGGTTCTAAGTATGGATGGCTGGGAAGCCTGCCTCTCATTCCAATCATCTCCTAGCGACAAGACGGGTTAGATCTGCTGGATCAGGGGGAGCAACTGAGGGGGCTGAGTTGAAATGGACTCTCCTGTGGATGGGTCCTAATGTGGGTGTGTCTCCATGGAGACCTTGGAATGAGGCGCTGGCACCGGGAACCTGAAATGTCCTTCTAACCAGAGGCTTTGAGAGAGCTCCAACATGCAAGTTTCCCATGTGTAGACGAGATTTGTTCTGATGGGTGCCTCAGGAGAAGCCCTCAGCTGGTATTGGAAACCAGGCTTTTGAGGAGACATGCCTGTAAACCAAAGCTATGGATCCCATTATGGCCTGGGGTCCTGTCTGGTCAATCTTCTTCTCTGGGGACATCCATCTATGGTATGAGTGGAGGTAGATGCTCAGCTGGTGTCAGACGGCCCTTTTTTGTCCCGGACAACCTACACCATTGGTATGGCCTCAGGGAATTTGGAGGTTTCTCCTAATTTGTATGGTTTTGGATAATGGAATGGGCAGAATTCCCATGGATTGGTAAGGCACAGTTCTAATATGTGGTTCCAGGGGCCCAGCCTGGAGGGTGTGTGGCCCAGGACGTTGAGGACAGAACTCAAAAAACACAAACTCAGCTTAGGTTTGGGGCCGTAGGTATGGCACGGCCGAACTACAAATCATGAGAAGAACTCTTCAGGATATGAAGAAAGAGCGAGTCTGAGGCGCTTGCTTAGGCTTTTGTCTCTGGATTTTGTATCAGCGATGGCCGTGGAATGTCGGGGAGGCCTCATGAGCCATGGACGAATCTTTCTCTCTGTGGATTTGGCCCTATCCCAATTCTTTTTCGTGAATCTGTGGAATGGGAGGACTCCTTTAAGGTTGTTACCTGAGGTGTCCCACCAAAAGAGGAATTCCAAAGCAGAGCCCTGGGCAAGAGTGAAGGGACAAGCCGAACTATGGTTAAAAATTGGGGTCTAGGGGCATGGCAAGCCCAATATGCTCTTTCTTCATGCAGCCACTGAGAGGCCTTGCCTGAGGACCGGGCTCAGGCTGAGGGTCACAATGTGTGTTTGAGACCAATGTGGCCCTCAAGCATGGGCTGGGTCTCATGTGCCACACTGGTTTCAACTACACTGAAAGTTGGACAACATGCCAACCACGAGGTTTCTTGCCAAGGGAACGAGTTCGGATTTCTGCAACATTTTCAAACCTGGGCAGTGATTGGAGATAAGGTCAAGGTTCTGAAGCCTGAAAACCGAGGTTGGGTAGAGATGTCGACCTATGGCCATGGCGGGTCCGATGTGCTCAGTGTGTGGCCAGCTGTCTGGGTGGGGCCAGGAGTTCCAGGCTCAGGCTGTGTCAGAATGGGCAATTGTGCCCACTTCAGCCTATATATTTGGTGTACAGCCAAATGGCGTGCAGGTTGATCCTCATTTGGGGTTTCTGGGTAGCCCCAGAGGGCAATGTTCTTCTTCCAGGGAGCAGGCAGAGTGCCGCATTGTACTTCTGGATTGCCAAACTGGAGGGCATATGGGCCGGTAGTCTGAGGACGGAACTCTGAGAACACAAGCTAGGCTTAGGTTTTATGTGTGAGGACATGGCAGGCACAATCTACAGACCTGAATCGAGATCTCTTGCACCTGAAGTCAGGTTGAGCATCAGACGATGCCTCAGGTTTGACTTTCTGTCCCTGATGGCCCCTTCATAAAGGGGGGGAATCACGAGGCCGTGGGGGTTTTCCCACCATGGGAGTTGTGAGAAGCTCCAAACTGCAAAGATTCTACTGTGGGACAATTGAGACCAGTTGGTTGGCTCCAGGCCAACGATTCTGAGCAGGGTTCTAATGATGGATGGCTGGGTAGCCCACCTCGCATTCCAATATTCTCCTAGCTACAAGACAGGCTAGATCTGTTGGATCTCGGGGAGAAACCGAGGAGGCTGAGTTTAAATGGACTCTCCTGTGGATGGGTCCTAATATGTTTTTGTGTCTATGGAGACTGTGGCATTAAGCGGTGGCACTAGGGCCCTGAAGCCTTCTCCTAAACAGAGGTTTGACACAGGTCCACCATGCAAGTTTCCCATGTGTAGAGGAGATTTGTTCTGATGGGTGAGTCAAGAAACAGCCATATTCTGGTATTGAAATGCAGGCCTCTGAGGAGAGATGCCTGGAAACCTAAGCAATGGATCCGATTAGTGCCTAGGGGCCTGTTGGTTTCTTTTTACCTCGGGCGACATCTATCTATGGGTCAGAGTACAGGTAGGTGCTCAAATGAACTCAGATTGCCCGTGTTTGTCCTTGGAAGCCAACACTATGGGATGGCCTCAGGGAATTTAAAGGTTTATACTTTTAGTTGCATTGTCGCCATTGGAATGGGCTCACACAATTCCCTTGCGAGGGCAAGAACAGTCCTCAGGTTTGGCTTCAGGGGCCTGAGCCTATAGGGTGTGTAGGCCAGGGCTGTTTGGACAGTTGTCTGAAAACACAAACTCGACTTCTGTTTCGGGTCATAGGTAGGGCAGGACTGATCTACAGACCATGAGGAGAACATTTCGGTATATGAAAAAAGGGCGAGTGTGAGGCTATTGCTCATGTTTTTGTCTCTGCATATAATGTCACTCATGGTCGTGAAATTTCCGGGTGACTTCATGGGAAATGGACGAGTCTTACTCTCTGGGGATTTGGCCCCTTCCAAAGAGGTTGGGGTCATTCTGTGGGATGGAAGAAGTCGTTTTTTTTGTTGTTGTTGCTTTGTTTTGTTTCATTTTTTAACCTCCGTTGTCCCACCACATGAGGAATTCCAGAGTAGAGCTCTGGGGAGGGGTGACTGAACAACCAGAAATCTGGTTAAAAATTGGGGCCTAGGGCTATGTCAAGCCCATTATGACATCTAGTGATCCAGGCTCTGAGAGGACTTACTAGAGGACAGGACTCACCCTGAGGGTCACAATGCATATTTATGCCCTCGTCGCACTCAAGAATAGGCGGGCCTCAGGGTGAATGCTAGTTTCTCCTACAATGAACGTTGGACAACATGCCAACCACAAGGTTTCTTGCCATGTGTAAGGAGAAGTTCTGATTTCTGCATCACACTCACCCCCAGGCAGAGATAAAGTCTAGTTTCTGAAGCCTTAAAACTGAGGTAAGGAAGAGATGATGACCTAAGGCCATGGCGGGTCTGATGTGCTCAGTGTGCGGTCAGCTTTCTGGGTGTTGGTCAGGAAGTCCGGGCTCAGGTTGTGTCAGACAGTGCATTAGTGCCCAGGTTAGACTATATAATTCGGGCAAAGTCGAGTACCGTGTAGGTTTATCTTCATATAAGGTGCCTTGGCAGCTCTTTAGGCAATATTTTTTTTCCAGAAAGCAGGCCATGTGCTTAATTGTGGGACCGGATTTACCAATCATGAGGGCTTTGAGGCCAGGAGAGTGAGGTCGGAATTCTGAGAACAAAAGCTATACTTGGGCTAAGGGCAAGGGCACGGCAGGTACCCCCTGCAGATCTGAACCAATATCTCATCCATTTCAAGTCAGGGAGAGAATTAGACTTTGGCTTAGGTTGGAGTTTCTGTGCCTGATGGCTCCTTCATGAAGGGAGCGGAATCTCGTGTCCATGGAGTTTTTCCCACGTGGGAGTTGTGGATTGCCCCCTTCAAGAATTCCTTCTGCGGGACAATTGAGACCTTTGGGCAGCTCCAGGACATCCCATATGGAATGACTCCAGAGCACCATTCGCGGATGGATGCCTGGGAAGCCAGCCTCGCATTCCACTTGTCTCCTAGCAACAAGCCAGTTTAGATCTGATGGCTCTGCGGGAGCAACCGGGGTGGCTGACTTGAAATGGACTTTCCTCAGGATGGGTCCTAATGTGTGTTTGTGTCCATGGGGCCTTGGAATGGGGCCGTGGCACCGGGACCCTGAAGTATTCTCCTAAGCTTTTGACAGAGCTCGATGCACATGTTTCCTTGTGGAGACGAGATTTGTTCTGATTGCTGCCTCAGGAAAACCCCTATGCTGGTATTGGAATCCAGGCTTTTGAGGAGACATGCCTCTCACCAAAGCAATGGATCCGATTGGCCAGGGTCCTGTCTGGTTCAATCTTCTTCTCTGGGGACATCTATCTATGGTATGAGTGGAGGTTGATGCTCAGCTGCTATCAGACCGCGCTTGTTTGTCACGGGCGACCTGCCCTATAGGGATGGCCTCAGGGATTTGGAGGGTTCTCCTAATTTTATGGTTTTGGACAATGGAATGGGCAGTGTTCACATGGATTGGGTAGGCACAGTCCTTATGTGTGGCTCCAGGGGCCCCAGCCTGGAGGGTGTGTGGCCCAGGACTTTGAGGACAGAAGTCTGATAACATAAACTCAGCTTAGGTTTGGAGACGTAGGTATGGCAGGCCCGATCTATAAACCATGAGAAGAACTCTTCAGGATATGAAGAAAGAGCGAGTCTGAGGTGCTTGTTCAGTCTTTTGTCTCTAGATTCGGTAACAGCGATGGCCGTGGATTGTCTGGGAAACCTCATGGGCCATGGACGAATCTTCCTCTCTGTGGAATTGGCCCGATCCCAATTCTTTTTCGTCAATCTGTGGATTGGGAGGTCTCCTTTCAGGTTGGTTACCTTAGGTGTCCCGCCAAAAGAGGAATTCCAAAGAAGAGCCCTGGGGAAAAGCGAAGGGACAACCCGAACTATGGGTAAAATTTGGGGCCTAGGGGCATGGCAAGCCCAATATGCAATCTCTTCATCCAGCCGCTGAGAGGCCTTACCTGAGGACTGGGATCAGGCTGAGGGTCACAATGTGTGTTTGTGACCAATGTGGCCCATAAACATGGGCGGGGCCTCATGGGCCACACTGGTTTCAACTACACTGAACATTGGAAAACATGCCAACCACATGGTTTCTAGCCACGGGGAAGGAGTTGTGATTTCTGCATCACTTACAAGCCTGGGCAGTGATTGGAGATAAGGTCTAGGTTCTGAAACTTGACAACCGAGGTTGGGAAGAGATGACGACCTAAGGACATGGCTCGTCTGGCGTGCTCAGTGTTCGACCAGCTTTCTGGGTGGGGCCAGGAAGTCCAGGCTCAGGCTGTGTCAGAAAGGGCAATAGTGCCTAGGTCAGCCTATATATTTGGGGTACAGTCGAATGGCATGCAGGTTGATCCTCATTTGATGTTTCTGGGTAGCCCCACAGGGCAATGTTTTTCTTCCTGAAGGCTGGCAGAGTGCTGCATTATAGTTCTGGTTTGCAAACTGGAGGGCTTGTGGGCCAGTAGTCTGAAGACGGAAATCTGATAACACAAGCTAGGCTTAGGTTTCTGGGTGAAGACAAGGCAGGAACAATCTACAGACCTGAATCGAGATCTCGTGCTTCTGAAGTCATTGTGAGGATCAGAAGATCGCTCAGGTTGGTGTTTCTGTCCCTGATGGCCCCTTCATGAAGGGGCGGGGTCTCGAGTTCGTGGGGGTTTTCCCACGATGTTAGTTGTGAGAGGGTCCAAACTGCAAAGATTCTTGTGCAGGACAATTGAGACATGTTGGTTGGCTCTAGGCCAACGATTCCGAGCAGGGTTCTAAGGATGGATGCCTGAATGGCCCACCTTGCATTCCAATTGTGTCCTAGCAACAAGACAGGTTATATCGGCTGGATCTGGGCGAGCAATCTGGATCTGGGTTGAAATGGACTCTCCTGTGTATTGATCCTAATATGTTTTTGTGTCTATGGAGACCTTGGAATGAAGCGGTGGCACTGGGGTCCTGAAGGGTTTTTTCAAACAGAGGCTTTGACACAGCTCCAACGTGCAAGTTTCCCATATGTAGATGAGATTTGTTCTGACGGATGAGTCAGGAAACAGCCATATGCTGGTATTGAAATCCAGGCCTCTGAGGAGAGATGACTGGATACCACAACAATGAATCCGAATAGTGCCTAGGGGCCTGTTCGTACCTTTTTACCTCTGGGGACATCAGTCTATGTGTCTGAGTGCATGTAGGTGCTCAGATGGGCTCAGATTGCCCCTGTTTGTCCTGGGAAGCCACCACTATTGGGATGGCCTCAGGGAGTTTTCAGGTTGATCCTATTAGTAGGTTGTGGCCATTGGAATGGGCACATACAATTCCCTTGTAGAGGGCAAGTACAGTCCTCAGGTTTGGCTCCAGGGGCCTGAGCCCGTAGGGTGTGTAGGCAGAGCTGTTTGGACAGTCGTCTGAAAACACAAACGCGGCTTATGTTTCGGGTCATAGGTATGGCAGGACTGATCTACAGACCATGAGGAGAACTCTTCGGGATATGAATAAGGGGCGAGTGTGAGGCTCGTGCTCAAGTTTTTGTCTCTGGATATCGTGTCACTCTTGCTCGTGAAATTTCCTGGTGACTTTATGGGAAATGGACGAGTCTTACACTCTGGGGGTTTGGCCCCGTCCAAAGAGTTTTGGGTCATTCTGGGGATGGAAGAAGTCCGTTTTGTTGTTGTTGTTGATTTGCCTTGTTTTGTTTTTTAACCTCAGGTGTCCCACCAAATGGGGGATTCCAGAGTAGAGCCCTGGGGAAGACCGACCGGACAACAAGAAATGTGGTTAATAATTGTGGCCTAGGGACATGTCAAGCCCATTATGACATCTAATGGTCGAGCCACTGAGAGGACTTACTAGAGCACAGGACTCACGCTGAGGGTCACAATGCGTGTTTATGCCCACTTCGCAAACAAGAATGGGCAGGGCCTCCGGGTGAATCCTGGTTTCTCCTACACTGAACGTTGGACAACATGCCAACCACAAGGTTTCTTGCCATGGGTAAGGAAGAGTTCTGATTTCTGCATCACAGGCACCCCTGGGCAGTGATTGGAGATAAGGTCTAGGTTCTGAAGCCTAAAAACTGAGGTAGGGAAGAGATGATGACCTAAGGCCATGGCGGTTCTGATGTGCTCAGTGTGCGGTCAGCTGTCTGGGTGTTGGTCAGGAGATCCGGGCTCCGGTTGTGTCAGAGAGTGCATTAGTGCCCAGTTTAGACTATATACTTTGGGTACAGTCGAGTGCCATGTAGATTTCTCCTCATATAAGTTGTCTGGGCAGCTCATTAGGCAAAATTTGTTTTCTAGAGGGCAGGCAGAGTGCTTAATTGTCGGTCCGGAATTTAAACTTGAGGGATTCGTGTCCAGGAGTCTGAGGACGGAAGTCTGAGAACACAAGCTAGACTTGGGTTTCGGGGCGAGGACACGGCAGGTACCACTGTAGATCTGAACCTATATCTCATGCATCTGAAGTCAGGGCGAGGATCAGACGTTGGCTCAGGTTGGAGTTTCTGTGCATGACGGACCCTTCATGAAGGGAGCGGAATCTCCAGGCCATGGAGTTTTTCCCACGTTGGGAGTTGTGGGATGCCCCCTTCAAGGATTCCTTCTGCGGGACAATTGAGACTTGTTGGGCAGCTCCAGGACATCCCATATGGAATGACTCCAGGGCACCGTTCGAGGATGGATGGCTGGGAAGCCCGCCTCGCATTCCAATTGTCTCCTAGCAACAAGACAGTTTAGATCTGATGGCTCTGCGGGAGAAACCGGGGTGGCTGACTTGAAATGGACTTTCCTGAGGATGGGTCCTAATGTGTGTTTGTGTCCATGAGGGCCTTAAAATGGGGCGGTGGCACTGGGACCCTGAAGTATTCTCCTAAGCTTTTGACATAGCTCGATGCACAAGGTTCCTTGTGGAGACGAGATTTGTTTTGATGGGTGCCTCAGGAAAACCTCTATGCTGGTATTGGAATCCCGGCTTTTGAGGAGACATGCCTGTAATCCAAAGCAATGTATCCGATTATGGCCTAGGGTCCTGTCTGGTTCAATCTTCTTCTCAGGGGACATCCAACTATGGTATGAGTGGAGGTAGATGCTCAGCTGGTATCAGACCGCCCTTGTTTGTCCCGGGCGACCTGCACTATTGGGATGGCCTCAGGGATTTGTAGGGTTCTCAAAATTTTACTGTTTTGGACAATGGCATCGGCAGAATTCCCATGGATTGGGTAGGCACAGTCCTATTGTGTGACTCCAGGGGCCCCAGCCTGGAGGGTGTGTGGCCCAGGACTTTGAGGACAGAAGTCTGAAAACACAAACTCAGCTTAGGTTTGGGGGCGTAGGTATGGCAGACCCGATCTATAAACCATGAGAAGAACACTTCCGGATATGAAGAAAGAGCGAGTCTGAGGCGCTTGCTCAGGCTTTTGTCTCTGGATTTTGTATCAGAGATGGCCGTGGAATGTCGGGGAGGCCTCATGGGCCGTGGAAGAATCTTCTTCTCTGTGGATTTGGCCCGATCCCAATTGTTTTTCGTCAATCTGTGGAATGGGAGGACTCCTTTCAGGTTTGTTACCTCAGGTGTCCCGCCAAAAGAGGAATTCCAAAGAAGAGCCCTGGGGAAAAGTGAAGGGAGAACCCGAACTATGGGTAAAATTTGGGGCCTAGGGGCATGGCAAGCCCAATATGCTATCTCTTCATCCAGCCACTGAGAGGCCTTATTGAGGACTGGGATCAGGGTGAGGGTCACAATGTGTGGTTTTGACCAATGTGGCCCGGAACATGAGCGGGGCCTCATGGGCCACAATGGTTTCAACTACACTGAACGTTGGACAACATGCCAACCACATGGTTTCTTGCCACGGGGAAGGAGTTGTGATTTCTGCATCACTTTCAAGCCTGGGCAGTGATTGGAGATAAGGTCTAGGTTCTGAAACTTGACAACCGAGGTTGGGAAGAGATGACGACCTAAGACCATGGCGGGTCCGACGTGCTCAGTGAGCGGCCAGCTTTCTGTGTGGGGCCAGGTAATCCAGGCTCAGGCTGTGTCAAAAAGGGCAATAGTGCCCAGGTCAGCCTATATTTGGGGTACAGTCGAATGGCGTGCAGGTAGATCCTCATTTGGAGTTTCTGGGTAGCCCCAGAGGGCAATGTGTTTCTTCCTGAGGGCAGGAAGAGTGCTGCATTATAGTTCTGGTTTTCAAACTGGAGGCTTGTGGGCCAGTAGTCTGAGGAAGGAAATCTGAGAACAAGCTAGGCTTAGGTTTCTGGGTGAGGACAAGGCAGGAACAATCTACAGACCTGAATCGAGATCTCGTGCTTATGATGTCAGGGCGAGGATCAGAAGATCGCTCAGGTTGGTGTTTCTGTCCCTGATGGCCCTTCATGAAGCAGCGGGGGGGCCACGAGGCCGTGGGGGTTTTCCCACGATGTTAGTTGTGAGAAGCTCCAAACTGCAAAGATTCTTCTGCAGGACAATTGAGACCTGTTGGTTGGCTCCAGGGCAACAATTCCAAGCAGGGTTCTAAGGATGGATGGCTGGGTAGCCCAACTCGCATTCCAATTGTGTCCTAGCAACAAGACAGGTTAGATATGCTGGATCTGGGGAAGCAACCCAGGAGGCTGAGTTGAAATGGACTCTCCTGTGGATGGGTCCTAATGTCTTTTTGTGTCTATGGAGACCTTGGAATGTAGCGGTGGCACTGGGGTCCTGAAGGGTTTTTCCAAACAGAGGCTTTGACACAGCTCCAACGTGCAAGTTTCCCATATGTAGATGAGATGTTTTCTGATGGGTGAGTCAAGAAACAGCCATACGCTGGTATTGAAATCCAGGCTTCTGAGGAGAGATGACTGGATACCACAGCAATGGATCCGTTTAGTGCCTAGGGGCCTGTTCTTTCCTTTTTACCTCTGGGGACATCAGTCTATGCGTCCGAGTGCAAGTAGGTGCTCAGATGAGCTCAGATTGCCCCTGTTTGTCCTGGGAAGCCACCGCTGTTGGGATGGCCTCAGGCAGTTTGGAGGTTTATCATATTAGTAGGGTTGTGGCCATTGGAATGGGCACATACAATTCCCTTGGAGAGGGCAAGTACAGTCCTCAGGTTTGGCTCCAGGGGCCTGAGCCTGTAGGGTGTGTAGGCCAGAGCTGTTTGGACAGTTGTCTGAAAACACAAACGCGGCTTATGTTTCGGGTCATAGGTATGGCAGGACTGATCTACAGACCATGAGGAGAACTCTTCAGGATATGAAAAAAGGGCGAGCGTGAGGCTTGTGCTCAAGTTTTTGTCTCTGGATATCGTGTCACTCATCGTCGTGAAATTTCCGGGTGACTTCATGGGAAATGGACGAGTCTTACTCTCTGCGGTTTTGCCCCATCCCAAGAGTTTTGGGTCATTCTGGGGATGGAAGAAGTCCGTTTTGTTGTTGTTGTTGATTTGCTTTGTTTTGTTTTTTAACCTCAGGTGTCTCACCAAATGAGGTATTCCAGAGTAGAGCCCTGGGGAGGGCCGACCGGACAACCAGAAATCTGGTTAAAAATTGTGGCCTAGGGACATGTCAAGCCCATTATGACATCTAATGGTCGAGCCACTGAGAGGACTTCCTAGAGCACAGGACTCACGCTGAGGGTCACAATGCGTGTTTATGCCCTCTTCGCACTCAAGAATTGGCGGGGCCTCCGGGTGAATGCTGGTTTCTCCTACACTGAACGTTGGACAACATGCCAACCACAAGGTTTCTTGCCATGGGTAAGGACGAGTTCTGATTTCTGCATCACAGGCACCCCTGGGCAGTGGTTGGAGATAAGGTCTAGGTTCTGAAGCCTGAAAAACCGCAGTTGGGAAGAGATGATGACCTAAGGCCATGGCGGTTCTGATGTGCTCAGTGTGGGGTCAGCTGTCTGGGTGTTGGTCAGGAGGTCCGAGCTCAGTTTGTGTCAGACAGTGCATTAGTGCCCAGGTTAGACTATATACTTTGGGTACAGTCGAATGCCATGTAGATTTATCCTCATATAAGGTGCTTGGGCAGCTCATTAGGCCAAATTTTTTTTTCTAGAGGGCAGGCAGAGTGCTGCATTGTGGGTCTGGAATTGCGAAACTTCCGGGCTTCGGGGCCTGGAGTGTGAGGACGGAAGTCTGAGAACACAAGCTAGACTTGGGTTTCAGGGCCAGGGCACGGCAGGTACCCCTGTAGATCTGAACCTATATCTCATGCATCTGAAGTCAGGGCGAGGATCAGACGTTGGCTCAGGTTGGAGTTTCTGTGCATGACGGCCCCTTCATGAAGGGAGCGGAATCTCGAGGCCATGGAGGTTTTCCCACGTTGGGAGTTGTGGGATGCCCCCTTCAAGGATTCCTTCTGCGGGACAATTGAGACTTGTTGGGCAGCTCCAGGACATCCCATATGGAATGACTCCAGGGCACCGTTCGAGGATGGATGGCTGGGAAGCCCGCCTCGCATTCCAATTGTCTCCTAGCAACAAGACAGTTTAGATCTGATGGCTCTGCGGGAGAAACCGGGGTGGATGACTTGAAATGGACTTTCCTGAGGATGGGTCCTAATGTGTGTTTGTGTCCATGAGGGCCTTAAAATGGGGCGGTGGCACCGGGACCCTGAAGTATTCTCCTAAGCTTTTGACATAGCTCGATGCACAAGGTTCCTTGTGGAGACGAGATTTGTTTTGATGGGTGCCTCAGGAAAACCTCTATGCTGGTATTGGAATCCCGGCTTTTGAGGAGACATGCCTGTAATCCAAAGCAATGTATCCGATTATGGCCTAGGGTCCTGTCTGGTTCAATCTTCTTCTCAGGGGACATCCATCTATGGTAGGAGTGGAGGTAGATGCTCAGCTGGTATCAGACCGGCCTTGTTTGTCCCGGGCGACCTGCACTATTGGGATGGCCTCAGGGATTTGGAGGGTTCTCCTAATTTTACGGTTTTGGACAATGGCATCAGCAGAATTCCAATGGATTGGGTAGGCACAGTCCTAATGTGTGACTCCAGGGGCCCCAGCCTGGAGGGTGTGTGGCCCAGGACTTTGAGGACAGAAGTCTGAAAACACAAACTCAGCTTAGGTTTGGGGACGTAGGTATGGCAGGCCCGATCTATAAACCATGAGAAGAACTCTTCCGGATATGAAGAAAGAGCGAGTCTGAGGCGCTTGCTCAGGCTTTTGTCTCTGGATTTTGTATCAGAGATGGCCGTGGAATGTCGGGGAGGCCTCATGGGCCATGGACGAATCTTCTTCTCTGTGGATTTGGCCCGATCCCAATTGTTTTTCGTCAATCTGTGGAATGGGAGGACTCCTTTCAGGTTTGTTACCTCAGGTGTCCCGCCAAAAGAGGAATTCCAAAGAAGAGCCCTGGGGAAAAGTGAAGGGAGAACCCGAACTATGGGTAAAATTTGGGGCCTAGGGGCATGGCAAGCCCAATATGCTATCTCTTCATCCAGCCACTGAGAGGCCTTATTGAGGACTGGGATCAGGGTGAGGGTCACAATGTGTGGTTTTGACCAATGTGGCCCGCAAACACGAGCGGGGCTTCATGGGCCACACTGGTTTCAACTACACTGAACGTTGGACAACATGCCAGCCACATGGTTTCTTGCCACGGGGAAGGAGTTGTGTTTTCTGCATCACTTTCAAGCCTGGGCAGTGATTGCAGATATGGTCTAGGTTCTGAAACTTGACAACCGAGGTTGGGAAGAGATGACGACCTAAGACCATGGCGGGTCCGACGTGCTCAGTGAGCGGCCAGCTTTCTGTGTGGGGCCAGGTAATCCAGGCTCAGGCTGTGTCAAAAAGGGCAATAGTGCCCAGGTCAGCCTATATTTGGGGTACAGTCGAATGGCGTGCAGGTAGATCCTCATTTGGAGTTTCTGGGTAGCCCCAGAGGGCAATGTGTTTCTTCCTGAGGGCAGGAAGAGTGCTGCATTATAGTTCTGGTTTTCAAACTGGAGGCTTGTGGGCCAGTAGTCTGAGGAAGGAAATCTGAGAACAAGCTAGGCTTAGGTTTCTGGGTGAGGACAAGGCAGGAACAATCTACAGACCTGAATCGAGATCTCGTGCTTATGATGTCAGGGCGAGGATCAGAAGATCGCTCAGGTTGGTGTTTCTGTCCCTGATGGCCCTTCATGAAGCAGCGGGGGGGCCACGAGGCCGTGGGGGTTTTCCCACGATGTTAGTTGTGAGAAGCTCCAAACTGCAAAGATTCTTCTGCAGGACAATTGAGACCTGTTGGTTGGCTCCAGGGCAACAATTCCAAGCAGGGTTCTAAGGATGGATGGCTGGGTAGCCCAACTCGCATTCCAATTGTGTCCTAGCAACAAGACAGGTTAGATATGCTGGATCTGGGGAAGCAACCCAGGAGGCTGAGTTGAAATGGACTCTCCTGTGGATGGGTCCTAATGTCTTTTTGTGTCTATGGAGACCTTGGAATGTAGCGGTGGCACTGGGGTCCTGAAGGGTTTTTCCAAACAGAGGCTTTGACACAGCTCCAACGTGCAAGTTTCCCATATGTAGATGAGATGTTTTCTGATGGGTGAGTCAAGAAACAGCCATACGCTGGTATTGAAATCCAGGCTTCTGAGGAGAGATGACTGGATACCACAGCAATGGATCCGTTTAGTGCCTAGGGGCCTGTTCTTTCCTTTTTACCTCTGGGGACATCAGTCTATGCGTCCGAGTGCAAGTAGGTGCTCAGATGAGCTCAGATTGCCCCTGTTTGTCCTGGGAAGCCACCGCTGTTGGGATGGCCTCAGGCAGTTTGGAGGTTTATCATATTAGTAGGGTTGTGGCCATTGGAATGGGCACATACAATTCCCTTGGAGAGGGCAAGTACAGTCCTCAGGTTTGGCTCCAGGGGCCTGAGCCTGTAGGGTGTGTAGGCCAGAGCTGTTTGGACAGTTGTCTGAAAACACAAACGCGGCTTATGTTTCGGGTCATAGGTATGGCAGGACTGATCTACAGACCATGAGGAGAACTCTTCAGGATATGAAAAAAGGGCGAGCGTGAGGCTTGTGCTCAAGTTTTTGTCTCTGGATATCGTGTCACTCATCGTCGTGAAATTTCCGGGTGACTTCATGGGAAATGGACGAGTCTTACTCTCTGGGGTTTTGCCCCATCCCAAGAGTTTTGGGTCATTCTGGGGATGGAAGAAGTCCGTTTTGTTGTTGTTGTTGATTTGCTTTGTTTTGTTTTTTAACCTCAGGTGTCTCACCAAATGAGGTATTCCAGAGTAGAGCCCTGGGGAGGGCCGACCGGACAACCAGAAATCTGGTTAAAAATTGTGGCCTAGGGACATGTCAAGCCCATTATGACATCTAATGGTCGAGCCACTGAGAGGACTTCCTAGAGCACAGGACTCACGCTGAGGGTCACAATGCGTGTTTATGCCCTCTTCGCACTCAAGAATTGGCGGGGCCTCCGGGTGAATGCTGGTTTCTCCTACACTGAACGTTGGACAACATGCCAACCACAAGGTTTCTTGCCATGGGTAAGGACGAGTTCTGATTTCTGCATCACAGGCACCCCTGGGCAGTGGTTGGAGATAAGGTCTAGGTTCTGAAGCCTGAAAAACCGCAGTTGGGAAGAGATGATGACCTAAGGCCATGGCGGTTCTGATGTGCTCAGTGTGGGGTCAGCTGTCTGGGTGTTGGTCAGGAGGTCCGAGCTCAGTTTGTGTCAGACAGTGCATTAGTGCCCAGGTTAGACTATATACTTTGGGTACAGTCGAATGCCATGTAGATTTATCCTCATATAAGGTGCTTGGGCAGCTCATTAGGCCAAATTTTTTTTTCTAGAGGGCAGGCAGAGTGCTGCATTGTGGGTCTGGAATTGCGAAACTTCCGGGCTTCGGGGCCTGGAGTGTGAGGACGGAAGTCTGAGAACACAAGCTAGACTTGGGTTTCAGGGCCAGGGCACGGCAGGTACCCCTGTAGATCTGAACCTATATCTCATGCATCTGAAGTCAGGGCGAGGATCAGACGTTGGCTCAGGTTGGAGTTTCTGTGCATGACGGCCCCTTCATGAAGGGAGCGGAATCTCGAGGCCATGGAGGTTTTCCCACGTTGGGAGTTGTGGGATGCCCCCTTCAAGGATTCCTTCTGCGGGACAATTGAGACTTGTTGGGCAGCTCCAGGACATCCCATATGGAATGACTCCAGGGCACCGTTCGAGGATGGATGGCTGGGAAGCCCGCCTCGCATTCCAATTGTCTCCTAGCAACAAGACAGTTTAGATCTGATGGCTCTGCGGGAGAAACCGGGGTGGCTGACTTGAAATGGACTTTCCTGAGGATGGGTCCTAATGTGTGTTTGTGTCCATGAGGGCCTTAAAATGGGGCGGTGGCACCGGGACCCTGAAGTATTCTCCTAAGCTTTTGACATAGCTCGATGCACAAGGTTCCTTGTGGAGACGAGATTTGTTTTGATGGGTGCCTCAGGAAAACCTCTATGCTGGTATTGGAATCCCGGCTTTTGAGGAGACATGCCTGTAATCCAAAGCAATGTATCCGATTATGGCCTAGGGTCCTGTCTGGTTCAATCTTCTTCTCAGGGGACATCCATCTATGGTAGGAGTGGAGGTAGATGCTCAGCTGGTATCAGACCGGCCTTGTTTGTCCCGGGCGACCTGCACTATTGGGATGGCCTCAGGGATTTGGAGGGTTCTCCTAATTTTACGGTTTTGGACAATGGCATCAGCAGAATTCCAATGGATTGGGTAGGCACAGTCCTAATGTGTGACTCCAGGGGCCCCAGCCTGGAGGGTGTGTGGCCCAGGACTTTGAGGACAGAAGTCTGAAAACACAAACTCAGCTTAGGTTTGGGGGCGTAGGTATGGCAGGCCCGATCTATAAACCATGAGAAGAACTCTTCCGGATATGAAGAAAGAGCGAGTCTGAGGCGCTTGCTCAGGCTTTTGTCTCTGGATTTTGTATCAGAGATGGCCGTGGAATGTCGGGGAGGCCTCATGGGCCATGGACGAATCTTCTTCTCTGTGGATTTGGCCCGATCCCAATTGTTTTTCGTCAATCTGTGGAATGGGAGGACTCCTTTCAGGTTTGTTACCTCAGGTGTCCCGCCAAAAGAGGAATTCCAAAGAAGAGCCCTGGGGAAAAGTGAAGGGAGAACCCGAACTATGGGTAAAATTTGGGGCCTAGGGGCATGGCAAGCCCAATATGCTATCTCTTCATCCAGCCACTGAGAGGCCTTATTGAGGACTGGGATCAGGGTGAGGGTCACAATGTGTGGTTTTGACCAATGTGGCCCGCAAACACGAGCGGGGCCTCATGGGCCACACTGGTTTCAACTACACTGAACGTTGGACAACATGCCAGCCACATGGTTTCTTGCCACGGGGAAGGAGTTGTGTTTTCTGCATCACTTCCAAGCCTGGGCAGTGATTGCAGATATGGTCTAGGTTCTGAAACTTGACAACCGAGGTTGGGAAGAGATGACGACCTAAGACCATGGCGGGTCCGATGGGCTCAGTGAGCGGCCAGCTTTCTGTGTGGGGCCAGGTAATCCAGGCTCAGGCTGTGTCAAAAAGGGCAATAGTGCCCAGGTCAGCCTATATATTTGGGGTACAGTCGAATGGCGTGCAGGTAGATCCTCATTTGGAGTTTCTGGGTAGCCCCAGAGGGCAATGTGTTTCTTCCTGAGGGCAGGAAGAGTGCTGCATTATAGTTCTGGTTTTCAAACTGGAGGCTTGTGGCCCAGTAGTCTGAGGAAGGAAATCTGAGAACAAGCTAGGCTTAGGTTTCTGGGTGAGGACAATGCAGAAACAATCTACAGACCTGAATCGAGATCTCGTGCTTATGATGTCAGGGCGAGGATCAGAAGATCGCTCAGGTTGGTGTTTCTGTCCCTGATGGCCCTTCATGAAGCGGCGTGGGGGCCACGAGGCCGTGTGGGTTTTCCCACGATGTTAGTTGTGAGAAGCTCCAAACTGCAAAGATTCTTCTGCAGGACAATTGAGACCTGTTGGTTGGCTCCAGGGCAACGATTCCGAGCAGGGTTCTAAGGATGGATGGCTGGGTAGCCCAACTCGCATTCCAATTGTGTCCTAGCAACAAGACAGGTTAGATCTGCTGGATCTGGGGAAGCAACCCAGGAGGCTGAGTTGAAATGGACTCTCCTGTGGATGGGTCCTAATGTCTTTTTGTGTCTATGGAGACCTTGGAATGTAGCGGTGGCACTGGGGTCCTGAAGGGTTTTTCCAAACAGAGGCTTTGACACAGCTCCAACGTGCAAGTTTCCCATATGTAGATGAGATGTTTTCTGATGGGTGGGTCAAGAAACAGCCATACGCTGGTATTGAAATCCAGGCCTCTGAGGAGAGATGACTGGATACCACAGCAATGGATCTGTTTAGTGCCTAGGGGCCTGTTCTTTCCTTTTTACCTCTGGGGACATCAGTCTATGCGTCTGAGTGCAGGTAGGTGCTCAGATGAGCTCAGATTGCCCCTGTTTGTCCTGGGAAGCCACCACTGTTGGGATGGCCTCAGGCAGTTTGGAGGTTTATCCTATTAGTAGGGTTGTGGCCATTGGAATGGGCACATACAATTCCCTTGGAGAGGGCAAGTACAGTCCTCAGGTTTGGCTCCAGGGGCCTGAGCCTGTAGGGTGTGTAGGCCAGAGCTGTTTGGACAGTTGACTGAAAACACAAACGCGGCTTATGTTTCGGGTCATAGGTATGGCAGGACTGATCTACAGACCATGAGGAGAACTCTTCATGATATTAAAAAAGGGCGAGCGTGAGGCTCGTGCTCAAGTTTTTGTCTCTGGATATCGTGTCAATCATGGTCGTGAAATTTCCGGGTGACTTCATGGGAAATGGACGAGTCTTACTCTCTGGGGTTTTGCCCCGTCCCAAGAGTTTTGGGTCATTCTGGGGATGGAAGAAGTCCGTTTTGTTGTTGTTGTTGATTTGCTTTGTTTTGTTTTTTAACCTCAGGTGTCTCACCAAATGAGGTATTCCAGAGTAGAGCCCTGGGGAGGGCCGACCGGACAACCAGAAATCTGGTTTAAAATTGTGGCCTAGGGACATGTCAAGCCCATTATGACATCTAATGGTCGAGCCACTGAGAGGACTTACTAGAGCACAGGACTCACGCTGAGGGTCACAATGCGTGTTTATGCCCTCTTCGCACTCAAGAATTGGCGGGGCCTCCGGGTGAATGCTGGTTTCTCCTACACTGAACGTTGGACAACATGCCAACCACAAGGTTTCTTGCCATGGGTAAAGACGAGTTCTGATTTCTGCATCACAGGCACCCCTGGGCAGTGGTTGGAGATAAGGTCTAGGTTCTGAAGCCTGAAAAACCGCAGTTGGGAAGAGATGATGACCTAAGGCCATGGCGGTTCTGATGTGCTCAGTGTGGGGTCAGCTGTCTGGGTGTTGGTCAGGAGGTCCGAGCTCAGGTTGTGTCAGACAGTGCATTAGTGCCCAGGTTAGACTATATACTTTGGGTACAGTCGAATGCCATGTAGATTTATCCTCATATAAGGTGCCTGGGCAGCTCATTAGGCCAAATTTTTTTTTCTAGAGGGCAGGCAGAGTGCTGCATTGTGGGTCTGGAATTGCGAAACTTCCGGGCTTCGGGGCCTGGAGTGTGAGGACGGAAGTCTGAGAACACAAGCTAGACTTGGGTTTCAGGGCCAGGGCACGGCAGGTACCCCTGTAGATCTGAACCTATATCTCATGCATCTGAAGTCAGGGCGAGGATCAGACGTTGGCTCAGGTTGGAGTTTCTGTGCATGATGGCCCCTTCATGAAGGGAGCGGAATCTCGAGGCCATGGAGGTTTTCCCACGTTGGGAGTTGTGGGATGCCCCCTTCAAGGATTCCTTCTGCGGGACAATTGAGACTTGTTGGGCAGCTCCAGGACATCCCATATGGAATGACTCCAGGGCACCGTTCGAGGATGGATGGCTGGGAAGCCCGCCTCGCATTCCAATTGTCTCCTAGCAACAAGACAGTTTAGATCTGATGGCTCTGCGGGAGAAACCGGGGTGGATGACTTGAAATGGACTTTCCTGAGGATGGGTCCTAATGTGTGTTTGTGTCCATGAGGGCCTTAAAATGGGGCGGTGGCACCGGGACCCTGAAGTATTCTCCTAAGCTTTTGACATAGCTCGATGCACAAGGTTCCTTGTGGAGACGAGATTTGTTTTGATGGGTGCCTCAGGAAAACCTCTATGCTGGTATTGGAATCCCGGCTTTTGAGGAGACATGCCTGTAATCCAAAGCAATGTATCCGATTATGGCCTAGGGTCCTGTCTGGTTCAATCTTCTTCTCAGGGGACATCCATCTATGGTATGAGTGGAGGTAGATGCTCAGCTGGTATCAGACCGGCCTTGTTTGTCCCGGGCGACCTGCACTATTGGGATGGCCTCAGGGATTTGGAGGGTTCTCCTAATTTTACGGTTTTGGACAATGGCATCAGACGAATTCCAATGGATTGGGTAGGCACAGTCCTAATATGTGACTCCCGGGGCCCCAGCCTGGAGGTTGTGTGGCCCAGGACTTTGAGGACAGAAGTCTGAAAACACAAACTCAGCTTAGGTTTGGGGACGTAGGTATGGCAGGCCCGATCTATAAACCATGAGAAGAACTCTTCCGGATATGAAGGAAGAGCGAGTCTGAGGCGCTTGCTCAGGCTTTTGTCTCTGGATTTTGTATCAGAGATGGCCGTGGAATGTCGGGGAGGCCTCATGGGCCATGGACGAATCTTCTTCTCTGTGGATTTGGCCCGATCCCAATTGTTTTTCGTCAATCTGTGGAATGGGAGGACTCCTTTCAGGTTTGTTACCTCAGGTGTCCCGCCAAAAGAGGAATTCCAAAGAAGAGCCCTGGGGAAAAGTGAAGGGAGAACCCGAACTATGGGTAAAATTTGGGGCCTAGGGGCATGGCAAGCCCAATATGCTATCTCTTCATCCAGCCACTGAGAGGCCTTATTGAGGACTGGGATCAGGGTGAGGGTCACAATGTGTGGTTTTGACCAATGTGGCCCGCAAACACGAGCGGGGCCTCATGGGCCACACTGGTTTCAACTACACTGAACGTTGGACAACATGCCAACTACATGGTTCCTTGCCACGGGGAAGGAGTTGTGTTTTCTGCATCACTTTCAAGCCTGGGCAGTGATTGGAGATAAGGTCTAGGTTCTGAAACTTGACAACCGAGGTTGGGAAGAGATGACGACCTAAGACCATGGCGGGTCCGATGTGCTCAGTGAGCGGCCAGCTTTCTGTTTGGGGCCAGGTAATCCAGGCTCAGGCTGTGTCAAAAAGGGCAATAGTGCCCAGGTCAGCCTAGATATTTGGGGTACAGTCGAATGGCGTGCAGGTTGATCCTCTTTTGGAGTTTCTGGGTAGCCCCAGAGGGCAATGTTTTTCTTCCTGAGGACAGGAAGAGTGCTGCATTATAGTTCTGGTTTTCAAACTGGAGGCTTGTGGCCCAGTAGTCTGAGGAAGGAAATCTGAGAACCATCTAGGCTTAGGTTTCTGGGTGAGGACAATGCAGAAACAATCTACAGACCTGAATCGAGATCTCGTGCTTATGATGTCAGGGCGAGGATCAGAAGATCGCTCAGGTTGGTGTTTCTGTCCCTGATGGCCCTTCATGAAGGGGCGGGGGGCCACGAGGCCGTGGGGGTTTTCCCACGATGTTAGTTGTGAGAAGCTCCAAACTGCAAAGATTCTTCTGCAGGACAATTGAGACCTGTTGGTTGGCTCCAGGGCAACGATTCCGAGCAGGGTTCTAAGGATGGATGGCTGGGTAGCCCACCTCGCATTCCAATTGTGTCCTAGCAACAAGTCACGTTAGATCTGCTGGATCTGGGGGAGCAACCCAGGAGGCTGAGTTGAAATGGACTCTCCTGTGGATGGGTCCTAATGTCTTTTTGTGTCTATGGAGACCTTGGAATGTAGCGGTGGCACTGGGGCCCTGAAGGGTTTTTCCAAACAGAGGCTTTGACACAGCTCCTACGTGCAAGTTTCCCATATGTAGATGAGATGTTTTCTGATGGGTGAGTCAAGAAACAGCCATACGCTGGTATTGAAATCCAGGCCTCTGAGGAGAGATGACTGGATACCACAGCAATGGATCCGTTTAGTGCCTAGAGGCCTGTTCTTTCCTTTTTGCCTCTGCGGACATCAGTCTCTGCGTCTGAGTGCAGGTAGGTGCACAGATGAGCTCAGATTGCCCCTGTTTGTCCTGGGAAGCCACCACTATTGGGATGGCCTCAGGCAGTTTGGAGGTTTATCCTATTAGTAGGGTTGTGGCCATTGGAATGGGCACATACAATTCCCTTGGAGAGGGCAAGTACAGTCCTCAGGTTTGGCTCCAGGGGCCTGAGCCTGTAGGGTGTGTAGGCCAGAGCTGTTTGGACAGTTGTCTGAAAACACAAACGCGGCTTATGTTTCGGGTCATAGGTATGGCAGGACTGATCTACAGACCATGAGGAGAACTCTTCAGGATATGAAAAAAGGGCGAGTGTGAGGCTCGTGTCAAGTTTTTGACTCTGGATATCGTGTCACTCATGGTCGTGAAATTTCCGGGTGACTTCATGGGAAATGGACGAGTCTTACTCTTTGGGATTTTGCCCCGTCCCAAGAGTTTTGGGTCATTCTGGGGATGGATGAAGTCCGTTTTGTTGTTGTTGTTGATTTGCTTTGTTTTGTTTTTTAACCTCAGGTGTCTCACCAAATGAGGTATTCCAGAGTAGAGCCCTGGGGAGGGCCGACCGGACAACCAGAAATCTGGTTTAAAATTGTGGCCTAGGGACATGTCAAGCCCATTATGACATCTAATGGTCGAGCCACTGAGAGGACTTACTAGAGCACAGGACTCACGCTGAGGGTCACAATGCGTGTTTATGCCCTCTTCGCACTCAAGAATTGGCGGGGCCTCCGGGTGAATGCTGGTTTCTCCTACACTGAACGTTGGACAACATGCCAACCACAAGGTTTCTTGCCATGGGTAAAGACGAGTTCTGATTTCTGCATCACAGGCACCCCTGGGCAGTGGTTGGAGATAAGGTCTAGGTTCTGAAGCCTGAAAAACCGCAGTTGGGAAGAGATGATGACCTAAGGCCATGGCGGTTCTGATGTGCTCAGTGTGCGGTCAGCTGTCTGGGTGTTGGTCAGGAGGTCCGAGCTCAGGTTGTGTCAGACAGTGCATTAGTGCCCAGGTTAGACTATATACTTTGGGTACAGTCGAATGCCATGTAGATTTATCCTCATATAAGGTGCCTGGGCAGCTCATTAGGCCAAATTTTTTTTTCTAGAGGGCAGGCAGAGTGCTGCATTGTGGGTCTGGAATTGCGAAACTTCCGGGCTTCGGGGCCTGGAGTGTGAGGACGGAAGTCTGAGAACACAAGCTAGACTTGGGTTTCAGGGCCAGGGCACGGCAGGTACCCCTGTAGATCTGAACCTATATCTCATGCATCTGAAGTCAGGGCGAGGATCAGACGTTGGCTCAGGTTGGAGTTTCTGTGCATGACGGCCCCTTCATGAAGGGAGCGGAATCTCGAGGCCATGGAGGTTTTCCCACGTTGGGAGTTGTGGGATGCCCCCTTCAAGGATTCCTTCTGCGGGACAATTGAGACTTGTTGGGCAGCTCCAGGACATCCCATATGGAATGACTCCAGGGCACCGTTCGAGGATGGATGGCTGGGAAGCCCGCCTCGCATTCCAATTGTCTCCTAGCAACAAGACAGTTTAGATCTGATGGCTCTGCGGGAGAAACCGGGGTGGCTGACTTGAAATGGACTTTCCTGAGGATGGGTCCTAATGTGTGTTTGTGTCCATGAGGGCCTTAAAATGGGGCGGTGGCACCGGGACCCTGAAGTATTCTCCTAAGCTTTTGACATAGCTCGATGCACAAGGTTCCTTGTGGAGACGAGATTTGTTTTGATGGGTGCCTCAGGAAAACCTCTATGCTGGTATTGGAATCCCGGCTTTTGAGGAGACATGCCTGTAATCCAAAGCAATGTATCCGATTATGGCCTAGGGTCCTGTCTGGTTCAATCTTCTTCTCAGGGGACATCCATCTATGGTATGAGTGGAGGTAGATGCTCAGCTGGTATCAGACCGGCCTTGTTTGTCCCGGGCGACCTGCACTATTGGGATGGCCTCAGGGATTTGGAGGGTTCTCCTAATTTTACGGTTTTGGACAATGGCATCAGCCGAATTCCAATGGATTGGGTAGGCACAGTCCTAATATGTGACTCCAGGGGCCCCAGCCGGGAGGGTGTGTGGCCCAGGACTTTGAGGACAGAAGTCTGAAAACACAAACTCAGCTTAGGTTTGGGGGCGTAGGTATGGCAGGCCCGATCTATAAACCATGAGAAGAACTCTTCCGGATATGAAGAAAGAGCGAGTCTGAGGCGCTTGCTCAGGCTTTTGTCTCTGGATTTTGTATCAGAGATGGCCGTGGAATGTCGGGGAGGCCTCATGGGCCATGGACGAATCTTCTTCTCTGTGGATTTGGCCCGATCCCAATTGTTTTTCGTCAATCTGTGGAATGGGAGGACTCCTTTCAGGTTTGTTACCTCAGGTGTCCCGCCAAAAGAGGAATTCCAAAGAAGAGCCCTGGGGAAAAGTGAAGGGAGAACCCGAACTATGGGTAAAATTTGGGGCCTAGGGGCATGGCAAGCCCAATATGCTATCTCTTCATCCAGCCACTGAGAGGCCTTATTGAGGACTGGGATCAGGGTGAGGGTCACAATGTGTGGTTTTGACCAATGTGGCCCGCAAACACGAGCGGGGCCTCATGGGCCACACTGGTTTCAACTACACTGAACGTTGGACAACATGCCAACTACATGGTTTCTTGCCACGGGGAAGGAGTTGTGTTTTCTGCATCACTTTCAAGCCTGGGCAGTGATTGGAGATAAGGTCTAGGTTCTGAAACTTGACAACCGAGGTTGGGAAGAGATGACGACCTAAGACCATGGCGGGTCCGATGTGCTCAGTGAGCGGCCAGCTTTCTGTTTGGGGCCAGGTAATCCAGGCTCAGGCTGTGTCAAAAAGGGCAATAGTGCCCAGGTCAGCCTAGATATTTGGGGTACAGTCGAATGGCGTGCAGGTTGATCCTCTTTTGGAGTTTCTGGGTAGCCCCAGAGGGCAATGTTTTTCTTCCTGAGGACAGGAAGAGTGCTGCATTATAGTTCTGGTTTTCAAACTGGAGGCTTGTGGCCCAGTAGTCTGAGGAAGGAAATCTGAGAACCATCTAGGCTTAGGTTTCTGGGTGAGGACAAGGCAGGAACAATCTACAGACCTGAATCGAGATCTCGTGCTTATGATGTCAGGGCGAGGATCAGAAGATCGCTCAGGTTGGTGTTTCTGTCCCTGATGGCCCTTCATGAAGGGGCGGGGGGGCCACGAGGCCGTGGGGGTTTTCCCACGATGTTAGTTGTGAGAAGCTCCAAACTGCAAAGATTCTTCTGAAGGACAATTGAGACCTGTTGGTTGGCTCCAGGGCAACGATTCCGAGCAGGGTTCTAAGGATGGATGGCTGGGTAGCCCACCTCGCATTCCAATTGTGTCCTAGCAACAAGTCACGTTAGATCTGCTGGATCTGGGGGAGCAACCCAGGAGGCTGAGTTGAAATGGACTCTCCTGTGGATGGGTCCTAATGTCTTTTTGTGTCTATGGAGACCTTGGAATGTAGCGGTGGCACTGGGGCCCTGAAGGGTTTTTCCAAACAGAGGCTTTGACACAGCTCCTACGTGCAAGTTTCCCATATGTAGATGAGATGTTTTCTGATGGGTGAGTCAAGAAACAGCCATACGCTGGTATTGAAATCCAGGCCTCTGAGGAGAGATGACTGGATACCACAGCAATGGATCCGTTTAGTGCCTAGAGGCCTGTTCTTTCCTTTTTGCCTCTGCGGACATCAGTCTCTGCGTCTGAGTGCAGGTAGGTGCACAGATGAGCTCAGATTGCCCCTGTTTGTCCTGGGAAGCCACCACTATTGGGATGGCCTCAGGCAGTTTGGAGGTTTATCCTATTAGTAGGGTTGTGGCCATTGGAATGGGCACATACAATTCCCTTGGAGAGGGCAAGTACAGTCCTCAGGTTTGGCTCCAGGGGCCTGAGCCTGTAGGGTGTGTAGGCCAGAGCTGTTTGGACAGTTGTCTGAAAACACAAACGCGGCTTATGTTTCGGGTCATAGGTATGGCAGGACTGATCTACAGACCATGAGGAGAACTCTTCAGGATATGAAAAAAGGGCGAGTGTGAGGCTCGTGTCAAGTTTTTGACTCTGGATATCGTGTCACTCATGGTCGTGAAATTTCCGGGTGACTTCATGGGAAATGGACGAGTCTTACTCTTTGGGATTTTGCCCCGTCCCAAGAGTTTTGGGTCATTCTGGGGATGGATGAAGTCCGTTTTGTTGTTGTTGTTGATTTGCTTTGTTTTGTTTTTTAACCTCAGGTGTCTCACCAAATGAGGTATTCCAGAGTAGAGCCCTGGGGAGGGCCGACCGGACAACCAGAAATCTGGTTTAAAATTGTGGCCTAGGGACATGTCAAGCCCATTATGACATCTAATGGTCGAGCCACTGAGAGGACTTACTAGAGCACAGGACTCACGCTGAGGGTCACAATGCGTGTTTATGCCCTCTTCGCACTCAAGAATTGGCGGGGCCTCCGGGTGAATGCTGGTTTCTCCTACACTGAACGTTGGACAACATGCCAACCACAAGGTTTCTTGCCATGGGTAAAGACGAGTTCTGATTTCTGCATCACAGGCACCCCTGGGCAGTGGTTGGAGATAAGGTCTAGGTTCTGAAGCCTGAAAAACCGCAGTTGGGAAGAGATGATGACCTAAGGCCATGGCGGTTCTGATGTGCTCAGTGTGGGGTCAGCTGTCTGGGTGTTGGTCAGGAGGTCCGAGCTCAGGTTGTGTCAGACAGTGCATTAGTGCCCAGGTTAGACTATATACTTTGGGTACAGTCGAATGCCATGTAGATTTATCCTCATATAAGGTGCCTGGGCAGCTCATTAGGCCAAATTTTTTTTTCTAGAGGGCAGGCAGAGTGCTGCATTGTGGGTCTGGAATTGCGAAACTTCCGGGCTTCGGGGCCTGGAGTGTGAGGACGGAAGTCTGAGAACACAAGCTAGACTTGGGTTTCAGGGCCAGGGCACGGCAGGTACCCCTGTAGATCTGAACCTATATCTCATGCATCTGAAGTCAGGGCGAGGATCAGACGTTGGCTCAGGTTGGAGTTTCTGTGCATGACGGCCCCTTCATGAAGGGAGCGGAATCTCGAGGCCATGGAGGTTTTCCCACGTTGGGAGTTGTGGGATGCCCCCTTCAAGGATTCCTTCTGCGGGACAATTGAGACTTGTTGGGCAGCTCCAGGACATCCCATATGGAATGACTCCAGGGCACCGTTCGAGGATGGATGGCTGGGAAGCCCGCCTCGCATTCCAATTGTCTCCTAGCAACAAGACAGTTTAGATCTGATGGCTCTGCGGGAGAAACCGGGGTGGCTGACTTGAAATGGACTTTCCTGAGGATGGGTCCTAATGTGTGTTTGTGTCCATGAGGGCCTTAAAATGGGGCGGTGGCACCGGGACCCTGAAGTATTCTCCTAAGCTTTTGACATAGCTCGATGCACAAGGTTCCTTGTGGAGACGAGATTTGTTTTGATGGGTGCCTCAGGAAAACCTCTATGCTGGTATTGGAATCCCGGCTTTTGAGGAGACATGCCTGTAATACAAAGCAATGTATCCGATTATGGCCTAGGGTCCTGTCTGGTTCAATCTTCTTCTCAGGGGACATCCATCTATGGTATGAGTGGAGGTAGATGCTCAGCTGGTATCAGACCGGCCTTGTTTGTCCCGGGCGACCTGCACTATTGGGATGGCCTCAGGGATTTGGAGGGTTCTCCTAATTTTACGGTTTTGGACAATGGCATCAGCCGAATTCCAATGGATTGGGTAGGCATAGTCCTAATATGTGACTCCAGGGGCCCCAGCCGGGAGGGTGTGTGGCCCAGGACTTTGAGGACAGAAGTCTAAAAACACAAACTCAGCTTAGGTTTGGGGGCGTAGGTATGGCAGGCCCGATCTATAAACCATGAGAAGAACTCTTCCGGATATGAAGAAAGAGCGAGTCTGAGGCGCTTGCTCAGGCTTTTGTCTCTGGATTTTGTATCAGAGATGGCCGTGGAATGTCGGGGAGGCCTCATGGGCCATGGACGAATCTTCTTCTCTGTGGATTTGGCCCGATCCCAATTGTTTTTCGTCAATCTGTGGAATGGGAGGACTCCTTTCAGGTTTGTTACCTCAGGTGTCCCGCCAAAAGAGGAATTCCAAAGAAGAGCCCTGGGGAAAAGTGAAGGGAGAACCCGAACTATGGGTAAAATTTGGGGCCTAGGGGCATGGCAAGCCCAATATGCTATCTCTTCATCCAGCCACTGAGAGGCCTTATTGAGGACTGGGATCAGGGTGAGGGTCACAATGTGTGGTTTTGACCAATGTGGCCCGCAAACACGAGCGGGGCCTCATGGGCCACACTGGTTTCAACTACACTGAACGTTGGACAACATGCCAACTACATGGTTTCTTGCCACGGGGAAGGAGTTGTGTTTTCTGCATCACTTTCAAGCCTGGGCAGTGATTGGAGATAAGGTCTAGGTTCTGAAACTTGACAACCGAGGTTGGGAAGAGATGACGACCTAAGACCATGGCGGGTCCGATGTGCTCAGTGAGCGGCCAGCTTTCTGTTTGGGGCCAGGTAATCCAGGCTCAGGCTGTGTCAAAAAGGGCAATAGTGCCCAGGTCAGCCTAGATATTTGGGGTACAGTCGAATGGCGTGCAGGTTGATCCTCTTTTGGAGTTTCTGGGTAGCCCCAGAGGGCAATGTTTTTCTTCCTGAGGACAGGAAGAGTGCTGCATTATAGTTCTGGTTTTCAAACTGGAGGCTTGTGGCCCAGTAGTCTGAGGAAGGAAATCTGAGAACCATCTAGGCTTAGGTTTCTGGGTGAGGACAAGGCAGGAACAATCTACAGACCTGAATCGAGATCTCGTGCTTATGATGTCAGGGCGAGGATCAGAAGATCGCTCAGGTTGGTGTTTCTGTCCCTGATGGCCCTTCATGAAGGGGCGGGGGGGCCACGAGGCCGTGGGGGTTTTCCCACGATGTTAGTTGTGAGAAGCTCCAAACTGCAAAGATTCTTCTGAAGGACAATTGAGACCTGTTGGTTGGCTCCAGGGCAACGATTCCGAGCAGGGTTCTAAGGATGGATGGCTGGGTAGCCCACCTCGCATTCCAATTGTGTCCTAGCAACAAGTCACGTTAGATCTGCTGGATCTGGGGGAGCAACCCAGGAGGCTGAGTTGAAATGGACTCTCCTGTGGATGGGTCCTAATGTCTTTTTGTGTCTATGGAGACCTTGGAATGTAGCGGTGGCACTGGGGCCCTGAAGGGTTTTTCCAAACAGAGGCTTTGACACAGCTCCTACGTGCAAGTTTCCCATATGTAGATGAGATGTTTTCTGATGGGTGAGTCAAGAAACAGCCATACGCTGGTATTGAAATCCAGGCCTCTGAGGAGAGATGACTGGATACCACAGCAATGGATCCGTTTAGTGCCTAGAGGCCTGTTCTTTCCTTTTTGCCTCTGCGGACATCAGTCTCTGCGTCTGAGTGCAGGTAGGTGCACAGATGAGCTCAGATTGCCCCTGTTTGTCCTGGGAAGCCACCACTATTGGGATGGCCTCAGGCAGTTTGGAGGTTTATCCTATTAGTAGGGTTGTGGCCATTGGAATGGGCACATACAATTCCCTTGGAGAGGGCAAGTACAGTCCTCAGGTTTGGCTCCAGGGGCCTGAGCCTGTAGGGTGTGTAGGCCAGAGCTGTTTGGACAGTTGTCTGAAAACACAAACGCGGCTTATGTTTCGGGTCATAGGTATGGCAGGACTGATCTACAGACCATGAGGAGAACTCTTCAGGATATGAAAAAAGGGCGAGTGTGAGGCTCGTGTCAAGTTTTTGACTCTGGATATCGTGTCACTCATGGTCGTGAAATTTCCGGGTGACTTCATGGGAAATGGACGAGTCTTACTCTTTGGGATTTTGCCCCGTCCCAAGAGTTTTGGGTCATTCTGGGGATGGATGAAGTCCGTTTTGTTGTTGTTGTTGATTTGCTTTGTTTTGTTTTTTAACCTCAGGTGTCTCACCAAATGAGGTATTCCAGAGTAGAGCCCTGGGGAGGGCCGACCGGACAACCAGAAATCTGGTTTAAAATTGTGGCCTAGGGACATGTCAAGCCCATTATGACATCTAATGGTCGAGCCACTGAGAGGACTTACTAGAGCACAGGACTCACGCTGAGGGTCACAATGCGTGTTTATGCCCTCTTCGCACTCAAGAATTGGCGGGGCCTCCGGGTGAATGCTGGTTTCTCCTACACTGAACGTTGGACAACATGCCAACCACAAGGTTTCTTGCCATGGGTAAAGACGAGTTCTGATTTCTGCATCACAGGCACCCCTGGGCAGTGGTTGGAGATAAGGTCTAGGTTCTGAAGCCTGAAAAACCGCAGTTGGGAAGAGATGATGACCTAAGGCCATGGCGGTTCTGATGTGCTCAGTGTGGGGTCAGCTGTCTGGGTGTTGGTCAGGAGGTCCGAGCTCAGGTTGTGTCAGACAGTGCATTAGTGCCCAGGTTAGACTATATACTTTGGGTACAGTCGAATGCCATGTAGATTTATCCTCATATAAGGTGCCTGGGCAGCTCATTAGGCCAAATTTTTTTTTCTAGAGGGCAGGCAGAGTGCTGCATTGTGGGTCTGGAATTGCGAAACTTCCGGGCTTCGGGGCCTGGAGTGTGAGGACGGAAGTCTGAGAACACAAGCTAGACTTGGGTTTCAGGGCCAGGGCACGGCAGGTACCCCTGTAGATCTGAACCTATATCTCATGCATCTGAAGTCAGGGCGAGGATCAGACGTTGGCTCAGGTTGGAGTTTCTGTGCATGACGGCCCCTTCATGAAGGGAGCGGAATCTCGAGGCCATGGAGGTTTTCCCACGTTGGGAGTTGTGGGATGCCCCCTTCAAGGATTCCTTCTGCGGGACAATTGAGACTTGTTGGGCAGCTCCAGGACATCCCATATGGAATGACTCCAGGGCACCGTTCGAGGATGGATGGCTGGGAAGCCCGCCTCGCATTCCAATTGTCTCCTAGCAACAAGACAGTTTAGATCTGATGGCTCTGCGGGAGAAACCGGGGTGGCTGACTTGAAATGGACTTTCCTGAGGATGGGTCCTAATGTGTGTTTGTGTCCATGAGGGCCTTAAAATGGGGCGGTGGCACCGGGACCCTGAAGTATTCTCCTAAGCTTTTGACATAGCTCGATGCACAAGGTTCCTTGTGGAGACGAGATTTGTTTTGATGGGTGCCTCAGGAAAACCTCTATGCTGGTATTGGAATCCCGGCTTTTGAGGAGACATGCCTGTAATACAAAGCAATGTATCCGATTATGGCCTAGGGTCCTGTCTGGTTCAATCTTCTTCTCAGGGGACATCCATCTATGGTATGAGTGGAGGTAGATGCTCAGCTGGTATCAGACCGGCCTTGTTTGTCCCGGGCGACCTGCACTATTGGGATGGCCTCAGGGATTTGGAGGGTTCTCCTAATTTTACGGTTTTGGACAATGGCATCAGCCGAATTCCAATGGATTGGGTAGGCATAGTCCTAATATGTGACTCCAGGGGCCCCAGCCGGGAGGGTGTGTGGCCCAGGACTTTGAGGACAGAAGTCTAAAAACACAAACTCAGCTTAGGTTTGGGGGCGTAGGTATGGCAGGCCCGATCTATAAACCATGAGAAGAACTCTTCCGGATATGAAGAAAGAGCGAGTCTGAGGCGCTTGCTCAGGCTTTTGTCTCTGGATTTTGTATCAGAGATGGCCGTGGAATGTCGGGGAGGCCTCATGGGCCATGGACGAATCTTCTTCTCTGTGGATTTGGCCCGATCCCAATTGTTTTTCGTCAATCTGTGGAATGGGAGGACTCCTTTCAGGTTTGTTACCTCAGGTGTCCCGCCAAAAGAGGAATTCCAAAGAAGAGCCCTGGGGAAAAGTGAAGGGAGAACCCGAACTATGGGTAAAATTTGGGGCCTAGGGGCATGGCAAGCCCAATATGCTATCTCTTCATCCAGCCACTGAGAGGCCTTATTGAGGACTGGGATCAGGGTGAGGGTCACAATGTGTGGTTTTGACCAATGTGGCCCGCAAACACGAGCGGGGCCTCATGGGCCACACTGGTTTCAACTACACTGAACGTTGGACAACATGCCAACTACATGGTTTCTTGCCACGGGGAAGGAGTTGTGTTTTCTGCATCACTTTCAAGCCTGGGCAGTGATTGGAGATAAGGTCTAGGTTCTGAAACTTGACAACCGAGGTTGGGAAGAGATGACGACCTAAGACCATGGCGGGTCCGATGTGCTCAGTGAGCGGCCAGCTTTCTGTTTGGGGCCAGGTAATCCAGGCTCAGGCTGTGTCAAAAAGGGCAATAGTGCCCAGGTCAGCCTAGATATTTGGGGTACAGTCGAATGGCGTGCAGGTTGATCCTCTTTTGGAGTTTCTGGGTAGCCCCAGAGGGCAATGTTTTTCTTCCTGAGGACAGGAAGAGTGCTGCATTATAGTTCTGGTTTTCAAACTGGAGGCTTGTGGCCCAGTAGTCTGAGGAAGGAAATCTGAGAACCATCTAGGCTTAGGTTTCTGGGTGAGGACAAGGCAGGAACAATCTACAGACCTGAATCGAGATCTCGTGCTTATGATGTCAGGGCGAGGATCAGAAGATCGCTCAGGTTGGTGTTTCTGTCCCTGATGGCCCTTCATGAAGGGGCGGGGGGGCCACGAGGCCGTGGGGGTTTTCCCACGATGTTAGTTGTGAGAAGCTCCAAACTGCAAAGATTCTTCTGAAGGACAATTGAGACCTGTTGGTTGGCTCCAGGGCAACGATTCCGAGCAGGGTTCTAAGGATGGATGGCTGGGTAGCCCACCTCGCATTCCAATTGTGTCCTAGCAACAAGTCACGTTAGATCTGCTGGATCTGGGGGAGCAACCCAGGAGGCTGAGTTGAAATGGACTCTCCTGTGGATGGGTCCTAATGTCTTTTTGTGTCTATGGAGACCTTGGAATGTAGCGGTGGCACTGGGGCCCTGAAGGGTTTTTCCAAACAGAGGCTTTGACACAGCTCCTACGTGCAAGTTTCCCATATGTAGATGAGATGTTTTCTGATGGGTGAGTCAAGAAACAGCCATACGCTGGTATTGAAATCCAGGCCTCTGAGGAGAGATGACTGGATACCACAGCAATGGATCCGTTTAGTGCCTAGAGGCCTGTTCTTTCCTTTTTGCCTCTGCGGACATCAGTCTCTGCGTCTGAGTGCAGGTAGGTGCACAGATGAGCTCAGATTGCCCCTGTTTGTCCTGGGAAGCCACCACTATTGGGATGGCCTCAGGCAGTTTGGAGGTTTATCCTATTAGTAGGGTTGTGGCCATTGGAATGGGCACATACAATTCCCTTGGAGAGGGCAAGTACAGTCCTCAGGTTTGGCTCCAGGGGCCTGAGCCTGTAGGGTGTGTAGGCCAGAGCTGTTTGGACAGTTGTCTGAAAACACAAACGCGGCTTATGTTTCGGGTCATAGGTATGGCAGGACTGATCTACAGACCATGAGGAGAACTCTTCAGGATATGAAAAAAGGGCGAGTGTGAGGCTCGTGTCAAGTTTTTGACTCTGGATATCGTGTCACTCATGGTCGTGAAATTTCCGGGTGACTTCATGGGAAATGGACGAGTCTTACTCTTTGGGATTTTGCCCCGTCCCAAGAGTTTTGGGTCATTCTGGGGATGGATGAAGTCCGTTTTGTTGTTGTTGTTGATTTGCTTTGTTTTGTTTTTTAACCTCAGGTGTCTCACCAAATGAGGTATTCCAGAGTAGAGCCCTGGGGAGGGCCGACCGGACAACCAGAAATCTGGTTTAAAATTGTGGCCTAGGGACATGTCAAGCCCATTATGACATCTAATGGTCGAGCCACTGAGAGGACTTACTAGAGCACAGGACTCACGCTGAGGGTCACAATGCGTGTTTATGCCCTCTTCGCACTCAAGAATTGGCGGGGCCTCCGGGTGAATGCTGGTTTCTCCTACACTGAACGTTGGACAACATGCCAACCACAAGGTTTCTTGCCATGGGTAAAGACGAGTTCTGATTTCTGCATCACAGGCACCCCTGGGCAGTGGTTGGAGATAAGGTCTAGGTTCTGAAGCCTGAAAAACCGCAGTTGGGAAGAGATGATGACCTAAGGCCATGGCGGTTCTGATGTGCTCAGTGTGGGGTCAGCTGTCTGGGTGTTGGTCAGGAGGTCCGAGCTCAGGTTGTGTCAGACAGTGCATTAGTGCCCAGGTTAGACTATATACTTTGGGTACAGTCGAATGCCATGTAGATTTATCCTCATATAAGGTGCCTGGGCAGCTCATTAGGCCAAATTTTTTTTTCTAGAGGGCAGGCAGAGTGCTGCATTGTGGGTCTGGAATTGCGAAACTTCCGGGCTTCGGGGCCTGGAGTGTGAGGACGGAAGTCTGAGAACACAAGCTAGACTTGGGTTTCAGGGCCAGGGCACGGCAGGTACCCCTGTAGATCTGAACCTATATCTCATGCATCTGAAGTCAGGGCGAGGATCAGACGTTGGCTCAGGTTGGAGTTTCTGTGCATGACGGCCCCTTCATGAAGGGAGCGGAATCTCGAGGCCATGGAGGTTTTCCCACGTTGGGAGTTGTGGGATGCCCCCTTCAAGGATTCCTTCTGCGGGACAATTGAGACTTGTTGGGCAGCTCCAGGACATCCCATATGGAATGACTCCAGGGCACCGTTCGAGGATGGATGGCTGGGAAGCCCGCCTCGCATTCCAATTGTCTCCTAGCAACAAGACAGTTTAGATCTGATGGCTCTGCGGGAGAAACCGGGGTGGCTGACTTGAAATGGACTTTCCTGAGGATGGGTCCTAATGTGTGTTTGTGTCCATGAGGGCCTTAAAATGGGGCGGTGGCACCGGGACCCTGAAGTATTCTCCTAAGCTTTTGACATAGCTCGATGCACAAGGTTCCTTGTGGAGACGAGATTTGTTTTGATGGGTGCCTCAGGAAAACCTCTATGCTGGTATTGGAATCCCGGCTTTTGAGGAGACATGCCTGTAATACAAAGCAATGTATCCGATTATGGCCTAGGGTCCTGTCTGGTTCAATCTTCTTCTCAGGGGACATCCATCTATGGTATGAGTGGAGGTAGATGCTCAGCTGGTATCAGACCGGCCTTGTTTGTCCCGGGCGACCTGCACTATTGGGATGGCCTCAGGGATTTGGAGGGTTCTCCTAATTTTACGGTTTTGGACAATGGCATCAGCCGAATTCCAATGGATTGGGTAGGCATAGTCCTAATATGTGACTCCAGGGGCCCCAGCCGGGAGGGTGTGTGGCCCAGGACTTTGAGGACAGAAGTCTAAAAACACAAACTCAGCTTAGGTTTGGGGGCGTAGGTATGGCAGGCCCGATCTATAAACCATGAGAAGAACTCTTCCGGATATGAAGAAAGAGCGAGTCTGAGGCGCTTGCTCAGGCTTTTGTCTCTGGATTTTGTATCAGAGATGGCCGTGGAATGTCGGGGAGGCCTCATGGGCCATGGACGAATCTTCTTCTCTGTGGATTTGGCCCGATCCCAATTGTTTTTCGTCAATCTGTGGAATGGGAGGACTCCTTTCAGGTTTGTTACCTCAGGTGTCCCGCCAAAAGAGGAATTCCAAAGAAGAGCCCTGGGGAAAAGTGAAGGGAGAACCCGAACTATGGGTAAAATTTGGGGCCTAGGGGCATGGCAAGCCCAATATGCTATCTCTTCATCCAGCCACTGAGAGGCCTTATTGAGGACTGGGATCAGGGTGAGGGTCACAATGTGTGGTTTTGACCAATGTGGCCCGCAAACCACGAGCGGGGCCTCATGGGCCACACTGGTTTCAACTACACTGAACGTTGGACAACATGCCAACTACATGGTTTCTTGCCACGGGGAAGGAGTTGTGTTTTCTGCATCACTTTCAAGCCTGGGCAGTGATTGGAGATAAGGTCTAGGTTCTGAAACTTGACAACCGAGGTTGGGAAGAGATGACGACCTAAGACCATGGCGGGTCCGATGTGCTCAGTGAGCGGCCAGCTTTCTGTTTGGGGCCAGGTAATCCAGGCTCAGGCTGTGTCAAAAAGGGCAATAGTGCCCAGGTCAGCCTAGATATTTGGGGTACAGTCGAATGGCGTGCAGGTTGATCCTCTTTTGGAGTTT